>NC_080671.1:374075037-374738727 GCF_030247195.1 Topomyia yanbarensis
CTATTAAATTACCATAAAACCTCAATTGTTACTAGGGATGGTGACCATTATGAACAATCGAGCAACGTTAGAAAACGCCTTAAAAATCGCCAAATCGGCAAAAATTTAAATATTTTTGGAAAGATGTAAATTTATTTTTGGATTTTTCGTAATTTAACATTGTTCTATGTTAATGGCATGTTTCTAAGGTTAATTAGAATTTTCTCATAATATTGAATCTTGACGCCAAATCTTCGATTTTTTGCAGAATGAAATGCCCTCTCCTAGGTTGACGGGTATGACGGTACTGCAAACATCTTCAAGCATATTTGAGCAGACAATTGCTTTAAGATGGTTATTGCATTACGCCTCGATAGTGGTGCATCGAGGAGACCGAGAGGGCTTATGGGCCTTTTTTATGTTTTGTGTTATTTCATACTCTGCACAAGCCCAAACTAAAAGTCAGCTAAGAGCCTGTGCACACTGGCGTGGCCGATTGGCGGGTCGCCGTGGATTGACTTTTTCTATGGGCTGTGTTTGCAGACATTGTTCAACAACTTAACGGCTGTCTTTTTGAGCACGGTTCGCAGTGGGAGTCATTGTGTGTCGATTTTTCGGTCGACCTCGTCAACGTGCACAGGCGCATTAAAAATAACAGTTGAACCCTATTAGTTGTGTTGCGTTGTAATAATTGTAGTTTTTAGTACTAGTGTAAAATTGTCATGTGCTAGTCGTATGTCTATCTGTGTATGTGTTCGTCTGAGTATTCAGAACTGGCTTATATGATAGAATAGTGGGTAATCCTTCTTGGGATCATTTTTTATCGGTGTTCAATTCGTGCATTCGATTCGATTCATTCGGATTGGATAAATGAAGGTACGATTAATTTACCGACGCACGTCAATCATCCATTCCCGGTTAGCATAGCATGAGAAACTTTTAACGGAATGCAATTGTCGTTAATGGTAAATATATATCATTTTCTGGCATTTAGACGATTCCAAGTAGTTTTATTGCATGTTACATGTGTGTTGTTCAATTAATACTCAATAACAATACTAACTCTTCTCCTTGGGCTTGGCGGTGGACTCCAGACTGCAAATTTTCTGCTTAGGGATTTGTAGCTTGGAGACCTTGGATTCTGTTGGTCCCTAGAATCTAACAGCAACACAGCGCGTGATTCAGTTGGTGGATAGAAGCGAAGGAATACCCTGACGACTGGAGGATTGAATTGTTTTTGCTATCTATTCAACTAGATCCAGACCGATGCAGTATCCTATAGTTGATGGTTCATTACATATAATCTAAATTAAATATCATTCAATTTGCACAATGCATTAAAACTTAAGGCAATTACCCAAAGTAATCGAATCATACCAATTTAAACCCAAATCTAAAAAAAATTCAATTGCACAATGCATTGAATTTAAAATTTAAATTGAACTATCCAAAGTATTAGGATCATATCAAATCAAATGTTCAAAATGTACCTAGTAATTTTGAAGAACCATCATCCACGCGAACCAAACCGTCAAATGAAGTGGCTATGTTCCCAAATATAAGCAACTTAGAATACGTCCCTCCCGTTCTTTTCTTCTACTTCAATTGTCTGTTTTTGTTTTTCTTCTATTAGTTTGCTTTTCCGCTACTCATGTAAACGAAAAAATCAGTCAATTTATACGCTTCTACTTAATGTCTTCATTTTTTTCTTTGAATTCGGCATGTTCTTTAAATTTTATCACTATATTTTAATTTAGATTCATTATAACACTCACTAACACAATCAATTGCATATTCTCTCATATACACTCATAATATCTCATTCAAAACGTACAAACGCCGCTAGCCTTCGCGATAACACAAACCGGGTCACAAACGCGAACATACAATTGCAATCATCTACACATACTCGCGATCTCGCCAACAACCCACCGCTCGCGCGATCATGAGTCGGTCACGTTAGGATGTCCCTGCCCTCGTTCTTAACAGCCTAGATTCATGTCTTCAGTTGGACCAATAAAAATGAGGCTCATATTCCATTCCATTCCATGGAAACGTGACAGGGATCTCGTGTTATGGGGGAATTATCTTCTAGTACCTCGATCCGCGTTCCGCGCGATCATTCAAGAACACACGCGAATATGCATATGGCCACACAGTTACAAAATCGAATTTATACACGCGAAATCACATACGTTCTGGCATACGCGACAAACACGTGAACATACAAGCGCTTGAGCTTTTCGCGATCTTCCACGCACATCTACAGTTGCGGTCTCACAAACTTGATAAAACCACGGGATAAAATGAACTTTTTAACACTTATAAATTGGCATCACATAATCACAAAATACATACATTAGCTATCAAACCTTATGGAGAAACATATTGTATTTATTTCTGAACAGCCAACAGTAGTACTGTTCAATGCACCTTTTCATCACTTTCTGCAGCGCAATTATTCGTCAAGTATACATCAATCCATTAACCCTACCCCAACCCACACCCTGTTCCTCTCCCATGGCGTTTTGGTGGTCCGCATAGACTATTCTGCCATTACTCCTCCTATCATCGGACTTGGACTGACTTGCGCTCTCATTGCCCCACCAAACGCTGCAAAATGAAAATGAAATGAAAATGATTTTTTGCAGAGTGAAATAGATAATGAAGTCTTGAAAAGTTTATTCAAGCCACGGTTATTCAAATTACTATATTTTAGTTAAGATTCCAATTAAAGTCAAACTGGTTTCATTCGAAAGGTTATTCGTTTCGCTTATATTACCCGTTCGATTTAGTTGATACAAGCCTTTGTTCTAGCTCAGACATGCACAATAAATAATATATCGTGCATTAATTAAAGTCGTAATGTTCAATGGTTGTACTTTTTGTTGAAACCGTTCGGAATGATGGCTGGCACTGCATTATACTTGAAAATTAGCGTACTTCACGGAAATGAATGTCTTGTTTTGCAACTATTGGCCCGGAGGCCTGCTAAATGGTAATTTTTCAAAATGAATCTGAACACCCAAAACAATTTCCTAATGCAAAAAAAGGCATTACATTCTTTCGTGCATATTCCGAATTAGAATCATGCCTTCTTTGCATTATAGACCAAATATAGCTACGGCATTATACCAACACAGCTTAATCCATGATGAAATACATTGATTGATAATACACGCCACAATATGTTCTGTCCGTATGTAAAAGTATTAGTTGGTTTTGCTTGCTGAGTCTGCCAAAAAGGTGGTGTATTCTATACATGTACACCTCTGTGGTGTTTGTATGAACTTCTGTCTTCATATACATTTCGTCTGCGAACAGTTCGATTCCAACCAACCCAACCTGTTCATGGGGGTGAGTGAAATACGCGTTTTTATTTTCCCACAGCGATTGGTAGGGGAATTATGGTTAAAACCGACACCTTAAGCTTAACAATTTTTCTAAGTTGCCACCAAACCAATAAAATTATAGTTTTTATGCAGAATTCTTCTTCAGAAAATTCTTAACAAGACTTAATTTTTTCAGCGCTTCAAAAAATTAATTTCATTAAAAATTATTGGTTGTAAAACTTGGAAAACAAAGTGACTTTTTGTAGGCACTGCGGGTAAAACCGACACCCTATAGGGGTAAGATCGACACCCCCTTTAATTTATTTTCTCTCCACTTTATTAAAATCTTTATGTTTATTAAACATGAGATATATGCGTGAATAATAAAGTGTGAGTATGTATGATGCTAATATGTGCTTTTTATTGCTTCATCGTGTAGTGAGGGGAAGAAAGTTCGAAAGCGTAGTACTATAAATAAGAGTATTTTATGCTATAGGATTATTTATTGATGAGTATTTCCAAATAATCCTTGCGCACATCGTTGCAACCTCCAGTTTCATATTATTTCGTAAGAGAAGATTTGCAAGCGTTCTACGTTCTGCTAATTGGATTCATTCACTTATAAGTGACACACACACTTCTTAGTAAAACTATCTTTTTCAGATTTGATTTTTCGGACTCTGATCATCAACGATCTATTGGGGTACACATAAGATCACTGTCTCATTGTGATAAAGTTCGTCTATGACAAACCAAGAGAACACTAGAAATTCGGTTTGATGAGCTTTTTGCAGAAATAGCAACAGCTTCGATAGAATCAGATAAGCAAAAATTCCAATTTTCGATTTTTAAAGAGACTTACAAGAAATAAACACAATAAGAGTATTTCTGTGCATTTCTGTTGATACTATAGTGTTCTAATAGGCTAATTGAAGTGTCACAAAGATCCCCAGTATTTTGAAATGAATCGCAAATATACACAACCATCTTAACAGCGTGTCGGTTTTACCCTAACCATAGGGTGTCGGTTTTACCCCAACAGCGCACATTTTTTTATAAAAGCGATTAAAAATATTGAATTTGTCAAACTCGTCTTCAATGCACCTAGTTGATCGTAGGACAGGCCGATAATAAAAGGTAGTGAAAAATGTGGTGATTTGAAAAGCTTTTGTTCGGTTAAAACCTTAAAATCAACCAACGAAATTTAACATCCAGACGAGTATGAACGCTGCTGTCGTATGTTTTGTTTATTTTTATTACATTCGGCGTACCAACATAAATCCAATTTTTCTTCAAATGCTCTAAATAAACGTACTAATAATAATGTATCATTATGAAATCAATAAAAATTTGATTTCTAGGAAATGTTGTGGGGTGTCGGTTTTACCCACAGTGTCGGTTTTTCCCACAATTCCCCTATATGCAGTAAAATCATTTCTTCCGCCTATAGTGCACCTTAATAATCATTTACTATTATTAAAATTTTCTGAGTCTATCTAGTGACTAGAACTCGCTTTTCGCTGATATATTTACGGTCGAGAGAAGGCCAAAAGCTTTACATAATATCAACACATAAACATCACCCCCACCCCACCAAATTGATGACACTATGACCTGCTCTCTAATATGCAGCATGTAATCAGTGGAAAGACGAAATGGAAATAGGTCCTTCAGCGTGTATTAGTATTTTCAGAGCGCACGATGTATACGAGTGAACATGTTCTTTACATGTGTATTGGTACGGAGTCATTTTAAAACTAATACTCCGATATCGTTGGAATCACTAATACATTCCCAACTGTGGGTTTGTGTAAGTTTCTATGGCGTATTCGCCATTTAATGAATTCTTGTCACGGACCAATATCGCTTTATATGCATTGAACCAATCACAATGCAAAATTTTCATTAGAATCATGCTTAAATCATACGTATTCGTGGTTTGGGTGAAAAAGACGCGTGGTAGTATCGTAAACTAATTTAAACATATCTCTCAGAATTATCAACAATGTATGGTATACCGTTAAACAAAAATCACAACAATAATTTTTTGATAATTTTCAGATTTATATTCGGTAATGTTTAATTTTTTAAGTGCCAAAATAAAGTTAAAAAATAATAATGTGAGCTCAGCGTCACAAAATTACCTTAAGGTGAACTTTTTAAGCAAATTTTTAAAATTTCATTCATTGTGCGGCGCTGATGATTGAGTGGCAATCATTCATTTTAGTTCTCACTCATTCACGCGAGAAAGAGTTTATCCGATGTCCAACTCTTTCGGGATAAGATGAATCGCAAAATTCTTCATCTCCAAAATAGCTTGAGAAGCATTTTATCAATAAAATTTAACTGATTATCTCCCTTCTCCCCAAAGATTGTATTTTTTTATTTTCGTAGAAATAAATAAGAGTATCAAAACATATACTATATTACCAAGCAAATTGAGAACGAAGTAACATATCTCGAGTACTTTTACAAATGGACGTAAGTAACAATGAGAGATTCTCTTTAAGGTCTTTCTCTTCTGTCCATTAATCGGCCATTTCAACATTTACTACTCTACTCTTTGCATAATATTCTAGTAAAAACCGTCTGCTTTCGATATGTACTGGAAAATTAGTGCAAAGTGTTGTAATGACGTCGTAATAAACGAAAGAGAAAGTAAACAAAGAGAGGCTCTCAATGTTACTTACGTCCATTTCAGTGGCGTAGTAGCGGGGGGGGGGGGTTTGGGGACGAAACCCCCCCCCCCCCCCGAAATATTTTGGAGAGATTTGAAAAAATTGAATATGTTAAGCAAAAATATGCCTAATATTTTAAATGAAATTCTCAAAGTTTCATTTGCAAAAGTTATCTTGTAAAAAAATTCCCTTGTAGTGAAAATTAGCTGCAGACTCGACACCTACCTGTCGGCACGTTGTGGAGGCTAGCTCAACCGCCGAGGACTATAACGAGTATATTGCGGCGAAGCGAGGAGCTAGGAGCTTAATGGTTCACGAAACGGATATCGGTACCGAAAGAAATTTCGCCACATTCTGTAGTCCTTGACTGACGGCGAACATGGACTGGCGAGTGTGAGAGAAGTATCCCCATAGAGGCCATCAGGCGATTCGCTACCGCATCGGCCAATGGAACCCTGCTGCAGCACGAAGAAGGACGGGCGGCAAGCTAAAGTGGAAGACGAAAGCCTTTAACGAAAACCTCTTTGTTGAGTTACTTCGGCGAACAACGGAATCAAGTACATTGATACGGCTGACGGCTTACAAGAAGGATTGTGACGGCTTGTGACGTTACAATGTCACGAAAACTAAGGCCATGTAGTAGACGGCGTGCAGCTTACTGGTTAAATGAGTAACTCAGTATGCTATACGCTGCTTGTCTTAAATCCAGAAGGCGGGCTCAGAGCGCAAGATCGGAGAGTGAGAGAGGAGCGCAAGCGTCGTATCTAGAAGGTAGGGACTCTTTAAAACAGGAGATCAAGCTTAGCAAGCCAATTGCCACAAGTAGCTGTGCTGAGAAATAAACGCCAGTCCCTGGGGGACGCGTACTGAGTCGTTATGACGAAGACGAGGGTCCGTCGACACCAGCTGAAATATGCCCGGGTAAGCTAAAGATAATCGTTGAGGGTCTCTTCCCGAATCACGATTCAACTACCTGGTCACTGACACCGTACGGCGAAGAAGAAGGAGGTAACACAGTCGAGTGGCAAGTGACTAACGACGAGCTCAAAGACGCGTCGATGTGACTAAAATCAAAGAAAACCCCCTGTCCGGATGGAATACCAACCGTGGCGCTGAAAGCTGCGATCCTGGCATATCCGGACATGTTCAGGATGCTACTGCTGAAGTCTTTAGACGATAGTAATCCCCGAAATGAGGAAGGTGCAGAAACTGATGTTGCTGCCAAAGTCAGGGAAGTCACCGGGCCATCCAGCCTCGAATAGACCAATGCCGCAGCGTGGCATAAAAGAATGAGCCAGATCCTGAAGAGCTACTTCCAGAGTAGAGCACTGCTGTACCAGACGAACAAAAGGGCAGAAGGCAATGCGAGTCGCAGCGGGCGTTACTCAGAGCTCCATTCTCTGTCAAACACTTTGGAATGGGATGCAAGATGCACTGATAACATAAATTCGTGAATATAATAAATCATGCAATGCACGAATTCATTCGTCGTTTTCTGCAACTAAGTATTTTCGTGCATTGTAAATAGTAAGTTTCGTTCATTTCATGAACAAGAATGGCCGTATGGTGAACGAAAGCTTTCGTAAATTTTACACATTTAATGTAAACTTCACGAATGATATCGTTGATAACGACATTATTTTTCGTGAATGAAATGAAATTTTTTGTTTATTTTAATAAACGTTTGTGTATATTTCGAACGACTTCGTTGGTCGCACGAAATCTTTTCGTTTATCTTAGAAAAGTTTTCGTATTTATTGGCCTCTTATTGTTTTCAGTCGATCTTTTAAGATTGATGTTTTTTTTTAATTTAAAAAAATCGATCTGGACAAATCGATTTTATTGTGATTCGAAGAAATGGCCGCTTGATGAACGAAAGTTTCGTTTATTTTGATAAATGTTTATGAATATTACAAACGAATTCGTTGGTCGCATTCGATCTTTTAGGATCGATGTTTGACAACACCGATGTCGCTCAGGCAGAGAAAAACTCAAAATTATTCATACAAAATCAACGAGCAGTTCGCGACGGCTCAACTGATTCTGTACTGCTCCAGATTCTGAATCAACTGGAAGCGAAAGAGGTCCAGGAAATCTTCCTGCAACCGGCGGACACGGATACGACTACTAAATAGTCAGACAACAACAATTATCTGACGAATACCAACAATTGCTCCATATTGCTCCTTTGACGTGGACGGTTTGACGAATGGTGCTCGTAAATATTATAAAGATATTCGTATATAACAGCGAACGACTCGTTTGCTGAATGAAGCTGTTTCGTAATAAGCTAGCGAAAGTCATTTCGTGGTTTTCACGAAAAACTCGTAATAATAAACAAAAGTGTTTCGATAGAACTACGAACGATTCATCATATGTACGAAAAATTCGTATATTTTATGAAAGTTGTTTGTACGAAATTAATTCCTAGAGATTTACGGATATATTCTATCAGTGCTGGGTCTTAACACTGCGGCTGCCCAGGAAAGTGAAAATCGTTGGTTTCGTGGACTATGTCAATAACGGTGAGACACTTGAAGAAATGGAGGTGTCGGTGACGGAGACAATAGATGCGATCGAGAGCTGGATGAACGGGTCAAGCTGCAAATAGCTCACCACAAGACGTTGCTGTTGGACAGCAACTGCAAAGGGGTTCAGCGGATACAGATCACCATCGAAGGGCATGTGATTGCATCGAAGCGTGCACTGAAGCAATTGGGAGTGATAATCGACGACTGATTGAGCTTAAACAACCACGTTGATTAAGCATTGTTCTATCCCGGGCAATGAAAAGGCCGACTCTTTAGCAAAGGTGGGCGCATTAAATAGTGACATATACGAAAGACCAATCTGCTTCAACGAATTTTTTAGTATTTGTCTATAGAGGACACTCAACAGTTGGCAAACCTCGTGGAGCAATGGTGAACTTGGACGATGGCTACATTCGATTTTCCCAAAGGTATCAACGAAGCCTTGGTTCAGGGGGATGGATGTGGGTCGGGATTCTATTCGTGTAATGTCCCGACTTATGTCCAACCACTACACCTTAGATGCACATTTGCGGCGTATTGGGCTTGCGGAGAGTAGTCTGTGCGCTTGTGACGAGGGCTATCACGACATCGAGCACGTTGTCTGGGTATTCGCCGGGTATTTGGACGCCAGGTCTCAGTTAAAGGATTCTCTTCGGGCCCGAGGTAGACCACCCAATGTCCCAGTCCGAGATATGCTGGCAAATCGTGATTTCCCCTATATGTCCTTTATTTATACTTTCATAAAACTCTCTTTTTATTTCTCGTTTTTAGAAGTTTCCTCTTGCCGTGTGGAACCGATAAGCTCCAGACTGCCACTATGTAACCGCCGTCGCCCTTATCACTACGGAATCTGAAGCGAGAGCGACTCGAGGTCCGAAGGATTCCCTTTGAAGGATTCCCCGCGGGTCCGAAGAATACCATCCGCCAATCCGACCTACTAGACTGAGGCGCAAATTTGTTTCGCTGATCTCCCGTTTGCCCGAAAGTTGCAAGTTTTGCTCTTCTCTACCGGTCACCATCTACGCCTTCTCTCCCCTGTCCCTGATACAACTACTTCTACACCGATTTTGGAAATGACCAAGCATAAGTATCCGATAAAAAATCAAATTTGTATTCCGTATTCCTAGTTTTAAGATAGTCGTAATTTCTACTCTTTGTTAAAACTATTGTCCCCCATCTTGTAAATAGAATTGTATCCCTAGTTTTAAAACATCTGTGAAATTTTTTATTAATATTTGTTCCCCCTTTTGTGTACCAAACTATATTGTTAGTTTTAAGATAACTGTAAATATTTCCTAAAAAACTATTACTATTGAATTCCTTGTTTTACAATTTTTCACAAAAAAAATCTTTTGCCCCCTCTCTTATATATAGAATTTTTTTTCTAGTCTTAAGATAGCTGTAATTTTTTTCTTTTTTATAAAAAAAATATTTCAACATTGTAACCTCCTAGTTTTAAGATATTCAAAATGTAAAAGCAAAAGAATTCGGCACCGCCAAGCTAACGCATTTGTGCCTATCAAATAAACGAAATGAATAAAAAAAAACCACGTTGAGTACACATGCGAAATGTCGGGTCTTTATCTAGTGTTTAGTCATCGATTACCCTGATGGAGGATATCAAGTGCTACAATCAATGAAATGTTAGAAACGTGAGGAAGATGATGAGAATCGATTCGATGATGACGTAGCAGCAGGAATGGGATAATACGGAGAAAGGAAAGTGGACCTACTGGCTCATCCAAACCTGTCGACGTAAGTCAATAGAATGCACGGAGAGATGACCTTCAACCTGAAACAGCTTCTACCGAGCCACGGCTGCTTAAGGAGTATCTTCATCGGTGTGGGTACGCAACGTCAACACTGTGCCTGGAGCGTCTTTGAATGTCCGGGGTTTCAATTATTTGAATGTCCGAGGAGAGTCTTTGAATGTCCGAGGTTTGAAGTGACGTGCAGGGAGCTACTTAAAATGGGAGAACCGGACATCAACCCGGATAATGTATCCCACAGAATGACAAGCGACGTAGAGACGTGGAACGCAGTAAACAGAGATATGATGTAGATCAGTGATTCTCAACCTGGGGTCCGCGGGCCCCAGGGGGCCGCGAAGTCATAGCTGGGAGTCCGCGAAGAAAAATATATTTTCCGAGTGCATATTGAAATTTCAAATCTTGTTTCCTAACAAATTGAAAATAACATATTGATAGCATACAAAATTGATGTTTATCTGTGGGGGTCCGCAGCAACCCAGTGTGATATCTAAGGGGTCCATGGTACGAAAAAGGTTGAGAACCGCTGATGGCATGACCGTCTTACAACGGAATAGACATCGAACAACGATTTCGGGAGAGCAATCACCGCCAGGGAACTCTCCGCAGGTATAAGCTAGATCCACCGCCGAGGACTAGTCGAGTAGACCGCAACAGAGCAGCGAGTATGAGTCGTCGAAACGCCAGCGAACCGGACGTCACGCTCCATGCGAATTCGCCGGACCGACCATGGCTCCCCAGAATCGATATTGGGAAAACTTTTTTCGCCAGGGAACTTTCCGTTAGCGTAAGCTAGATTCACCGCTGGGGACTAGACGGATTAGACATCAATGAGACACCACTAGTCGCGGGTCATCGGCGCACCAGTGCACCGGATACCCAGCTTCACCAGAATCGCCGAACTGACCGTAGCACCTGGCTGGTTGGCTCTAACTTCTCTCGCCGGGGAACTTTTCGTCGGAGTAGGCTAGATCTATCGTCGGGGACTAGACCGAGTAGTTCGCGAACCAGTCGGAAGCTCAACGAGGAAGTGGTACTAAATGGCACAAGGGAACTGAAGGGCTCAGTAAATTAGACAGTCTGAAGTTTGCCGCCCAGATTGTCCTCGTAGGGGAAGAGCATGTATTCTATACCAACAGCTAGCTTTCCTACCTTGACTACCCAAACCTGTTCCCTGAGTTGTTGGTTTTTGAACATTTTTTCCTGCTCAGAATGTTTTTGAACATTTTTTCATATATACACAAAAAAAATTTCATATCCCCCCCCCGAAAAATTTTCTTACTACGCCACTGGTCCATTTGTAAAAGTACTCGAGATATGATTGTATATGGTACATGATTGGTCCCCAGAAAACCTCTTCCCAGAAACCATTCCCCAGAATTCCATCCCCCAGAATGTACCATTCCCCAGTCGGTGCTAGTTACTGACGGGGTGAATTCGAAACACAAAAATCAAACTTAATTTAAATTAAGCCCTGCACCCAGGGATGCGAACGGTATCGGTGAACTACATTTTTTCCGGTTAATTTACATTTGCACAATCCGTACAGCCCGCTACAGCTACGCATCACTACTGCTCTTGCCAGAACGGTAGCCGTACAGCAGTAAAATACATTTTTGTTTTGCTGCTGTACTCCGACTGCTCGGTGAGAGTGTGGCGTAGTAAAGTTTGCCCTCTCGCTTTGTGCACTTTTCTCTGCATAGTCAAAGGGAGAGGCACGCACACGAAAGCGTTGATGCCGGTCGTAGCGTAAATGAACCGCATTCATTGTCGTCGTTTGTGATTGAAAATATTAAATGGATTAAAAATATTAAAAAGTGTAAAATAAGGAAAGAGAAGATGTACCGCTCGCGTCTGGTGGCTGTACTGGAAGTAGTATTTTTTGTCATGTTACTGCTTTGCTTACAGGCTGCCGTATAGCGCTGGGCGTTCTGCACTAGCGAACGACAGCAGCGTCGTATGAGACAGGAGAATGTAGGCAGAAAAATAACAGCCGTAGAAAAGGTAGGCATTTTGCATCCTTGCTTGTTCCCTTAATGCGCCAATTGGTTTAACCCAATTTTCCGTTTTGGAAAATATTGCATAATGCCAGGCGTTTGGATCTTTAACCAAAAGACAAGAGTATGTTTTCGCTTTCTCGTCAGCAAACCAGAGCTTCTGTATTTGCTTCCCGGGACATCACTCGGGATAAAGCCAATTGCTTCAGGCGTTCACATGTGTCGTGTGAGCTTTTTGATTTTTTTTTCTAACTAGTGCTAATATGGTTACTAGTTTAGATACATCGTCCAACTAGATACCCAGTTGGTGCTAGTTACTGACGAGATGAGATCGAAACACAAAAATCAAACTTAAACATGAGCAGTTCCTTGAATTTGTATGCCAAATAACCCTTGAACGCAAACTTGTGATCTTTTCGCCTTCCCGGTTTATTCAAGCATAGGGGGTGATTCCTTCTTTGAAGCTTTCTTTGAATCTGTATTAAAATTGAAATTAATGCACGTTTTGACAAATTTGGTGGGTGTTTAGATACATTTGAAAGTATTTTCCTACCTTATGCCAAACGGTACTTATACCACAGACTAACAGACATAACACTCGAAAACAGTTATTCCCCAGCGTCAGCGGTCATTATAAATGTATTTTTACTTGGGACTGTGGACGCATTTGAGAATTTTGTTCATTGTATTTTTTCAATGGTATAGATGTCTACTATTCAGCTTTTTGTTGGTGGCTGCGTTCCTAAATGCGCCCTCCATTTTGACAAGTCGTCCGTCAAATTCCAGTGTCAAATTTGACAAATCAGTCGTGTCCAAGGATGCAAAATGCCTACCTTTTCTGCGACTGTGATTTTTCTGCTTACATTCTCATTTCTCATACGACGCTGCTGTCATTCGTTATTGCAGGACGCCTAGCCAAAGATAAACTCAAGATTACTAGGTCCCATACAAACCATTAACAAAAGATGGTTCAGCAACCGTGAACCGGTGAACTCATTAATAGTATGCTTTTGCTGACCCCTCGTTAATAGGCGTCGATAATTTTTAGCACGCGTCGACAAAATGCTATGGTTACGAATCAAATCAAAGTTGTAGACAATCTTGTTATGAAAGAAACATGTAATCTATATGAATAGTAAAACATATTGCAGCTGTTTGTAGACCATTTATGGCCTAAATTATTAAAGGGAACGAGTTCGTTTCTAAGCAGGTGAATACCGTAACAATTCCAACTAAGGAAATTCGCAGTTTACCATCGACTTCACTCTCCCGACTTTCTTGCTGAATCTGACGTGAAATATATCAATTGTTAGTTAGCAGACTAACTCAATAACTTCACATATCACATAATTACCGAACTTTGAAAACCTCGAGGTTTGTTTATTTTTCTGCCGAAAATTTCCTTGTTATTTTCGTAATAACTTATTGTCATAGATACGACGCAAAGATCGGCGTTGTTTCTTTTTCGCAAGGCCTCGCTTCAGTTTACTATTGAGTTGTCAGTCTGACGGTGAACCGGGTTTATCGAGGGGTCGCTTTTGGATAGTACATGCGAAACATCGGACCACTCTATCTTGAGTTTATCTTTGGCCCAGCGCTGTACGGCAGTCTGTAAGCAAAGCAGTAACATGACAAAAAATAGTGCCCCCAGTACAGCCACCAGACGCAAGCGGTACAGCTCCTCTTTACTTATTTTACACTTTTTAATATTTTTAATGCATTCAATATTTTTAATCACAAACGACGACAATGGATGCGGTTCGTGTACGCCACGACCGGCATCAACGCTTTCGTGTGCGGGCCTCTCTCCTTGACTATGCAGAGAAAAATGTACAAAGCGAGAGAACAAACTTTACTACGCCACACTCTCACCGAGCAGTCGGAGTACAGCAGCAAATCAAAAATGTATTCTACTGCTGTACGGAAAAATGTACTCGGTTTGGCTACCGTTCTGGCAAGAGCTGTAGTGATGCGTCGCTGTAGCGGGCTGTACGGCTTGTGCAATTGTAAATATACCGAAAAAATGTAGTTTACCGGTCAGTTTTGACAAGCCGTCCTTCAGCAGAATTTTCATAACGCAGTAGGCGTTGATTTCTGTTCTTAGCGCAAACGTTAAACGTGAAATTGGATCGTTGCAAGTTCTCTGTCGAATATAAAAACTTATTTCGGTACGGATCCGCACAGTCAACTGTATTCATTCGTTTGTAACCCAATTCAACAGCGGCACTACATTCGAAATGAAGATATAGAATACATACTTTTCGAAATTTGGAATACGCAATCTACCTGCACATATCGATCGAATAACCGCGTGCAATTTCTTCTTCTTGTTTCATTCTTCTTAAAATTGAATTGGTATACTGAGGAAAACCAAACATGGTTAAACAGGCAATTGTCAACTATTTTTGCAATTATTTTATTACATTTTTAATTATGCCGAAATTCAGGTAAGAATCGAAGTTCAAACAGCTGAAAATATGCTTATAAATCCATTGATCAGTATTTAGATACGCAAAGCGAATTGATATCAACGAAAAAGTCTATTATAAACAAATTAACAAATTTCAAATTGAACGTTTAACGTTTGAGACAACCAAAATGAGCGGGAATATCAGAGCTGCGAAACTTGAGGTTAAAGAGATGATTTGTCAAAATTGACACTGGACGGATGATTTGTCAAAGTGGGGTGCGCATTTAGGAACGCAGCCACCAACAAAAAGCTGAATATTGTGTTAAACGGGTTTTTCGATCCGCGCATCAAAGACGTTTTCTACGGGCCATTGTTCGAAGCGGCGTCCTGGCCGCCATGGGACACTCTCGGCTCGAGACGCCCGCCTCAACATTTTGATGGCATTATGCACGTTCTCAGAATATTTGGAGTTGCACTGTACATGTTAACATGTCTCAAGAACATTTTACACGGCTTGATCTGCAGAGGCAGTTATAAAGCAAACAACGGAAAACGGCGAGCAACGAAAAATTTCGGTCAAAATTGTTAGCCACGTTTTAGCCCGTCATATTTATTTTTTTATTTTGATTTTGAGTTATCCTCCAATTTGTATTTATAAATCACAAAACCTTTTATTTTTGTTGATTTTGGCTGAAATACCTTTTATTTTTAGTGGGGATCCGCCATATAGGATTGATCATTTTGAATTCCGATTCGTAATCAGCGATGTAATTTCATGTAATTAATACAAAATATTGACATTCTACCACGAATCATTCATCGAAACTTTAAGCGCGTTTATCTCAAAACAAGATTTTTTAAAACTGCATATAATCATTTGAAAACGGTTTAATTTTAAAACTTCATCTTTTGACCTCTCGAAAGAAACCCTTTTTCATTGGAGGAATGACCTATAAAATCTACAAATTCTTGTATTCACTATTTTGAGTGAATCCTTAAAGTGCAGAAAGGGCTATAAAATCAATCTCAAAGTTGGAGATGGCACTATTACGTCAAATTTGAAGTTTTTATGCGTTTTTAGGTTAGTTTGTAAATGAAGACGAAAATATAAACTTTTTGAATCCTAAAACTTGTTCCTTCTATGTTCTAAATGCTCAATTTTTACTCATTTGAATAAGAACCATTCCTTGAGAGAGGGTGGTTTAAAGGTTTCAGCGTGAAAAAACACTTTTTTTGCGATTTTTTTAGAACTTTGCGTGATGCAAATTTCTCAAAACTTATGTATATTATAGTGTATCATTTCAACAACATGCTGTAATTTTTCAATGCAAAAATATCGACAAACGGTGAAGAAGCTTTTTGTGTAACGTCTGTGGAAAAAAAACTTGTTTTAATCCACCTAGCGGTGCAATTGTGCCTTTCTCAATCATGAATCACGAGAATGTGTGCGTTGTTTATATTCATTAAAAGCTTTTAAATGCATATATTACATTTTATTATTATACATCACATGACAACTATATACAGGAAAATAAATCATTATTCGAGTTCTACAATTTTGAAAAAGAAAAAGACAGCCATGGTAATATTGAACTAAAAAAAGGTGCGAAATCGGCAAAGTCCCAAAAAGTCGATTTTTATAAAAAAAAATTTTCGAGATAACATAAAAAAATCTCGACGTTTCATGCATTTTAAAGATGTTTGGCATCAAAAATACGAATTCGATTTCTGAAATTTCATGGGGTCCCCCATTTGAAAAAAAAATTGAGTTCCGGCTTATATGGGAATTTCATATGTGACCGGACGATTTAGTCTATATTTCCGGACCCATATAAGCGATCCGTACGAAATTTCTTAGACATCTATGGGGATATTATAGCTATCATTTGGGTTTAAGTTTGTGAAAATCGGCCCAACCATTTCCGGGAAACTGATGTGAGTTCGTAAATTTTGAAAGATGGCCGCTTTTCCCGGGCACTTCCGGAACCGTCTATGGTGGTCAATGTAGTCAACGAAAGTTTGTTTGGCCGTCGGTGACCTAGAACTGCAAAGTTAAGTTATTTGAGAGACATTTTAGCGAAATTTTTACCTTTTTTGCTTCCATCGGAGTATCGGTTTGAATCACAATTTGCTATGTGATCGCACGCCACAACCTGTAACTCCGGAACCGGAAGTCGGTTGGGGATAAAATTTAATAGCCATTTACGGGGACGCAACATCTTTCATTTGAAACTAAGTTTGGTTGATTCGGTCTAGCCATCTCCGAGAAACCGATGTGACTGTTAGTCTGAATTTGGATACTTCCGCCGGGGCTTCCGGAACCGATGATAGTGGCCAATGTTACCAAAGAGACTTTGAATGGCTGTTAATGACCTAGTACTACAAATCGAAGCAGTTGTGGTCACATTTTGGAATTTTTTTTACCATTATACATTCATTGCAGAATTTCTTAAAATCGACATTTTCTGCGTGATCGTACTCATCACCCTGTAATTCCGGAACCGGAAGTCAGATCCATTAGAAATTCAATAGCAGCCTATGGGAACGTTGCACCTTTCATTTGGGACTAAGTTTGTAAAAATCGGTTCATCCATCTCTGAGAAAAGTGAGTGAGATTGTGTTCGCGTACACACACAGACGCACATACACACACATACATACACACACAGACATTTGCAAAACATGATTTGCGGTGTTACCTGCCATTTAAAAACAACTAACCGATATCTTTGAAACTTTGCATAAACATTCTTTGTTAAAAATGCCTAACCCCTACGTTGAGTTTTTGAGATAATTTTTAATTGAAAATATATCTCAAAAACTCAACGTAGGGCTTGAAGACCATTTTTTACAAATGAAAAGCAAATGTTAAAATCAAATAGAGGCATCGTTCTGAACACACACCTACAACATGAGTCAACTTTTGTAGAAACATGCTTAAAAATTGATTAAGTTTATTTCGATCAAATTTTGATCACCTTTATGTTACACTAATAAGTCATGAATCTGTTTCAAACGATTTCTATTCCATTTCATCAGGCCCGTGCGTAAGGGGAGGGTTTTGGAGCTCAAAATTACTTTAAAAATTTATTAACTACCTGTTCAACAAATAAATTATACTGTGAGACGTTTTGACTCATCAAATGCCACTTGGATTCGATCACTCTAGAAACAAGCCGTTGTGGAAACCAAGGAAAAACCTTGCGTGGGGGGCCTGAAAGGGATGTAAATTTAGTTGGTCGGCTTCTCGGAAATATAGACTAGTTACACAGCAAAATCGGTCAGCGGGGGCTAAAAAGGAAAACACGAAGTCTGAGAAAATCGGGAAGTCGTTATTTGGAGATATTTTACCGCCGATGATCTTTCCGTCGGAGTGGCGGACAGCTAAATGCCTAGTGAAAATCGGCAACGGTATCGGGAGAAATATCGCCGTCGAGAAACTCTCAGAAACAGCTATCAGATAAATAGGAACGGGTAGCACCAAGAATGGTAAGAAGCACTGCGCATCCTCCGCCGTATCAGTTTGTATCTCAACAGGTGACGATATTTGCAGCAGACCTGAGCAGGTCATATATTCCGCGAAGGTTGATGAGTAGGCAATAAAAAGTAGCAATGAAAAAAAACATGAACGATTAACACTAAACAAAATGAGCTCAATCCCTACTAAAGTAGTACCTAATAGTTGCCCCGGATGGATGATGATTGCTAGATAAAAGAGGTTTAGGTTAAGTCGGTAGGCTTAACTACTACCAATCAATCCGACACTACCAGGAGTCAGCAGGAAGAACCATCCATCGCGCATACCGGAAAAATAGGACGGTGGGCTGGACATGTCGTAAGAACGTCGGACGACGACCCGGGGAAGATGGTTCTTGAGGGCGACCCTACATGAACAAGAAGACGCCCCGCACAGCGAGCACGGTGGATCGACCAGATAGAGGACGACCTGCGGACCCTTCGAAGTTTCTGTTGAAGATTCCTTCTCGACGACAAACATTACTCAATAGCTGAGTCGACTAGTACACAAGGCCTCGGAAAAAATCAAAACCCTTCCCTTGAGAGTTCTGCGCACGGGCCTTTGTCAAATTAAGAGATGTACACAGGTAGGTGATTGGGCTTCATATTTTCTGCCACCAAACAAGTGAATATTGTTCTTTGGTTGCTGTAAATTTTGTTAGAAATAATGAAGATCGATAAAAAATATTTGAGCTCCCCGTTTATTTGTCCAAATATTTTGTTGAAAACCGATTATTGATATATTTCAACTTCCGTATATTTTGCTCAGAATGTTTTTTTTTAATCTCCTCATTCTAAAATACGAACGAATTTTTGTATGGAGCATCTTTCGTGCTCTATAGATAATAAACTATTTCAATTACCAGAAGAATGACTGATTTTCATTTCCTTTCATTTTTTTTTCGAGGAATGTCCTACTGGATCTGTTGAGCTGTAGGTTCTAGGAAGGGCTCCCCATCAGAATCACACACTACAATTGCAGACGAGACAGACAATGTTGCCCACTAAAACACTACTTAAAGCCAATTGTAGCGGGCCGTGATTCTGAATGTTATATTCATTGTACGGTTCGGGGGGACTTCGCGATCGCGTGTATCATCGCGAAGGATCGAGCATTTGTACGTTAACGTGTTCGATCGCGTGTGCGTTTGTATGTCGCGTGTGCTAACGTGTATGTAACTTCACTCTTGAGACCGCGTTTGTGAATTTAGTGCTAAACCGTTTACTTAGTCACCTGGGTATCATCTCGTTTGCGAGATCACTGGCGTAAGTGTGGGTGAATGATCGCGAAGGGCTCGAGCGTTTGTATGTTAACGTATTTGTCGCGTGTACTAGCGTGTATGTAACTAACGTGTTGTCTAATGAGTATTATCGTCATTTTTTATTGGTCCAATTGAAGGCATAGAGGGGTAGAAACTATCGGACGTGGGCGATTCGAGATTGCGCGAACGGTGGGTTTATGTTTGAGACCGCGTTTGTAAATTTACGTTTATTTAATTCGCAGGGTGTTTTAATGTTAGCGAGACCGCGAGCGTTCGCGTGTGATCAGGTTTGTGTTATCGCGAAGGCCACGTTTGTACGTTTGGAATGAGAGAGATTGTGAGTGTATATGAGAAAATAAGCAATTTATTGTGTTAGTGAGTGTTAACATTGATCTAATTTAAGATATAGTAATAAAAGAAAAAAATAACATGCCGAATAAAGAAAAAAGGAACGAAATTAAGTAGAAGCGTATAAATTGATTGGTATTATTTTTGGTACACATGAGTAGTGGAAAAGCCTACTTCTAAAAGTACAAAAACAGACTAATGAAGTAGAAGAAATGAATACATTTAACATGCAATCAAAGTACTTGAAATCCTCTAAATACCAACGAATGATACTTATTTACCGTTAACGAAAATTGATTTTTGTTTGAACTTTATCATGCTATGCTGACCGGGAATGGATTATTCACGTGCGTCGATAAATCAATCGCGCCTTAATTCATCCAATCCGATCTTCTCCAATGAATCGAATCGAATGCACAAATTGAACACCGGTATAGTGACCAACGAATCTCAGGCAGGATTACCCATTATTCTATCATATATGTCAGCTCTGCATCCATTCCCTGACCCATCTATCACAAATTCTGACACGAACGCATACGCACACTCAAAAAAATGATCACTTACCAATCATATGCAAAAACATATAAATATTTTCCATAACACTCTTCACGTAAATATTACATGCTTCACACATAGAAAACTTTGTTGTCAATCTAATTAAAACCAGTGTCGACTGCATGTATATATTAAGTGAGGTTCATTTCTCTTCCATTGGAATTTCACATACTTTCTAGATGTAGATAATTCTAGATAATAACTGCATTTAAAATAGCATTCAACAGTACCGTCTTTACGCATGGGCACACTGGGCCAGGGCCAGGGGCCCCGGGCTTTTAGGGGCCCCCAACTTAGGATGAATATAGAATCATAGTTTCAAAAAATAGTAGCACTTAATTGTTTATAACTCTTTAGCGTGCGGGGTAACAATGGATCAATTGCTCGGATTCACACATTGCACCTTATCCTATGTGATTTTTAGAGAGCATCAGACAATCAACCAGAGTGATGGTAGCGATAGCGAACGAGGCACTACATGATCAGGATGGTATTGGACCAATTCAAACGTCAATCCAACATTTTGATTCAAGTTTCAAATCATTTTGAGCAAAAACAATGAATTATTTTCTACAATGCTAGTTTAGCCTAGTCTACACATACATAGCCAATACATGTAGGAATCCTGGAAAATTGCAAATTTTCACGTACAATTTTTCTTGTCAGTATTAATGTTTGTGGCACATATGGTATGTGACACAATCATTAAAACAGCCAGGCCAACTGTGCAGCGTACAGAATGAAGATGATTCAAAATGATACGGCAATCAAATTATTCATTTAATGAAGAATTCAATCAACAAATCATTTAGAACCTTAAATAAGGAAGAAACGTGGACAACCGCACCGACCGTTTCAATTTGATGGGGATTTGGTAAATCGATGGGAGTGATTTGGCTAAAAAGGTAAATGTCACTCCTTTGGTCCTAAGTTCCTGGGATGGGACAGAGGTATGTAGTCTTGCCCTGGCTAATGAGCCTATATTATAGCGCCTTTACTCGCTTCAATGAAATGTTTTCTACAATACGTATGTAAAGTTCGAAAGGCATCAGTAGTGGCAACAAGGTGGCACAAGGAAGCTGTACAGAAAGTGGAAGAAGAAGATGTCGAAATTCGGTACACAGTCCTTGTTTGGCAAGCGATCCGCGCATGTGTAAAATTTTAATTTCTTTATCACATCAGGGATCGTGCATGGACAAATCTTCATGAAAACCTCTAAAAATGACTCTGGGACTTTTTTTATTCAGTTCGTTTATTTGATAGGCACAAATGTGTTAGCTTGGCGGTGCCAAACTCGTTTGTTTTCACATTTTGGATATCTTAAAACTAGGAGGTTACAATGTTGAATTTTTTTTATAAAATAGGAAAATTTTTGCAGCTATCTTAAAACTAGAAATTAAATGCTATATACAACGGTGGGTTACAATAGTCTGTTTGATTTTTTTACAGCTATCTTAAAATTAGGAATCCAGTTTAATTCTCCTTCTGTACTTCTTGAGAGTTCACTATACTTTCGCGGCCAGATTAGGCCTTTTCCACTATGCCGTCGTAGTCTAGTACAGAACGGTACTAGACTACGACTCTACCATCAAAACCCTAGATTTGCCACTTGACTACCGGCGCCGTCTTTGAGATACTAATTCGTTGAATAGGGGAGACCGGGGCTAGTTGGCGGTGTTTTCAGTTTTCATTTTTTTTACCGCTTTGATTTTGGTAGATCTTGCGAAATAGAACACGTTGCATGAAAGGGCAAACACAACGACAGAGAGCGCTTTATGTCTAATAGAAACGGAGAAAAGGGGATTCCGCCAACTTACCCCAACCGCCAACTAGCCCCGGGCTCCCCTATTATAAAAGAAAATACTATAAAAGAAAGTACAAAACTTCTGTTAAAATATATAACAAAAATCTACCTCACCGGCAATTTGTGTATGAAGAAACGCTATTTCAAAAAATCCTGCAGCGAAAAATGCGAATATCTAAAAAGAATGAACCTCGAATCGCGCACTTTGATTCGACATAATATCGATTGATTTCAATGGCTGTAATATTCAATATTATCATCTGTAAATGAAGTTGAATTATGATTGAAAAAAGTGTGGCTTTTTTTAAAGTTGGGAATTGGCTTTTTCCAACTGCATCGTATCAGGAACAGTAAGAAACTGAGAACAACTTTGTACGAATCAATGTAACTTTTGTAAATCATGTAGTCATCATCTATTAACAAGTTGAATTTTATTGGCATATTGCTAAATATTTTTCTAAGATTGTCATAGTGTCAGGACAATGATTGAATGAATCGTCGACATTGTAGAGTTGACGTTTGACTTTCCTTACTCATTCCTCATTATTGACGGAGGCACTCTTCAGCCCCAAACAACGTCTTACAACTATGAAGATCAGCTTATATCATATGGGGTGGAAAGGTGGCATATATGGCTCCCTGATGCTGGAGATAATTTTTTGATCATCCTACTCTACAGCAGTATATGCCTGTTCAATTATAGGGGCCCCTCAACTCAGTTGTGCCCAGGGGCCCCGAGTGGTCTTAAGACGGCTCTGGCATTCAAATGCTTTTCTTATGTGTGAAAAAGGTGGAAGACGGTGAATAAATAAATAGGCATGGAATTTTATTCTAATGCATCTTATATTTATATGCTTTGTTTATAATTAATAACATTTGCATAACTGACAACAACTAGAACCGGTTCTCTTACAATGCATCCTTTGTGTTGAGGAAATCAGCAAACTTCGTCGCAATTTTCGTTGGTTCCTTTAATGCTTACAGTTTGTTTCCGTATCCGCACTCTGAAATATAATTTCATTTTATTTTTATTGCTTATTATGTACATAATCGATTGAATTTACGTTTAAATACCTTCAGAAAAGCGTTCGAGTATCTCCGATCGTAACTCCTTTGTCTTGTGCTGTTACTATGCGTGAAACCATATTGAAACTGTCAACTTTTTTCACATTGTATATTCACGTAATATTCATGTTCTTTACACGTAATACTTAAGTATGTGACAATCACATAGAATGTATGTATAGTATACTTGAAAGTCATCGATATAGCATTTGTTATTTATCAAAGTAGATATAGCTGCACATGAATCTAATGTGATTGGTTATTTTTAATATTTACGTGCTTTTTCACTTAACATTGATATGATTTTTTGGCTCAGTGTATGACTAGCACATAACAATTGTACACTAATAAAACTACAATTATTTACAACACAACAGAACTAATAGGGTTCAACTGCTATATTTTTTTCAATGCGCCTGCTCACGTTGACAAAGCCGACCGATAAATCGACACACAATGACTCCCACTGCGAGCCGTGCTCACAAACACTGCCATTAAGCTGTTGAACAATGTTTACAAACGCAGCCCACAGAAAAAGTCAATCCACGGTGACCCGCCAAGCGGCCACGCCAGTGTGCACAGGCTGTTGGCTGATTGTCAGTTTGGGCTGATGCAGAGTATGAAAAAAAAAACACAAAACATTAAAAAAGGCCCATAAGCTCTCTCGAGTCTCGGTCTCTTCGATGCACTACTATCAGGACGTAATGCAATAACCTTCCTAGAGCAATTGTCTAAGAGTAATGCATACTCCGGATTCCAGCAATAGTTGTAAATCTTTTCATGCCGGTGTTATTTTTAGTTATTAGATATTGAATATGGAATCACTGCGACAGTTTCAAGCAATTTTCCGAAAGCCCAGCAAATTTTCGAAAGCTCTAATGATTTTCAAAACAAAAGGCTTCCAAAATTTTTATTAAACAATACTATTATAATTATTATAATATACTTAGTTTAATTCTAATTTGAGCTCACGAAGTCACCCTAATGTGTACATAATCTTTTACTGCAACCCTTTTTCGAGTTCAGCTAGATCCCTTTGTCCCTTGTAGAAGAAGTAATCAATGAAATTCGCTACCAAAAACCGTAGCAAAGCCTGGTAGAACTGGTATTTGACTTGGAATAATTTCCCACATAGGATTTGGAACTTATACATTGTATACTTTATGAGATATTTGTAGAGCCACCAAAAATCCCAAAAGTGGAAGATTCGACAATCTACGTACAGCCAGGAAACACGATGACGTTGAACTGCTCTTGTGATTTGTGTCAACCACTAAGCGAATACATCTGGACAAGTGAACAGTTTACATTTGAAAGCAGTCCGTACGACTCACAGGATAATGCCCGGGTTAACCTGAACGTCGACCAGACTCGTAATGCCGTCCAATATCAACTGACGATTGAAAATTTCAACTCGACAAACCAAGGAAGCTACAGCTGTATTCTATCGAACGCTCACGGAGCAGACAGTATCGTTCTAGAAGTTCGTTTGATGGAAGCACCTGTAATCGAAACAGTTCTAGTTGATGATCAACCACGAGCTGTGAAAAGTATAGGACTAGAAGACTCCGTTCACTATCTAACGTGTGATGTTACGGGACTTCCCGAGCCACAAATTCAATGGATCTTCAACGGAGAACTTGTCAATAATGATCACCGGTTTACGCTGCAAAACGATAACAAAACGCTTCGGTTTGTCGAGCTGTTCGGACCAACTTATGCAGGCATATATCAGTGTCTAGCTTCAAATCCTATGGGAAGTTCCTCCAAAGATCTTCTGTTGCGATATGGTAGCTCTCCACGTTTCACAACTCTTCCGCAAGCATCTCTCAACGTTACCGTTGGGGAACCATTGTCGCTTGATTGTCCGGTTGCTGGCGTTCCGACTCCGGAAGTCACGTGGTACTTCAATGAACAACCGCTACAGAAAACGGTACCCTTCGCCACAACTTTGGACGATTCTGGAATTTACGAGTGTCGTGCTAATAATACGTTCGGACAGCTATCAGCTGTTACTACGGTCCTGGTGTATGGAAAGCCGCAGTTTGTGCCAGGTCCATCGGAAGATACAGTCGTGTTTGTGTCACGTGGTAAGAACGTCAGCTTGGAATGCGCTGCAAATGGATTTCCAAAGGTAACTGCAACTGTATTTGTTCAATATGTTCAAAAATAACTAAGACCTTAATTACCTTATTCCTTAGCCTAATATCAGCTGGGCTTTCGACAGTATCCCAATTAATAGGTTGACCAACGTTAGAATCACTGATACAGGTCTTTTGATCGAAAATGCAACAGGGAATACCCAGGGAATATACGTATGCAACGCCGAAAACTCAATTGGAAACCTTCAGAAAGTATACTATCTAACTGTAAAAGGTATCCTTTGACAAATTTTATCTGTTCTTGTATATAATAACAACGAATTCCCGCAGAACCTCCGCGAATCACTTCCCATTTGCCGGAACGCCTTCAGCTACTTCCGAACGAGGAAATTCAGCTAAATTGTACCGGCGAAGGTAACCCTCCACCACAAGCTTCTTGGACCAAGAACAACTTTCCACTACAACCAAACGCTAGCTTGATAGTTTCCTACAATACGGATTCCATCGGCAATTACACCTGTTCATTGGAAAATGATGAAGGCATTGAAACGCATTCAATTGAGATAACAGTTCTTACTCCTCCGGGCAGAATCTCGAATTCTTCCAAGACGCAGCCAACCGTTCAAGCTAAACAGAACACTTCGCTAGAGTTAGTTTGTCCCTTCGATAACTACGATAGTCTCCTGTGGCAATTGAATGAACGTAACCTAGACAGCTATCTGGACTTAACAGACGTTCGGATAGTAGAAAACATTCTCCAAATCGAACGGCTTCGTCAAGCGCACGCAGGAACGTACACTTGCTTTGTCGAGAATCCTGCCGGCCGAAACAATCATTCGTTCATAGTAGGAATTCTGTCGCCTCCACGGATCGAACAAATTCATCTCGTAGACGCTAGCGATGAGGTTGATGTAAGAGATTCGTCACCCGCTGAAAATGTAGCGGAAGTTAGTCTTCTAAGCGGCGAAGAGTTACATTTGATTTGTCACGCAAGTGGCTCTCCGATGCCTGCAATTTATTGGAGTAAAGACGATTCGGTGATTACGCGAGGCAGCGAACTGGTGGTTGAAGATGTGGACACGCATCACAACGGCCTGTACACATGCGTTGCCGAGAACGAACTGGGAAGTGCTCGAAAGGTTTACAGGTTAGATGTTATGACATCTCCACGGCACTGGGGAGACGCGATGAGTCATATCGAGGTGTTCAAGGATGAGGATCTGAGGTTGGAATGTGTAATGCGAGCTAACCCACCGGCCAGCATTCAGTGGACGAAAGACGAGTAAGGATCTGTTCTTGGTTGTGAGGGTTTAACTACATTGGTCATATTTCAGAACCATTCTTGAGGAGTTTGAGGATGCTCTAGAATTTATTGCTATTCAACCGGAGGATTCAGGTATATACACATGTGAGGCCGAAAATATCTTCGGAACAGATGAAAAGAAGTTTCAGGTTACAGTTTACCGTAAGTATTGTTAACTCGTCACATTTGTAAATAATCCAATCTATCCCTATCGGTACTTCAGAACCATCGGAGATTATACTTTTCCCCGAAAATCGTACGGTTATCGCAGGTACCGCTTTGAACATAGATTGTAATGCAGTTGGTAATCCGTTGCCGATCGTTAGCATCATTCACCAGGGTGAAGTACTGGCATCAACTTCTGATTTGGAACTAGATTCTATGGCGTTTGACAAGTCGTATCGATTACAAGGCAAGACTTATTCGATACAATCGCAACAATTCATCGCCACGAAGACTTCACCGTTCGAAATTCATTTGAATCTCCACGAATTGAGTGCTACAGCAAACTCTGCCGGAAAGTATCTATGCCTGGCCCAAAATGCCGTAGGCCATGACGATCGCCATACCAAGGTCGAAGTATTCGTCGCACCGTTCATCCAGTTAAACAAGTTGAAGACTGGTCCACATTTTGCCATCTTAGAAGGGCTTCCATTATACCTGTACTGTCCGATGGCAGGGAATCCCAAACCTGCTGTTAGTTGGTTCCGCAATTCGAAACCGATGAAATTCAACGGTCAGACACTATTTCTATCGTCAACCAGTCGAAAAGATCAAGGAAATTACACCTGCGTTGGGGAAAACCCCGCCGGCAAGCAGGAACTGTCCTTCTCCGTAAGTATTCTCGTTCCTCCGACGATGATTAACAGCGTAGTTTTCAGTGACAATGAAGCAGCGGCCGATCAACCGGAACAGGAGGAAATTTCTATTCTCAAAGGCGATAACGTAACACTGGATTGTGCTAGCCTGGGAAACCCCGCACCGGAGATCTTCTGGACTAAGGTGGTTTACCTGGACGAGAAACTTAACGAGAGACTACCCAACAAGGAGTCTGTTTTGGAATTGTATAACGTCGAAGCGACATCCACGTATTCGTGTTACGTGAACAATACAGCCGGCTCGACTCAGAAGCTATTCCACGTGGTCGTTCAGTCTGCACCATGGTTCAAAAACATCGATTATGCGACGAAACCGATGGTTCTGCTGCATCATAGTCTGGACATGAATTGTGAAGTTCTTGGCGTACCAGAAGCGGAGGTTTTCTGGACCAAGAATGGCACTGTTTTGAATGGTCAAGAAACGGGGCTTTTCTTCGCGGCGAGTGGTCAAATTTTGAGAATTTCTGGTGCACGGTCTACGGATGAAGGCGAGTACAAATGTGTCGGACGAAACCTGCACGGCCAGGTTAGCCGGGAGTTTTATGTGACTGTAGAAGGTAGGACCAGATTAGTTGTTGATTGTAAGAGTGTAGTTGTAAGCATATTTCCTTTACAGTTCCCGTTAGCTGGTCTCCATGGGGAGAGTGGAGTGCCTGTAGCTCCAGCTGTGGTAAAGGAACTCAATTCCGTTCACGTATATGTTTGCTGCTGAGCGGGTCACCAGCTCACGGAGCTCAATATAACTGTATGGGCGAAAATGTCCAGGTGAAAAGCTGTGAAATGCTTCCATGTCCAGTCAACGGCGGCTGGGGAATGTGGACTAAATGGAGCAACTGTTCACAGGATTGTGTTGCAGAGTACACCGGGCAAAAGTCGATTCGCTTTCGGAATCGTACGTGTGATAGTCCCCCGCCATCCTTGGGTGGCAAACCCTGCATCGGGGAAGATCACGAGGAAGAAGTTTGCTCAGTTAGGCTTTGTCCTGTCGATGGTGAATGGACACCATGGACCAAATGGACACCATGTAGCGAGTCTTGTGGTTTTGGACGATCGCTTCGCTGGAGAAGTTGTGCCAATCCAGCTCCTCGTAACGGTGGACTGCCTTGCAAGGGATCGGAAAGTGACATTAAAATTTGCAAAGAAGGCGAATGCACTGTAGATGGTGGGTGGTCCTCGTGGGGTCCTTGGTCAAAGTGTAGCAAACCATGTGGAGTTGGCTTGCGACACAGAAAGCGCTCGTGTACGAACCCTGAACCGAAAACCGGAGGTCGTCAATGTGAGGGCGAGAATATTGAAATCGAGAAGTGTTCTAGCAAATCATGCCGAAACGATGCGCTTATAAAAAATTTAAACCGTGACTCAAAGGTACACTTTATTAAATAGTTTCAAATTTGTCGAACTCACCATCATTTTTTTTTTCAGCGAAAATTCTCCCCTCTTTTGACGTACGAATCTAAACACCCATCCGTAGAGGAAGATGACTACGAGGACAGCCCTGTTTCTGAAGTGCCGCAAAAATTCAAAGTAATTCGTAACTTTGAGTTTGCCGACGCCGCTCCAGTCGAATATATCGATGGACCAGTAGAAGACGTAATCGACGAGGATTTTGAGGGTCATCACAAAATCATAGTAAGTCTCAAAAACACCGTCAATTTGTCACAGGACACTGCCGGATACCATCTGAATTTCGGTGGACTTAGCAATTCAGTTGAGTTCAACTGCGTTACGGGGCTGGTGTACAACGGAACGGCAGGAAGATGCGTTGACGTGAATGAATGCGAAACAGGCGAAAACCATTGTGTTACCCAAGGGCAAATATGCGTCAACAATCAGGGAGGATACGAATGCCTCTGTGTGGCAGGCTACCGAATGATATCCGATGAGTGTGTCGATGTGAACGAATGTCGTGAGGAAACTCACGATTGCTCACACTTTTGCGTCAATAATCCGGGTGGATACAGTTGCTTCTGTCCGTCGGGATTCACTCTCGCAGCAGATAATAGAACTTGTTCCAAACGGAGAACTCGTCAACAACCCGCGTTTAGCATTATGAACAATGAAATGATTTGTCCTGATGGGTACCATCTTGATGGAAGCAAGTGTATTGGTAAGTCTTTTCGGCTAAAAACCCGTGCTGGAATATTTTCTCTTTTCCCTTACTAATAACAGATGCTGACGAATGTGCCGAAAAGGAAGACGAGTGCAACGAAGGTCAGTCTTGTTTAAATACCAAAGGTAGCTACGTATGCGTTCCGACAGCCTGCCCCGAAGAATACGAGGAAGATGAACTGCTAGGGTAACTCAACTTGGCACATTATTTTAAGCCTAGTCTTATCTTTAGCATTTCCAGCCAATGTTATCAAGACTGCCGATATGGACTAAGCCAACTGTGTCAAGATGGGGCCCAAATCGAACAAACGCTGACCTATAAAGTTATTTCGATAGATAAATTTCCTCCGAAGCAACCTCTGGCCGTCTTGGCGATTCCAGCCTACCAGCATGCTACGATGCAGACGACATTCAGTTTCCTGGAACGAACGTACGCCCACGTGTTTAGAGTGGAGAAGACTCCGCATACCTCCGGAGCCGTTTACCTGTACGGAAACAAGAAACTCCAGCGTGGTAAGATCTACAAGTTGAAGATTGTTGCGCACGCTTTTGGCAACGAATCTGGGGTAATGGATTATGTGCACAAGTTCGTAGTTTATGTGCATTTATTGGAGTGATTAGCGATACTTGAGAAAGTTAGTAATATAGACTGCAATATAAATATGATATTAGCATCAATAAATAGAGTAGATTAATAAGAACAACAAGAAACTAATTGACCTTTCGAATTACGTTGTAGTTATTGACCATACGTCAATCGACTTAACCATCTGTAGCTCAACTGTATCGTTTAGCAGAGTATGACGCACCCTTGCCGCGAAACTAGCATCACGGAATGATTAGTATATAAGGACAGAGAGAAATGAACTGGCATTCAGAAATAAATAGTCATACAAGTACCTGTGCTTTTACTCGTGCCTGGAGATCTCCCAAAATGCAAGAACTATCTTCCGGACTCAACGTCGACGAAGCACTACTGAAAATGGTATTCGTGCAGAGGCTCCCTAAAAACATTCGACCACCCCTCAATATTAACGACGGTAGTCTCCCAAACCTAGCAGAAATGGGAGACGTAGCCCATGTCAGGTCTCAAAGGTAAAAATCTAGGCGTAGTAAGAATTTTTTTTCGGGGTGGATATATGTAGTACACAGTAGTGAATTATGCGTATAGATATACACAATATATGATAACGGTATCTGGGTAGCGGATAGATCAGGAACGTCTGTGATACAAGTTATGGGCGGTGACCGCCAAAATCAGTGGCGTCTTTGTGTGTAGCTGTTACGCTCCTCCAAGGTGGGCAGTAGAGTAGAAGCCGGTAGTCATTGGTGGTGACTTCAATGTCTGGGCTGTGGAATGGGGCAGTAGAGTAACCAACACAAGAGGCTATATCCTGCAGGAAGCACTAACGAAGTTAGACGTACGATTGTGCAATGAAGGTTCTGTTAGCACATTTCGGAGAGAAGGGAGAGAGTGTATCATCGACGTCACATTCTATAGTCCTTCGTTAACGGCGAACATGGATTGAAGAGTATGTGAAACGAATACACATAGTGACTACCAGGGAACCCTGCTGCAGTACGGAGAAGGAAGACCGGAGAACGGAAAACTAAAACATTCAACAAAGACCTCTTCGTTGAGTCACTTCGGCCGAACAGCGAGACCGAGAACGTGGATGCGGCTGACCTAACAAGAAGGATTGTGGCGGCTTGTGAAGCCACAATGCCGCGATAGCTGGAAAGACGCAATAAGCGCCGTCCAGCCAACTGGTGGAACGAGACGGTTAGCACGCTACGCGCTGCTTGGCTCACGGCCAGTAGGGGCTCAGGAAGCAATGTTGGAGCCAGGTAGAGGAGAGCGCAGGGCAGCATTTCGGGAAGCTAGGGCCACTTTAAAATGGGAGATCAGACTTAGCAAGTCAGATTACCACAAGGAGCTGTGCCGAGAAGTAGACGCCAATGTCTGTGGTGACGCGTAACGAGTCGTGATGGCGAAAATGAGGGCTCGACAACGCCTGCCGAAATGTGCCCAATTAAGCTGAAGATAATCGTCGTGGGTCTTTTCCCGAAGCACGATCAAACTATCTAGCCACCAACACCATACGGCGTATAAGAAGGAGCAAACACTGACGATCAGCAAGTGGCCAATGACGAGTTCGCAGAAGCATGAAGCGCCTCCGGTCCGGATGGAATGCCACATGTGGTGCTGAAAGCTGCGATCCTGGCATATCCGGACATGTTCAGGATAGTGCTACAGAAGTGTCTAAATGGAGGCAACTTCCCCGAAATGTGTCTAGAATCTGGAAAAGATCATCCTTAACAGGTTGACGAAATTCACGAAAGGTGAGCGCAGACTGTCCAACGTGCAGTACGGATTCCGAAAAGGAACATAGACAGTGGATGCAATTCGGACAGTGCTCGAGAGTGCTGAGAAGGCATCTAAACAGAAGCGATACTGCGCTGTGGTCACGATAGATGTGAAGAATGCATTTAATGGCGCTACACAGAATGAGGATTCCCGACTATCTATGCTAGATCCTAAAGAGCTACTTCCAGAGTAGAATGTTGCTGTACCAGACGAGCGAAGGGCAGAAGTCAATGCGAGTCACAGCGGGCGTTCCTCAGGGCTCCTTTCTCGGCCCAACTCTTTGGAACTGGATGTACGATGGGCTGCGGCTCCCCGGAAAAGTGAAAATCATGGGTTTCACGGACGACGTTACGATGTCGGTGACGAAGACAATAGAAGTGATCGAGAGCTGGATGAACAGGGTCAAGCTGTAAATAGCCCACCACAAGACGGAGGTGTTGCTGGTCAGCAACTGCAAAGCAGTTCAGCGGATGCAGGTCGACGTCGGAGGGTACGTGATTGCATCGAAGCGTCCTCTGAAGCAATTGGGAGTGATAATTGGCGACCGGTTGAGCTTCAACAACCGCATCGACTACGCCTGCGAAAAGTCGGCGAAGGCAACGAACGCAGCACGAGACGTCTACTATCTACCGTTTCGTCATCGATACTCCGATGTGGGGTTCGTGCCTGGGGTGGTGCGCTGAACAGTGAAAAACTGAACAGGATATTCCGGCTGACGTCCGTACTAGTCGCGAGTGCTTATCGAATAATATCGTCGGAAACAGTATGCGTTATCGCCGGGATGATCCCCATATGCATCACCCTGGCTGAGGACGTGGAATGCTCCCAGCGGAGAAATGCACGTAACGCAAGGAGACTGGTCTGAGCCGACTCGCTGGTTTAATGGCAGCAGGGGTGGGACAACACGGAGAAAGGAAGGTGGACTCACCTTTTTTACTTTATTTTTATTTACGTGACTTTAAAAGTATTTTTTCATTCGTCACGAGGTGGACTCACCGACTTATTCCAAATGTGTCGGTGTGGGTGCATTGGAAGCATGGAGAGGTGAACTTCCATTTGACAAGCTTTTGACAGCTTTTGTCCGCGCACGGATGCTTCCGGAAGTACTTGCATCGGTTTGGACATGCTTCGTAACCCCCTGGCCCGGAGTGTGCGAACGTGCAAGAGACATCGGAACACATGGTCTTAGAATGCCCTAGGTTCGAGGAAGTTCGTAGGGATACCTGGGACGCTGTCAACAGAGTGGTTACGATCGTACTCTCCGAGCTGCAGAGGAAGTGGCGAAGAGACCAACAAAGTAGCGCCATTGGCTAGAAAGTCGCTGTGCGCGCCACAAATCGGGTACTTTCCGACGGCGTAGACTAGCTCCACCGCCGGGGACCAGTTAAGTAGTACGCGACGTAGCAACGGGTTTGGGTCGTCGGGGCGCCAGTGAACTGGATGTCAAGTTTTACCGGAATTGCCGGACCGACCTCGATACCCTACCGGATAGCTCGTGAGTAGGCTAGCTCCATCGCCTGGGACTAGATCGAGTAGATCGGGACGAAGCGAGGAACTAAATGGCTCACGGAAACGAATATCGGTATCAGAAGAAATCTACCGCTTGATTTCGGGAGAACCTCTCTCACCCGGGAATTCTCCGTCGGAGTAGGCTAAATCCATTGTCGGGAACTAGACCGAATAGTTCGCGAACAAGTAAGGGAGGGAGCTAAATGGCTCATCGGTGAAGTAGAGCGAATTGGAACGAGAGGGGAATCAAAGGACTTAAAGGAGTTGCGGTGCTAAATGGTACCGAATAGGGAGCCAAAGGGCTCAAGAAGTTGTGGTTCTAAAACCAAAGAAGAATCTCAATCGGGAGAACTTTCTTCGCCGGGGAACTCTCCGTCGGCGTAAGCTAGATTCACCGCCGGGAACTAGACTGAATAGACCGCGACTGGATACCAGCAGTCGCAGGTTGTCGGGGCACCAGCGAATCGGACGCCCTGCTCCACCGGAATCGCTGAACTGACCTCGACACCTGGTTGGTTGGCTTGGTTTCGGGAGAACTTCTCTCGCTAGGGAATTCTCCATTGGAGTAGGCTAGGTCCATCGTCGGGGACTAGACCGAGTAGTTCGTGAACAAGTCGGGAGCTCAACGAGTAAGTGGTGCTGAATAGAACGAGAAGGGAGTTGCGGTGCTGGATGGCACAAGGGAGCCGAAGGGATCGGTAAAGTAGACAATCTGAAGTTGCGTCCCACATTGTCTTCGTAGGGGAAGAGCACTAAGTCTCGACCCATAGCTAACTCTCCGACTGCCATGGTCTGTATGCGTGGTGGTGAACTAATAGTGGGTCGAGGAGTGCACAGTGGTCGGAAACGCCAAAAACGTGAACTTAATTCACTAGAGGCCAAACCATCGAATATATTTACAAGATGTCTTTGGAGGAATTGTTTGTATGAATATTCCCCACAATCTGATAATAATTGAAATTAGGCATGGCTTACTATGATCGAACTAAAAAAATTAGCTTTTTATACTGACGACGTAGAAAGTTGGTGTCTTCGTCAAAGTTTTAGAAATGCTCATAGTGAAGAATATTGTTGAATAACTTGAGCTTGTAGGACTAAAGATTATCGAGTTATAAGGCGTTTCCTATGGCAACCCCCTTAAATCTATTTTTTTAATATAACTTTTTTTATTGTGACTTTTCGTACAAACTATGTTCAAGACAAATGTGTAGGTATCAAAACTACATAATATTGTCGAAGACTGTATGAAAAAATACTCATTCGTTTCAAAGTTTTTGAAGATTTTTATATTTTTTTTACGCCAACTTCAACTACGTATAAGAAAGAAAGGTGCAAACCAAAATGCACGAACAGGCACTTTTTTCACTGTCTAAAGTATGCACAATAAATCTAAGAAAGTTTGGTGCGTGGCACTCTAGAACCCTATGCATAGGGTAGGCTTACTTTATCATGTTTTTTGACATTTTCCATATAAAAATCAGCAAAAAAAATTTTCACTTATGCCTAAATAATTCAGATTTTATAAACGTGGGAGCTAAAATCCCAAACTAACATATACTCAAATAGACATGTCGTAATGAATTTAATGCTTACAACTGGATGTCATACCATTAATTACAATATTTTACGGAAAAAATCGAAAAAAATTTTTTTGCTGATTTTTGTATGGAAAAAGTCAAAAAACATAATAAAGTAAGCTTACCCTATTCATAGGGTTCTAGAGTGCCACGCACCAAACCTTCTTAGCTTTATTGTGCATACTTTGGACAGTGAAAAAAAATCCTGTTCGTGCATTTTGGTTTGCACCTTTCTTTCTTATACGTAGTTGAAGTTGGTGTAAAAAACATTTTTAATCCACCTAACAGTGTTATGAGACATTTCTTATAACTCTTATCACTCTCTTCGGATATTATATCGTTTGAGAACATTTAGAACTTGATGCTTCGCGATGTTTTTGAATACACATACTACATGGGATAGTGGCAGGACTCAGAGAATCGCTCAAATCAGCATAGGACAACATCAGTGCCAGAAATCTCAAACCAAATCAATGGGAAAGCGAAAAAATGGCCCATAAAATAGACATACAAACGAATTATTGTTAATGCTCTGTTAATAAAATATCTAAATTGTGGTGGGAAAACTGAATTTTCCTAAATGGGTTATATATTGTACTAAGCCAAAAAAATCGAAATTTTTTTTTGAATCGATTTGAAGTTTATACTTTACTCAAATTTCCAACGCGACTGAGAACTATGAAATCAACGCTTTTTCTTGAAAAGGGCGATACTAGCAGTGATACCATTCAAAGAAAATCAACAGTGAATATTTCCAGACTTGGTTTTTTTTCTATTTAAGAACTATTGTGTTTTTACATCCTAGATTGCATGATTCAGTGATCGAAAGCCAAAACTTCATAAAGTATTTGAAATTATTAAATTAAAATTTGTTTTTGCTATTGAAATTGACAAAATGATAGAATCGCCTTTTTGGCGATTGTTTACTTTTTCGGTCCCACCTATCAGCATTGAAGTATCGCCATTAGGTTTTTTACAATAGCTACCGTTCTACACCACCGATTTCGTCCGTGTTTTTTCAATAGCGATCATTGTTACTATTTACAGCTGGTATCAGCTTGATAATCCTAAAAAATACGAAAATAACAGTTTCGCCTCTAAACTGCTAGCAAAAAAAAGTATCGCCCTGTTTGTTTGCATGGAGCGTGGAGGGCGAAACTTTAAATAAACATACAAAAATACAATTTCGCGCGTTGTATTTTTTGCTGTAGTTTAAGAAAGCAATATCGTAGAATCCAAATTTTTAGGTTAATTTGTTGCGTTTCAAAGCCCTCATTCGCATGTATGAAAAAAGCCTTATGTTTACATTTGTAAGTATCACCCTTTTCACAAAAAAGCGTTGAAATGAAATCGCAGCTTCTAATATCACACTATCTCTGAAGTACATGCGTGCATAGTTCCAAATTTTACTTCGACATCGACTTTTTCTAAAGGCGACTTCCCAGTAGTATCCTTGATTGGAATTATTATCGCTAATCCTAATGCCAAAGAACAAATAAAAACCTCTCGAAAACGAACCGTTTGGGAAAATCATCATCATTACTGAAATTTTCATTTTCACGAATCTTTTCGATAACCTTCTGTCACTTGCGTTAATGCACTGGGTGCACAGTGCTCTGAAAATCTAGCGAAATCGTCTTAGGGCACCAGCGGGTCTAATTCAGAGCTATCTGCGCGGCCAGTTAAATCTGTAAAGAATACTAAAAATTAATTTCCATAATTTTCAGTTCAGCAATTCGAGAGATCGTGCTCACCGCAAGCCATGAAAAATAGACTACGTTGTGAAGCGATGGTCACTATTTATCAAAAAATCACGGTTAAATAAAAAATAATACTATTAAAAAATTTCAAATAGTTTATAATTTTCACAAACTTATTAGGAAAAATTGTTTAATAAGCTTTCGTAATATTGTGTAGGAAAAAAGCTGAAAATTTCAGTATTTTCTCTATCTGCAACATATAAACCTTTAAGTATACCAATTAATTGGTATACGAATTGGAATAGGTTCGCCAAATTTTGGAACAAGTCTATAAAATAATCCCTTAAAAACTACCTAAAAATTGTTGTAGTTCGATGCAATAAAAAAAATCTCCAAAAATGAAATGTACCTATTAATGTGAAACACAGTGAATAATACATACAATAAAGACCCATTTTTATCAGCCTCATGACGTATTTTAGGCTGACAAAATGGGGACATTGACTAAATCGGGCAATTTTTTTCTTTATAATAAACTGAAGCTGTTAAAATATTCTTCCCGTCCCTTGATGTAGTCTGATAACTATTTCTGATTATGATGAATTTTTTCATTTTTGCATATTTCCATCTTCATGATAAGGAAAACATGCTCAAGAAAGGATTTACTCGAATTCAGTCTTGTACGTCTTCTAGAGCCCATCAAACATATGTTCATATTTGGTTGATAAAATCGGGGTTTCAATGTATTATAAAAGATATTCAGCATTCGAAAAAGTTTCTTGTGAACGAGTGTAGAATGACTTTGTTTCTACTTATTTGAAATCAGCGGCGTAGCCAGAAATTCGGTTTGGTGGGGGTTTGGTGAAAATCGATCATACTGTCCAAACGGCATAATTCCGAAACCGTAATTTTTGAAGTTTTAAAATTATGCAGAATTAATTTTTCAGAAAATAATAACAGAGTTCGTGTCTTTAGCGAATTTGTTGAGACTGTATTGTAGTCATGAATATTAACCTGAGAAAATTCACCATAAATACTTCTTGGACGATATACCGTCAAAATTATTTTATCAAATGATGCGCTGTTTGACGTTTGTAAAAGTCATACTAAACCTCCGAAATTGGCGGTTTAAAAATGATGCTATCTTGACCTTCAATTACTGTTTTTAAACATTTGACCTATACATATAATTGGTCATACAACAAAAATCAAATGCTCATCAAAATCGAACAGAACCTGCTAGAGTCGAATGGAAATCGTCATTTTTCATAAATTTCTCTCTACATTCGGAAAGTGTTATCCTCGTTATTAATCATATTACGTTTTCGTCTCAACTCGACGCATTCCCAAAATAAAAACCTGTTTTAATCCACCTAGTGTTGCAATTGTGCTTTTCTCATTTGTCCAGACTACGATTCCATGGCTGGTTATGTTCAATACAATGGTGGAAATGAATATTACATGTTCAGTACGATTTGCACATACATATAATGGATCGACAGCCCCGATCTTGAGATACTATGTGATACTGAAACATTGATTGAAACCAGCGGCGGATCGTGGAGAAAGATCCGGGAGGTCCAGGTGTTGCCGAAAATTTTCAACTTGTTAAGAAATTTTAAACTATTTTTAATTTTAAAGTAGCAACCCCTCACTGCATACTCCCTCCGGGCCGGTATGATTGTCGATTTTAGAGGGATTGCATAACCTTTCTATATGAGAAAGGCAAAAATGTACCAAAGTCCAAAGAAGTCAATTTTTGTCAAACATCTCAATGTTTCATGCATTTTAAAGTCATTTGACATCAAAAATACAAATTTGATTTTGAAGATTTTTCATTTCAGTTTATATGGGAATTTGCTGTGTGATTGCACTCTTCAAATCGTAACTCCGGAACCGGAAGTCCAATCAATAAAAAAAAATCAACAGCAGCCGATGGGAAGGTTGTACCGTTCATTTGAGACTAACTTTGTGCAAATCGGTCCAGCCATCTCTGAGAAACAGAGGTCACATTTTTTCCACATACACACATACACACACAGACATTTTCCGATTTCGACGAACTCAGTCGATTGGCATATGACGCACGGCTCTCCGGGTCGGGATTAAATTGACGAATTTTGGAGTGAATGAGAAAGGCAAAAACATTTTTGGCAAATGTCGAAAGTTATGCATTTTTTGGTGAGCAGTTCTATGTTTCATAGACATTAAATCAATTTTAACTTCGCTTCCTATTAAATAAAGACCCTTATTACAGTACATCTCTACAAAAACGAGCTCAATTTGAAAATAAATCTGAGGATTATGATTGATTACAGAACTCTGGAATTTTCTATTGGAATGTTTTCAGGCAGGAATTTGATATTGATGCTATTAGACAACTGTAAAATCAAGACCAATAGATCAGTTACATATCAGGACCCCATTCCGACAATTTATCAAAAGTCCTCATGACGTTTACAACAACAGGTTATCAATCTACGGATCAGATAATTGTTATTGTAATATTGAATTAAATCAGTCTGCATCAATAAATTTTCAACTTCAATCCAATAATTTTTTTGGGTGTGGGGGGGGTTGTATGGTGTTAAACCCCAAAACCTTCTCTTGGCTACGCCGTTGCTTGGAGTTATTTATTTCGCTTTTCATTTTCCGATATGTTTCAGATCGATCCGATAGTTATAAGTTACAAAAATTGCAGTCAGAAGGTTCGCACAAATGAACATTTTTGTACTGATAAGTTATCAAGTTCCTTTCAGACAACTTGGAAGTGTTTGGTGATTATTTCTAGCGGTTGTAGATAGTAAAATGAAATACAAAATTCGTTTTATCGAAATAATGTTTAACTTATTTCAATGGATTATTACTATATTGAACAATAAATAGGCGACAAAGAGTTATCAACAAACAACAAACTATAACTTTTAAAGTATTCAAAATAGATATTTAAAGTCTTTAGTAAAGTTATTCGCAAAAGTAAGAGCTACAAATTTGCTGAAGACATCATTTCGATATAATCACTTCCAAGAAAATTTGTGAAAATATCTCGCTCATAGGGGGATTAATCAGCAAAAGCACAATACCAAAAGAAAGGGCATATTACCTCCATTAAATTCTCCGAAGATACTATTGACCTAAAATAAGCCGTTTTGGCGTTAATAATAGATTACATGTTTTTGGTCATATTTCTGGCAATGGGAAATGATAAAAATCTTTCGTCCTCGTTTAATGTTAAATAACTCTTTTGATAATAATCCGATTTCAACAATCTTTAGCTTGTTCGAAAGGTATTTGTTAAAGCTGTCTAAAACATATAAATTGTTAATCTATATAGTCAATTTCGGCAGATAATTTTAAAAAAACTGCAAAAAACGCCATTTTTACGCATTCAAACATTCATATCTTGGAAACTAAACATCAGAATCAAAAACAAATTAATAGCGTTCATACTGTTTTTTTTAGTTTTTTCATTTAAAATTGGTTTGGATAAGATCGGTTCAGCCATTGCTGAGAAACACGAATGAGAATTTGTCCGTTACATACACACACACACACAGACACACACACACAGACATTGTCCCAAATCTTCGAGCTGAGTCGATTGGTATATAAGACTCGGCCCTCCGGGCCTCGGAAAAAATCTTGAAAATTTGAGCGAATTCTATACATTTCTTTTATAAGAAATGTAAAAATGTGAAAATCTTTAATAACTTTGAAACAAATGAGTATTTTCACATACAGTCTTCGACAATATTATGTAGCTTTGATACCTACACATTTGTCTTGAACATAGTTTGTACGAAAAGTCACAATAAAAAAAGTTATATTAAAAAAAACTAGATTTAAGGGGGTTGCCATAGAAAACGCCTTATAGATCGAGAACCTTTAAACCTACAAGCTTAAATTCTTCAACAAAATTCTTCAATATGAGCACTCCTAAAACTTTGTCGAAGACACCAACTTTCTATCTCGTCAGCATAAAAAGTTATTTTTTTAGTTCGATCATAGTAAGCCATGCCTAATTTCAATTATTATCAGATTGTGGGTAATATTCATATGAACAATTCCTCCAAAGACACCCTGTGAATATATTCGATGGTTTGGCCTCTAGTGAATTAAGTTCACGTTTTTGGCGTTTCCGACCACTGTGCATGGGTCTCACCGTTGGTAACAGTGGTAAAGGACAACGGAGATCTTCGCTTATGCGTGAATATGCGCAGAGCGAATGTGGCTATCATGCGGGAACGGCACATTATGCCAACAATAGAAGATTTCCTACCGAGATTCACGTCTGCGAAATGGTTCAGCCGGCTTGATGTCAAAGAAGCGTTTCATCAAGTGGAACTTGATAGTGAGAGTCGCTACATAACCACATTCATTACCCACATGGGACTTTTTCGGTACCAACGCTTGATGAACGGGGTGGCTTGTGCCCCAGAGCTCTTTCAAAGAATTCTTGAGCAAATCTTGAGTCCTTTCAGTAAGAATTGAAGTCAACTTCATAGACGATATCCTAATTTTTGCTAGTTCGGAAAAAGAACACGATGAAGTACTCCATGCAGTGCTGTCGACGATGAATGAATACGGTATACTACTGAATCAGAGTAAATGCGTATTCAAGGTTGCCCAACTGGAATTTCTAAGACACGTCGTATCATAGGACGGAATCTATCCTTCGAACAACAAGGTAGAAGCTCTTCAAAGATTTCGAGCACCTACAACCGCGGAGAAAGTTCGCAGTTTCCTGGGTTTGGTTACGTACATCGGTCGATTTCTGCCAAATCTAGCGACAATAACTGCTCCGCTCCGTGAATTAACCCATGCTGGGGTTAACTTTGCCTGGGGAAGCGAACAACGTGCGTCTTTTGCTAAACTCAAGGACATGATTGGGAACGTACACCATTTACGATTTTTCGATAACAGTATGCGAACAAGGGTTGTAGCTGATGCCTCACCAATTGCTCTTGGGGCAGTTCTTTTACAATTTGAAGGGCCCACCGATGATATTCCCCGGCCAATCGCTTACGCCAGCAAAAGTCTGACAGCGACAGAAAAACGTTACTGCCAGACAGAAAAAGAAGCTCTCGCTTTAGTCTGGTCTGTGGAGCGATTTTCCATCTATCTCATAGGACGCAAGTTCGAGCTGGAAACAGACCACAAACCTTTGGAAGCGATTTTCAAACCCACTTCAACACCATGTGCACGAATCGAACGATCAGTCGTTTACGTTTGTTGTGAAATACCGTAAAGGCATAAGCAATGTAGCCGATCTATTATCATGGTTGGTCGAGGAACAAGACCCAGAAGAGTTCGATGCTGAAAGCAAGTTCATGGTACTAGCCGTTTTAGAATCAGCAGCGATCGATGTGCAGTTGCTGGAAGAGATGTCCAGTACCGATGTTACTTTGGAGGCTGTAAAGCAGTGTTTACAAACTGGGTGTTGGGATGCCCAACAAGTTAAGTCGTTTGCTCCTTTCAAGAACGAATTAGGACTCATCGAGGAACTTGTAGTTAGGGGAAATAAACTGGTAGTTCCAGATTGTTTGAAATCGCGTATGTTGGACTTGGCTCATGAGGGCCACCCTGGCGAATCGGTGATGAAGCGGCGGTTGCGTGACCGGGTTTGGTGGCCCGGAATGGACCGTGATACCGAAAAAAGGTTAAATCATGCGATGGATGCAGATTGGTGAGCTTGCCAAATAGACCGGAGCCGATGAGCCGTCGTGAAATGCCGTCGAAACCGTGGATTGAGGTAGCCATAGATTTTCTCGGACCCCTACCCTGTGGAACTTACTTACTTGCTGTAATCGACTACTACAGTCGTTATAAGGAGGTAGAGACAATGACTAAAATAACAGCCAGGGAAACCGTAGAGAGACTTGACAAAATATTCAGTCGACTCGGTTATCCACAATCACCTTAGACAACGCCAGACAGTTTGTGGGGACTGAATTGGAGGAGTATAGCAAAATGAAAGGGATTAATCTCAGGCACCCAACCCCATATTGGCCACAGGAAAACGGGTTGGTCGAACGTCAAAATCGCTCCCTACGTCTACAGATCAGTCATGCGCTGGGTCGGGACTGGCGTCGGGACCTTCGGGAGTATTTACTGATGTACTACACCACACCTCATTCGATCACGTGTAAAACTCCGACGAAATTACTGTACGTAAGAACGATCAGATCAAACAATCGAGACAATACTGTTGGGTGACGTTCGGGACCGAGATCGAGTATTGAAAGAGAAAGGGAAGCAGGCAGAGGACCTCCGACGCCGCGCAAGGAAGTCATCACTCTCCACAGGCGATACAGTACTTATGCAGAACCTGCTGCCAGGTAATAAGTTGTTGACGACGTTCAACCCGAAAGAGTATGTTGTCACGCATCGCGCAGGACCGCGTGTAACCGTCGAAGATCCAGCAACCAGTAAATCCTATGACCGCAACGTAGTTCACCTGAAGAGACTACCCGAGAGTACAACAGAGCCGACAGAATCAGTAGCAGCTGCTGCGATGGACAACGTTGAATATCAATACCCTGAATTTAGCAGTTCAGAAGATGATCTTTACGGATTCGACGATAACCTCGAAACGGATCACAGAGTCGAGCCGGAAATGGTTTCCATAACTCGACAGCGTCGAGTCGTTAAGAAGTTAGAAGGCTTGCAGACTACGTACTTTAATCTTCAGGAAAAAAGGGGAGATGTGGTACCTGAGTACAAGCTTGGGAGAAGAGTCGTGACAGCTGATGTTGGTGGTCGAGAAAAGTGTATTACACAAATGAGACAAATGAATAATAAATAAACGGAGTATTACAAAGAGCAAACCGTTGAAGCAACAAATAGAATAAGATAAGGGTTCAAAATGTGCTAATTTGAGAAGTTCTTCACTTAAAAGTAAAAAAAACCTTTATTTTTACCTTTATTAAACACATAATTCAGCTAAAAGTCAAAGGTGGTATAAAGGCAAATGTATAAGTAAAAACAACCTGTTGAAGACATATAGTGCAGCTTAATGAATAAAGGTAATAGTATTGGCAGCAAAATCATTTATTCAACTCGTAATTCAGTCTAATTGGGATGGTTGAATAAAAGCATTAATATTGCTGCTGCTACATTTGTTAGTAGTATAGTTCAGCCTAGTTTGTACTGGCGAATACTGGAGCGTAAATAAGCTGAATACAGTGGCGGATCCAGAGGGAGGGTCCTGGGGGTCCGGACCCCCTCCGAAATATTTTTACTTGCTAGAAAATTTTAAATTAGTTTAAATTTAATATTAGTTTCAAACTCAAAATCATTCCAAACCAAATTTGACCAACAAAACATATAATCATTAAACAAGGTTATTATGTATGACGAATTATACATTGTTCATTTTAAAATCTAAATTTCAGACCCCTCCCGAAATTTTTTTCTGGATCCGCCCCTGGCTGAATAAACTGTTAATGTTTAAATAGTTCAGCGAAAGTTTTATTCAGCTTTCATAGCTTTTAATCGGCTTTTAATCAGACAAGTAGTCTTATAGTTCAGCTCCTAATGTTTGTTGGGATGTGCTATCTCAAGGCGTCTTCTGGCTTTTAGGCAGGGAGGTTGATGAGCCTTTAGTAACACCAATACGCCGAACGCCAGCAGTTCCTCGGCTCCAAGTACCTCAAATTTCCTCGCTAGTGTTTTCGACAGCTTACCGACGCACAGTGGGATGGAATCAAAAAAAAAGCCGGACATTGATATTTGCGACAAAACTGTTGGTTATGGCACTTTGATGTCATCGGAAAGATTTCTTTATTTTTTAAGTAGTTTAGTATAATGTTGGAAAATTTTGATTTGAGGGGTTATATACGCGGATAAAAAAAACTGTATATATGGAAAGTTTGTAGACGAAATGATTTTATGAAACTTTGTTGAAGTAGTGAAATGGCTATCTATTAAGCAAAAAAGTTATTGGATGAAATTGAAGTACATGTCGGAATACCCCCTTAGAAAGTTTTTTTTAGTGCAACTTTTTTATTTTCATTTTTTACAGTTTTTCGGTGTTCTAGAAAGTTGTAGATGCTTTCAAAACACACCATTTTGCGGAATAGACCAACTCGCTATCTCTTCGTTTTCAGGATGTAAGTCTGTTTTTTTTTGTTTTTTTTTCGTGCTAACTTTAAGGGGCTATGGTTTGTAAAGTAGCAGGTAGTAGCAGCTAAATTTATTTTCTTGTTGTTCAGCAAGAAATACCCTATTGATACATATATAAATCACAGAGAGATCTAATGGGATCCTTGGAATAATGTGGGATAAAATAGACTAGCGTTTCAATAAACTATTTGTATTATGAAGCATGAAAAATAAACTATTATGCGAAATTAATAAACATTTGAAATATTATAATTCATTCCATATATTCCGACATTCAAAGTTAATTTTTGTTATTAACATGGTATTAATATAACGCAGTATTCTAAGCAACGAAATACCTTGTTCATCCAATGACGAAGAAGATAATTGTGTTGTTCTCTCCATCTATATTTTAGCCACCGCAAGCCATTCAGCTCCTGATTCCATAAGTCATTTAGCTCCGATTTCTATGAGCTAATTAGATTCCAGCTTTGTCGCAATCCACTCGAATGGTCCCCGGAGGTGAATTCACCTTACTCTGACTGAGAGTTCCCCAGCGGCGGAATTTCTCCCGATACAGATACCCGCTTCCTTGAGCGGTAATGGGATTTCTCTCTCCATCGATGTCTATTAGGTGAGCCAATTAGCCCCGACGATGGATCTAGCCTACTCAACGGGCATCGGCAGGTACCGAGGTTTGTTGCCAATTTTCACTACAATTAAGTTATAAAATATTCTTAGAAGATGACTTTTCAAAAGAATCATAGAGAATTTAAAACATTTGGCACATTTTGGACGCAAATGTTCAATTTTTCAAACTCTAAAATATTTCGGGGGCTGTTTTGACCCCAAATCCCGACTACCTCCACCATGCGCATGAAAAATCATCACGATTGTTCGGATCGAATTTTTTTTTCCAAATTTCTGTAGCAGCCACTTACGTGCAGCTCAAACTGTAAATATATTTCACGATTAATATTTTCAAACATCAGTCTCCTACCCGACTAAACTTACAATAAGTGGTTTAACCCTGCTCTTGCACACCCTTGACGGACTACAGATCTAGTCTTTCACTGCGGTGCTGTTTTGTCCGAACCTTCAACAGTTTCTATCTATTTTTAGGTTAGAATCACGGTGCTGCAGGTAAGTATTATTGTAAATGCCTTATTTTTAATTAATCGAATAAGAATTCATTTAAATTTTACTCACAGTGCTCTGAATATCTTAATTAATTAAACTTCTGAAATATTTCACACTTTTCTATCCGTAATACTTTCCTTCTAAACAATCCGAAATTATAATCTTCCACCACCTGTCGTCTATATTTTATTTATTTTCTATCCTTTCTTCACCTTCGTTTTCCAACATTACTGTCGTTGCTCATGTCAATCAAAGTAGACCGAGGGAAACCCCACTTGTGTTTATCCACTACCCAGCGGTGTTAACACCCCTGCCCGTAACATCCGGTAGCTCCTGCGGAAGTATCGGGTTTACTGTCTTGAACCTCCAACACCGCAAGATTTGCCACAGCACGCCTGAACACCCCAGTCGCTGTTCTTACATTCGCTTGCCTCGTTCTGCCGTCGGATCCTGGAAACACCTCCTCTATGATTCCTCTGATCCAGCTCTTCCGATTTTTTCCGTCAACTATGAACACGAGATCACCGACTTCGATTGGCTTCTGATCTTCGTACCACTTCGTCCTACGATTTATCGTCGGCAGGTATTCTTTGTACCATCTGTCCCACATCCGGTCAGCTAGATACTGCGATCGTTTATACACATCTCTCAGTGCTTCTGCGAAGTCTACCGACTCATCGATCTGCAAATCAGCACTCGTCACAGAGCCCCGAAGGAAATGATTCGGAGTCAATGATTCATTTTCTGCTGACTCCTGCGGCACGTACGTCAGTGGGCGTGTATTTATCATATCTTCCGCTTCTGCCAAGGATGTAGTCAATATCTCGTCCGTCAGCGTTCTTCCATCATCCAGCGTTTTCAAAGCTTCCTTCACAGATCTTACCATTCTTTCCCAGATGACGCCCATATGAGGCGTAGCAGGAGGGATGAATTTCCAGCTTGTAGTCGAACTAATGATTTTATCTGCACACTCGCTTCCAATTTTTGCTTTCGTCCTTTGCATCTCGTTATCTGCACCCTTGAAACATGGTGCGTTATCTGAGAAGAACTCGTTTGGCATTCCGCGTTTGCAGGCAAATCTTCTGATAGCCATTACACAGGATTGAGTCGTCAGACTATATACAACTTCCAGATGCACCGCACGTACCACTAACCAGGTCAATATAGCCACCCATTTTTTTCTTTCCTGCGACCAATTGTCACTTCCAAAGGTCCTAAATAGTCAACTCCTACTGAACTAAAGGGGCGCAAATGAGATGTTACACGCTGGATCGGTAGCGGCGACATGATGGGGGTGCGCGGGTGGCACCGATGTACCTTACACCACATGCATTCACGCATTACGCGCAGAATCGCAGTTCTCAGCTGAGAGATCCAGAATCTCTGTCGCATTTCGTTGAATACTGTTTCCCGATTACCGTGCCCATATTTTTCATGATAAAACTGAATTAATTTCCTTGTTACCTCGTGTTTACGAGGTAGGATGATCGGAAACCTTTTGTCAAAGGGAAAGTCAACACATTCTTCCAACTTGCCACCTACTCTGAGCACACCATTCTCATCCAATAACGGAGTCAGTTTGAATAGGCAACTCGACCTACCCACCTTTTCCAAAGATTGGCCAGGCATCCGAGTTAAGTTGTTTGTAAGCGCACTCATTTCGTCCGGAAAACATTCGAATTGCACCTGTTTCCAAATGATGGTTTCCGCTGATTGCAGTTCCTCCCTTTGAAACGGCTGTTGCACTGCTAGAAGCTGAGTTTTAATCAACCTCCGCTGGTTCTCCGTTGCTCTTGTAACTCGTATTGGCAACCCTTTCTTCTTGCATCTGCAGTTGTCAATGAAGCGCATAACGTTTGCTGTCACTCTGATCAGCTTTGTCCACCGAGAGGTTGTTTGAACGTCGATGAAGTGATGGAGCAATACAATACCTCTCGCCTCCTCGTCGGTTTCTTCAATATGAGTTTCTTGCGTTGGCCACTGGTCTTCATGTTGATACAATAACGAATTACCATTAAACCACGCTCCATTACTATCTAGTGGTGGGCCACTACCCCACTTCGTCAAGACATCAGCCATGTTCAACTTCGACGGAAGCCATCGCCAGTCTGCGACTTTTGTCGATTCTAAAATGTCCCCAACACGGAAAGCCACAAATTGCTTGTACTTGTGTTGATCAGTCTGTATCCAGCTACATACGGTACGAGAATCAGTCCACAGCACACAACGGTTAATGCTCAGGGAGTGTGTTGTAAGAATCGTTTGCTTCATACGGGCTCCAAGAACAGCAGCCATCAATTCGAGACGGGGGATGGACTGGCGTTTCAAAGGAGCTACTTTCGAACGCGACATGATCAAAGTACACCTAATTGTTCCGCCAATGTCAGCACGCAAATATGCAACGCAGCCGTAGGCGTGTTCACTCGCATCCGTGAAAATGTGAACCTCCAGCGACTTGACTAACGAAGTCATTGCATCTCCGAGATAACAACGAGGAATACGAATTTTTTCAACGTCCGGAAGTAGACCAATCCAGCGCTTCCACATTAGCCAGCCTTCATCGCCAATTTCGTCATCCCATTTGCAACCGGAACGCCACAAATGCTGGATTATTATCTTACCGTGGATCGTGAAGGGTGATAATAGCCCGAGTGGATCAAAGAATCCCATAACACTGCTCAAAACGATTCTTTTTGTCGGCCTTTTCCCTTCTTGGAAATACGGTTTGAGTTCTTCGCGGTGCTGAGTGGAAAAGGAAAATTCGTCTTGTGCTGGGTTCCAAATAATTCCCAAGACACGTTCATTCGCGGTTTCTTTGTTCTCATTGAAATGGATTTCTCTAGCTGGGTTTTTTTCTCCAAGACCACGAAGTACTTCAGATGAGTTCGAAACCCAGTTTCGTATTTCGAAACCCGCTTTAGAATGTACAAAGCTCACCTCCTTTGCACGTCGAATGGCATCTTCGACGGTATCGACGCTGTCAAAGTAATCATCGATATAGTGTCGATTGATGATCGCCGCTGCTGCTTCCGAATATTGGGATGAATACTCTGCTGCGTTCCGGTTTTTCACAAACTGAGCCGAACACGGTGAGCTCGTTGACCCGAATGTTGCGACGTCCATGACGAATATGCTTGGTGGTTCCTTGGCGTTCTTTCGAAAAAGAAATCTTTGAGCTTGTTTGTCTGCGTCAATTATTTTCAGCTGGTGATACATTTCACGAAGATCTCCACCGAGAGCTATTCTATACTCCCTGAATCCAACAATAACCGCTACTAGTGGGATGAGCATATCCGGCCCCTTTAGTAGGTGCGAGTTTAGCGAAATCCCTCGAACAGAGGCGGCAGCGTCCCACACCAGACGCACTTTCCCTGGTTTCTTGGGATTCAAGACGACGTTTATTGGAAGATACCATGTTTTATCAGGCTCCGTTTTCAATAATTCGTCGCAAGTAGCTAGATGAGCATATCCTTTTTCTTGATATTCTTATATTTGTTGGCGAACTGTATTGAATAGCTCAGGGTTCTTTTCCAGCCTTTTCTCCAACTGTTTAAGCCTTCGTAATGCCATGGGGAAGCTTTCCGGGAAACGCGGATCATCTGTTTTCCACAGAAGACCGGTTTCGAAACGGTTGCCAACTCGATGAGTCGTGCGCTCTAGAATTTCTCGTGCTCTCTTCTCCTCCACTGATTCTTGTGGGACTGTCACCACCGACTTTTCAACAAGTCATGCAGGTCTTCGTTAGTGACATCCTGGTGGTACCCCAGGTAACCATTCTCCCACTGAGCAGCTGTTGGCTTCGGACCATAGACTGTCCATCCTAGCTTGCATCGAACTGCTATGGGTTCTACTGTTGCGCCTACTCTAACTTCTGTTGGGGCAAAAGAATGGATGTTATTTAGCCCGATGAGCATTTCTGGACGGCCGTCGTACGATGATATCGGCACGCCGCGCATGTGCATATACTGCTCCGATAATTCCTCCCCATTCAAAGACTGTTGTGGTAGCATGAGTTTTTCAACTGTGCGAACTGTTTTCAACAACATCCTTTCACCTGATCCTACTGCTGATGCCCATAAATTTAATCGACGTGAATCCTTTTCGACTCGTGTAACATCAGCCGTCCACTTTATGATTAGTTTTTCTTGGACACCAACGACACCTAACCGATCCGCCAACTGCTTCTCCATCAAGGTAACAGAGGCACCTTCATCCAGAAATGCTAGTAAAGTTACTGACTTATCACCGTAGTGCAGCTTCACCGGAATCATTCGGAACAATACCGGATTACTGGCATGAATATGTGCGCTCGTACCGACGACATCTTCCGTCGGATGCAGCAACGGGTTGTGAGATTCTCTGCATTCCCCAACATTGCAGCGTATTTTAAATTTGCATTGTGTACCACCATGCTCGTTGAGGCAAACATTGCACAGCTTCCAGCGTATAACGACTTTTAGTCGGTCAGGGTAGTCCAAATTCTTGAAATCTTGGCAGAATCGTAGGCGGTGATCAGTACGCTGACACACCTTGCAAGCTTTAGGCTGTCTCTGATCGAATATGCTCGAGCCCAAAGTATCCACAATACTGTGATTGAACAGCGCTCCGCCTTCCCTCAGCTTTCCTCTTACAGAGTGACTAGTAGGCGATTTCGCTTTATATTGCACGTCGACGTTTGCTTCACAGGCATCCGCAACAATTTCTGCAAGGAAATCAGTGAATGTCCTCAATGTAACTTCCTTTTTACTGCGTTTGAAACGGACCCACTCGCGTTTGTCAACATCTGGAAGCTTGTCAACTAAATCTTGGATGAGTAGCGGATTTATCAAGTGGTGTGAAAGGTCCGCCGCTTCAATGTGTTCGCACAGCTGTTCCACCACATTGCCAAAGGGTATATAGCTGGCCAATTTTTCAGCTTTGGGTGATTCCAATCTGCAAACTTTCTCCAAGTGACTTTGGAGCAACTGTTCTGGTCGACCATACAGTTGACAGAGTTTTGCAATAACTCTGGGAACTGATTTCGGAAGCAGCAACTGCCCACGAACTAACTCAAGAGCTGGACCTTTTAAGCTTTCCTGCAAACGAACCAAGTTCTCGACGTCGGAAAACCCGCATGCTTTATTCGATGCTTGATAAGCTCCATAGAACAACGGCCATTCTTCCGGTGTACCGGTAAACATGGGTAGTTTTCGTGTTATTCCATTCCTAGCAGCCATCTGCGATTTGGTTGGCCCAGATTTTTTCTGCTCTTTGACGTTATCTTTTCTAACCGATTCGCAGTTATCTTTTCTAACCGATTCGCCCAGATCATTACTGGATTCGCTGTAGGTAACCTTTTCATCTTCACTCTGTGACTGCTCTTCTTCATCTTCGTCATCATCCGACTCGTTAGTCTTGGGGAGCAACTTCACGTTCCCTTTGGTGAGCTGACCGACTGCACCTTTCACTTCGTCCAACTCTTCGTCTAGACCTTTCATTGCTTTTTGGAATGACAGTTGCATTGCTTTCATTCTATCCACATGCTCTTGTTTTTCCCGTAGACGTTCCTCTTGAAGATATTTCTGATCTTCTTCTTCCTTCTCACGCAGCTGTTTCTCGAGCAAATTTCTCTTTTCCTCGAGAGAGCGTTTGAACGCTCTTTCCTTCTCCTTTAATGCCCATTCGGCTAGAAGTTCATGCTCCATCTGCTTCTGTTTTTCCTCCATGGCCTGCATTCTTTGCTCAACGGTGAGAACGTTTGAACGATCTGACTTAACGCTAGACCGATCAGAATCATCCGCGTTCTTCTTCGAACGACCCGTTTTCTTCGGTTCCTTGTTCTTCTGGAACTCTTGCGCCGCTTCTTGGCAAGCGGTCTCTGAACAGAACCACTTCTTCTCTTTTCGAACAGCTGCTGTTACTCCGACGCATCGAAAATGATGCCAGCTGTTGCAGCCTTCACAGCCAACCATTCCCTCATTCTCCGCGGATATTTGTCCACACGTATCACAAGGGGTTTGTGTTAAATCTAGTTCAGCCATGGTGTTTTGAGTTCAGGGTTCAATCCGAAGCAATCACTTATTTTTGAGAATGTTCGGATCGAATTTTTTTTTCCAAATTTCTGTAGCAGCCACTTACGTGCAGCTCAAACTGTAAATATATTTCACGATTAATATTTTCAAACATCAGTCTCCTACCCGACTAAACTTACGTGGTTTAACCCTGCTCTTGCACACCCTTGACGGACTACATATCTAGTCTTTCACTGCGGTGCTGTTTTGTCCGAACCTTCAACAGTTTCTATCTATTTTTAGGTTAGAATCACGGTGCTGCAGGTAAGTATTATTGTAAATGCCTTATTTTTAATTAATCGAATAAGAATTCATTTAAATTTTACTCACAGTGCTCTGAATATCTTAATTAATTAAACTTCTGAAATATTTCACACTTTTCTATCCGTAATACTTTCCTTCTAAACAATCCGAAATTATAATCTTCCACCACCTGTCGTCTATATTTTATTTATTTTCTATCCTTTCTTCACCTTCGTTTTCCAACATTACTGTCGTTGTTCATGTCAATCAAAGTAGACCGAGGGAAACCCCACTTGTGTTTATCCACTACCCAGCGGTGTTAACAACGATGTAACGCATCACATCCAGTCCTCCCGTTGCCTGCAAAGTCCGTGGCATTATAACGTTTTACGAATTTGGCAAGCTCCCCCACCCCCTCCCCCCTCATAAACAAACGTAGACTTTTGCTAGACCCCTATCCCCCCTATGAGTCTACGTGGTTTATGAACAACCCCTTACGACAGCAAAATCAAATGGGCTTACTATTCGTTCGAATCGATTTCGAACGAATCTTGCATTCGTCGTAAACCAGAATAAGGGTGATTGCCTTTACAAGGCAGTTTTGCCAGCTCGACGGTTTCTGCGTGGACAAAGCAAGTTAAACGTTTATACAGTAGTTTATTACCACTCGGGAGGGACTTGGCTGTATACCCACTGCACTATTACCGAGGTGAAGTGATTTTCAAATTCATAGTTGTACATTTTAGGTATACCTACTATATGATAGAAGAGCAGATAATCCATTCCTCCCCCCTCAAAGTCCACCACGATTATCCACAAATAAAAAAAACACCAACTCTAATTTTTGGAAAAATTTTATTTGAAAATATCTCAGCAACTGACGGTGCACCTTGTAGGCGTTCTTCCACAACGAACTGCAGTTGCAGGCAGACTCTGTGCTTTGGGGCAGGTACGTTCCGAGTCTAATCGGTAGGCAACTGGAAAACACTATGTCAAATATCAAACAGAAGAACGCCAATCCTACTAGCACAGGTCAAGGTATTCGTTATTACAGCAAGATATTTTTCTATGTCTTCTCTTATTTTCCTATATATTTTATTCCACCGATTCCGTTCATACACATTTTTATATCTAGCGGTAAATTTTGGGAGTACGCAGCGAAGTATAAAGGTCCCCAGGGGTAGAAAAAATCACGCATTCGCGCTGTCACACAAGCTTCGTTTTATTCTACTCCTTTCGACATATCAAAGCTTATCACTATGGGTAAAAGGACAGAGACTAAAAATAATAAGAAAGAATGTTCTAAAATGTTCCTATTTCAGTATAGTTTTGTTGTGTCGTTTCTTTGATTCGCGTCCTGACCAGTGACGATAGATAAACAGCAGCAATAAAAAAGTCTTCCTACTTCAGTTCAACTAGGTATATTATAAAGAAGCGTATTCTTTCTTTCATTTTTCTTAATTGCATCTTGTTCTTTGTATTGTTTGATATTTTGTAATTCTTTTTGGCTCGCGTATTTGTATTCTCTGTTACCGTCTAAATGAAATATCTAAGTTGAGTAAAAAGTAAAGCTTCAACCGATGTAGGTAGTGCGAGTTCTCTACTTCCACTGATGGCCTATTCTAAGTGAAAAGTAAGTTTGATTAAAAAAATGAACTATGCTGCACAATGTACGGAACGTAAAAACTAATTTGTAAACTACATAGTCGAAATTATTATCATACTACTCCGTTTGATACGCAATCGGTGGATGTTATTTGCACTTACTCTTGACTGGAATTCGCCTATTGGGAGGTTCAATAACACGTGCAACACAAATTGATTTGTCCGATTGAATAAAAAATTTTGAAAGTGCTTTTTACATTTCGATGATTTGTAGTTGTTTCCTTTTCTTAGACCTCTCAAAGGATTTCTCGGAGTATGTCAGGTTTAGTATAAAATTTACTACAGTTTGAAGACATCATCTAAACAAAGTGACTTTGTGGAATTTATACGGTTTCCCCTACAAGAGGGTGACATTCTAGAATAGTTCCAACGATCAATCGACATCTAAATAAACTTTCCCCTTCCTACGTGAAGTTCGTCGACTTCGGAAAAAATGATAAGACAATAACAACCTACAGATTTCACAATTGGAAGGAACCACAGAACATGGGGCTTGTGAAAGAGAACACTGAAAGCGATAGTCGTACCAGACGTCCTTATTTCAAATCCAGCTCATCGCTGGTGTCGTCCTCGTCCGGCGAAGACTCGACAGTACTTGATTTTTGCGCTGTCAACGCTTTCGGGGATTGTTCGGGTGAAGAAATTGGAGATGAATCATCATCAACCGTTTCCACCGAAGTTATTGTGCTGGAACCTTGCGGTACAAAACCGGACTCGTGGTCGATAAACATTTGCGCCATTTGTTGGTTCATATCAGTGACATGTTCCTTGCATCTTGTTACCAAGTCCTCGTAGGGCCGACCATGCAGAAAACATACAATTATTACTGTCATGTTGTCCCCTCCAATTCCGCCCATTTGACAATCCGGGGCGAGACAACGCGTCATTAGATTTTCACAGATATTCTGCGGATAAATTCCCTGGGCAATCTCCGCTTGAACAAACTCCAACACCGATTGACTCGGCAGAACATCCCAAATCCCATCACAAGCAATCACCAAAAAATCCCAATCTTCACTGATCTGTCGTTCTTCCACATCTGGATAGGCCGTCACAACCTGTTCCTCCGGCAGTTTGTCACTGCTCCGCTTCAAACTAAAATCGCCCAACGCCCTCGAAAGCGCCAGATATCCGTTAACCCTATTGTACTCCACATATCCACCAGCTTTCTTTATCCTTTCAAGCTCACTCGGATTGTTAGGTTTGTGATCGAATGAAAGTACATCCAACTTTCCCCCGATGCAGGCAATCGCTCTGGAATCGCCCGCATTTGCACAATACAACCGATCATTCTTAATCACAACGGCAACGGCAGTCGATCCGGCCATCTGTTCCTTCAGCGATTCGTCATTCAGCATGGCTTCGTCAATGTCCAAAAATCCTCTCTGCAAAGCTCGCTTCACGTCGTTGCCATACTCTGGCCGTCGCGTGACAAATTTATGCAGATGCTTGCCGGCGTACTGTGCAATGTTGGCTCCACCATGACCGTCGTACACCGCGAAAAATGCCGTTCCCGGATCATCCGGAAGCGACAGAATATGAGTGTGTGAATCTTCCATATGTATACGCCATCCCTGCATGCAGCTGGAGCCAACTTTGTAGTAGTCATTCTGGCAAAAAGCTGACTCCTTGGACGTTTCCGGCTCGGACAGCGTTTGTCCCATTGTCGCTGATTGCGATACACCGTAGAGATAAGGCTGAAAAAATAAGACATGTTATTACTTGAATTGAACTATAGCCTAGTGACATAATCTCATTTTAAGCATCTGCTAGAAATATTATTGAGGATTTTCAATAAATAGTTCATTGAAATAAAATTTGCATTGTCTTTCGCAACAAAGGGAAGAGCGAAAATCAAATCGATCAATAATTAGCTCTCAAACAAAAATAAAATAAAATTCACTAAACCTAGTAGGCGACACCAACCAGCAAACGTTTTGACACATCCCACCACTGAGCAACTGTTTCATAACACCGAACAACAATAAAGTATCCCTCAATTGCATCAGCTCGAACACGCGCGCTTGCAATAATGAGGATTTTCCGAAACCGATCACGAGCGGTATTCTGTGCGGCCGACGTCGACCGCAAGGGAATACAAACGCAGAAGACAAACAGGACGCGATCAATTATCTGCATCAACAGAACAGTTCTCGGCACCAATTCAATGCCAGTGTCATCCACGAAGAGCTGGTGGAGCAAAAACGTAACAATATACTCACCCAGAAGGGAAGAAATGACGGCTGGGCTGCAGTTCAATTTGTGTTTCTGCTTCTCCAATTCACCGCGATGGATCGTTCCGCTTGTAAAGGTCTGTCTTTGCTCGTTCTCAGCGAATCATTGCACCGTCGAGATGACTAATATACCACAGTAAAGCAATTCCAGAATAGCGACACCTTTGCACTGCAATGTTACCCAGCCGATCGCGCGAAGTCCGATTGTTTTTGTTATCTCTGTGCACTGGTACTTTTCGGTGTTTTATTCGACTGCTCTCCCTTAAGCGGCTTGCCTCTGCTGATAACACACGTTAATAAAATCCAGTCAGTCGCAATAATAAGTCATTAGCCGACATAGGGGGAACACGGCCAAGATGAGACATTCAATCCACCAGAGCCAACGAAGAGGGAAGAAAAATGTAGTTATGAATAGTTGGTAATTAAAATCTCCTTTACAAATACCTAAACTCGGTACAATACAATTATAGATAACCGCTGATACGACCGAGGTGTGGTCAACATACCTGGCAACGGAACTTTGAACCAAAAATGCACTGGAAATATAGATTAGCTTATCAGCCAGCAGCAAAAAGATCTCCCAAATAATGAGCAAAACGGGATCGTACGAATAACGAATGCGAACAACGAAGAAGTGCTTGATTGGTTTCTGCTTTTTTTGACAGCTGTCAGTAGCTATGTGGGTTCGGACTGTTATGCCTACTGCGATCATACCACGTTTTTCTTTCTTCTTGGCTGCTGCACACAGAAAAAAAATCAGTGGAAATTTTGCACCTATTTGACGAAACAATGTTTTTTATTTCTGATGATTATTTCAATATTAATTCGTCAAAAGGGCGAAAGTGTTTTTTGTAAACAAACTTGTTTCGCTCATTAGTCGGCTGCAGAGTGGAATTTCATGAAAAATATGCGTTAATGTAAATTTTTACCCTTCGTAGAAGTAATTTCAACTGTTTTCTGCTTTGAAATTATAGTAAATTAAGAGCAACCATCAAAATAAAAGTTTGTTTACAAATCTTATTCGCCCTTTTGCAAGTTTATTATGGATTTTATTTCTTTCCTATTCCGAGCAAAGTTAACATTGAATTTCCATGAAAATGACTTTCAGACATAAGGATTATAAAAGGATTTTATAAATCTGTCTAATGATTTGAGGGGGAAATTTACCAAATCCTTCTCTTACAATTTTCAAAAGACAGTCTTATATAATTCCTAAAAATGTCCGAATAAACGCCATAGGTGCCCATTTATGAAAATTGCTGACATTTCTAAGTAGAAAACATAGTAGAAATAATGGTTCCCACGAAACAGTCTTATAAAGAGGGTGGTAAATCGATTGCCTTGTACGCAGCGCACCTGGGTTCTAGTCCCGACCCCGCACATAGGGTTAGAAATTTTTCAAAAAAGACTTTTCAATAACGTTGATACCACTGTTTATATTTTTAAAATAAATTGTTTTTATGTAGATTCAAAACAAAGTTGTTGCGTTGTTCTTTTTATTTGCACTTTCAAAATGGCTTTTTATCGACTCATTCGAAATGAAGCTGATTTTTTCAGCAGAAGCGGAGATCATCGGGCTGCTAGAGACGTTTATCTGCCAACAAGTGTTATTGAATTTTCTGTAAGTATTTGAATAATTCACATAGAGATAGAATAGCTAATCCCTACTCTGTTTCTTGTAAAACGAACAGAATTTGTCTTGCATTGATCAGAAAAAAATATTCTAGTTGCAGTTGAAAATCGAAATAGTGAACTTGCGCCTTTCGCTTTTTTTCTATTTGCCGAGTGGGTAACTAATACCTGTTAGAGAATCAACTTGCGCATCATCTACATCAGTTGCGCTTTAGTTGCACGTGCTGAAAATAGGAGAAAAACCGAAAGGCGTAAGTTCACTATTTCGATTTTCAACTGCAATCAGAATATCTATCTCGATCCTAAGCCTAATATTCTTCATGTTTCCACAGAAACTGAACACTCATCACTGCCAAAGGTTTGCGCAAAACGGATAGATTGTTGGAAATTTTGCGGGAGCAATCCTCGGCAACATATTTAATGAATGAACGATCCATTCCCTACCAGGAGTATATTGTCAATGACTTTGCTCACACCTTTGAAACCTCAAACAAGGGCTTTGTTTGCCATATAATTAGAACAAAGAAATAAAAAAAAATATACCCAACATAGTTTTAAAAGCATTTATATTTATTCTAACCGGCATGAATGTTGTTGAGCATATTTTAGACAAGCCAGTTCAATTGTCAAATCATTCATTTCAAACATTTACTCAATTGGGTCATTAAGCTATATATAGTTTTCCGTTCCATTCGATAAATTTTAGGTCCAATATACATAATATAACATTATTTAAAAAAAAATTCGTTGTAATACGTAAAAACGATTTTTTTGTTTTTTTAAAATAAATCTTATGTAAACTTGGCAACCACACATATGAAAACTGCGGTTGTTTACATCTCCTATCAGGACAACACCCAAAATGAAAAAAAAACTATACGCAACGGATGGTGTTTATGTCAAATAACAATAACCCTCCGGGAAAACCGAGAAAACATGCCCTAATTTTTTCTGACAGGGCATAATTTGTCGTGAAATTCGATATGTCAAATCCTTCCTATAGTGTCAAATCCAGACTGTCAACATATTTCTTTATTTAAAATTTTAATATTATTTTCACGTTTCCTGAGTTGGAAAAAAACATTGTTGCAATCATGAAAATCAGCTTTATCGATGTAAGTAATAAAAAACGATTTTTTTTCTCATTTAATGACCCAATTATTGATGTTACCCGTATTGTTTTTGATTCTAAATAATACATTTTAACCAAACAAATAAATTTGCCATAATTTCAACACGAAAACTATGTTAAATCAACTTGTATGTTAGTTAGATGCCTGTCAAAAAGGCTAACAACATTAATTTGTTTTGAATTTAACAAAAAACTATTGTTGTTTTAACGAGAAATCTACATAAGCCATAGAACAAACCAAAAAAAGTTGTTTGTAATACAAACTTTCTTTAAATTCACAGTACTTTATTCTGCATGTGGGAAACAGGACTTAGTAAGATTTACAACTGAATGATAATGTTACTTCTCATATGATTTTGATAATTATCGGTTCCGACAGCATGAAGTACCAAATTACTTTACGCTCTTCCGGACATGCCGCAGACTCCCCAAATAACCACATGCATTATATTGAAGCAATATTTTAACATCGATAATGTTCATTTGCTCTAAAACTACTTTCTTAAAACAGTGCTGCCATAACACAACATCCCAAATGTTTCAAGACATTGCCTCTTATGAGCAATGTAACAGGCATTACACATACCTTTAGAGCAACGGTTTAGTGTTTGATCGCATTGCATTTACAAATGATTTGACGCTCTACTGCGCTACACTTGAAAAGCATATAATGCTTGAACTAAAAGTTATGAAACATTAAAATAATTTGACGTTTATGAAGAAAATGTTCTAATCAAAAAATATCAACCTGAAACAAAATGGAGAGTAGTGTGGCAAACGGGCAATTTTCTACGAATGGGGCAAAAATATCGGAGCACTGCACCGCCTATAGCTTTTGACCAATCCTATTTCCGTTGAGGAATACATGAAATTAAACAACACGAGTATTCATTCCTATAATTTGCAACTCAGATGAAGCATATCATAGAGAAACCACTAAATGCTCATAATTTCATCTGCACAATTTGATGTCAATATTAACTATGTTTCGGAATCTCTACTAAAACTGATCTCTGCTTCGTTTGTTGATGTTTATATTTCGCGATCCGATAGCCGCACGATAAATACTAATCTACTCAAAAAATGACAAATGTTTGCACCTCTCCTTCTATACCGACGTGCCATTGCATTAACAAAGGCTATATAATGTAAAACGTTATTCATATATTGCAAATATCATTCCGTCGGCAACTATCCTCCACAGATAAGAGTGCTAACGGCCTACCTCGTATGAAGCTGATGTCAGAAGATCATGGTTCGGATCCCATAAAATTAATTTAAAACTCTGAAGGAATTGGAATTTTGTGGTGATGTTAATGACTAATAAGAAGTGGAAAATGGGAAAACGTTCATTTTTCCATTTTAATTATTTTCATTTTGGCATTATATCAGCTTTTTGTTGTGTTATATAACATCGATCTGTCAAAACGAAACAAACATTATTGCAGCATCTAGTAACGCTTTTAACAGACTAAAGCTTTATAAGAGCGTTACTAATGTAAAATAAATGCTTTCTTTGACAGCTCTTACATCAGTCGCTTAATCGCCCTTTTCCACTTTATAAAAGCATTGGTGTTGGATTTACAGCAATGAAGCATTTTATCGCATTCTGCGAACGACTCATTTAAGACTGTTAACTTTATATCATTTGAAGCGTCGTGGTTACTTGGGTCAGGTGATTCGCCTTCCTATGCCAAAAGATCCTGACTCCTGTGGTAGCAGACACAGGGTTAAGTCGCCGGTAAACTATAATCTTGCTCATATGACCCTTTTCCACACTTTTCTAAACTTTCTTCCTTCAACTCCTTGCTCTCCCTTGAATACTATGGACGGGACTTGCCGATTGGCGAATCAAAGCGTGATTGACTCACAGATGGCAAGTATGTAAAAATGATGATGGGAAATTTGACATCCGTCAAGCAACGGTGAATTTTTTTAATATTTACGAAACCTTCTCTAATATCTTCAACACGGAATCCAAAACGGCAAGAAAAACGTTAGGTAAGTTATAGAAATCTATCAAAGATATAACTGCAAAAATCTGACGTTACTTAAATAATGTTTTGTTTTAATAACCGCTGACATTGGTTATTTTTTCAGAAAAGAAAAAATGTGTTGTTCACGCGTGCCTGAGCTATTTTGGTACATCCGGAAATTTTTCAAAATTCCCTATCCAGTGTTTCATAAATGAAAGCAGCTCTTGCACTTCTCCGATAAGCGCCGAAATTATGTGTTCAGCTCATTTAACTTCGGCGGATATCATTGCAAGTAAGAAAAGCTGCGAAAACCGCATATCCCTCCTTTATTGGATGGATGGATTCTCCGACGTAATGTAGGACATTCATGGTCGCAATATGACAAAAATAACATAACCTTTTATATTTCAAAGTAGGTTTTGCAATACTTCAAAACTTCATGAACTATAACTTTACCAAATTGCGCAATAAAGTAAAAGTTATTTCTTACCATCACTTTTATATTCCATATCAAAATAATTTGTATTTACCTGTAAGAATATCGTTTAGAAATTCACTTCCTCTACAAAAATTAACCCATCATCCTTTTTGTAATTGCAGGCCTGACAGACAGGTGTCTCACAACACGTTTTAGCTTTGCTTTGATTCTTCAATAGATGTTTTCTTTTTCTTTTTTTCTGTTCATTCTATCGTTCGTCTCGCATAGCCCCTCTTTTTGCCTCACATAGTTTGAAGAGACTGGTTGTTTTTGGCAGTATTTCCTGGCTGCATTTGATGTTCGATTTTTGCTATTTGCATATCTCGTCTTAGCTGTACACTGAAAAAACTTAACACGTTAACATCATGTGGAAATCTATTGAATTATTTCAATCCACAAACACATGAAATGCACACGGTTGCCACTTGAATATGCATTCGAGTGTGGGAAATATGGTTTTCAAATGAAATTCATGCGAACATGCTGTGAAAAGCACATCAAAATCATAAGAAATACCATTGATTAAATTTTCCAAATGAATTACGCGTGAATATCACTTTGTTTTGCTTATAGATTTCATTGGTAGAAGAATTGGTGAAATCAATTGTTTTACATGTAGAAATGCACTACAGTCGTGATTCACTGGTTGGCCACACCTCTGTCCAACTAACAAATTTTATTCGTTGGACCGACTGACAGATGTCAAAAACTCTCCAACGGAGACGTTAGTAGTGTAATTGCTTCTATTCACATCTCTAATAAGTGTCAGATTGATTGTCAAAGTAAATCTGACATAAGATTTCGACATTCAGATGCTTTTTAGTTGGACAACGGTCCAACTAGCGGAGGTCCAACTAAAAAGCGGTCCAGTTAAAAAATGACCAACCAGCGAATCACGACTGTACATGTTTTTCATGCGAAAGTCATGTGGAAAGTTCATATTTTACGACTCAATAGCATGGCAATGGACATTCAATGGATAAATATGTCGTATTCACGTGGAAATTGTTTGAATTTAATTTGAAACGCCATATGAAATGCTTTTTAATGGATTTTCATGTGAAATTCAAAGAGAAATCATTTCTTTTTCTTTTTAACATGAGAACGCACATGAATATGATGTTTAATTGCATATGGTTTTATCGTGTCGATTATTTTCAGTGTACAACATAATATACTGTCAAAATTCACTTTGAGGGAATCGGAAAACTTCGGATAAACTGTTTCGCTATGAGGACAGATGTAATACAACATAAAAGTGGAAAGTTTTCTTCGTCCTCTGCTGCGATCTATAATCGGCAAGCAATGGTTTGCCTCAAAGTGTATTTTCTTTTTCTAAGCAATTTTTTTTTTCTTATTTTGTTAGTTTGAAAGGAAAACTTTGAAACTCAAAATCATTTTTAAACTGTCGAAGAATAATAATCATAATAATAAGTTTTCTTTTGAACTAAGAGTGTGTGTTGGTTATTTTATGCTAAGAATGAAAAAAAAACCTATTTTCACCATCATTTTATTTCTGTGTGTATTGCACTTAACTTGCTTCACGCAGAAAAATCAGGCCTTTTTAAATCAACAAAACGTTTAGTTGAATCTAAAACGTGGCGAGTGATTGTTTCAAACTGAAATGGGCGTTTTTCGAAAGCATGTATTTGGTTTAGTTCAACAAATACTTCTGTTTACATTTTAAATAGAAACATTGTTGAATCAAAATAAAATTTGTTAGATCTAACTGATCTTTTTATTAAAAACCAACAGATTCTTTGTTTAATTTCAACTAAATTTGAGTTGTTCTCTCCTTTGGTTGATACAAAAGATTTGTTTTTGTTTCTTCAAACTTGTTTGTTCGGTTAAACTTATCATGATTTTGTTGTTTCAAACGAAATATTTGTTGAAACTAGTGAAAAGCCATCAAATGAATTAGTTGGTAATTTCAACCAACAGTATTGATTGAATCAATCCTTACTCTTGTTTGTCACTATATTAAACGGGAAAATTGTTATTTGAAACCAAAATTTGTTTATTTTTACCATTTTTTTCTGCGCGTTAGATTAAAAATTTATTCCAAGCGAACCAATTTCACAATTCTAGAGCGTTTTTTCATTACATCATATCTAACAGAAACGTCGAACGGAGAAAATCGCGTGCAAAAATTTCCCTGCAACTTTCAAATCTATTTAACAATTAAAGCACACAGAAGGCTATTAATTCTACTATCACCTCTGCATTTACTCAGGATCGTATAAGCATATTACATGATTTCGCGAAGATAATAGAGAGATAATTGATAACTATTATTTTATTACATTTTGCCAATCACCTTTGCTATTATGCTCGTTTATATATGTGGCCTTGGCAACTCCGTTTGTAGATGGCACATTTTACTACTTTATTTCACCATGGATTTTGTTCTACCTATTCCAACGCAGCAACAGCAACAGCGTTGGAATAGGTTGATCAAAATCCATAGTGAATATTTTTGTGGCTTGTGTCCCGTCGCCTCGTGAGCGAACTGGTTTAGAGAGACGGGCTTGTAGTTGTGATATATTTCATGTGCTGTATTGCAACCGAGAGTGTAGATATGAGTTTTGACATTGGAAAAACATACTAACTACAGTCGACTTGGAGAAACATCATAACGCAAAACATCACATCTACAAAATATTAGCAAAGCTTTGGTATACTATATGTGACATTTTGACTTAAGATTAAATTAACATATAAAGAGTTATCATTTTTCTCTATTATTTGTGGACGATAAAGAGTCAATGCTTACCTTTATTTGGCATAATAAACTCAGTTTGTTTACATTTGTTAGATATTACGTTTTGAATAAACGGTGTAGAATTGGTTCAAACATGCATATTAGAATTAGGCTTTACAGAAAAATCGAAACTATTTTTGACGTAGTTTTAAAAGTGTTTTTGGAAACGAAAACCTGTTTCCCATCATCTTTGATGCGGAGGGAAAGTGGATTATTATAATGCTACGTATTATAATAAACCATGAACATTATTTCTAATATAGCGAAATCTTTATTAAACGCAGTAAAAATCAGTACTGTAAATATAGTGCGATTACTTATCGAATTTAAAAGCTTATTTTGCTCGGTGTATGTAATTTGGGTGGGCATAAGAAATTAAAACCATTTTTACGGTACCGTTTTCTACATAAATTTCGGTGCAACATACGCATATGTATGCGTGTAATCGAACTGAAAACGGCTGACATTTTTGCGTCAAGAGAAGCTTCATTTTTGTTCAGCCGCAAAACGTTTTTCGCAGTGTGGAGTGTGAAAAATTACCGAAAGTAAGTTGAATACGTTATTAAGGTGAAAAAAAACAATGTTCAATTAGTTGTGCATTGATTTTTAGCAACATTGTAATAATTGGAGACGTGTTTGTCCGACAAAGTGTTGTCAGCAGAACATCTTCGCCTTCGCATCGCAATGGCTGGCGGATCCGGCTCGAAGGTGGTGCAAATCACCAACATTGCCCCGCAGGCGACCAAGGACCAGATGCAGAACTTGTTCGGCCACATCGGTAAGATAGATGAGATTCGGTTGTACCCGACTATTCGGGATGTGTCCTGTCCGGTGGTGTCTCGCATCTGTTACGTGAAGTATTTCGAGAGCAGCTGCGTCGCGGTGGCTCAGCATTTAACCAACACGGTTTTCATCGATCGAGCTTTGATCGTTATTCCGGTGCAGGGTGGCCTGATACCCGACGAGTACAAGGCACTGGAGATGGCCGCGAATGGAACGCTGGTACCGGGCTTGCAGAACATCGATACTCCGAGCAAGCTACCACCGGAGGTTGTGAATCGGATTGATGGAATGGTGCCGAATCAGGTGAGTAATAATAGTAATTGTATTTGTTGTACGGTAACCTGTTAGCTAAGCTGTACATCGGATCGAGGAATCTTGTAGCGTTAATTGTGTTACATTACGTAGGAAAGAATAATACGTATACTTAACGTTTGCATTTGACAATTTAGGGTAAGGTGCCTATTGTCACTATTTTAATTATAGTACTATTTGAAGCAGAAAATACGGCAGTCGATTTTAGTTTTCGTTGCTCTCACAGTATTTCTAGGAAAATTTTTATCATTTTTCTGGCAATTGGGTTATCTAACTTGCTTTTACTTTTAGAACGAATTTAATATATTTTAGAACCGAATTAAATATATTAATGTAACTTATAGGCATAGTAGAGAAATTCAAGTAATTAAAGTAATAGGCCAACATCCTCCTCCCTTATACGACCAAAATATGTTCAGTATCCTAGTAATGCTACTAACTGTTGCAACCTAATTACTGTCGCTTGAAATTTTGAAATTTTTTAAATTTAATTAAAACTTCCGCTTTTTCAGGTGGTTAAAACCATTGACCCAAAGCTGGACGAAAACAACCTGCCGGAGTATCCTCCACTCCCGGTCAATTTTGATGCGAAGAAGATTGAAGAGACGCGTCGCACCGTTCTTGTGCTGGATATCAAGTCCGACTGGCGGTTGGAAGATTTGATGGATCATTTTAAAGCAGCTGGCGAAATCAAGTACGCACGGTTTGCCGAGAACGACCGATCGCGCTATGCCATGCTGGAATTTTGTGACCAGAGGAGTGTTATATTTGCGCTAAAGATGCAAGGGTCCGAATTTCGTGGCTATCGGCTGAACATTCATCATTCGACGCAACCGATTGTGAAGCCGGAGGCGAAGAGCAATGAGGCAGCCCAAAAGGAGATCGAGGAAGCGATGTCGATTGTAAAGGAAGCTCACAGTATGATTTCGGCTGCCATCGATCCGGTAATCGGAATGTTGGCTAAGGATAAAAGCGCTAGCCGACGCCGATCTCGCTCGAGTTCCCGTTCGAAAGATCGCCGTTCCCGATCCCGTTCGCGAAAGCGTTCGAAATCTCGTTCCAAGCGTTCGCGATCGCGAAAACGTTCACGCAGTCGTTCGAAGAGATCCCGCAGCCGCTCAAAGCAGTCGCACACCAAACGGTCGTCATCCAGAAGCAAGCGATCACGATCCCGTTCAAAGCGTTCCCGATCGCGTGATCGTCGCAAGCGCTCCCGTTCGCGAAACCGCAGCCGATCACGTTCGCGTGATCGCCGTCGCTCACGCTCCCGTTCCGATCGTAAACGTTCTCGCTCCCGTGAACGTCGTGATCGCAGCCGCGATCGAAAGAAGTCTCATCGCAACAAGGAAGAACGTCGACATCGCTCGCGTTCGCGTTCTCGTAGTCGCAAACGTTCGACATCCCGTACCCGGACCAGCCGTACGAAAGATGTGGCTCGTGCTTCAAAAAAACGCAGTCGATCACCGGATAAGCGGCTTAAGAAAATTCTGGAGGAGAGCGTTAGTCGCGATTATGACGCCGAAGAACGTATCGGGGAACGCGGTGGGGAGGACGATGCCGGTGCCGGGGCTGGCGGTGGAGGTGTTAGCGGTAGTGCAACGGCGGTGAAAAAATCTTCTTCACCAGCGACAGTGCGCGAGAAAACGGCTAGCCCGACAACGGAAAAGTCGGATAATATGGATATTTCCAATTCCCCGTAGAAACCAGGAAGGCACTACAGTTTTTTTAATGTCACGATGCTTTTTATTAAGATTAATAGTGATATGATTTTTTGCTTGAATGTACAAGATCCTTCTGTCGGATTACATTTAGAACTATCTAATTAACTGTAACTGTATGGAATGAAATGACGGTTGCGTTTTTATGGTAGAGCAAAGAAAAGAACTCCAGGATTAGAACAGTACCATCGTATTGTGTATTTTAAGTAAACGGAAAGTAGCTTGCGGCATTGACAATGTAACAGAAATGAGCTCTTCACGCGGTTTCAGCTTTGGAATTAATTAATGAGTGATTGTGCTCTCATTATTCGAACACGACACGACACGTCGGAGTTCATGCAATAAAGCATTGGGTCCTATTCTCACAGTCACGTCACTTAGTGACTAGAAGGAAATTTTCATCTAATCGCTAGGTGACGTGACTGTGAGAATAGGGCCCTAGGTCTAACTTAAGGTTGGACAGAGAATGCGCAAAATTCGCAGACGAAAAAAGCAGTTTTTTCCCACACCGTATGTCAGATCTTCATAAAAATCAATCAGCGTATGTAGAATGTTGTTACAGTACTGCTGATTGATTTTTATGAAGATCTGACATACGGTGTGGAAAAAAAACTGCTTTTTTCGTTTGCGAATTTTACCCTTTCTCTGTCCAACCTTAACATGATTCAATAGCAACCTATTTTATTGGAGTTTTTCTCATACGTTTGACTCCAGATTGTCCAAAGGTTTAAAAGGTATTCAACTCCTTGTAAAAATAGGGAATATCATGCTTACCATTCAGTCCAAAGTACTTTGCGGTATCAAGCGGGAATAAAGTTGAAAAGCATTTTAAATTCATAACTTGATTTTTTTAGCTAGCTAATAGGCTGCAGCTTTGAGTTTAGGGGATCTCGGTCTCGATCCCGCGAGACAAAATTTGCAAAATCGGAGGAGGACTAAATTTTGCGCCTGCTTGTCTCGAAGTGTGTAACGTCAAGTCCTCTATTTTGTCTAGTCCAATGTATCAAGATCCTAACAACGCGTGTTAAATCGTCAGTGATGCAATTAAATATTCGCATTGATTCCACTTCTGTCTTGTTCCTGATCTCTTGGGTCCCCTAAGTTTGAAGCAGATCAATCGACTATTTACTAATTCAGCGCTGATAACCGTCCACGAATACTAATTTCCCTGTAACTATGTATTCTGCCAGTTATTATTCATGTTCTAGTATGTATTAATGATTGTTTTGTTTGATAATCAAAAATATTTTAAGATTTTAATTGTTACAACTAAGTCACAGAGAGCAGACATCCAGTTTCGAACAAACAAGTTTAAAATACTTGTCAATTGAACCAATATTTGCTAGACCATTACGACCACCATATATTCCATAATTATAACGATCACTTGAATATCAATTCAGTAGCACTCACGCAGTAAACGGAATAATGACAAAACCATCTTTGGTGGAAACCTCTCGATTACCTTTGGATGTGCCTTTTACTCAACATTTACGCTTGAGATGGAAGTCTGTTCTCTGTGCGGAAAATGATATTGTTTCTCAGTGTTGCACGACCCAGGGGGAACTTGGCCTTGATCGTACTGCTCTGCCGTCGATGTTACGTGACATTCGTTATGGAATATTGCTTGTTTGGGTTCCATTAATAAACAATGTCTCGCAGAAAAAAAAATTCTAGAAATTGTTGGTTAGTTTTTCTCGATTATTCATGGCTTTTCCCCAACTGTCAATATCTTTAGAGCAGACAATCCAATGAAAAATAGGATTGACAGGATTTTTAGCACCTTGTGTCACATCTTTATGTTTGTTATACATACTAAGAATACCAAATCATGTGATGTGATGGCTGGAAGATTAGAGAAGCAACCCCTCCCCCCTTTCAACCAATTTCATAACTTGAAAATTCGAAGTCTTATTGTGAATACCTTAGCATCATTTGATATATGACGTTTGATAAAATCAGCAATGTCACATGTTTTTGTGAAATTGTCTGTAGAAAAATAATTAAAGTATCTGTAAAAGTCTGTAGATGATTGTGTAAATCCTATTTACACTAGATTATTACTTTAAAAGTAACTTGAAATTAGTAAACTATTGTGGAGGAATCACTCGTATTCGGATCAAATTATTCTAGTGCAATTTTGTTAAACACTGTTACTCAAGTTTTTAAAAGTTTGTAGATTTCTGATTACGTCTGTACTGCCGCTAGAAGCATAACTGTCCCGTGTGCTATGGGAATCCCTATACACATGGGACAATTATGCTTCTAGCGGCAGTGTAGAAGACTATGTCTGTAAATCTGGCATCGCTGGTTAAAATAAACGTTCTTAAGGGTTTTGTTTAGTTTATGTACAAGATCAAATAACCAAGTTTTTAGGTCGTCAAACGGTGAGATAGCATAGTCTTTACTAAAGGAATTGGAATGGCAAAGAGGCGCCATGTTCCGTTTGTAGTTTCAATTCAGCTGTAGAAGCTTATAGCTGAGTTTGGATTCAGGACGGAGCATGTCGTTTCTTTGTTTTTTTTTAATCTCTTTAGTTCTCACAAGTCTCCTATCTCATGCCTCCACGCGAGTCTAAGTCTATTGATGACATTTGGTCCTTAGACCGGCGACGACTGGGTTATTGTTTGGTGCACTGACGTACTGCACTTGTCAGTCTTCTGTGCCTAAAAGTGTTTTTAATTGTGTCAAATACTTATCTTACTTCCGTTGAAATCGAAGATAATTGCTCCCCGAAGTTGTCCTCCTTTCGTTAATGGGATACCGGGATGCACCGCAGCTTGTATTATGGAAGCCCTCGATCCCCCCGCCACAGTCCAGCTACTGCAGCCAACGTTCACCAGTCGTCCCGGTCCTGTGTGCGGGAGTGGAGAAAGGGTCTTCCAAACTTCCTACTGCGGCAAGTACCCATCCATTCAGAATAATTCATGCGCTGAAATGTTCCCCGATTCCAGTTCTCCGTTAATTGCGTCGTATAAGCACCAGATACCGCTCCTCCTGCCAGCGAACCGCTGCTGTTTACGTGAGGTACCTAGTCCAGCTTTGTTGCATACATCCCACGTCATCTCGTCTCTTCGGTCACCGGGACGCACACTTGCCGCCAGTCGTGAGGAAGCCCTTAGTCCCCCCATCACAGTCGAGCCATTCCTGCCAGCGACCAGCAGCCGTCCCGGCCCTGTGGTGGAGTTGGGACGAGGGGTCTTCCGTAAACCTACCTCAGGCAAGTACAATGCATCTGTGAGTTCTTCCTTGCCTCAAAGCTCTTCGATTTCCAGCCTTGGTCAACGACGGGATAAGCTGCTGTTATACTACCAAAATGTTGGTGGTATCAACTCAATCGTCGAGCAATACCGCCTTGCAATATCCGATAAGAATTTTGACATCATTGTCTTCGTCGAAAAGTGGTTGAACGATGACACGCTTTCCAGTCTGGTGTTCGGTACAGGATACGAACTGTTTCGTTGCGACCGGAACCCTAGCAATAGCCGAAAATCCACCGGAGGCGGCGTATTAGTAGCGGTTAATACCAGTTTGAAGGCAAAAACTGTCGAGAATATTTCTTGGACTTGCCTAGAGCAGGTTTGGACGATTATCGAGCTTGGCGACCGTAAGTTATACTTGTGTGCGTTGTATGTTCCACCCGACTGCGCTCGTGATATCGAATATGTTGAAGCACACTGCAGCTCACTTTTTACTATCCTCGAAGACGCGAACGCAGTTGATGAGATCATGGTACTAGGAGATTTTAATCTTCCTAGCATTTCGTGGAAGTCTTCCGTACTCCACCCAGCTGCAGTAAGGCTACTTGACAGCTATAGCTCAGCCACGTTACTACAAATCAATTCTATTGCCAATGAAAATAGCCGCCATCTCGATCTTTGTTTTGCCAGCGATCAGGTTTCCGCCACATCAATAGTGATGGCGCCCTCTCCTCTAGTAAACCCAGTGATGCATCATCCTCCATTGATCGCTACGATTGATGCCACTGTGGTGCATGATTTCGATATTGCACCACGTTCTGTCACCTACGATTTCCGTAAAGCCGACCATCGCAGTATCGCAGACCTTTTTTCCACCATCGATTGGGAAAATATTTTGGACCTCGAGGATGTCGAATCTGCAGTCCAAACCTTTTCCAACGTTCTGGCGTACGTTATTGACAGGTACGTTCCGAAGAAAGTTCACCATCGACAAACCGGCCCTCCATGGCAAACGAGTACATTGCGACGGTTGAAGTCTATTAAGAGAGCTGCCCTGCGGAGGTTTACCAAGTATCGTACAATATCACTCAGAGACTATTACGTCAGTCTCAACCATGCGTACAAACGAGCCAGTCAAAACTGTTTCTATCGATATCAGCAAAATATTCAGCGTAATCTCAAGTCGCATCCTAAACGTTTCTGGAAATATGTAAACGAGCAGCGCAAGGAATCAGGACTGCCGTCGTCTATGACTTTCAATGGTAACACAGCTTCCACATCACGAGATATATGTGCACTTTTCTCGGAAAAATTCGCGAACGTGTTCACAGATGAGGAATTAACTATTGAGCAAATCGAACTCGCTGCTAGCAGAGCTCCACTTGTGGGTCAAACTCTGAGTGCTATCGATGTCAACGCAACGATGATTACCAGAGCTTCCTCTCGACTTAAGTCATCCTTCAATCCGGGACCCGACGGGTTCCCCTCCGCTTTTCTGATAAGGCACATTGAAGTTTTGGTTAATCCGCTTCTTCACATCTTTCGAACATCTATTGACAGAGGTATTTTTCCATCTTGTTGGAAATTAGCGAACATAAAAAGGGAAATAAGCGAGACGTCAATAACTACCGTGGAATAACTTCATTGAGTGCTATCTCGAAGTTGTTCGAACTTGTGATTATGGAACCTCTTCAGGCTCACTGTAAGCAGTACCTAAGTGACGATCAACACGGCTTCACGTCTGGACGGTCAACTGCGTCTAACCTATTATGTTTAACATCCTTCATAACAGAGAGTATGGAACATCGCGCTCAAACCGACGTTGTTTACACCGACTTATCTGCCGCTTTTGACAAGATAAACCACGATATCGCAATAGCAAAAATGGAGAGATTTGGAATTAATGGTAGTATTTTGCAATGGTTTCGATCCTACCTCACTGACCGAGAGATAACGGTTGTCATAGGAGAATGCCAAGCCCCTACATTCACTTCTACATCTGGAATACTTCAAGGAAGCCACTTGGGACCGTTGATGTTTCTGATATACTTCAATGATGTACATCTAATTTTGAAGACTCCACGATTATCGTTCGCAGATGACCTCAAGATTTTTCGCCTAATTCGTTCAATTGAAGATTGCAGAGTTCTCCAACAGCAGCTTCAAGTCCTTGCTGATTGGTGCAATACGAACCGCATGTATGTAAACCCGAAGAAGTGCTCGCTAATATCTTTTTCACGGAAGAAGGATTCGATTTATTTTAACTACCGTCTACTAGAGACTGAAATCGAACGTGTCAGTCACGTGAAGGATCTGGGAGTGATTCTGGATTCTCAACTTACGTTTAAACAACACGCATCCTATGCAGTAGGTAAAGCGTCTCGAGCACTGTGATGCATATTCAGGATAGCCAAAAACTTTACGGATGTTTATTGTCTCAAATCGCTGTATTGCTCTTTATCCCGATCAATTCTAGAATATTGCCCTGAAGTGTGGAGCCCGAACTATAATAATGGCGTTGAAAGAATTGAAAGTGGGCAGCGACGCTTTTTACGTTTCGCGCTCCGTAGATTGCCGTGGAGAGATCCTGTCCGACTACCTAGCTATGAAAACCGATGTCAGCTGATTCAACTAGAGCCCCTACATGTTCGAAGGAATACCGCAAGAGCTTTGTTCATCGCTGACACTCTGCAAGGCCGTATAGATGCCCCAGCTATTTTGGAACAAATCAACATAAACGTCGCACCTCGAGCACTACGTAACAACAATATGTTTCGGTTGCCATTCCGACGCACAAATTATAGTATGTATGGAGCCATCACTGGTCTGCAACGAATTTTCAACCAGGTAGCTTCAGCATTTGATTTCAACGTTTCTCGACATACTCTGCGTGTACGTTTCTCTAGATTGTTTAATCATTTCGTTAACAACACTTGACCTTTTAATTCTTTGTTTGTAATTATTGTATGATTATTGTTTTTATGTGCGACTTGAGTATTAGAAATAAGATTAGTATTTAGGCTAGGCTGCCTGTTGATGTATTAAACAAAATAAACAAAATAAACAGATAGTAGCAGAATGAGAGGGTGCGAACAGATATAATCAAGGAAACAGTACCGTAAAAATGAATATCTGATCGGAAATCAGCCGCAACAAGACTTTAATCTGACTACTATCGATGATCGTGGGTCAATACGTATTGAAAATTCGCCGCGTCTGTTTTTATTAATTTATTTTCAAGTTCCGTTATTGCTAACCAGCCCGTGTATTAGTTTAATAATCCTTTGTATTTCTCTTCAATGATCATTTTATCGCTTGTATACGTGTATTTTACAAATCATCCGATACGTAAAATAGGAAATACATACCTTGATTTATCTCGCGCTATCATAACTCTCTGTCTGTATAACGTGTTATCACTCGGTAGTTTTCAACCAAATAAATATATCGTAGAGAAGAAGCAGCGAATTCTGTCTAAATACTGTTACATTAGATAGTGATCCGGCCCATTACGCAGATAAGGTTAGCTTTTCTAGGCAATACTCCCATGGTCGGCTGTGTGGAGTTCAAATTGCTTTTGTTTAGGAAACATAGGATACTCACGGTAGCCGGCTGCCCAGAGTTTAAAACGAACCAAAAACTAAACAAGATCTTTTCTTTTTCGAGGGATCGTGTACTCGAAGACTAACTAAACAACTACATAACAAAATATTCTTTACAGGTCGCATCGCTTGCTTGGAGCGAATCCTAGACCTTATACCCTTCCAAACCACCAACTCCGCGACACCTATGGAAGAGTCTGATGAATCGTCGTCCTTCCGTTAAGTAGGTGGATCAACACTTCCCGTCTACCTTATCCTTTATCCTTCCCCGTGATGGGGGCGGCCGGCAATGATGGCTATCATGTGTTGAGGATTTAATATGGGTCGGATTGGTATGAATTCCTACTTACCACTTCCTAAGCAACTCTTATTAGATAATCAGCAGTCATACATGATGATGTCAGTGTGCAATCCGCCAAAATCATCGTCACAACGCAACGCAACGCAAGATCAAATATCCAAGTTTTTATTGCTTGAATGGACGGAATACACTACAAAATATATAGAAACCAAATCGAGCCGTTCGTTTCATTGCTGGTGGTACCGGTTGATGGGTTGGAGGTACTAGGCGCGATCGTTCTTGATTGAATATTTGTTTCTGTTAGATCCATAGACATTCGCCGGACTTTTCTTAGCTACTTTTGCACGATATTTTCCTGGGTGCATGAAGTGTTGTCTGATTCAACGTCCCATTTTCGATTGATCCGCATAAAATGACTAAGTAAGAATGAATTGGTTTGTTCGGAAGTATTCTCACCACAATGACAATATTAGGAACACTCGGGAAAATGTTCCTCGTAGTCTCAGCAGTTATGGAATTCACTTCTCCGTACTTTGACATAAACTTTTTAACCCGCAGAAAGACAAGGGGTCTCAGAGGCCCGGCTAGTTACAGTCTTCTAGTTGCAATGGGGAATAGGAATGAGAACGGCACCATCGTCACTTGATCGCATATGCTCCTAGGATTTGCGGACGATATTGATAACATTGGAATCGACTGTCGAGCCGTGGAAGACGCTGGGTCCAATAGTGATGTTGCTGGTGAAGTGGTGTTAGATGCTGATAAATTGGAAGTAGTGGAAGAATTTGTGTACCTTGGAACTCTAGTGACGTGCGATAATGATGTTACCCGCGAGGTGAAAAGGCGTCTTGCAGCTGCAAATAGGGCTTTTTACGGACTTCGTAGCCAGCTGAAGTCCCGTAATTTGCAGACGAAGACAAAATTCGCGTTGTACAAGACATTGATAGCTCCGGTTGTCTTGCACGGCCAGGAAACGTAGACGTTAAAGGAAGTTGATCGTAGATCGTTCGGTGTCTTCGAACGTAAGGTGCTGCGAACAATACTCGGCGGTAAAGAAGAAAATAACATCTGGCGGCGTCGTATCAATCACGAGTTATACCAAGTATATAAAGGAGTGGATATTGTCAAGCTAATAAAAAACGGCAGGCTGCGGTGGGTTGGTCATGTGGCACGAATGCCGGAAGAACGACAGGCGAAGATAATATTCAGTAGAGAACCGGGAAGAGGCCAACGACTCTGTGGCAGGCCACGCACACGATGGCTGTTTGCAGTGGAAGAGGACCTAAAAGCACTCAATGTCCAGGGTGGCTGGAAGAGATTGGCCCAGGACCGGGTCCAGTGAAGGAGAATTCTTCACTCGGCGTAGATTCAACGAAGCGAATTGTTGCCCATCAAGTATCAAGTAAGTAAGTTGCAATGGACTTGTTATTTGACACACACATGATCGACCGTTTTTGTGGCTTTCGATTCTCTCACTGATAAAACAACATAGAAGAGGCTTTTGATTTCATTGGGACTTAAAAGCGATGCTTCTTGAACTCACAATTTTAGGCTTTTCTAATTATCTGCAATTAATTTATCGGATTTTATAAATAAGAAATAATACTTTTGATATGCCGCACTCATACTTTTTTCTAAATGAATTTTCAACATAAGGAATATTACTTTTAATCAGCCGCACATATCTTTTTTTCGAAAATGTGGAACCAGGATTAACTTTAGACTTTCTTTATAGGAAGAATGGAGTTAACGTTTTGTGCGCTCATTCTAACTATTTTCGATGAATTCTTAGAGCCTTTTAACATAAAAATTACTACTTCAGATCAGCCTTATTCGACCTCATCCCTAAATGTAAGAACAATTTTAACTTCAATCTTGAATTATGAGATGAATAAGGGTAAAACGGGTTAACGCATTTCGTGCGGAGATTCTGACTATCTGCAGTCGATTCACAGGAACTTTTCGCATAAGCAAGTCGATCAACTGCATTCCGACTCTTGTCGAAATATATTGCCATGTTTAATTTTCCTCTGGAGCTTTGGGGAAAATTGGGGTTGAACGGGTTCCGTGCGGTCATTCTATCTATCTTTAATTGATTCCTTGGACTTTTTTGCACAAGAAAAACTTCTGTTGATCAGCGTTATTAAGCCTGCTTATGAGATGTTGTGTAAAGTTAAATTACAAACTCAACATTTCGGAAGAATTGGGGTAAAACGGATTAAAACGTTTTGTGCGTACAATTATTTTATCTTCTATATAATCTTTGGATTTTTTGCATAAGAAACACTAATTATGCTAGCTAGCATTCAGTTTTCTTCCAAGCTATATACTGCCCTTGATCGCATATTTGTGACATTTTCTATGGAATTTCCTATCTTTATGGGACTGATTTGCGATCATAGGCAGTATTGCCAGTAATAAAAATAAACATACAAAAAGGGGAATTAGGACAAAACAAGCATGATAGTTTTGCTTGTAAAACTTAGTCAATATCACCGTACAGAGATATTCACAGGGTCAATGAAATCGAAAATGAATGGAAAATGAATGGAAAATGATTGAACAGCACGGCTGTTTGAATGAATGATGCAAACGAAAAACTGCGGGTTGGGTTATTAAGCTATATCTAGAGCTTTTTTCATTACATCATATCTAACAGAAACGTCAAACGGAGAAAATGGCGTTCAAAAATTTCCTTGCAACTTTTAAATTTTTTTAACAATTAAAGCACTATTAAATCTACTATCACCTCGGCATTTACTCATTGCAGGATCGTATAAGCATATTACATGTTTTTCGCGAAAATAATAGGGAGATAATTGATTAACTATTATTTTATTACATTTTGCCGATCACTTTTGCTATTATGCTCTTTTACATATGCGGTCTTGGCAACGCCGTTTGTAGATGGTACATTTTACTGTGACGTTGTGACGGGCTTGTAGTTGTGATATATTTCATGTGCTGTATTTATTTATTTATTTCATTTTTCAACGGACCTCTAGGGTCTTATTGAAATAATTAACCTATTTGGCAAAATTCTTTTAACAATTAACACAGCATTAACATAACTATTGCTGACAAATTTGAACAAACCTAACTTATACAAGTCAACAAATAAAAAAACGGGAAATACCATTAAAATTTCATAATCATAAACGCTGCGTTCTTCAATGCGATCATGGATTCCAGGGTGCTTCAGAATGGTTTCTTCGGAATTCGCGATACCGTATACCGCGTGGCCATGTTCCCCGCGAAAGAGCTTTCTCCTTCATCGATGCATCTAGTTGAACTTTAAATGAAACAAAGTCGAGAGTTTTTGCGTCTTGCCAAACTGGAACGAGTTTCTTAACGGACAAAGGTATTCGATCCTCCAGGCATGTCATTACAAGATTTGACACTTGTTCTTCGCTGACGTCGTTACCGATGTTAGAAAGAAATAGTTCAAAACAGTTTACGGATTCCGAAATGTTGGCATGTAGACTCAATTGCGTCGATGAAAACGGGTGCATTGTTTCATTTTCAGGCATACTAGCAATGTTCATAGCTGGATCGTTCGAAGTTGCCAATTCCATTAAGCCACTGACAGACGTGTTCAAAAGTTCAATGCTGGACTTCAAATGTGCGATCTCCTCGTCATGTTTTTTTTCGCGTAGTGCATGAACGGATTCAAGAGATGTTATGGTACTGCGGAATCTTGTATTCTCCAACACGTCACGGCATCTATCACACATCCAGAATATATTCGAATTATTGCATGCCTCTATTTCATCCTCGGTTAAACCAGCGCATTTTTTATGAAATACTCGCCAACCATCACAAAACCCTTCACAAATAATCCGTTCCGTCTTTCCAACAGCAAGGTCACATTTTCCGCAGATAACTTCCATCGTCACAGAGGTACAGCGGTCCCACGTACAGTACAATATAAAGCGATCGTTTTGCAACCGAGAGTGTAGATATGAGGTTTGGCATTGGCAAAACATACTAACTACAGTCGACTTGGAGAAACATCACAACGCAAAAAATTACATCTACAAAATATTAGCAAAGCTTTGGTATACTATATACTATATGTGACATTTTGAATTAAGATTAAATTAACATATAAAGAGTTATCATTTTTTTCTATTATTTGTGGACGATAAAGATAATATGGCACAATAAACTCAGTTTGTTTACATTTGTTAGTTATTACGTTTTGAATAAACGGTATAGTTATATAGTTTTCCGTTCCATTCGATAAATTTTAGGTCCAATATACATAATATAACATTATTTAAAAAAATCGTTTTATTACGTAAAAACGATTTTTTTTTATTTTTTAAGATAGATAAATAAAATGAAATATTCAAGCGCACTGCGGCAAGCAGCTTCATGTTTCCATGGTAAATATATTTTTTCATTTCAATTTCCACCCCATTTCGCGAAATTTTCCGAAACCCGATTTTTCAACTTTTACTCTTCCAAATAATTGCACTTTTTAAAAGAATCTCGAAATTTAATTGCATACCGTGTATTGACTATTTTTTCAGCTTTTAGAATCATTTGATTTTTTTTAATCGTTTGAAAATTTGCAAAGTTAAGGTAATTTTTGTGAAAAAAGTCAAAATCTCGATTTTTTTACTTTTTTTTTTGTTCAAACTTATTTATGTATCATTGATTCAATAGATTCCGAACTTTCACTTACACAACTGTTTCCGTAATAAAAAACGAAAAAAATATAATTATACATTATGATGTTATACATTTCTTTGGCTTGCATTTTTACCTGCGAAAATTGCGATCAAACGCGTGGGGTACGTTCAAATACAAATTACATATTTGTATTTGGTACGTTTGTACCCCAGTGCAACGTTCTAATGTGGAAAAAGTAAGTGTAACATTCTAGGTTAATTCTTATCTAGTGCGTCTCCATGCATCTTTGGAGTATTTGGAGTCTTTACTCAATCTGTACCTACAAACACCCTCAAGGTTATGCAAAATTACGTACACAACTTGTAAGTGGTACCAAATTCCGCGTAATTCAGTACTTATAGAAAAATTAACTTAAAAATCTGTTTAGAAAAGAAAATAATTGACCAATTTAAATTAGTTATGTTCATATCTTAAATAGAGTACATATTACAGTGAAGACCCGATTTTATCATCCCCCGATTTTATGTACCCCCGATTTTATGTACCCCCGATTTTATCAGCTTTTTGATTCGATTTTATCAGCTTCATATAAAAAATGGTAGTTTAATGGGCTCTAGCAGACGAACCAAGTTGAATTTCGAGTAAATCCTTTCTTGTGCATATATTTCTTATCTTAGAGATCCGAAAAATGCAAAAATTAAAATATTATTTTTTTTTTAATTTTGCACTGTCAGATCCCCTTAAGGGGAACTTAAAGTAAATAATCAGAAAAAATGGCGAGGCTATATCTAAGGACCAAAGAAGAATGTTTTAAGAGCTTCGTTTTATTAAAAATACAGAAAAATATATGTCCCGATTTTATCAATGGCCCTGTTTTATCCGCTTAAAAATCGCCAAGGGGCTGATAAAACGGGTCTTCACTCTACTATAATAATTACACTAGTTTACAAAATAAAAATGAAAATCTGAACTTGAATATTCGAACATCATTTCCGATGTAGAATTGCGTGCTGAGTCCGAAGATGAGGTCCAAAAAAATTACAGTAGAACAGTTTTCGAGTTACAGTAAAAAAATGAATTTTACCTTTTAAATAAAAAGTGCGTTCAGTAAAATCCAAATATCTTTGGTTGTAGTGCATCGAAATGAAATGTTATTACGTTGAATTAAAGGTAATATAATGGACTTGCGGTCGTTAGAACATTTTGTTTTAGTGCGACTACTGGTTCTGGCGTTATTTACGAGGTTATTGAACTTTTTTTTTAACTTTTACTTCTTTTTTAAAGAAAAATGAGCGTTTGGTCAAGATTTTCGTCTAGATAAAGCAATTCTAAAAATAAGATTTTTATAAAAATTAAAGCTTGCTTATAACCAATGAATATAAGCACTTGTTAGTTTTAATCCGATGAAAATTGCGAAAGTTATTAAATTTTATGTAAAATGGCAATTTTAGTGTTTCCCAGGGTCAACTTATTGAACCGTCTTGATTCCAATTTTTTCTTGGCCTTGTTTCATAATATATGCGGGGCCCTCTGTCAGAATTCTGTTAAACAAGTAAATGGAAGAATTTTGAATGAATTTAATATGAAATTATATTCGAACTCGTTTATCCAAATGATTCAAGACTTCTGATAACCAAAATTTCAGGCTCAATGAAGTTATAAGTCATCGAATGATTGACATACAATACTGCGTGTAATATTTACAAGTGTATTACATAAAATATCACTCTTATGATACAAAATTCGTTGTAAACTAAACCCTCGTACGTCATAAAATTCGTTTTTTTAAACGCTAGATACTCAACACTGGGTTTTGTACAATGCCAATACAAAATATACGAATCCGTATGATACTACAAACGTTAAGTATTATAAAATTAATAATTTGTAATACTTTTGATTTGTTTTCCTCTCTAGAACATCTAGCAGTTCGTGTGGTGAAATTATGTAGGACATCGAACTAGACTTATTTTAGGTTTAAAATCTCAAAATCTGAACTTCAGAAAGATTTGAAGAACGTTGAATATTCTGTATTGGCACTTAGATGTTTTTCGCAAAATATTGTTGTTTATTGAAGTTTTGTGATCCGGCACAGCAAAATCGGTACATCGTAGAAGCCAATGGGAATCCAATATATTTTCAAAAAATAAACTTCTAGGCGTTTTGGTAACGTAAAATAAATTAAAATAAGTTAGTAGAACAAAACGTGACGAAATAGGTGGATAAGTCATCATTTGTAAAGCTAGTGCCCGAATTTAGCAGTTTGCACCGTCATAAGCTTCAACGTATTTTGTAGATATACGGTTCTGTATGACACATGTAAATATTATGCGTACTTTTAATGCATAATTTTTAATGATATTACTCCACTGAGCCTGAAATTATTGATATTAGAAGTCTTCAATCATCTGGCTAAACGAGTTCGAACATTACCCCACATTAAATTTTTTCAAAATTCTTCAATTTGCTTGTTTAACAGAATTCTGACAGAGAATCCTTCATATATTAAGAAACAAACCATAAAAAATGTGAATCGAAACGGTTCAATAAGTTGACCCAGAGAAATTCAAAAGACCCATTCTACAGAAAATTGCATAACTTTCACAATTTCTATCCGATTTAAACTGATAAGCACTTATTTTCATTGGTTATTAGCAGGCTTTAATTTCCCGTAAAAATAAAATTTTTAGGATTGCTTTATATTGCCCAAAATATTGACCAAACTAGACCTGTGCGCTGCCGCGCCACGCCGCCGCCGCCGGTAATTTTTAACGTACGCCGACCCCGAACGATAGATCGGCGGCGCGCCGCCGATGCATTTTTCCCGCGCCGACAATTCGCGAACTCTAAAATTGTTGACTCATAATTTTATCCACAAATCTAGGAACATTGTCTATGGACCGAATATACGACGTTAACTGATTCATGATTTATCACATATGATCATTATTTGGTATTAGTGGTCGTCAATTGGATTACAAAACTAAAATAATCTTGATATTTTCTCGAAAACCATTACACGACACTCGTTATATAATTCAAAGATCCATTCTTGCTTCGTCAACTGGTTATGATTGTGAGCATATAAGTTTCAATTCACCATTCGTGTGCGTGAAATGGTCCACAAATTAAAAAAAAAAACTTCCACTTTCAAGATATATGTGCCTGAAATTTACGATTATGTGCCTGATCCTAATCTTTGCACGTAATCAATTTCACTGGAACGCAGTGTATTATTCATTGATTTTTAACCGATTCTTAATTCCTAATATGCTATACACGATTCACCAGTCGAGCTCGTGAAACTGTTTATGATGTAATTCATGAAGTAATTAATTTTCCACATAATCTTATTATACTTACGTAAACAATTACAAGGAACTCAGACTATATTTCATGGATTATTCGCTCTGATTTTTGATTTTGAAATTTCTATGTGAGCTATTGTGTACAACTGCTAGCGACCAGTCTCATAGGCGCGAGCACTAGATACAAAGACATTACTATGACCTGTAACCCTGTTATTCCTTTGTTAAAATTCAGAGAAATGTTCGGAATTAAATGAAACTGCGCTGAGTAAAATACATTACCTAGCCACAATTCGTGTCCGTAAAATAATTTAGAAAACTATAAGACACGTGACTCTATGTAAAAAATCCAACGGTAAGCTCAAGACTAAAATATCACGATAACACGACGAGAATTTACGAAAATCGTTGCACGTCGTTCAATTCTTGACTGTTTTAGTCAATAAAGTTAATACAAATCAATGTTTCATCGAGTTATGAATTAGAATCATAAAAATATTAATCATATTCAGACACAACCACCTACTAAACATTTGAGTATAATGTCATCTTTTTTTGCATGAACTAGTTTTGTGAAAACACAAAAATTATTTTCAATACGAGGTTTATTTATAATTGATTGAATCGTGACCTATTTTAATTTTTTTTTTCTCGAAGAATAGTTGAGCAAAGTGATCTTGACTTTTCACGACGCTGGTGCACAGATGTGGCGATGCAGAGAGTAAGATTTCTAGTCTCATAAATTATTCATCGTGTGATCTAGCCCCACTCAAGAAAGATTTTCAGTGTCAGTTGCACCAGCCTGGTATCACAGACAAATAAGACGTAACACGAGATGAATTTTCATCACTCGTAGAAAAAAAACGGTCGATATCAATTACAAATCGGTGGCGTTACTGAAGAGATTTTGACACAGAGCTAAATGCGTTACTTAGTTTCCGCACCCACCCGAAAACGTAACGGTCTTTTTAATCTCATGCAAACCAAAACAAACAATATGGGCTGGAAATGTGAAATTCATTCTTGTCGAAGTGCCCAAGGTGGGAGTTGTTCACAACCATTTCTTAAGTTACAACACGATGCCGATCGGTGAGTAAGCACATAACAGGATGTTAGTAATTTAATTGATTCGGTGTATCGAATGTATGCAATGGATTAGAATTTGTTGGTCCCCGGAACTGCTGGAGAAATTGGCGGGGTGCAGGTGCTACGAAAACTAGAGATACGCTCAGACCATTTTCAATCAGACTTGTTTTGTGATCAGTTTCAATCTAACGGGAGCTAACACGTCAAGTCGTGGAATGATTATGATTGATAGTAACTGTATATTTAGGTTTCGTCAGGGTGTAGATCTGTATGATTCCAGCACATCGAGCATACTTTGCACTCAAGATAGAAGCAGATCGTACGTTGTAAGAAAATGTAGTGCCAGGGAATCGTATTCTTTATCATCGTGGCGATTTTGTACTTACACACTCAATTCGGCTCGGCAATTTCCCAACAGCCGTGTGGTCAGCAAATTTAGAAACTGATATCTCAGTAAAGTGAGATTTGTTAGCTGATTTTTGGTGAAATATTTTCCAAGTATCAGCTATGAAACGTCACTTTTACTGAGATCTCAGCGAAAAAATTATTTACTGAAATGTCAGCTGTTGAGATTTCGGCAAAAGATGCCAAAAAGCTGAAACTCGGTAGAAAAAATTAAGTGTGTACAAGAAGTAAAAGTAAACACCAGCCTGGAAAATGAAGTAATGTGTCTACCTTGAAAGGTGTCCTTACACGATCATTAAAAGTGACATTTCTGCGCAGTAATGCCAATAATAACGCCTCGTTTTAGGGTACCTGATAGCTGCGTGATTCTAGAAGAGCGACGGTAAACAACCCAGGGACAACTTGACAGATAGTGCTTGTTTCATATATGCACCACCGATTTGATGGTGGCGCCAGTATGCCTTCTCTGTATGAGTACCACGAACAACGAAACGAAAAAGTTTCAAGAGAAAAGTGTGTTTCGTTACGTGTGTTATGAACGCCGTCAATGCGGCTAGAACAACATTTTGAAAAAGCTTATTCCAAAATATGAATAAAGAAAACTATTATTAGAGAATAAGTTTATCCCTAACTGAAAACAGTCAGCAAAGTTACATAAATCTTATTATATATTTAGCTGGAAGTCGTTGTTTTTAACAACCGGCTCTCTTCCTTTCTAAACATGTTTTGATTTTCTTGTTGTATGAAGTTTGAAATCGTTAAATCATTGGTGCTTTTCATCTCGAGAAATGTAAATGAAGAACATTTTGGCCATGAAAGTACATCACCACCATTTTGGCCATGAAAGTACATCACCACCAAGCTTAACAATTTTTCTATTTCGTTCTTCAAATTTTACAACTGTAAAAATAGTTCACCCTTTCATTTATTATCTTGCATTTGGCAAGCAGGGTGGGCACTATTGGAGGTTCAGTTGAAAATGCATCGGCGCACACCTCTAGACAAAACGCACTTTTTTTCAAAACATGGCGAAAAATTAAGAAAAAGTTAAAAAGATTCGTAAATAACATCAGAATCAGTAGTCGCACTAAAACACAATGTTCTAAATGATCGAAAGTGCATTCAATTACCATTAATTCAACATAATAATATTTCATATCGATGCACTACAACCGAAGATATTTGGATTTTACTGAAAGTACTTTTTAAATTTAAAGGTGAAATTCAATTTTTGCCTTTCTCATATAGAAAGGTTATGCAATCACTCTGAAAAACGTCAACCCAATCCCGGCCCGGAGGGCCGAATGTCATATCCCATTTGACTCAGTTCGTCGAAATCGGAAAAAGTCTGTATGTGTGTGTGTATGTATGTATGTGTGTGTATGTGTGTGTGTGTATGTATGTGCGTATGTGTCAAATAATGTCACTCATTTTTCTCAGAGATGGCTGGACCGATTTGCCCAAACTTAGCCTCAAATGAAAGGTGCAACCTTCCCATCGGCTGCTATTGAATTTTGGATCGATCGGAATTCTGGTTCCGGAATTACGGGTTTCAGAGTGCGGCCACACAGAAATTTCTCATATAAATTATAGGAAAAATTAAAAATAGAATTTTTATTTTTGATGCTAAATGTGTTCAAGGTGCATGAAACGTCGAGATTTGATGCAAACTCGAAAAAAAAATTTGACTACGATACACTTTTTTAGATTTTGGCACATTTTTGCCTTTCTCATATAGAAAGGTTATGCAATCACTCTGGAAAACGTCAACCTAATCCCGGCCGGGAGGGCCGAGTGTCATATCCCATTTGACTCAGTTCGTCGAAATCGGAAAAAGTCTGTATGTGTGTGTGTATGTATGTATGTGTGTGTATGTGTGTGTGTATGTATGTGCGTATGTGTCAAATAATGTCACTCATTTTTCTCAGAGATGGCTGGACCGATTTGCCCAAACTTAGCCTCAAATGAAAGGTGCAACCTTCCCATTGGCTGCTATTGAATTTTGGATCGATCGGAATTCTGGTTCCGGAATTACGGGTTTCAGAGTGCGGCCACACAGAAATTTCTCAAATAAACTATAGGAAAAATTAAAAATAGAATTTTTATTTTTGATGCTAAATGTGTTCAAGGTGCATGAAACGTTGAGATTTGATGCAAACTCGAAAAAAAAAAATTTGACCACGATTCACTTTTTTGGATTTTGGCACATTTTTGCCTTTCTCATATAGAAAGGTTATGCAATCACTCTGAAAAACGTCAACCTAATCCCGGCCCGGAGGGCTGAGTGTCATATCCCATTCGACTCAGTTCGTCGAGATCGGAAAAAGTCTGTATATGTGTGTGTATGTGTGTGTGTATGTATGTGCGTATGTGTCAAATAATGTCACTCATTTTTCTCAGAGATGGCTGGACCGATTTGCCCAAACTTAGCCTCAAATGAAAGGTGCAACCTTCCCATCGGCTGCTATTGAATTTTGGATCGATCGGAATTCTGGTTCCGGAATTACGGGTTTCAGAGTGCGGCCACACAGAAATTTCTCATATAAATTATAGGAAAAATTAAAAATAGAATTGTTATTTTTGATGCTAAATGTGTTCAAGGTGCATGAAACGTCGAGATTTGATGCAAACTCGAAAAAAAAATTTGACTACGATACACTTTTTTAGATTTTGGCACATTTTTGCCTTTCTCATATAGAAAGGTTATGCAATCACTCTGAAAAACGTCAACCTAATCCCGGCCGGGAGGGCCGAGTGTCATATCCCATTTGACTCAGTTCGTCGAAATCGGAAAAAGTCTGTATGTGTGTGTGTATGTATGTATGTGTGTGTATGTGTGTGTATGTATGTGCGTATGTGTCAAATAATGTCACTCATTTTTCTCAGAGATGGCTGGACCGATTTGCCCAAACTTAGCCTCAAATGAAAGGTGCAACCTTCCCATTGGCTGCTATTGAATTTTGGATCGATCGGAATTCTGGTTCCGGAATTACGGGTTTCAGAGTGCGGCCACACAGAAATTTCTCAAATAAACTATAGGAAAAATTAAAAATAGAATTTTTATTTTTGATGCTAAATGTGTTCAAGGTGCATGAAACGTCGAGATTTGATGCAAACTCGAAAAAAAAAAATTTGACCACGATTCACTTTTTTGGATTTTGGCACATTTTTGCCTTTCTCATATAGAAAGGTTATGCAATCACTCTGAAAAACGTCAACCTAATCCCGGCAAAAAAAATTTTCGACTCGTTTAGGGTTTCTGGATTTTAACAGGGGCTTAGTTGATGGTTTGTGGAGAGGGGTTACACCCCCTCTCTACTGTTCGTGCCCCTCCTTTAAAAATCTCCTTAAATCACCCCTCAGACCACCACCCCATCCAGCCCTCATACCCCTCCCTTTCAACCCCATCATCTTTAAACCACCACTATATCACAAAGCATACCAATTTAAGCTGGGGAGTCGTTCGTTCATGGGACTTTCGCCCTCTTCACATACCCACCCCCGCATGACAAAATGAGTTAGCAAGCAGATAACATTGATCTAATGCTGATTAGGCTAATGGAGTATGATATTTTTTTGTTTCAAGTGTTTCACCGTCGACACGTAGCTCATCAAGTTCGTGGCTGCCATTGTGTATAAGTGCAAAGTGTACTAAGAATGTAATGGACATTTCCACGATTATGTTGAACATAAAAAGCCTCCGTGCAATAGTTTAGAGAAATGAGAAAGGCACAATTGCACCGCTAGGTGGATTAAAACAGGTTTTCAGTTCAATATTACCGTGTCTGTTTTTTCTTTTTCAAAATTTTAGAACTCGAATAATGATTTATTTTCCTGTATATAGTTGTCATGTGATGTATAATAATAATATGTAATATATGCATTTAAAAGTTTTTAATGAATATAAACAACGCACACATTCTCGTGATTCATGATTGAGAAAGGCACAATTGCACCGCTAGGTGGATTAAAATAGGTTTTTTTTCTGTAACTCGAAAACTGTTCTAATGTAAATTTTTTGGACTTCATTTTTGGATTCAGCATACCAGCTTATTTAGTTTAGAAATGCTGTAAACTAGTGTTATCAATGAACATTTGTTGCGAATAAACAATAACACATCTCGATTTGGTTTTTTACTGCTCCTATTTCATGTGAATTCGTAGTTATATTTTTATTGAATTTGGAATCAACAGATAATAAGACGTAATGAAGGGCTGAGATGGATTAGGGAGCGTCTACCCTGCCTCCGTATTCCAATTTTCATTTTATGCTCCGACGAGGGTCGGTTTAGAGCTAGCGAAGAGCCTAATATTTAACTGCGTAGTAGCTACGAATGGAAAAAAAGACGAAATGAAACCAAAACAAACCCATGATTCCATCAGGCAGGGCCATTAGCTTCGATGGGTGGATGATGATGATGACGAACCCCTTTTTCTTCTTCAGTGTATTTATGATCGTCAGCAAGCGAAAGGGCCTGAAAATATGTGTGCCAAAAGAGCGAGAAAACAACAACAACATAGAAACGGCAGCAAAGAGGGTGAAGCTATGGATAATAACAAAATCATATGCTTTCAATGACGATGACGTCGGACGGAATACGACCTGGTATAGCGTTGAACAGTGGCCGCTACGTTCGAGATCATAAAACGTTCAATGTTGTGCGGATGGCGACTTTGAGGAGTCAGAGAAGTAATTATTATTGTTTACATATTTCTAGCTTTCCTACATGGTTTGAGGTGGAAGATTAGTCTAAAATGCAGGTACATACATAGATGTGTATATTAGAAAGAAGCATATACGAAAGAGAGTTGAAAGCCAAGCAAGGAAAATCAAACACTTAACTATGTGTAGGAAATCAACTCCCCTGGCGATGATTGTAAAAGGAGGTTACAGCTGGCTTTGCTATATTTACACGTAATTGTTTTCCTTTCTTGTAAAATAAAGGCTCTTAATTTTTTTCCTAGGAATTAATTCACCAAAAATAGATTGCAATAAATGTTGGTTCCAACTCAACCAACAAACAGAATCCCATAGGTTCAAAATTTGGCTAACATAATGCTAATGTATAGAATATGAAGTTGATAAAACTTGGTTCAATATCATTCAGAACAAATTTACAGAATATTGAATTTTTCGTTTCTGGTTGATAAACTTTTCTACCTCATGGATTTTGTCGATAATTAGGCTGACAATCGTGGGGTCCTATTCTCACAGTCACGTCACCTAGTGACTAGAAGTAAATTTCCTTCTACTCAAGATGTTTTAGTTGTTGGAATATGCGTCAGATCAAGGTGCTTAGTTACCTGAGCCAAGTAGTATATAGGGGAACTGGGGGTAAGACGGACATGTTAAGGATATACCCAAATAAAACATAGTAAAAGCATGTTTTTGTCAACATGTAATACTCTATGTTGTAGCTCCATATGTTGGCTTTCGATTACCCAGAGGGATTATGTTACAAAAATCAACAAGTATCTTTTTTGAAAGAAATAGAAAACAAAGAAATATCTGCACTTTTTCCAGACTGGGGGTGAAACGGACATATGGTGGGGGTAAGACGGACATGTCGCCGAAATGATGATCACAATACAAAACATTAAAGTATACTGTTTCTAACGGATGTTTGGATAGTTTGTGGTTCTTCTTAATATATATGTTCAATTCGAGGTGAAAAATAACGTTTTGGTGTTCGATTTAAAGTTGAAGCAAATGATGTATTTTCTAATATAGTTTTTTTTCGCTGTCATAAAGAGGGCTATACAATCAGTTCCAATGATCAAGCACAATTTATATAAAACTGGGAAGTTACATATTAAATACGCAATTGGTAACATCAGTTCCTCAAGTACACACAGCCAGAATATGGGACCTGTACAAAGTCGTTTACCTTTTCCAGGTCCTAGCAATTCCGTATTCAACCTCGGTCACATTATCGTACATCTTGCGGTCTACTACATGTGAGACTTCAGCTAACATGATGGTTCTCCACGTTTGGCTGCTAGAATTTCGTTTCTACCCGCGACATTCATATAAGGATGAATCAATAGAATTAATCAAGACTGGCCGTCTTGCCCCACCAGTACACATATTTTTTAAACGCTTGCACTTATTTACTCGTATATAAACATACCTGTTATTTTCCACGAAGATGTCATTCAAGAGTTACATTTTCGAAATAAAAGAAAAAATCCGTGAATACATTGATTTTTTACTCGATAAACCTTAAAATCAGTGACGTAAAAATTACATCCGCTCGAAGATGCACTACTATTATCAATGGTTTGCTTAAATTTTTCGCGTTTAAAAATATTCAAGGCCTACTGAGTACTTCATTATTCAAGGATATCCCTAAAAAGAGGATACTCATATAATGCAATTGAACTTTATATGTTATATGCCTAAAATAACCATGTGTCCGTCTTACCCCACCTGTCCGTCTTACCCACAGTTCCCCTAATCGACATATTCCTTTGTTGACGTCTATAAATTCATTATCAGTAAAGGAAGGGTACAACTGAGAACACTAGATCTACATTGTGACAACTACAGTGTTTTATCTACATGATCAAAAAGCTGGATTGTATAATCAGACTTTTATTAACTTATTTATACAAAATAAACTAAATCTAGAGAAAATAATTAACCTGCGCCCAATTTTTTGGTTTTGTTTAACTTTGTGTACTAATAGACGGGAACAACGTCAATAGTTGGGCTTAAATCCACACACCTAGAAAAAATCGTGTAAATTTACGTCTCCTGACCATGACATATACGAGCATCAAAAATGACATAGTTTTATGTTTGATTTAGATTTTACATGTCGTTGAATTTTGCGAGTCACGTAATTTTACTTCGCATATGGCGTTTGTTCAAAATGTTGAAGCGTGTAATTTTATGGCACTGCGCATGGAACGTACTTCTTCCATGTAAAATTAAACAGAACACTGTTATATTTCGTCATTTCGTCAATTACGGTTTGTTAGATTGTGGCAAGTTTAGAATTACGTCAACGATAAAATTCAGAATTTTTTGGTGTGCAGTCCTATAATTACTGATTGGCATTCTTTTCTGTGAAAGAATATGGAATAAAATACAAAAGTAAATTCTCTAAATAAAAACATTTGTTATTACACATAACTCACCGTCAATATTATCTTGATCGCAAACTTTATTTGCGGAAGCACGAACTAAAACTTACGCAACGCGAAAATAATAGAAAAAAAATTTCTCTCAACATGACACAAGTCAATCATTCCTTGACATTTAAAATTACTATATTTGTTGTACATTTCAACGGAAAATGTATTCAGCTGAATTTTGTCGGTATATGACGTTTGAGTTGACCAGGATAAAACAGAAAAAAATAAAATTACAGAAACATGCGTAGTAAATGCAATCGCAAATACAGAATTACTATATCAAAAATTGTAGTAGGTCGAGCTATAGAAAGTAGTCAGCGCTATCGTTAGATTTCTTAAGAACACATAGTACATTTTGCCATAAAATGTTTGAGTTGACTGTATTTTCCATTATTTTAAGATTGGACAGAGAATGAGCAAAAATCTAAAACGAACAAAGCAGTTTTTTCCACACCCTGTGTGTGTTGTTACCGTACTGCCGATTCATTTTTATGAAGATCTAACACACGGTGTGGAAAAAACTGCTTTTTTCGTTTTCGATGTTTGTCCATTCTCTGTTCAATCTTAAACATTTTGAGCTATCCAGCTTTTTACGTTTCATAATGGTGGTTAAATTGTTTAGTTTGCAATACGTTTAGTTGCCCTTTTTTATAATAATCTTTTACGTCAAGTGCCCAGCAAAAGGGATTCATCCAACGTTAGTCCAATTCGTTGGATGTTTATTAAATGAACGCCCGACATCCTGAACTGGGCGTAAACTAGGTCACCCGTCGTTCCATTGATTACACGACTTGTATTGATCAGATCTGCGATAAAATACAAAACAAATAATAATAATAGAAAGAAAACAATAACAATGGAAAATAGCCAGTGACAGGCTAGGCTGGCTAAGCTCTAGAGACAGTTACAGTTCTTTAGTTTTGTCTTAGTAATGTATGATGTCGTTCTACATTTTGCACGTGATAGCGTAGCGAAGTAATGTCACAACATGTCTGCGGGATTTTGCCTAAGATAAGAATCTCTCGTTTCGTCGATAAAACCTGTACCTTAGACCTAATATTTAATATGCTTATCACCCTACGTGCTGTGTTTTGTATTTCCTTCTATCCATCTTAAAAGCTGAAGGGGTCACATCGGCAACAGTGTATGTAGAAATTTCAACCTGAAAATAGGGAGTACGACGGGAAGAGAGCGAGTTAGCATGACTTCCACGTTGCTCATATTCTGCTCGAAGATGAGAAAATAATAACAACAATGATTAGCAACGATGTTTGCATCTATTATCAAGACTCATTATTGTGAATCTGCGAAAAATCCGACGTATTTTTTCAATGGTCCTGTTTGTTTCTCGAGCGAAAATTTCCGTCGAAGAAATTCAAAATAGTTATAAAAGCAGTGCATAGAGCTATACCAGCCAGTGAATAACCACCTCATTACAGTAATTAAATCGTCTGTATTTACCTGAATCCCCGAAATCCTTCGATGTACTATCAGTGATATCAGATTCCGCTGCCACTTATTTGCTTTCCCGGATTCTTTTCTTGTTCAAGAGTATTGGTACGACTTTTGAGACTAGAGGCTAACCCAAGATCACTCTGAAACTCAGTGCGACTACAGTGTACAAAACCGATAGTAGTGTTTTGTCGGAGAGCTCCCACATAGCAGCAGTAGTGGCACTATACCGTTACCATATCTTCTTCAAAGTCTTCATTGGCACGGAACATCCAATCATAATCGACGCTGACGCAACAATTCTACGCCAGCTTTTGTCGGCTCCAACAGATATGTCGGCTTTGGTGTTTCATCGCCGAACATGGTTCCCTCTGCAGCATCTCAGCAGTTTGCCGACAAAATGAAAGGGGTGATATACATCAAAATTGTCTTTGGCATCGAAACAAGTGCCGTTTTGAAGTAGGGTTTTCTTATACCCCAGATTTATTATCGGTGATCTCGCTCTGATTGTTTTCTTATCCAAATAGTACTATATATTTTTTTATAACTAAGTTTATTTAGGCCCAAATACGGTAGCTTAACTAGGCCGATAATTCATTTTTTAAAGGTACATCGCACGTGTTAGTGGGGAAAAGAAAGCCGTATTTAGGGGCGGCTTGCTCCCCTCTTATGTTAGTAAAGGAAAAAGGTAAGAAGTGGGATACATATTGTAAAATTTTGTAAATTCTCGTTGGCTGGTTGATGATTGTGGCGGATATGAACACTTTATTGTAGTGATTTCCATCCTGTAATCGCAGGGGCGAGAGGAGGGTCGTTATTTCGGATGATTATTGGCACTCCGATGCTGTCATGATGCTCTTGTGACATGTGTCATGATGTTCTGGATGGACGGATATCGAGAAAGGTATGCATCGTAGACTCGTGAAGCAATGCCATATTGTAGATGCAGGGAGAGGTTGACGAGGTTCTACTGTGAATGAGAGGAGAAAATGTATTAAACTTGGACATCAATAGTTTTCAAAAAGGTGTAGATAAAAAAATGTATTTGGGGGGGGGGGGGGGGGGTAACGGCTTTGCAGGACGTCCCGGACTGGCACATAGGGTGATCTACCTCGGGCCCGAAGGGAATCTATTAGTTGGGACCTGGCAACACGGTACTCTGCGCACAGCCAAACAACATGCTCGATGTCGTGATAGCCGTTCTCACAAACACAATGATTACTGTCAGCAAGCCCTATACGACGAAGATGCGCATCAAACGAGTAATGGTTGGACATGAGCCTTGACATCGTTCGAATAAAGTCCCGGTTCACATCCAAGCCCATAACCCAAGCATTCGTTAATACCTTCGAGATAATAGAATGTAGCCACCGTCCCAGATGCCCATTGCTCCATGAAGTTTGCCAACATTCGAGCGTCCTCTGACGAGAGATACTGAAAAATTCATTGAAGCAATTTGGTCTTTCGTAAGTGTTGCCTTCTACTGCGCCCACCTTGGCTAAAGAGTCCGCCTTCTCATTGCCCGCAATAGAACAATGCGACGGGACCCACACCAAGGTATTCTGGTAAGATTTTTTAGATAAAGCACTCAGATATTCCCGTATTTTCCCCAGGAAATACGGTGAGTGCTTTCCAGGCTTCGCCGCACGGATGGCCTCAATGGAGCTGAGACTGTCCGAAACGATGAAGTAATGGTCTGCGGGCAGGGTGTCAATGATCCCGAGAGTATACTGAATGGCAGCTAATTCTGCAACGTAAATTGAAGCAGGATCATTGAGTTTGAATGAGGAAGCAAGATTTTCGTTGAAGATACCGAAGCCTGTGGACCCGTCGAGAATTGATCCGTCAGTGTAGAACATTTTGCCGCAGTCGACTTGATGGTATTTATTATAGAAAATATTTGGGACCACTTGTGGGCGAATGTGATCCGGGATTCCACAAATCTCTTGCTTCATGGATGTTTCGAAAAATACAGTTGGAGCAGAAGTATCTAAGAGATGAGCACGGTTAACGTTATACGAAGATGAATTGATGTTCTGTGCCATGTAATCGAAGTACAAGGACATGAATCGGGTCTGAGAATTAAGCTCGACAAGCCTTTCGAAATTTGCAATCACCAATGGGTTCAGAATATTGCATCGATACGAGAGGTCCCAAAATCGATTTTTTAGTGGAAGGACGCCCGCCAGCATTTCTGAACTCATCGTATGGGTCGAGTGCATGCAACCCAAGGCAATACGCAAACAGCGGTACTGGATCCTCTCTAGTTTGATGAAATGTATGCTCGCAACGGAGTGAAAGCAGAAACATCCGTACTCCATCACTGTTAATATCGTTGTTTGGTACAGCCATGTTCCGGTTATTGTACGGAGAAAGTTGATCCTTTGTTGGCACTTCTGTTTCAGATACCTAATGTGACATCCAGTCTTGTTTTGCATCTTGACAAAGATTGCAAATGTAATCAGCGCCAACAACCCACTAGTAACTTGACAGATACCAAGGCTTGTGTGTGCGGTAAGTGTGATAGAGACAGCTGTAACTTGGTATGTGTAACTGAGAGAAAAACAAAATAATCTATCACACACCTATTTTATTGGCCAGTAGTGTATGTCGGCTTTGGTGTTTCATCGCCGAACATGGTTCCCTCCGCAGCATCTCAGCAGTTGCCGACAAAATGAAAGGGGTGATATATTCCAAAATTGTCTTTGGCATCGAAACAAGTGCCGTTTTGAAGTAGGGTTTTCTTATACCCCAGATTTTTTATCGGTGAGCTCGCTCTGATTGTTTTATTATCCAAATAGTACTATATATTTATTGATATGTAATCCTTCCCAAATTTGAATGTGAACTTGATTACGTACTTCTGTAGTATTTTTTCTCTCAGGGTCATACCAACAGTATGCCAATAAAATAGTGGTTAAATCCAAAACCGCAAGAATGAAATTAGAATCATTTTAGCATTTTAGCTAAATACCTTTGTCTCAGTGACATTAACCCTCTGGAGTGACATTAACCCTATTAGCCAAACCACTCCCAACGATTTATCAAACCCCCGGTCGGTATGGTTGTTCACGTTTCTTCCTCGTGCAAGATTCAAAATAATTCGTTGATTAAATTCTTCATTAAATTAATAATTTGATTGCTGCATAATTTTCAATTATCTTAATTTTGTACGCTGTGCAGTTGGCCTGGCCGCTTTAATAATTGTGTCACATACCATGTGTGACACAAACATTATTATTGACAAGAAAAGTAGTAGGTGAATGCCTACAATTTTCCAGGATCCCTACAAGTATTAGCTGTATGCGTAGACTAGACTAGTCTAGACTAGACTAGACTAAAACCATCATTGTGAATCTGCATATTCTAATAATGAAACGCGCATGGAAACCTTACCAGTAGTTACTCGAAAGACCGGAAGTTGCCTGGACTGAAATATGAAAGTACGAAGTTCTAGTGTTTCGTGCCAGTGTACATCCGAAAGTAGAAATTTGCCAAAAAATTTCTAATATGGCGGGCGATTTGTGAATGTTGTGAAATTGGCGTGTCACTCCTAGAAAATAAACGTTCAAATATGCTGCGCTAGAAACGCGTCGTTATGGTACGAGACCCACAAGTGGATTTTTTTGCCGAAAGAGATGGATATGCATCGTAAGCATCGCAAAATTCTTCGTGAATTAGGCAGCCAAGACGTGCATCGCCCGAAACAGTGAAGTGCCTCAAACACGTCGAGTCGGTTATCAGATTCCGCTATGAAGCGCTACGCTCACTCCGCCCGACTATTTGCGTCATCTTTTTTGGGCGATTAGATCGGCTGGCTTTTGTCGCTCAGTAAATTAGACCAGGGATGGCATTTCGCATCTCGATTCGATCAACATTCCATCTAATCGGCCTTGTTCCCCATTATGGGTTTCGATCCGACCTTGAAAGTTAATTTTAGTTCGAGTTCACTCGAAAAATGAGAAGTATAAGATTACCGAGAAGTGTTGGCGTTATGGAACCAAAATAATTGAACTCGAAAACGACCGACCCGAGTAGAACGTAATCGATGGATAATTTTATTGTTGTCGATTTCCATCGTTCGGCCTCTTTTTTCATGTCATTCCTTAAATAGTTTTTGTTAACAAATCGGTATACTTACCCTCGCTTAACTTTTAAACCAGATTCACCAGTACGTTCAAGCCTGGCTTAGCGCTAAGCGAGGATGAAGAAATCGGCCCGTAGAGAATAAAAAGTTAACAAATGTGGGGAAAAGTGAGCACTTTTAGCTAGTCGATTTTATATCTATTTCCCCCATCTGGAACATACATTTTTTTGTAAAAACCTAGAATCACATCCAGTAGAGTTTACGAGTCGGATCGGAGCTCGTTGAATGCGTTATCCGCTTTTATTCTGGAAATTTGACGGTCGCCAAAAAAGAAAAGTAATACGAACTATCTTTTTTGTATTTTCTTATTTAACAGATTGCGTTCAAACAACTGGTACGCTTACGGTCGAAATCAAGTACCATAATCTAAGGAACTCTAGTGCTTGGCCGAATGCGATACGTAATCAAATACAAATATGTTAGTACGGTATGCTCCGATGATTTTTCGAGGACACGTTTTACACAATCCCGTACACTAAAAAGGTACAACGTCAAAGTAACAGTATACTTTGGTGATTAATGTTAATGTTAAATTTGGCTGCACTGAAAAGCAACTCTATTATTTCTATCGGACAATATCATGAGAACCTAAAATTTTGATCAAAACTGTGTACGTTTTGCTATGTCTATTCTTCGCGACTTCACATTTATTGGTAATTTAGGTATCAGGATTCAAAATCAAATTCAGAATGTATAAACCGGGTTGGAGCAACCTCGATGGTAAGAGAACAACCGTGAACTATTCGCTTCACTCGGGTTTCATCATTTGAATATAAAGTCTCAATTTTCTAATAGAAACATTATGACTCTTTGTAATTCTAATATCTGTAAAAGGCAGTTGCAAGCCTAGATGATTAGTACCCATGCAAATCTGTCGAAATAGTCTCAATTTTTGGAGATGGAGAAATATTTCACGTAGTCAGTTAACGGTTTGTTGCTATTTCACAAGTAGAAAACACGTAGGAAATAAGTTTAATTTTGAACATTGACACCGGAAGAAAATAGATAAAAGGGTTATTCTTTTATGAAACTTGGTTAAAATATAAATTGGTTTAGCGATGAGTTTAGTTTTAAAATATATTATTAATAAGCCTTACATTTTATTATATTTATTTTATTCATTACGGTTTAGTCGATCTTTGATACAAGCTGCTTCGAAGCAAACAGGATCAAAAGAATGCTTTTGTTTATTTCGGGTTGCTACCAGAAGAAGACACGAATAGAGGAACGATTTTCGCCCTATTTGTTCTAGGGCACTTCCAGTTTCTTCGGATACTAGAACTAACGCATTATTTGTTTGTGTAGAACAAGCCCAATATCCTATACGATCTCTCGTTTTTTTGTGTGTGGGATTCATTGCCGTAATACCAGAGACTAATTAGTCTCTGATGGATAGCTACTCCCAGGCTACATTCGTTGATTCTATGTGCAATTTCGCTTGTTCTGGTTAATCACAAAGTAGCAACTACGAATTGTACGGTCATCATGCTCATGCTCAATCGGACCCAATGTTACCTTTTTGCGTTGCGCTTGAATGAAATCTAGCGTGTTTTTTGAAAAGGGCTAATAACCATACTGTCAAAATTCACTTTAAGAAGAAATTCTTGACAAAGCATTAATCGCAGATTATAAATCACACTAGATGAAAGAGAAAACTTTTCTCTTTCATAAAATGTTAACATCCATTCTCGCCGAATTACGGTTTGTCCGGAATTTTCAATCAAAGTGAATTTTAATGCTAATTTGCCGTTTACAAAAAACACGCGATAAATGTTCATTGTACACTCCGCATTGTGCACTTCCCACTAACCTGAACTCCGAAATTTCAAAAGGCGAGTGATCAAACTGCAACTTAAACCTGCGAGCTGTCCAAACAGATGTATTTTATATGATAGAAATGGTACTCTCATAGACAGACCACTTGAATTAACCAGTCTATGAGAAGAATTTAAGGTGAAACGATGCCAAAATCACAATAAAGGTTCGGTTATGTTCGAGTTACGTTCAACATCTGTATGCAGCTGGAACGAACTATACCGATAGGAGATGGCACGCACACAAGCGCATCGTTCAGCAATCAGTTGACTGATTTCTGTACCACGTGTTTCATTTGTTAAAAATAAAAAGGTACAAATTTTGTTTATTTCGGGTTGCCAAACGGATCAAAATTCCATGAAGAGAATCTATTCATCTGCACAGGCTAACATGCTTACATACAGTGATACAAGTTCTTAGCAATCTGAGAAAAGACATTTAAATTACAAATGATTTTGTTTTGCACGCCAATATAATGCTTTGGTTTTGACGATGAAATAAACAGAAAAAGCAGAAACGACGGCAGCCACTGCCACCTTGTGACTCCATTCAGCATGTCCTTAATAGAAAAATGTTAAATGCGTACTGCGGTTAGAGTCCAGTTTTCAGTACCACAAGCAATAATACCACAGATAACCACAGACCTGTGGTAACATGTAATAGCCTCATTTAATAAAATTCAGTTTTGGTTGTCGAATCTTGTTTGGAATGGTTTTGAGTTTAGAACGAATTTAAAATAGAATTTAATTTAAAATTTCTCAATTATTAAAAAAAATTTTGAACGTGTCCACTGGAAAACAGATAGAGAAAGAATGACCGGAACGGTGAGAATGAAGAAACGGTGAAAATTTACCTTTTTATTGGAAACACCGAGAAAAGATATGTCCTCAAGCAGGAATCGAACCTGCGATCTCCCAGACTCTAATTGGGTGCGTTAACCACTCCGCCATCGAGGAACTGTGATGATGTCATCACATATACTCAATAGTACATTGTAACCCGTCAGGGTACAATTTAGCAGTTAGAGTGTATTGTTTACATAAAATTAGACTTACCGCTGTTCAATATGTTCGTTCATGTTTTGATGTAAATTTCATTTGTTTTTTCATCCATGAACGTTTTTTTGACATAGCTAGGTTAGATAATTTTTGTTGCATGTTTGTGAATTAACAGTAGGGTTTAGATAGGCTTCAATTTTCCACTAGCTGGCAAAAATGATTGCTGAATACGCTACTCAGCGGGTGACAACGACGGTGGTGGTGGAAGGTGGAGTGGCATGTTGTGGTCGAGTGCGGAAGGCGGCCATCGTAAAATTAGGAGATATTGACGGACCACGGTATCGATCAGACACCCGATCAGTTTTTTGTGTTTTCGGGACAGTTTCCCGCCACTAGGAAATTATTTCAGTGTGCGCGTACGATGGCAAGCTAAATCCGTCAAAAGTGCCGGCCCGTGGTTCGGGAATTAGTGAAGTGTACGGTGTCGGTTCGCCAATAGAGGTAAGCTAAGTGTAAAGGAGTGCTTTCGCTTCCCCGGCTAAATAATAAGGAACCACGGCATCGGCCGTTCTCGCTATAGAGGATAAGTCAAACGAGCCAAGCTCTCCTCTATAGCTAATTGTCAAGGAGAACGAAGCAGGGCGGACAAAGGTTCCCCCTGGGAAGTTTACTGCTGTAATTTCCGGGATCGTTTACGGCGAGTAGACGATCAGGTGATTCGTCGCCAACGTCGCTAGGGAGGTTCCAATAAAGGAGCCAAGCTCACCTCCCTAGCTAAACGCCAAGGACCGCTGCCGGAGCAGCCAACGGAACCCGGACGAGTCCGCGGCCGTTGTTGTCCCGGCCAGCCGGAAGGAAACCGCCCGCCTTCCCTTCACCAGCAGCATTGGGATCCCACATCAGCAGCAGTGGAGAGTAGGAGAGAAATAAATACGGTAAATTTAATTTGTTTATCTTTTTTGTTGTGAAACGGAAATCTGAAATTCTGTAGAAGCACTTAGGTCGCCCTGAAAGGAAGGGTCCGCCGGGCAAACAAGAACCCGAGTAGTGGGCAAACCCCTACTTACAACGTGATCACCGCTCCAACCTCCGATTCCTCCCAATTGACCTATCGACCCCCAATGTCTCCTATAAGCAGATCGTCACCTCTCCCTCTCATCGATCAGCCCAAATCTCGTTATCTATTTTTAAGTCCAGTGGACTGCGCTCAAGGCTTGAGATATTTATTATCACTGTTTTGCCCCCTGCCTAACTCAGTAGCCGCCAGACGTAGAAGTGGGTAGAAGCGATAGGTCAATTGGGAGGAATTGGAGGCTACAGCGGTGATCACGTACTATTGGGAATATGTGATGACATCATCACAGTTCCTCGATGGCGGAGTGGTTAATGCACCCAACTAGAGACTGGGAGATCGCAGGTTCAATTCCTGCTTGAGGACATATCAATAGTAATTCTTCAAAAGGGCTAATGAGACTTTTGTAAACAAACTTATTTCGCTCATTATTCCGCTACCGAGTTGAATTTCATGAAAAATGCACATGAATCAACATCTTTATCCTTGGTAGAATCAATTTCAAATGTTTTCTGTGTTGAAATGATAACAAATTAGGAAAAATCAGCAAAACAAAAGTTTGTTTACAAATCTTATTAGCCCTATTCAAATGTTGATATGGATATCTTTTCTTGGTGTTTCCAATAAAAAGGTGAATTTTCACCGTTTCTTCATTGTCACCGTTCCGGTCATTCTTTCTCTGTCTGTTTTCCAGTGGACACGTGCATAAAAATCCTTAAGGTGAAGCGATGCCAAAATCACAACAAAAGTTCGGTTATGTTCGGGTTACGTTCAGCATCTGTGTGTGTCTAGAACGTACTATACCGATAGGAGAGGCACGCACACTAGCGTATCATTCAGCAATCAGCTGACTGATTTTTGTACCGTGTTTCATTTGTTTTAAAAAATAGAAAGGTACAAATTTCCCAAACGAAACAAAATTCCGTGAAGAGAACCTATTCATCTGCATGTGCTAACATGCTTACATACAGTGATACAATTTCCAAGCAATCTGAGATAAGACATTGAGTTACAAACGATTTTGTTTTGCGCGCTATAACAATGTGTTGATTTTGACGATGAAAAAAAGAAGAAGCAGAAACGACGGCAGCCATTTTAGCTGCCACCCTGTGACTCTCTCTTGGGGTTTTTCATTGAAAAACCCCGGGGCGGTGGATTGCACTGGTGTTGCTTTTTCTAGCAGAAGAGCAGGCCACTAGACGTGTTTCATTCCCACTTCTGCTAGAAAGTGCAAAACCAGTGCAATCCACTGCCCCGGTGTTTCTCAATGAAAAACGACATCTGTCTCTCTGTCCTTAAGAAAGGAAAAAAAAAACAAAGACACATCAAAACAAGGAATGTATTAAAAATTTGTTGTATCCACCATTGTGTGCCGCCAAATTTTGTTCAAAGAATTTTTCTTCGCTGGAAATACCTTATCAAACGACCCCCCCCCCTCCTCTCCAATTTCTTTTAAGACAATGTGAATATCTTGAATTGGTCGTGTCGTTGGTTGAGATTGGATCATTATGCGGGAAATGCTCGTTTTTTGCAAATAATTATGATCTATGCTGATAAACGAAATTACAATACTGCCTCTAACGATGTTAACGTTCAACTTCCACATAAACCTGGTTCGGCTCAGCTGGTAAATAAACATAAACACATGCGAGCGAGAGAACGCGGGGATGTTCGCGTGTCGTGTGGCATCGTTGGCCATCGCTCGCTACTCATGCAAGGTTTTGTTTTCATTGTTTCTCGCTCACTCGTTCGTGCTGCCTGGTCAAGGCACCAGCTGTTCAGTGTAATAGAGCAAGGCAGCAAGAAAACAAACGAGTAAAATACAATAAAAATACGCCACGCAAGACGGAACAAAGTTGCGGTCTGGGGGAATGAACGGATGAATGAACGGTTCTTGTTGGCTCTTGTTTGAGGTGCTGATTCGTCTAGTGAGGGTGGTTTGGCGAAGTATGTCTAATTATTTACTAAACTTTGGTTTTGTTTAGTAATTACCAAATATTGATGTTTGGGCCTTGGAATTTTATTCAAATCAATGTTTTGAACTATTTTTGGTAAAACGAAATTAAATATGGAGGAAGGACACACTACGCATACACAAACACACCGATTAAGATGGATGAGTGCAACAGTCGATTACAGATCGTATGCACCTACACAGCGACGATGGGTGCTGGTTTTGCGTACCAACACATCCCCCTGAATAGAACAGATTGGTTGTAAATAGCAGCTGCTCTCCGGAGCTGGGATCTCTCTCCCTCCCTCTCTCTTTTTCAGGAGTGCAGTCAGAGGAGAACAAAGAAAAATAATACTGAAATTTGAGCATTATATAACACATAAAAACATATTGGAGCTAGCGCATTGCGTAGTTACAAATTGTCACTTTGATGATCAAGACGTGCTTGTGGGTTGCTTCCGAGATTCCGAGCTTTGCACTCAAAAATCAGAATAATTGAGGTTCTTTTTGTTGGTTGTATTTTTACTGCATTGCTGATCCACAGCATCATCTGAGTTACGGTCAGGGGCAGCTAATTGACTCATCTCGAGTGATTTCGAACGTGTGAAGAGATTTTTGTGTTATCAGCCGAGTAGAGTGTTTATTTTTGGGGTGTTTTCTCGCAGAAGATTGTGCCAAACAGTGGGCCTTGGGGGCAGAATTTTTCTTTCCATTTCGCTGTCGAGTGACGAATAAATTGCAGTTTGTATTAAAGTAAGCGTTGCAGACGATTTTGTTTTCTGTGCTAGAAACGGATGACATTTCGATTTTGTTCTGTGCTGGGAAAGTGAACCGTATATTTTGTAAGGTACTTTTGCACGTTCGAGCGTGTATGAACTTGTGAGCACAATCAGCAGTTGTATAGTTCGCAAAACAATATGGCAGACAGTTTAGTGGAAACGCCAGCTTCCAGCTCCAGTCATTTAATTGGCATTGGAGGAATGAATCAGCTTCCTACTGATTTGCAGTCAGGCTCATCTTCCGGATCCTCCTCGGTGCCATCGTCGTCGACCTCTTCCGTGGTTGCATCCTCGTCATCGTCCTCATCTGGTACGGTTGGTCAGGCCTCGGCATTATTGATTTCTGTAGCTACCCAGCTAAGCCACGGTCTGGATTTGAGCGAGCAAATTATGACCAACAACCAGGAGTTGAATCTTAGCCTTGGTAACGTAAATACCACTAATCAGGCTGAGAATAAAGACGGACTTAAATCGGGACGTCCGGCCGAGTGCCCCGATGATGATGAACCGGAAGCCAAACGAAAGAAAATCGATAAACCAGCAACCAAAATGATTGAAAAATTGGAGGCCCGTCTTGGTGGCATTCTCTGCTGCGCCGTCTGTCTGGACCTACCGAGAACGGCGATGTATCAGGTAAATTTATCGATCCGTTTTACAACAGGCAATTTTTCCATTCCTAAACAATGCGGAATTCCTATGATGACCCCTCCCAGGCCCAAAGCGAAAACTTGCTCTATCTGAATATGGGTCGACGTAACACTTTTCTTTCATTCGTTTGCCCACTCGCGTGATGGGCTCCTAATGGCCGTCGTGCTAGTAACATCAGCAGTTTGTTGGTGTTAGTTTTTGCAAAATTCACTTGTCTGCCAGAAATGGTATGTGACTCTGATCTGTTGTTACTAGTACGGGAAAGAATGATCATGTCGTTAATGGTTGAGTTTCTACAGTAAAAGGGAAACATTGACACGTTGTAGAACAGTGTTTTGTAACTCTAATTCCACTGGCCTTACCCTAAGCATATCCCCTCCTCCTATCGTTGAGGAATTTAAATTGGTTAAATTTAAATACTGAACGTTGTCCCCGCTGAGATATAGTCAACAATAACAACAAAAGATCTACATTTTTCCCCATGGTCGACGTCGTACAAGTGTAGAAAAAAGAGAAATCCCTGATGAAAAAAAAACAAAATACACTGCGCAGATACTGCTGTGTGTCCAGTGAGCAGTCGCGTGCGAGAGCGAGAGAACATGATAAACAAACGAAAAACAGACCAACACAAACCCAATTCCTGCCCGTAAAGCGCAGTGGAATTGTCTATACCCCGACGAACAAGCCCAAAGAACTCCACCATTTTGATGGAAATGTCTCTTTGTATTCCCACACACCCAACATTGGCCACCCTCCATCCCGTCCTCCTCGAAAAAGTGCATAGCTTTCTAGTCAACGTCACCAGTCATACGTGGGTATCTGGAAAGTTGTATGTTGCACCTAGCTAGCCTTGGAAAGCAACCATCAAGAATTACACGAGCTTCTGACGTCCTATACCCACATAATCATCGTCATCTGTGGGTGCAAACCGACCGACAGCTGATTCAAATTACACCGATGATGGCGATGGTTGGCGTGAATGAATTCGATTGTACCTCGGTGATGAGGGTTGTTTCTAGTTGTTGGAGTAGGCTTTTTTGCTTATACCACTCTGGGTTTGAAATCGAACCAACATTTACTACTGACTAGTGTTGACGATAGCAAACATCAACCCAAGAGGCAAGAGATCGACCCAGCCTGAGCATAAGAAAAACAAACAACGTCAGCGAGAGGAGCGACCGAGTGTGTGCATTCAAACAGCTGATTGATCCTAGTGTGAGTGTGCGCATGAATGGCTGCTGATGAGAAGAATACGGGCGCGTGAGGAAGAAAAGGGGGAAGTTCTGAACCTGATGTCGATGAGAGTACACGAGTGCAAAAAATGCGACGTAATAAAAACAGCAATAATATCAATACGAAAATACAGCTACCCGTACTGCTGTGTTTTGACTGAGTGGTATGAGCAAAACAAACATGGCTGCGGGGTCGGATTCGGCTGAATGAGATTAGGTATAATATTCAGGGGATTTAATTGCTATTTCACTTGATACAAAATATTCCCACCCATCAAAGAATATTTTAAGAATTGAGCAGTCTGAAATTGACTAGAAATTCAGCTCCGTGTTGTTGCTTGATTTCTTCACTATTATTTACATGTTTTATAACTCATTTTTAATCTAGTGCGCGACTCCATCAAATAATCAAAAAATGTTCATGTGGATAATCGAGTTACTCCATCTATTCGATATATCCAACAAAAAGAATTTGCTAATTTGTCTAGCAGTAAAATAACTTAGTTAACTGTGTACCCAAATTTTCTTTTATTTGCTCTGAACGTCGTTCCCGATGTTTTATTTAAAAAAAATAATCAAGAGATTTATTTTGACATCACTTTCACAGAACAAGGTAAATTAACACGTCAAAAATTACGACAAATAGATACATCACCCGCTATCCAATGGAATGGATGACCCAGCGCCTCCTTCAAATCGCTTTCCAACAAAATGTGTCCGCCATTGTTAGTCAATGGTTTGGAAGTGTCAATTTAGATTAAGAAAGAATATCTCCAGGGGAATTTCGAAATTTTGGAAAATTTTATCAACGATTTTGGTAGTAATTATCCATTTCTTTATTACAATAAATAGCATTTATAGGGTGACTAGAAATAAGTGCATACAAAATTTTAAGGGAACAAAAATTGATTATAAAAGCAAATGAAAAACCGAAGACAGAAAATAATAATATAATGCAAAAGTAACAGAATAATCAATTAGTTTCCGAGTGATCACTAGACCAGACCAGAAATAGAACGATTTTTTGAAAACTCGATCGGCCCACCCCTGAGTCGTTTCCTAGTTTCACCAGGAGTGTCTGCTCCAAATTTGAACCATAGTTTAGCTACTGGATCAAAGCGATTGAAGTTTGTAAGGGGTTTTTCGACAATTTACATGGAGAAACTCGTATTTTCACCACTAGGTGGCACTGTATGCATCAGTTTAACACTGCAAGTCAAAATAAGAAAAACAATTTCAATTCCTACCACTTTGTCGAAGATCAGTCCAATCAATCCAATTTTGATAAGCGTAGTAATAAGCCTGTTAATGAAGTGATGTCTGACTCAGTTTTTCACTGGACCAGGGTTGTTACGGTCGCGCGGATTTCACGATCTTTGCGGATTTTGCCATTTTTGCGGAATTGGCGCGTTTTTTGTTCTCAATTTGATGATTCGCGCGGATTTGGCGCGAATTCGACTTGGACCGTGTTTTATTTATCGGAGTCTCTCCTAACATGTTCGTTTATCAATTTGTTTAAGATGTATACTAATAACTTTCACTTCAATCGCTGGGAACATCAATCCCTCAAAGAAACGAGTTATGATTATGAAAATCAACCTGAGACTCCGTTATGCCGCTTTGTAAATATTTAAGGTGATTACGAATAATATGAATAAAGTTCCAGTTATGATTTTTGAAGTTTCATTTAATAATGTTGAAACACGAATGTTTTGCGTTTTCTTTTCATTTGGATTCAACTATAGAGCTCTGCATATTTAAACTCGGTCCGCTATTTTTTGACCAGGGAAGTGATTCTAGTGGTCGGTTATAGAATCTTTTGACAACAATCCGTTCACAAAGTTGAAATCCTGTGCATAGCTTTTTGGCAAGGTTGATGTTTACTCGAGTTGACACGCGATGGATAAATAGTTCTGACCAGAAGTAATGAAATCGCGACAGGGTCGGGTACGAGGATCGCACGGGAATTGAAAATATCAAAATATTACCATCTGTGCAGTTCTGAAACATTTCAAGGAACGTCTGTGTCCCGAAAGATGTGATCAAGGCGTCGGACATTGTTGTGTTCAACAAACTCTGTACTGCATAGTTCAAAATATGCGCATTTGGAAAAGTTTCAGAACTGGATCGTAAAACAAAGCAGTACGTCAAAACGCGGGTTCTTCTGTGAACGTTAATTAATACCCTATAGTTTATAATGTGTAAGCTCAATAGTCTTTTTTTTTATAAAATTCCATTGTGTTTTCGAATGTCAAAGTTGGACAAAATTCAAACCAAAATGTGAACAATACATATTATTAATTTTCTCTTCTAAATCACTAATTATTGTTTCGGATTGTAAACGAATGGCCATGAGGGATGTGAAAGATGTGGCTCAGTGCGAAAAAATGGAAGAAATTGGTGAAACAATTGTGAAAATTCTGCTGGTAGTTCAAGGTATGAAATTTCATACGCTAGGCTGAACCGATATCTTTTTCCTAAGGCAAAATAATATCCTCTTTAGGACCAGGAGGGGATTCACAACTTTCTCGCTGATTTTAACGTTCAATCAGTGCATTCAAGGCTAACAAATGCTTAATACGTAGCAAATCATACCTGGTTCCACCCAGAATATTTTTTATGTAAATTCTCGTTAGAAAATGTTCGTTTTCTTAAAATAATTACAAAGTTTGAGGGAAAGATGGTTTGATTCAACGAACCAATCATGTGACGAAACGGCACGAGAGAATAGAGAATTGTTAAAATCATTCAAAAAAGCTACTAAATGAATGATCTCGCAAGGTTGAAGATATTATTCGATTTTATGCTGAATATAAAGATTTTAGCCGAATTTTCTATGTAATGATTTTTTGATACCCTATCCGCCCAGCGTATGTAATTTCATACGTTAGCTTTTTTCGCAAAAAAACGTTTCAAAGTGGATATTTTATTTTTCCATACCATTCCATTCCATTCCAATTCGGCGTAATATGAGGGCCCACGAAGTATTTTATAAATTACCAAAAGTTTTAACATAGCTGGGTTATAATGGGTTAATCATTTTAATTATATATCCACCAATATCGATTTCTAATGATGATGTCTGTTTTAAATAAAACAATATTATTACAAACGTAGTTGAGCACAACTATTTGTTTTATTTCAGCCTAAAACTAACTGAAAATAGTAGTGTTGCTGTGCATTGCATCAACTTAAAAAAATACGTTTTTTAAACATTTTATTCCACACCTTAATGATAAAAAAAAGTTATACGGCAAGATCCGGCAAAGTTCCTGAAGCAATATTATCAAACAAGATTCCTGCTATCCAAAAAATATTTGAACTCTTCCGATCTTTTCCGATCCACAAATTCCAAGGGATTTGAAAATATTGAATTTTTTACTAATTTGAGGTACACCGAAATGTTGTAAGGCCAAATACTATGTTTGGAAAAATGTATCTCTATGTCTCAGGCGTCCCTTCCCCTTTCCTCTTTCCACTGATCATCTGTTTAAGATCACCTCGAGATTACTAGTATTTGAACTGATATAGAAAATTGACCTCTGCACCGGTCGGCGGATAGATGCCAAATTGTTACAAAACTAGTTATTGTCTATTTTTAGTTCATATTAAGGCATAATAACCGCAATAGCAGCAGCAAATAATTTTGGCTAGGATTCGAACCCAGTTACTCCTCTGTGGGTCGCTGAGATGTTACCAAGAAATACAAGTTTGTTTTTGCGAAAAATGTTGCCGGTAAATTGTTGATCTGGCAGGGAATCTGCAACAGTAGCTGAAAGACTTCGATTTTCAAGGCAGCCAACCATTCGTCGTTATTTCGAACAAATTCGCGTACTTTTCTATTGCTGACGCTCTTCTTTCGGCGCTCATCTTCTGCAGTCACGGTCCTGGCCTGCGGATTCCACCAATTATTCATTCGACTAATGTCGCTGGAGATTGCGTTTCATTATCGTCCAATACTTCGCTGTTGGGCGTAGCTGCGGACAATTTGGTGGATTCTGCTCTTTTGGGGTGAACTGGACTCCATTGTTGTATCATTGTAGCTCACCCGTGCTGTAATGGCAGCTGGGTAAGTTTGTCCAAACATAACGATTCATAATGGGACTTGATGAAGGTTAACATCCGTTCATTGAGGAGCTTCCTTTACTTCCGAACTCGTAGTATTATCTGTCACGAAAACGCTGGTTTTCTTGCCACAGGAACAGATCCCTTGCCAAATCATAATTTATTCGTGATCTAATCGGCAAAAAAATGTGTGTGCAAAGTTTGAAAGAAATCGGTTGAGAAGTTTTTGAATCGCAGGCAACACCACAAATCATATTTTTTTCCAAAGACGTCCTACAAAACCTATTTTAATCCACCTAGCGGTGCAATTGTGCCTTTCTCAATCATGAATCACGAGAATGTGTGCGTTGTTTATATTCATTAAAAGCTTTGAAATGCAAATATTACATTTTATTATTATACATCACATGACAACTATATACAGGAAAATAAATCATTATTCGAGTTCTAAAATTTTGTAAAAGAAAAAACAGCCACGGTAATATTGAACTGAAAAAAGGTGCGAAATCGGCAAAGTCCCAAAAAGTCAATTTTTATAAAAAAATTTTTTCGATATAACATAAAATCTCGACGTTTCATACATTTTAAAGATGTTTGGCATCAAAAATACGAATTTGATTTTTGAAATTTCATGGGGTCCCCCCCATTTAAAAAAAAATTTGAGTTCCGGCTTATATGGGAATTTCATATGCGACCGGACGATTTAGTCTATATTTCCGGACCCATACAAGCGATCCGTACGAAATTTTATAGACATCTGTGGGGATATTATAGCTATCATTTTGGGACTAAGTTTGTGAAAATCGGCCCAACCATTTCCGGGAAACTGATGTGAGTTCGTAAATTTTGAAAGATGGCCGCTTTTCCCGGGCACTTCCGGAACCGTCTATGGTGGTCAATGTAGTCAACGAAAATTTGGTTGGCCGTCGGTGACCTAGAACAGCAAATTTAAATTGTTTGAGAGACATTTTAGCGAAATTTTTGCCTTTTTTGCTTTCATCGGAGTAGCGGTTTGAATCACAATTTGCTATGTGATCGCACGCCACAACCTGTAACTCCGGAACCGGAAGTCGGGTCGGGATGAAATTGAATAGCCATTTACGGGGACGCAATACCTTTCATTTGAGACCAAATTTAGTCGAATCGGTCTAGCCATCTCCGAGAAACCGATGTGACTGTTATTCTGAATTTAGATACTTCCGCCGGGGCTTCCGGAACCGATGATGGTGGCCAATGTGGCCAAAAAGACTTTGAATGGATGTTAGTGACCTAATACTACAAATCGAAGCAGTTGTGGTCATATTTTGGAAAAATTTTCACCTTTATACATTCATTGCAGAATTTATTAAAATCGACATTTTCTGCGTGTTCGTACTTATCATACTGTAATTCCGGAACCGGAAGTCAGATCCATTAGAAATTCAATAGCAGCCTATGGGAACGTTGCACCTTTCATTTGAGACTAAGTTTGTCAAAATCGGTTCAGCCATCTCTGAGAAAAATGAGTGACATTTTTGATCACATACACACACAGACGCACATACACACACATACATACACACACACAGACATTTGCCGAACTCGACGAACTGAATCGAATGGTATATGTCACTCGGCCCTCCGGGCCTCCGTTAAAAAGTCGGTTTTCAGAGCAATTACAGTACCTTTCTATTGAGATAGGCAAAAAGGTTCGTCACCGAGTCCTTTGTCGATATTTTAGCATAGAAAAATTACAGCATATTATTGAAATAATACACTATAATGTATAAAAGTTTCGATCAATGTTTAAATTCAAAAATCCCCGTAAATGAAAACCGCGTAAATTTCAAAAACCGCGTAAATGAAAACCGTGTAAATTTCAAAGTCCGCGTAAATGAAAACCGCGTAAATTTCAAAATCCGCGTAAAAAAATCGCACAAAAAATCGCGTAAAAAAACTTGAGTGTACTGTAATCTACCGAGCTCTGAAAATTGTAAACAATTTGTAAAATTTGTTCACACCATATTGTGAGAGTATGTCAAACTAATCTGCCATCATCGGGCAGCCCTAGACCTATCGATAAACTGGGCCGAAGACATCACCCTTCTAAACTATCAGGATCTTAAGATGCAGAAATAAAAATTTACTAGCGCAAATGGTAGAGAACCAAATTAATGTTTTCATAATCATACAGCCCTTGTCCACCTCGAGAACTTTTCCAAAAGTATCATTTTCCTAAATCATCAGATTTTTGAAATCGATCATAATCGTGGGTGTGTACAAAAGCTCGAGCCATTCACTATAATACAAACATGGACGCAAATTCTAACATTCACGCATACCTACTGCCACAATCTCCCAATCATATAAACGTCCCGGCGATTAAGTCAACGTACTTAAGAATTCATAAACGCGGTCTCATGTGCCAACATACAAAGGCCCGCTTTCGCGCCCGTGAATCTATACACACGCTAGCATACGTGACATAAAAACGGCCACACGAGCAAATACGTTAACATAGAAGCGCTGGTGCCCTTCACGATAATATAGTCGGGCCACGCACGCGAACATGCAATCGGGATTATCCCCGCACACTTACGTCAATGATCTCACACACATACAAATGCTTCGGTGATCAAGATTATATGCTAGCACTTAGGAATATATTAAAGCGGGCTCAAGTGTGCTTGTTCTAACGCCCGCTTCCATTATGAAGCGGTTAGGTATGGAAGCCCCTGTTTTTAGTCCAAGCAACCCAGGTCCATGCCTTCCATCTTCGTTTAAAAAAAAGGAAATTTGGTGATATCTAGGACATATCTGGTGTGCCGTGACAGAGATGACAATTGAAAAAACTATTGTCAATACTTGAAATTAATGATAGTTTAATGTAAAAAATCCATCAAACATCTAAAACATCTAACCAAATCTAAACACTACCTTTTAATTACCTTGCTTGCTGTTTGCTGAAGCAAACTGGTCGGTTATCTATATACAGTAGAACCGAAAACCCCGTGAAACGCAAAATATTGGGTTTTGATCATCATAATATAGTGCTTCTTTCAAATTTTCAGCCTGATTCTGCATTTCAGTGGAGTGATTTTTCGAACGCATGTGGTTTAAGTGAATCTGACACACGTTTGATTTTGCGATCGTTATTGAAAATGCGAATCACATTTGTCTGACCGCGCATTAACATATTTCTCATTCGACTAGCGAATGATGAATGAGGAACAAAACTACGGCACTTATATAACATTACAATATTCAATTAGGTCTCCTAGGAAACTCATATTGATAGTTCTGTTTGAAATAAATTTCAGTTTTCGCGAAAGATTTCATGAAAATCGATTTTGGCGCTGTTTATAAAAGTCACGCAAACTTCAAATGTTAATACAAAATTGGTGGACATTTTTCCAACTGATTAGTGTAATCATGGTGTAATTTCGTTCAGTACAATGAAAGTTATTAACGGTTTAAATCATACATTCCTGTTGCATCTGTTATTTTTTATTTTGAAATGGCCTCCTATATTGCAAGGTAGTTTTATTTTTAGTCGAAGTCATGATAAAACTCAAACTCATATCTATAAGGGGTTTCAAAGCGCCATGGCCAGATACTCTAGTGATATAGCGATACTCACTGCCTTATATATCTAAACCGCACACTCAAAACCGCGGTTTCTGCAAAAATGCAAAAGTCCGCATGATTATTAGTTTATACAAATGAGTTTATACACGCACAGTCACATACACGCTACGAACACACGCCTTCGCGATCAAACGCATTAACATACAATTGGTTGAGTTCTGCGCGATAGAACAACCCTGGTTACAAACGCAATCTTGAAATTTCGATCATCCATGCAAACCTACGCCCGCGATCTAGCGGATATAAAAACTCCCCTGGGATTAGGTGAAGGTTTTAAGACCTACGAATTTATGAAAGTGACCTCAAGTGCGACGTACGAACGCTTGTTCCACGCGAACCTTTATCGGTCATTTTCGAATACTCCTACTTCGGTTCTAGCAGTCCGGGTCAATGCCTTCAGTTGGACCATTTTATAAAAATAATTATGCTCACAACAAGTTTCAGGGAAAAATATACCGGAAAGTTGACATATGCCGGGAGTTTCAGTCTCTTCTAGCACCTGAACCCTACATTCAAAATTAAATATCTAACAGTCCGCGCGAACGTTCAAGCACCCTTCTGAATATGAAAAGGCTACGCGGTTATACAATCGCATTTATACAAGCGATGTTTCGTCTGATCTAGTACACGCCATATACAAACGCCTACGCAATCGAATACGGTAACGTACAAACGCTCGTTCCCACGTGATCATGCAAGCTTCAGGCCCCCACATCTGAACCATACACACAATCGCGATTAGAATCACGGCCCGCTGCAATCGACCTTAAGCAGCATTGTACTGACATTTCCCATCTCGTCTGGAATTGTAGTGAGTAATTCTGTATAGCTGCAACTTTGTCGTCTGCCGAGTACATTCGTGTTGAATGCGTGTGCTTATAATGTACCCGAAAAAATCATTAATTCGACGGGGCATAGTGTGGCAAGAAACTAGTTTTGACGAACAGAACACCTAGTGCTCTGGCTGTGCATTTTACCGGATCAGAATCTAGTAAAGTATCTCGGGTAAACTTTAACTATACAGTAAAGACCCGATTTTATCAGGACCCGATTTTATCGGCCCCCGATTTTATCAGCTTCTTGATCCGATTTTATCACCCTCATATGAAAATTGATAGTCGGTAGTTTGATAGGCTCTAGTATACGAACCAAGTTGAATTCGAGTAAATCCTTTCTTGGGCATATTTTTCTTATCCTAGAAATCCGAAATATGCAAAAAAATGTCAGACCATCTTAAGTGAAATTTAAGCTAAATAAGCAGGAAAGGTCATGTGGCTATATCTAGGGACTAAAGAAGGATGTCGTAAACGGGGGTGGGCGTAGCGTAGTTGGTAAATCGATTACCTTGTACGCAGCGCACCTGGGTTCGAGTCCCGACCCCGCACATAGAGTTAGAAATTAGGAGATAAGAGATTTTTCTAACCCGAAGAGGCGAATGACCTTAAGGTTAAAACCTCTATAATCGAAATAAAAAAAGAAAAGAAAAAAGAATATCGTAAGAGCTTCGGTTTCTTAAAAAGAAAGAAAAATATATGTCCCGGTTTTGTCTATGTCCCCATTTTTTCAGCCTAAAATGCACCAAGGGGTTGATTAAAACGGGTCTTCACTGTACTGACAAATTTGGTTTTGATCTAGATAACTTGGAATTGATCTAGATCAGCTCTATCTTTTGAAAGAAGCATCATAGAAGCAATAGTCATTTCTTAAGCATAGCTGCTTGTTTTGATATTTGTAATATATATTTTGAAGAGACTTATACTCCAAAATGTGTGTGGATGGCGCTGTATAGCAATACATAAATGCTCCTAAAATGAATTAGGCTATCAAAGGAGAAATATTTTTTTTCTTTTATTTCACAAACCGATAGAGCTCATCTTTCTAAATATTCAACCCTTAAAACTTCAGCTTGATCTTTATTTGATTTTCTACGAAAGCGTCCTCGCTTGACACTATCGATCTTCCGTGACAGTTAATTTCGCCACGTGAACTAGCAAGGTAGTTGAATGGAAGGAGTAATCGCAATAATTCAAAAAGTGAAAAAATGTCTACGTCTACGTCTTTAGCGTAAGCTACATCAGAAATTCCTAAAAAGCACATGGCTTAATGATCCAATATTGACATTCATAAATCGGATCAATAAAATATTTTATCGTTTTGTTTACTTGACTTATTTGTTTATATTTGTTTCTCCGAAGTCTTTTATGTACCATTAACTGTGTAGATGGCGCATATAGGACAAATAATACTGCATTCGACGAGGAAAGTCTTTTGTACTCTGAGTGCGTTTTATTGAAATTTGGTGTCTTCCGCAAAGTATATTGAATAAAACTGCGTTATATTTTGACCGCATTGGCTTTGATCTGGATAAGTTTAAACTGGTCTAGATCAGTTCTATTATTTGACAGAAGCTGTCTAGTAAAAAGGCGTTTCGTTTTGATATTGCCGACATATGTTTCCAAAATATTCATAACGAAGCTCATTTTTGGTGTATGAGGTAATAAATGAAACTTAATTGCGATGAGCAACGAAGAAGGTTCTATAAACACCATTTCATCCCAATAAAAAAGTGACTATGTAAAAATGATGCTGGAGACAATGTCAAAATCAATATCGAGACATGGTTGAGAACTGATTGCTGCAAGAATTGGAAGGCCTTTTGTCTAAATAAGATGGTGCAACAAGTCATACGGTCGTCGCACCCATTGATTTATTGAAGACACTGTTAGATAGATGAATCCCATCGAAAAACGATAATATCGTTTAGCTGCCTCGTTCTTACGATTTGACATCCTTGGATTCTTTTCATTGTGCTACGTTAAATTTCTCATCTACACAAACCTCAAGCACCTGACGAGCTACAGGGCAACATTGAATGAGTTATTCGCGAAATTTCTCCAGTAGTTGTCGAAAAAATTACCAAAACTAGACGGACCGAAAGGAATTTTTGAAACGTAGTCACCGTGGACGTTCATCTGAAATTATTTCAAACCATTATATTGTAGACCATATGCTAACAAACTATACAAACAACAATAGTTGTCAACGGTTTTTGTGCATCTCATTTCTATTTTTTTTTTAAATGATAAGAAACACCTTTTAGTAACAAAGAGTAACGTTTTTAAACATCTATAACTTTTGATTAAGGCAAAATTTTCTCACAAAAACAAGTAACGCTAATAAACGTGACTATTGTCTTTCATTTGAGTAGTAACAGTTACAAGGATCAGCTCTAGAACTGAAGTTATTGCAATTAGTCTGATTGGATTCCGATGAAGCAGTGCTGCCAAAGACAGTTTACGTTGTCGACGGAAAATGAATTTTTCATATATCTTCGTTATGTTGCAATATTATTGAAAACTGATAAAACTTATCAATTTAGACTATCTTTGGCTACGTTTTCCAGGCAATTGGACTGTTGTAAATATTCTAGGAGAAGCGCATTTAGCATTGGAAGGTAAAAATTGAGCAGCTTCTAGCACAGCGAGGAAAGTACCTATCTTCATGAAAAAAGGCTTTTCGTATTTCTTGAGCCCACCGTTTTCAAGGAAAAATTGTTTTGAAAACCTACTTGCACTAGAAAAAAGTTAGGCATGAAAGGGTTAAACTAAACATTGACAAGCATAGTTTCAAAAAATTTGGTTCAAAAATGTATGTTCTAGATTTATTGAACATTTGACAAACAATTGAGAGTCTACATAAGTCAGAGCAATATTTTCGAAGAAAGATATTTGCGAACCGATCGTAATTCGCTTTATTCTCTGACGTCGAAAACGGAGTGTTTTATTATTCAATTTGATAATAAATTCTGTTGTTTTTCTACGCTTTTCATGGAATCAACCGGAGCAAAGTCAATCAATGTCTCAATGCTTCCCACTTCAATCCCCGAAACAAGATGATCCGCTCATTTGGATACGAAAAAATGTCAGCTATGCTGGAAAATTCCTAATTTGTGATAAAAGAATGTTTCCGTTATTTTTCTTTATTTTTCGTTTGACGCGGAATTAAATTATTATATTGAATTTTAAGAACAGGGACGTGTCATTGGAATAATGTTGGGCACTTTTCATTTTTTTTTCATGACAGCATCGCAAAAAATATTGCTGTTGCAAAACCCACAGCACTTTGACGAAAAAAGATCCATTTTTCTACATTTAACAGCTGTTTAAAGATCAAAAATTGCTGAAAAAATGTCATCAACATTTTTTATTATTATTTACATTTTGTAAAAATTGTGTTGTGAAGGAATTTTCTTAAAACGTTTACTAGAATGAAACTATGATCATTCACTAGGCTAGTGTTGTCTCACCTCATTACTCGGGAAAAATTCTAAATTTAGACCGTTTGGCATGAAAAGGTCTTCACTACTGACTGCGTCCCTCGGGCAACAACACGGAAGCCGAAAATAAGCGAAATGTGATTGACGACTGCCATCTGTGTTATGCACCCATATTACCGCTAACGTTAAACTTTTACGTTCATCTTGAGCAAGCCAGTTAGGGAGATTGCATCAGGCATACGCACTGTAAATGAACCAGTTTCTAGTAATGTAACAGAGCCGCGGTGTACTCTGTAATTAACAACTTATTTAGATCACAGCGATCTAACCAATTCCGGAGCCGAGCGATCATGCATTGCTGGTGGAAATAATTACCGGGTGTCGAGGACTAGTTCACGCGGCCACGATACGCTACACTGATCCTCCAAAGAGAAGACCTTGGCTCGTTTGTGTGTTTTGATAATAATCTAGCCGGATAGTGTACCTACATACGCCATAAACCGCCTGAAGTTTCAATACCTCGTGTGGTTATGTTTAGCAAAGATGCTCGACACACTCTCTCCCATCAACAGACAATCCGAGAACAGTTAAATGTTTCTATAATTAGAGTGTTTGGGCTCAATTGACTCAGTACGGAGCGGGCAAAATTTTGATTCTCCCCGGATGATTTATATTTTTACACGCTTGCTTAAGTTTAACGACCTTCCAAATGACTGGGCTGGGTCTTTGTCTGATGGAGAGCAAAACAAAACGCACGACTGAAATGTGGGTGAAGGAATTTTTCAAGCTCCAGCTGATGATTTTGTGTCCGCTTACATGTGTTGTGGTGTGTACAACGGAAGACCGACATCAAAACTTCGTCTCTGTTAGAACACGCAGCCCTATATCATCTGTTTACGGTTGTATCACGATTTACTAAACACTGCGCTACTTGAAAAGAGAAGATAATTTTAGCGATAAGATCCCTCTAAATCGTTGCGCTGTACCAGCCAACCTGCCAGCCAGCCAGTTAGTCTAGGGCGCCTCGGTTGAGTCGCGAGCAGTATGGTGAGGCCACAGACAAGCAGGAGTAATGATGTTTTCTTATAGTTTGTTTTCTGTTTTCATCAATTGTCGGAAATTAATGAATGCATGTCAAACTAGATTCAAACAGACTCGTTTCGTCTCATTCTGAAATGTCCGAATGGGCAACTGATTTAGATCAACAATTTCCTCAAAGCAACGTCACTTTGTCTATGATAGTAGCACAGTAGTAACAGTAGCAAACGGTTCAAGCACTTGAACGGCGTCAATAAGTTTGCTTTTTTGTTCATCTCGCGTAGAAAATTACGTCATTTCTAGATACTCTCGAATTCACGGATTGGTGTGGAGTGGGTTCTAGCTTTCGTTTAGAAAAATTGAATCGCTCTCGATCGAGACCAAAATTGGCCTCCAAGGACATCAAGGTTTAGGTATCCACGCGCCCATAACGTGACAGTCGAGGTCATGCCTTGCTCGTGTGGGGTTTCGCATTTGCCTCGGTGTGCGCAGGAATGTGGTAGTGGTGCCTAGCGTGCGGGTGTTGCGTGGAAGAGTTGGGAAACGATGGATTTTTTTTTTTGTACTGAAGGTCGCTTATGTAATGTCGCCATTAACTGTTAGTCGGAAATAAAGCGGAAACCTTGATGGTCGGATTAGGGTTGTGTAGAGTCGGGGTGCTTATGGGAATGGCTTTTGGTCTAGCCATAAGTAGATAAGTACTGTTACTGGTATTATTTCTGTCGCCTAGTCTAGAACTGAAAAATGTAAAAGCATTTTCGTATCTTTGGAACGTGCCGGGAAGTATTTTTGTTCGACCAGGAACGACTAGGTTCGTTTTCTATCTACCAAATGCATTGGAAAACAGATTTTTTTTGATAAATAATAGTTAGAGCAGTGTCTGCCATCTTTGTTCAACGCATTGAGTCAAATGGTAATACAACAATAGGGGCACTCGATTCGAGTTTTTGCTGCGCTTAAACACGAGCTTTCAGCGCATTTGTGTTATCATATTGGTTCTTAACAACGAAGCAAAGCTGTTGATGTCAATTTTTACACATTCCATTGATTGCAGGCCGAGAAATTAATGAATTAGTGAGGCACCCTGCTTAGCATGGTGAAAATAGGCACTTTACCCTACCTCGCAGTTTTCAGACTCGATTTTGTAGGCATGTTGAATTCGACCATGTTCATACATTATAGATAGGTATAAATTTTTAAATTTTGGTTTAATCATTGATTGTTCTTTGGATACCGAAGGATTTTTGGTAGTTTTTTATGGATCATCCATAAATTATGACAGAATTAATCGGGATTATAAACAATCTTTAGCATATTTTATGGGAAAATTAAATAGAAGCAATATATAATGTGACAAAATGCAAGTAAATTTAGACAATTTAGACTCACTTAAAAACATTAGTCACGTCTTCAACGTATGTGCTTAATGTTATACAACTGATATATCTTGGAACTTAAAATTACAGTTCAGCGACATATTTGATGCCCTTTAATTTTCCAACTAACCCAAATTAGCTTAGGTAATTTATAAAAAATAATACTAACTGGTTGTTAGGTTAAGTATGTGACAGTCAAACTAGACAAAAATCTGTACGATGATTCAAGAAAATCTGACGAAAATTTTAAATTTTCGAAAACCTGTGATCTGCGAAAAATAATCTGTGTCCAACATTATGTTGCATTAGAGACAAATCTATGAATGTGACAATCCTGTCCAATCATTAAATTGTTGTACACCGAGATAAAATAGCTGTTGAAATCCATAAGAATCACTTACCACTTTACAGCACAAATATCCCATACGTTTGACCCATACTCCGTGGGAAGTCACTTATGGTATACATAAGACACACTTAGGGATTTTTAGGTCATTCTCATAACTTCCGCAATATTCTATACTACTGCTACTTATGTAAATCATTGTGCTTAAATATGCATTTAATATACAAATTTTCTCAAATTCATAATTGTGCTATATGGGACTTATTCAAGAAAATAACTAAAACCTCTTTGTTTCATTCAACGCCATTTAAATTTAAATTTGGCAAAAATCACTTGAATACGAGCTGCTGAACTCCTGATACTCCCATTAGAGCTCAAAATCGTCCCGATGCAGTTAAATTTCTTTTGTCGTCTAAAGAGATCTGATTAGCTGTGAAATAAATAAAAACAAATTGGGGGTGACCGGCGCTGGTTGCCGAAGGGGCAGGTTGGCCGAGTGCCTTTTATGAAAAGGCTATTATGCGCAGTAGCGACATCTATAGTGATTTGGTGGGGTATTAGGTCACCAATGTACCGACGTAATTTCAGGTGATTTGGTGGAGTCGTTTGTACAGTTTTTTTTCGGCACTGGTGAATATATTTCTGTTTCTGAAAAATAATATGTGTAACGCGAATCAATTTACATCAGATTTCCAATAACTTTGTACTGCTGGAAAGGGTGTTCAAAACCCAACAAAGTGGTACAACGGTTACCAGTGTAACCTTAGATTTGTTTGTGTAAATCGCGATTGTTCTCGAAAATTTTCATTGGGGTAGGTTGGCCGAGTTCTGTGCGGGGCTGGTTGGCCGAGTTGTAAATTTAGTGTAGAGTAATGTGCACTTTGATATTTGTGAAATGCCAACCTTTTTCAAAGCAAAATTTGATATTATGCTAATATAAGCAAAAATATACACGAAAAATAAGTAATAAAAATAATTTAAAATTATTACCAAATAGAAATAAGAGATTAGAATCATTAAAAGTCGGAAATTGTTTATAAAAAAGTTGATTCCGATATTTTTTGAATTAAATGCCAAGCAGGTTTCAGAGTCTCTGGCGTGTGTCGCTTCAATCCTGAAATTTTTTCTTCCTGAGGAGTTTCTGGCAGGATTTGTCACAGATCGACCTAACCCCAAACAAAATTCGTCCATTAGCATGGAATCTGCTGCAGATGTATGCCTCGCTCAAGACGTCAGACCTCTTCCCAAGGCGATTGCACGATCTGATTCGAAGAAGTGGTAAGGTCGTAAACGCCGATCATCTCAAATTTTGACCGATTCCCCAATAAAAGCAGTATTGGAGGAGCAGAAAAATGAAATCAAAAATAAGTCCAAAAGCATACGAAACTTTTTTCCTGATTTTTTCATGAATGAAAAAAATTACATATGTGCTTCATGACAGTGCAAACCGGTTTTCAAAAAGTCTAACCAGAATGAGTACAGAAATTCCGAAAGCAACACTCGGCCAACCAGCCCCGGTCTCCCCTAGTTGATGAGAAATAAACAAACATTTAGTCTTTTCCAAAAATTTACAGCATGATGTTAAATTTAAATCCATTCCAAACATGTCTGACTTGGAATAATAAAATTTCTCATTAATTTCGCACGGTAAAATTATATTTAATCAACAATATGGTTATGAAAGTCAAAAAATACGCCAATGAAATCCATAACCTTTTAATGGAATCATAATTTTTGCGCTAGTTGATAGATCGCTACTTCTGATTCTATTCTATTGCGTACAAACTATTTCTATTTTTTTGTGTACAAACTAATGTTACATTAACATTATTTAGAAAATGTGTTGGAGCAGCTTCAAACTAAGACTGGATGTTTTGACAAAATTTTGAAGTCGTTTTTCTCATTTTGACATATGTAGGTGCGTATTAAACCTTCAGTCGATAAGGAAATAATAGCAAAACAATACCGGTTGTTTGTTTGTATGAACTCATCCCGTTCACTTGGATTTGTGTGTTGTTGGTTTCTTTTTACTCGTGCCAGCTTATGATATACTGTATCAACATGCATTTTTGGCCAAAATATAAATAATTGGTAGCAGCTGAGTAGTTTCTTTATTGAATGGCCCGTTTACTTAGAAGAAACCTGTGTATTTTTGTACGTGACGCAATACTATCTGCACAGTTTGATGAGTTTAGACTGAAGAGGTCAGAAAAATGATCAAAATGGACTGGATTTTGTGTCAGAAAATTGCGATATCTCAACGTTCAAGATACATGTAACATACAAATAACGTTATGCTTCATCAATGCTGTGGAATTAAGATACAAAATAATACACATTTAAACTAAAGCAACATAAAACAAGTTCCATTAATAAACGTGGAAATACTAGACGGAAACGTAAGAGGTAACCGAAAGTGATCTTGCTTTCAGCAGGGATAAAGATTGCGAAAAGAAGAACGTAGAAATAAGTAGCCGATTGTCAGGTCTTAGGCTTAGATCTGGAACAGGATCCACCAGTTGGTTTCTTTTTCCAAGCAAAAAAAAACTCTTATTTTGTTGGCCCCTGTTGCAAGTAGTATTACATTGTTGCCAATATGTTGATTTTGTACTGATTCTATTAGACTTTATAAAAGAACTTGTTCAAGTGTATACTTGAAAAATGAAGAAAAAAAATCGTCTTGAATTTTTTACGATTTTTATCGGAGCTGTTGAAAACAGAAATGTTTTTACCCAGCAATATGATAATGTCTCGTAGTGTTGAACTTTTTCATTAAAGCAGAATTTTGCAGGATTTACCGGATAGATCGGTTAATTAAACTCTACCAGAAACGATAGAAAGTATCTAAGCTTGCACAGGCTGTAATAAAACCAGTTCTGGTTGCATGCAATTTTTAGCCAAACATTGAATTGTATTACAAGCAAACAGATCCGATTGATATGCTTAATCTTGGTCAAGTCTGGTTAAATGGCCGACGTGAACTACTTTAAATACGATTTTGATTTGATCACAACAATGTGTACGATTACGATCCTCTCACTGAACTCATTTTATCAGTGAGCAACAATTTAACTAGGGAACTAGTTTTAAGCGCTTCTGAGCTAGCCTTCAGAACTATCAGTATTCCTATTGTGAAAACCCAACAGTGGATTGGTTATGAAAGCACTTTTAATTTAAAATAATGAACATTATTGTTTCTTTTTTGAACCAGAATATTAGTCAGTCTAGTGATTGAAATTGCTCGCAAAAAATTTCGAAAATAGTTTACTTATGCTGATTTCGTTTTTAAATCAGAGTTGCTCCAGGTTCGCTCGGAGCTGTCACTTTTGTTTGGAAACTGTAAACATTAGAGCGAACCTAGGGCAACTCGATTCTAAAACCGAAGACAGCATTAGATCACAATGCTTCGGTATCGTATTGTGGTTATCACTGGAAATAATTAAAAATTGCGAAAAAGCAAGATTGCGAAACCGCCATTTTTAAGATTTCTCACGTGTTTTTTGTAAACGGCCAATAAGCATACTGTCAAAAATCACTTTGAGAGAAAATTCCAGACAAACCGTAATTCGTCAAGACTGGATGTTAACATTTTATGAAAAAGAAAAGTCTTCTCTTTCGTTCGCTGCTGTGATTTATAATCGGCGATTATTCGTTTTTCTATAGAATTTCCTCCCAAAGCGGATTTTGACAGTATGCTTATTGGCCCTTTTAAAAAAAATCGCGTGATTTAACCTTTTCAAATCCGCAATGTTACAAAGCAGAAAAAAATTCATCGATATATGAACATTTTTCGAACAACTATTCTACCGTTATAAGCATATTTGTCCCATGTTCTATGGGATTCCCTATATTCATGGGACAATTATGCGTAGAACGGCAGTATTGGTCTTGAACCAAAAAAAGCTTAAGAAAATGCAAAGGAATCGTGTAAGGAATAAAGAAAGCTCACTAATAGGATATCAATAAATTACATGGGTGGCGAATAAATAGTAACAAATACTTTCCAATTTTAGACCAGCAGGTAGTGAAGAGGTAAATAAATCCATGAACTTCATGGTCATTTCATGACCGTCCGATTTCTGACTGTTACCGCGACGGTAGCTCTTGGTTACCCTATACACAGAGATGCGTCAAATGCAATCGACCCAGCAAGCACTGACAGATAAAAGACGATCGTGAACAAACAATAGTCATATTATATTCCTCTTTGATTGAATCAAGAACCAAGAATTATTTGATTTAGAATAGAAACTTCATTTACATTTATAATATTGTTTTCGGTTTGAGACCACAATACCCGAACTAGATCAATCACTGATGATTGTGAGTAGAGTGAAATTATTATTGTACCATTTTATTAATAAATTTTATTCAGTTGAAGCTGATCAACACAACCAAACTAGGCCTTTCGATCTGCTATCAAAATTCAGTCAATTATAATTCGTTCATCGCAACACTGACCATTGCGTATATTTTGCGTGACGTTTGTTCTAAACTTTGCGATTGGATCCAACAGTATATATTTTCAATTCTTTCGCTATTTTGGTTCGATTGCGTCGCGTGCTAATCTTCGGTGAAAAGCACAATAGTTTCAAAACTAAGAGCTCTGCTCATTTGGATACATCAAATTTTAACTCGTTGGGATACGTCAAATTCTTGTCATCCTCACCCATGTAGACTGCTCTAATCTTTATGTGGTTTTCGAAGTGTTTTGAAAGTGAAAACTTATTTTACATCGCCTGATTTATAATGATTTATGATTATTCGAAAGAAAGCATAAATGTGACGAAATAACGTAAACGTCATCGATTACCCGCCTCAACGTTAACGAACAAAAGCTGTGTAAACAATCGTTGTTTTAAACCAAAACAACGATACCTGAAAACACATTCAGGCAGTCCTTTATCGCTGGATGTTGGTGGCTTGAATTAAAACTTTTTGAATGTAACGTCGCTAAATCTCTCTGGATAAAGATTCGCCATCTCTTTCGATTGGTTACCATTTATCTGTCAGTGTCATTACGAACGAGCACGAGATCTGTCAATGACCCACGTTCAAGAAGGATTCGAAGCGATTCACTTCGGATTGAGTGCTTTTGACAGGTCTCGTGCTCGATTGGAATGATACTGACAGATGAATGGTAAAGAATCGATAAAGATGGCGGGTCTTTATCCAGAGGGTTTCAGGGTCCTTAGTCGAATGGTTGGATGTTGTTGGCTCGAATCAAAATTTGTCGAAAGTAAACAAAGTTCATTTCATATCGTCAAACTGGCACCCAGGTGGTGAAATCGTTAGAATTCAACGGGGTGCTGGAGCGTTGCCAGGAAATTTTTATTTCCCAGATTAAATTTTGGGAAACTTCCCAGTCAAGCTCAGCCGGAATGCTGGCTGGTTCTAATTCGTATTCCGGCTCCGGTGACACAACCGATACTAGCTAGAATCAGTTGTGTTACTAGTGCCGGAAAACGAATTAGAACCAGCTGGAACTCCGGCTCATTTACGGTTGAACTTTACGGGGTTCCGGTAACCATCCGATATTCTTAAGGAACCTCTGTTTAAGGGGTACCATTTCGATGCGGCTTAGCCGCATAACCGAGGCTTAGGAACCGAAGCGGCGCAAAGTCGCTGAGAATCCGCCGGGCGAGGTGGTCACCAACCCGCAGTCGGAAGCAAGCGAACCTGTGATCCACTCGTTTGCCCGGTTTACTCAAACATAGGGGCTATCCCTAGTTTAAGTCCGACTGAGCGGTAGCGAAGTCGGACAGCACGCGCAAAAGCGATGTGGCGTAGCCACATTGGGTGGTTGAAACAAAATAAAATTGGCAACGCTAGCAAAATGTAAACACAAATGAACACTCTTGATGAACCTATCGTCAATTGACATTTCGACGAGTTTTGATTCGAGCCAATAATATGGGCCCTAGTCGAATGTAAACAAAGTTCATTCTGTAGCGTCAAACTGGCGCCCTGGTGGCGAAATCGTAAGAGTTTTATTTCGCAGATTATGTGTTAGGAAACTTCCGGAAATCATCCGATGCCCACCAGGAACCTCTGTTTAAGGTGTGTCAGTTCGATGCGGCGGAGTTTTGATTCGAGCCAATAATAGAAGGCCTTCTCTAGTACCTTGATGTTTGTGGAATGAAAGCTTGATTTGAAGCTATCAAATTATTAATTTTTTTTTTAGAAATTCATGCTCATATAAACCGCTCGACCATACTCGACACATCAATCTTTTGCTTACCATTTATCTGTCAGTTTAATTCCAATCTAGCACGAAACCTGTCACTGGACATAGTTGGAGATATTCGAGAAAATTTAACTCGAATGGAGTGACACTAAACAAAAGTAAACAAAATATTGAGATGTAGAATCTGTATTAAGTGATTCAAGTGTTTCTAGTTCACAATTTAAAAAAAGCCGTGCTGCATATGAGCACCCATCTTTGTTCACTTTCTTATCTGATTTTTGCCACACTTTTATTGAACACTGCCAAAATTTCCCAGTGCGTATCGAAGGACGTAAACGTGGCCGAGTAACTAATGGAAGAGAAAATAAGCAGAGCATTTTTTTTTTATTTTGATGTAGAGAAATAGACATCACAGGCAACGCGTCGATCAACCTGTTCATTAAACAGGTAAGCAAAATCTGACGATCCGAATTTTCAGTTAAAATAAATAAATAGCAGCAGCACGCAAATTAATTTAAATGAAAGTAATAATCTGCAAACTTTGCAGTTAGACAATTTGATCCGAACTACGGCTCACAGAAACGCGAATTGACAGTTTTTGATGACGTCAGAGAAATCGTGGAGATAAACGTATTTCTCGAAAGTTGATAATTAACAATATTTAAGCTCTTACGGTGGAAAAAATAATGTGTAATGGATTCTTGATGTAAATTACGCCATAATTACACTAAATACAGTAGATATTCAGCGCATTTATGTGATTATTAGCGAAAAGTGGCAATTTGGCTGCAGCCATAGAAAACATCTAATCGTAATTTTCTGTTCCCAGCAAAGGTTTTGGACATCGGGATAGCTTCCTTGTGGTCTACCAGGTGCCGATCATCCGTTAGCAGCAAAGAATATATCAATTTCATTTAATTGTTTTCGCCGACGATTTCTATGACACCCGATCGTCAAATGTTTACACTCTAACGAGCTAGCCTTGCACATGTAAGCCGTGGATCCGAACGATACACCAACCTAGCTGACCAAGCGGGCAAATTTTAAAAAAGTTCTGTCTTCCCATGACCGGTTCAACCTGAAATATGTACGCATCTCGTACTCTCACCGCATGCTCTCGGAATAGAGAAGCTGCATGAGCGACTGCTGGAACAGCAGCGTGAGTGTCATGGGCGCCGGCTTTTTCTATTTACCTTTTTGCACCGGTTCAAGTCAAATATTGAACCAATTGTGCAATTACAGTTCAAGTTAATTCATATCTTGCTATGATTCATAAGTATTCAATGACAGAGTTTCAAATATTCGAATTCATTGAACGAAAATTGATCATATTCAATCGCTTTCATTTTCAATATTCAGTGACGCAATTGCACAAAGTGAAGGTGCAGCTAAGAATCAAACGTGTCAAAGTAGTCCATGGCACAATGTATTATTTTACATGCTTTACTAACATTTGAAAACATTTACCTAGATAATAAGAGAAATTAAGTGAATGAATAACATGGATTTTTGAATGAATAAAAATATAAAAGTACTGGGCAGGAACACCTAGATATAATATCCATCCAACAAATCAACGCAAAATATTAGAATTCGAGTGTTTCTGTGTTTGTGTGTGTGTGTGTGTGTGTGTGTGTGAGAGTGTGGAGCGATTGACCCAAATGAAGCGCGTGAGTATGCCATCTAGTTAAATAAGTGATCGACGTATGCGAGTGAATGTGTGCAAGGTGGAGGAGTGTCTCGGAGTTGGCCTTCGATAAACGTTCGCTAGCTTTGCATTCCTGTTATACGTAGTGATCGTACGTTAGGTTAGAAGGACTGCAAATTTAGTGAATTGAAAGCCAGATTCCTCAATGTATAGATAGCACAAGTTAGGAATGATCAAATCCGTAGCTCAAGTTTAAAGAATAATGTAAAATGTTTTCATCTGATTATTGAAGAGTCGATTGGAGATAACAATAGTGTAACGTAAAAACCAGTTATAAACTGCTAGTGAATCATTTGAAAATGTTAAGATAACAATGTAAGATCATAACCTAACGCTTAGAATGTAGGAAGCACATGTTTTTTATTTCATGAACTGACATAACTTAATATCTAGATTCGATAATTTCTGTGAAAACTTCACTACTCTCATTACTTAGCATTTTGTATCATTGTGCATTCTGCGATGTTCGAATTCATCGAAGAAAAACTAACGAAAATCAAATTAAGATGCCAACAAAAAAGAAAACGTGAATAAAACCTATACAATGTTTTGTACAAAACAAAAAGGTGAAATAAACAGTCCAGGACAATCGAATCGAGCAATGTTTTCATTTACTTGTTAGAGGTTAAGAAGGTTCCGGAAGTTCCACTTCGTTTCGCAATCCGCTCAAGTTGTGCAAATTTTCTCATTTCGGATTGAATGTCGAGTGAAAAATTCCTATATCACACCCAGTGGCTCGTGAAGGAAGAGAAAATAAAACATCCCACTTCAAAGCTGAATTTGATGTGTTTTAATCAATGCTGTTTTCCTTTTTCTTTCTTTTCTTTCCCCTACAGGTTGGGTTATTTTAGTAAGTTTCTCTCCAATTTTGTGGCAGAAAAAAACAAAAAAACTAAGCCCTATGATTTAGAAAAAAATACATATGACTATTCATTTTTCCTCTTTTTACTGCCAATAAAAAACAGCAAGGATACCAATGGTTTGTGGAGTTGGAGCTCACGAGTAACATTAACCAATTGCGTTTCTTTTTCTACTTCTCGCTTGCTCACGAAAATGCTTGCAGTGTACAATGGGTCACCTGATGTGCGCCGGATGCTTTACCCATCTGCTGGCCGACGGGCGGTAAGTTTTGGCTCGAAACATGTAACATTCCGCAATCCAATCCTAATCGAACTAACTTTGTCTCTTCCTTCTTCGATTTTCCCATACCAGGCTTCGCGATCAGAACGCGACCTGCCCAAACTGTCGCACTGAGATCAGCAAGAATAACTCATCGCGAAACCTGGCCGTCGAAAAGGCCGTTTCGGAGTTGCCCAGTGAGTGTCAGTACTGTGGCAATGAGTTCCCGAACAAGTCGATCGAGTATCATGAGTGCAATGAGTGCGAGGAGCGCCCGACCGATTGCAGCTTCGCTCGAATCGGATGTCAATGGCGTGGGCCAACCCACGAAGTTCCGTCGCATGAGGCCAATTGCGTGCATCCGAAGAAATCTGGCGCCGAGGTTATGGTAGCATTGCAGGCTCACGATGAACGTGCCGCCGAGGAGAAAAAACTTTTCCTTACCTTAATCGATCTGTTGAGTTACGAGAAGATTATCTTCAATGGTAGCATTACTTGCCACTTTGCCGTTTCGTGATCTGAGCGTGCTAACTTTGGGCGATTTATTCGCTTTCGTCTACCTTTTCCCTGTCATTTCAGATCTTCAAATGAAACCCTACCGTACGGATGAGTACGTACACCGTTTGTATTACGAGACTTCACGTTTTTCCGCTTTCAATCATCAGTGGGTGGTGAAGTCTATCATCAACAAGAGCCAACGTGACCCACATCAGTCTTGCGATCGGGATATCACGTACCAGGTATCATTAGCAAATTTATTTCTATGCCAAGGGGTCTCATTGTATTTCCTTTCACTTTATTTTAGTTGATTCTGAAGTCTAAAACTACTAGCCCGCTTTCGATGCACTTTTTCGTGCTGCGGGGCCCATTTTCGGACATCAAAGCCAAGACCCAAATATATAAGCATGATTTCACTGAGACAGAAACGGAAAGTCCGTTCCACCTGATGCCCCTGCCAGATACGGCGGAGTGCAACCGGCTGCTGGCAGCAAAGGCGATCAATTTCAGGTAAGTTTTTTTTATCATTGAAAATGTTTTAATCCACTAAAGGGCAACATTACCCCAGTCGACATCTCACTATCTCAAATCTTGTATTTATCGAATAAAAACCCAATTCGCAGGCAAGCTTTGTAGCACGTTTTGTGGCTTAATTTATTTCGCTTTCCTCGAATACAGATTGCCTGTCACATAAGATATTTCGATGCGAATTTCGACATTTTCTTTTTAAACGATAGTATACTTCGAAATTATTTGACTTTCGTCATCTCACTACAACTGAATTTGGTTAACAAATCCGACTTTTGGACGCAACTTTGCGAAACACCAACTTTTTTGGCAATATCGCTTTTTGAAATGTTGCGAGTTCTGGTCAAATTACCTTTAATCATTACCTCCATCTACTTACATACTGCTTCCTATCTGTTTCGCGTAGGTGATCCTATGTCAACCGATCCTTGAACCCGTTTAGTGCACTTGAAGTGATTGAATTACAGATTTTCTGCATTTTTTTTAGCTTCGAATTTTCCATGGGAACGAGCCAATTTTTTTATGCGTTTCCAATAGCTTAGCTTTGCCGAAACAAAACACGTAACTTTTTTATGTTACAACTACATTCAATTAACAAGGGTCTGGAAAAAGTGAAATAGTTTATTATTAAGAGACATAGTACTCGAGGTAGAGCAAGGTAGCAAAAGAAGAAAGTTTAGAAAAAACGTGGAATAAGATCATATGAACAAGCTCAGTTTTCCCTGCGACTAAACGTTGGGTTTTAATATTTCGTGTTCCACTCGTCAGTAGCTGACACCAACTTGCTGCCACTTAGACGTCATATCCAAACTGACATTAAATTGGCGCCAATGAATGAAACTTGAACGAAAAAAAATATCAAATAGAGCGCGGTTTTAAATGAACTTGATGGTGTATTTTTAAAACAAATGAGTTTCAAGTGGTTTAAAAATCAAATTATTTATAAATTGGTTATGGAATTTGCATTTCGACTTCGTCTCATCAGAATTCGACACTAACTTAGTGACAGGACTTAGCTAGCGCCGGATTGACGCTAGCTCCAAAAAAATCCGAAAACACTATTTGTGTTTCTGAGCGAACCTTTAGTGGCATGATGTCCCGCAAAAAAGGAATTCTGGTTAAACTGATGAGAATTCGAGAGAATTAATGAAATCGAAACTTGGTTTGCTATTTCAACTGTCTTAGTATCATCTTCGGAGATCCGCTTAAGCTGCTGTTTCGAAAATAGCGTACAGTAGGTTAACTGCATATTCTGAATTTCTGTTATTCGCGTTTGTTTAATGTGAGGTTGTCCTGTAAACTATGGAGTTTTGCTAAATTTTCCGATCACCAAAAATACAAATCGTTCCATTCGTAGCAGCTCAACTCTAAAATTGTTAGCTACTAAATCGCTGTTCATTCTTTTATAGATAGAGATTTAATAGCAAACCAAATTCAGACATGACTTAGGCGCCAGTCTTATTACGCGCCTCTAAATGAATTATGGGAACCAATCAGAATGTCGCTAACAAAACATAACAAACATTTTGCGTCTCTTACGCTAGATGTTAATACTTCGAAATATTTTGTTTTGGACGACGAAAGTTACTTCCCATTTTCGAAAACGTGCATTTCCGGAAACGATCGAATTTTCAGTCCTTATTTTAATGGAAACAATATTTATACATTCCTTTAACATATATTTTGTTGATTTTCTTTCACGGAACAGATATGTGTCGACTTCGCGATGGAACAATATGATTTGTTTTTTTTTCCAAATTTTCAGAACAAGCCCGACGATTTAAAATGTTACATGAAAATATACTTGATTTTGCAACGTTTGGCCATAAAAAGTCAAAGTCGATACAATACGACATGGGATAGATATGCTTGGAACGGCAGTACATTTCTGAGTGAAGATATAGAATATAATTAGTTCAGACATTATTCCTACAGAAGGCAAAGCAACAAAAAATCTCGAATAAAACAACAAGAGTGGAAACGACGCTGTGGTCACAACTAAACAACATCGACCATTTTCGTGACAGCGATAAGAAAAAATTTCTTCGTGCTGATATGACTAGGGAAAATCGATAACTGGCCTTCGATCCCTCTCGCGAATGGTCAATTGTCAACCCTTAAACCGTGGGTTGTTCGGAAAATCAAAGTTGACCCTAACCTCTCACACTCAGACCTAACAATTTTAGCGTAAAAACCGAATACTATCCGCTGAGCTGTTGGCGAATCCGTCTCCGAAAATTCTACAAATGTTACTGCGAAAATAAATAACGTATCGATTTTGTTGGCTATTTTCGGCAAATTTGAGATTAAGAGAAACGAAAGCAATGAAATTGAAAGACGGATAGGTATTCTAGAGCGAATCAGTTATAAACTTATAACGGAAAACTAGAACTAGGCAGGCTCATATGGGCATGATCGAAAGGAAATGTGAAAAATTCTTTGCCTTCTGCAGAGTAGGAGTTGGGCGTTGCACCCAAGTCTACCGCATGGTCTATGGTAGAACATAACTCATCATCATGTTTTACCGCCGACGCCGGCTGATAACTGATTCGCTCTAGAATACCTATCCGTCTTTCAATTTCATTGCTTTCGTTTCTCTTAGTCTCAAATTTGCCGAAAATAGCCAACAAAATCGATACAGTAGAACCTTGCTGCAATTAAAACATAGTAACATAGAAAATAAATAACTCAAACGAAGCCCAAACAGCAGTCAAAATCCGTGTTTGTCACGAACGAGACTACGAATTTGAAAGTGCTCAAAATGGGGTGCCATTCACCCTTTATTGAGTCTCATGATGATCTAGTTACGACAATGGATCGCAGATCATCGTAAAAGCTGAGTCCAACAAATTGTTCCCAGTTCCGTCCAATAAACAAGCAATGAGTAATAATGAAGATTGAGGAAATAGTTACCAGTTGATCGGATTAAGAATTAATTGGATAAATCTGATAAAACTAAATAAGTCGCGAGGAAAAGCATTTTATATACTCATTTTAGGTCGCTCACCACGAAAACAATATTCATTCTTTTTATCAAAGAAGCGTCATAGAGATTTTTTCGAAAAGCAATGAATCATTACGCTACATTTCTGCTTAGTGGAGAACAGATTTGATAAAAACTCACTTTTCTCCACTAAGGAGAAAATTTGTTTAAACCCATATTTGCGCATAAAGGGTACAAAACGTATAACTAAATTGGTTATTAAATTTGCGTTTCGACTACGTCTCATCATATTTCGACATGACTAAGGTTGACGCTAGCTCCAAAAGTGAAGACACTAATTGGGCTGCTGAGCAAATCCCTAGGCAAGTGTGATTTCTCGTAAGAAAAGGACTTAATTTTCATGCTTATAAGAACTATGAAATCGAAACATTTGTTTTTGGTTAGGAAGTCAATGCAAGATGTACTAAGTTATATTTCTCCATAGTTTTTACTATTAGTTTTTACATAAATACATACATACATACATACTATTTGGCACAAGTTTAGAGCGTGTAAGGTCGTGTCATCTAGTCTGTGTAATCCTATGGAAAATCATCCTAGCATCGCCTTGGAACCTACGTCACATTGGCGAATTTCGCATTGAATCCGTTTCTGTCTCTTCCTAATCTCCTTTCTGGCTCCTAGGTCCAAAGCGGATCAATAGACTATTATTTGATATGGTAAACATACTAGCAGTGTTAGTCTTTACTCGCGAATACTTTTTCCTACAGCTGTGCTGTTTCATCTTATAACAGAATTTGATTATCCCTGTTCTAGTCAATATACGTATTCCTTACATTATGGACCAGGCAAACCATCAAATTTTTTTATTATTATCCTGAGTAGCTAGACGAGTGAAGGCATTTTAGGGTTTCACAAAAAGAATCTCTGCCCATAAAGGCCATAAGAATTATTCATCCACTATTTCCCACAAGGTTTGCTCGAACCGATTGTCCGCCTGGTTCGAATCGAACAGACCACTCCGACCCGAAAGGGCTTGCTTATCATTTCTGGGAGCCGGTGTGTTTGGTCGAGTTAAATAATCGTAAGAAAAAAGTCCTGAATAATTATCTATCTCTAAGGTGCCAGTCCTGCACTCCTTTCCTGAACTAGCCTCATACCCACGGTCAAAAGAGTTGACAACTAGTAGGATCCACATGTCCCCCACCCAAACGAATTGATCAACTTGCAAACAAGGCAGAAGGCTTCCGAACCAATGAGAATGGACCATGCCAGTCGAAGGCCACAGGCCCAGCGCCATATCGTACAGTCCCTGAAATTAAGAGTATTGTTTGTTATCCTGCTCCCAACAATGCATGCTAAGTCGTCAGTGATGCAATTAAAACTTCGCATTGATTGAGCTTCTGTTTTCTTCCTGATCTCTGGGGTCCCCTAGGTCTGAAGCGGATCAGACTAAATCATAGAACGCTGTCAACCGTAATGTAAACGAATACGAAATTCCCTCCAGCTATTCTTCCAGTTATGCTTTCTGTTCTAGTGTGTATTAATGATTGCTTAAATGATTTTTGCATCAGATTGAATTATTCTGTAGTAACACCACTATGCTTGTTTAATATAGTGGATATCAGACTTCCCATTAACATCGACAAGTTTGCACATGTGTACAAAATTTCGTGCACGCGTTCAACATCAAACATGCTTTACTTTACAGGTTTGCCTCGAACATCGAACCCAATCGAACGGTGTGCAAACTTAGGTTTAAACATTGTGCGCGTACACCGGGTGCGTACACAAGAAAGATACACACAAAACAAAAACGAGATAACGCTAGTGATAATGAGTGCAGGCGAACATGTGTACGTGTTTTTGTACGTATTAGCGTGTTCGAGTTTGCACACGAAATGCGGGTTTAAGATGAGCACAGAACTAGAGCGAACATGGTGTTCAATGTTCATTTGGGAAGACTGGTGGATGCTGTTAGTTGTGATCCTCCTCATCAGACGACCTCTCGTCCTCACTCCTAGTTTTCCTAACTTTGTTAAATGTTTCTCCCGTCGGCTATACTATTTGCTTATTTGATTCAATTAGGAAGAAAAAGTTTAAAATACTTGTTTTGCTATTTGAGCTAATCTCCGCTAGACCACTACGGTCATCATATTGGCATAATCCATACTAGTAAAAAAAGTTCCTGGGTCTGAGGGTTAACTAATTTGTAAATGGTTAGAAGCGTGTATAGTGTTATTTTAAAGCAATTAATCATAGTGTTATGTCTGTTTGTCAGTGCTTATGCTAGACGACTGTTAGGTCAAATGGCCAACTACCATATAATGTCTCATGTCAGACGATGTTGTGCTAAAAGACTTTATGCCGAACAGGATAGTCTTGCTCAAAGTTGGGACAATTCTTCAAGTGTAAACTGGGCAGACGTAAAGAGTCATTTTCATGAAGATTCAATGGACTGCTCATGTTTGAAAGAAGGAATCAATTGCTATGTTTAAGTAAATCGGGTAAGCGAATGGATAACTGGCTTACCTGCGAGGAGCCATCGCTTTCGGCAGCTCATCCTTAGCAACTTAACACCACATCACTTCAATTACTTCGATAATGCACAAAGTTTTGGTTTCACCATATAATCTTACTTAAATAACACTGTTTCATTCTTTTGAATCTTAGGAAGGGGCGCTACCGCTTCCTATGATTGTTGCTCAATGTCTCTCAAAAACACCTGTATTAGATTCTGCAATTTGTTCTACATGTTTCCTGGACAATAGTTCTTTCTGGGGAAAACACTTCGAAATTTTATTTTGTGTGGAATGTGCACGAATCGAAAGCGAAGAATATCGTTTGATGGAAGTGGGAACGAGTACAGTCTTTATTCGTTGGTTGGGCCACATCCTATGTCCAACTAACGAATTTGAATCGTGCTTTTTAGTTGGGCAATTGTCCAACTAGCAGAGGTCCAACTAAAAAGCGGTCCAGTTCAAAAGTGACCAACCAGCGAATCACGACTGTAGTAAGTTAAAAAGATCAAATGAATAAAAAATAAAGCTTTTCTGGGGAATATCTTTCTGGGAAATGGTGCATTCTGGGGGATGGAATTCTGGGGAATGGTACATTCTGGGAACTGACTTTCTGGGGAAGGGTATTTTCTGGGGAATGGCTTTCTGAGGAATGATTTTCGGAGAAATAACATACAATCTAAAAAAATTTAAAAATATTTTCAAACTACTGTTCATGTTCCAAAGTAGGTAAAATCTAGAACACAGTTAGCTGCATAGCAGGTCTTCTAACAATAATTTTGGTCGGTAAAGTACGAGGTTTTCTTTTTTATTTTCCGGGAAATGGCATTCTGCGTAATGGTTTTCTGGGAAATGTTACATTCCGGGAAACGGTTTTCTGGGAAATGATATATTTCGGGAAATGGTTTTCCGGAAAATGGTATTCCAGGGAATGGTATTCCGGGAAATGACGTACAACCGAGTGAAATAATTATGGTCATTTTTAATTTTCAATACAAGTTCAAGTCGAGTGCCCATGCGTAACGACAGTTCTGCAGTTTATACACCCACTAACCCGCGTTGTAATCTCTTTCCAGGTTGATCATGTTTTTGGCTTCTAAGTAATTGCCCGGATCCAGAACACATTCGTGATTGATTGGTAACATGTTGCATCAACATTTTATTTTAGATTGAAATCTTTTAGCGCCGCATGAAGTGAGGTAACGATGATAAGCGTTTTTTGCCTTTAACTACGGGAGCTCGATAGCTCGTAATAATCTCATTATGTTTTACATTCATCTACCTACAAAAGCCAAATTTGTTTAGATAGAGCTAGTGATTTTATTTGTTTGTTTTTCTTTCACTAGACATAATTCGAAGCACGGTTTAGCTGTGCTATCCCACTTGAACTAATCGCATTTGGCAATTTTTTAAAATTATTTTTCGAATTCACGACCAAAAATCGCACAAAAATAAATCTATTTTATGAATATTGAATACGTTCGGTATGTAATAAATCTACGTTTTTTAAAGAATGTTAGCAACAATAAATTAAATCTAAACAAATACAACCATTGCAAACATTAAGTTACAAATATATCAAATGCAGTGCATGACACCCCTCACCAGAAAAAAGAAAAACAATAAACAAAACAGCGAATAAAATAGTTATTATATAGTTAATTATTTTTTGTTTCCCCCTAACATTGCCAATCGTAGATGTCACCATTCGCTGTTTTATTGTGCAACTTTCCACTACCAATATTCGAAACCGAATGCCATTCTGTATAAAGAAATATTAGGAAATCACGCGCCATATTCGATACGCGAATTCGATTTGAATCTACGTAGAATGTCCGTTTCCATTAGTTAATGGTGGCTGTAGTTTTCAGACCGGGAAAACTGTAGTGTTGTAACTTGTCAATAATGTTTCCGTATCAATAAGTTCGCTAATCAGATTTTGTGATACGAACGTTCGGGAAGAAGCTGTACTGTTTCTTTCGGTACGTTCGGACAATAGAGAAAAAGTGCAGCAGCAGATGTTAGCAGGAGGGAACCATTTCTTCTAGATACTAAGAACAAAACAATTTAATTAAAACAAAGATATATATTTAACTATGTTTTAAGGCAATATGCCGAAAAGTGATATAATAATGCTATCACGAGCTATGTATGTATAAAATATATAATAGTGGGTAAAATCACTCTTTCTTTACGATATACTCTATATATAAGCAAACCCATTGCATATAGCAATTGATAAAGCACCTGGCAATATTTCATTTGTGCAAGCGAGTTAGAAATTGTGATTATCTCAGTTATAACTCAGTCAACACTTTTAGTATAGTAATGCTTCGCTATCGGAGTATTTTCATCTTATTATAATGAACTTAAGTGGTTTGAAGAGATATAATTTTAATAGATGCTAAGATATATTTATATTTCCCCATATAACATAGCCTAAGGATACGTCATCGGTAAGATGTTTTTTTTCTTTTACCTATTTTATTTACCCAGAAATTGTTTTGTTTTATTCTTGTAATAAACTTACCATTATTCTCAATTTGGTTGTAATGTCATCAATAAAACATATCCGAGTTTATCCGTGCGAAGCGAAAAGAGATACGTTGCGTAAAACTTCGACAGCTAATTTGAAAACGTCAGTTGTTTCATCCTATTCGAAATACGAGTAAAATACTAAAGACATTTTGTATCGGAAGTTATATTTGAAACTCATTTCTATTAATTACTTTAAACGAATTTCTGTTAAATTGGAGTTGAACGTTGATTTTCTGCTTTCAACGAACGCTTAGCTTAGTTGACCGCCCGTGAGTTTCCCGTGATTGATTATAGCCTGTTGAAATTTCAACGACCGTAGACAACAGTCAGTTATACTCAGGTAATACACTCAAGTTTTTTTTACGCGGTTTTTTTGCGCGGTATTTTTTTACGCGGATTTTGAAATTTACGCGGTTTTTTTACGCGGATTTTGAAATTTACGCGATTTTCATTTACGCGGATTTTGAAATTTACGCGGTTTTCATTTACGCGGATTTTGAAATTTACGCGGTTTTCATTTACGCGGTTTTTGAAATTTACGCGGTTTTCATTTACGCGGATTTTGGAATTTACGCGGTATCCATCAACGAGGTTCCCTTTAACGCGGATTCTTAAATTTAAGCGGTCTTCATTTACGCGGATTTTGAAATTTACGCAGTTTTCATTTACGTGGATTTTGAAATTTACGCGGTTTTCATTTACGCGGATTTTGAAATTTACGCGGTTTTCATTTACGCGGATTTTGAAATTTACGCGGTTTTCATTTACGCGGATTTTGAAATTTACGCGGTTTTCATTTACGCGGTTTTCATTTACGTGGCCTGTATCCCCCGCGTAAAAAAAACCCTGAGTGTATACTATTTTTGTCCGATTCGACGATGGTAACGACAACGAACAGTATGTTGTTAGAATCTGTCCGAATCACATGAAGTATTCGCTAGGTGGACTAAAATATTTCAGCGCTTACAGGTTGATGGTCATCTTTATCCAGTTCAATCATATTAGGAACTCACTAATGACAATGTTCAACAGATTAGCTAAGGCAAATAAAATCATTTTGTATAACAACCTACCGTATGCCTTGTTTGTCTTTGCATGCATATCAGCTGTAACTGATGCCATTGTAAGCTATGAATAAGCGTAAATGATCTTCTTAGTTTGACAGTTGCACCATGACGCAGTGGTAGTGTATTCATTTTTTGTCCCGCGTGCAAATATAGCAAAGTCATTTCAATCGTGGTAGCAGTGCCTTCGGTTCGAGAGCGAGACAAAAAAGGACAACTATCCGGGCAGGTATCCACAGGTCGTCCCAGGTCGCTGGTTTCGAAAGAAAAATTTGGCCTAATCCTATGCGTTCTATCAGGTAAATGAAAGGTGGATCAGCGACGGAAGATTGCGGGGCGAAGTCCCACTGCACTGGACAAATGCACACGATAACAAACTGCATTCGGGAGCTACGAGTCGAGCGCTGGGAGAAGATTTTAAACTGCCACAATTGAAAAAATCCGGCGGTCCTGTTCACAGGTGAGAGCATGTTTACCATCGATCCCGTCTCAAATTCCAGAACCGACCGTTATGTAAGCTGACTTCCAGTAAAAGACGTCGCCGACGTGTACAAACATGTATCCTTGACAAAGCATCCCATCAGTGTTATGGTGGCTTAGGACGGTAAAAATGAACCCAGTGTTCATTCCAGAATGCGACAAAGGTAATATGGAGGTCCACAACGGCATTTTAACCCATTATAACCCAGGGGTTTCAAAAAGTGAGCCAAATGCAGTGATATCTTCAATTCCACAAAAAATGTATCAAAGATTATGGGAAAAATAAAATCACCGCTTAAAATGGTTTTGAGAGTGAAAATATGTCGTGCAAAAAATTTCGCACGATTAAATAAAAACAACAAATTTTAAGTTGTTTGACATATTTCTTCGGATTTTCTGATAGACAACACTTCTTTTACACCTGTAGGAACGTTTTGTCACATAGTGGAACTATTAGCACGAATTCCAACAAAAAAATTCAATTAAATGTATTGCTTACTTTTCAGCCGCCATTTGCCCCAACTATACACGGTTCAAAAATGTAAACAAAATTATAAAAAATGCCAGTTGTCTTGTTTCACAATGAAATATGAGGTGCAATAATCCCATTAGTGCAATAATAAAGCAGTTAGATGCCAAAATTCTGCAGTAAATACGCGTTAAACGATGGATAGTTCTGCGTATGAAATTTCATACGCTAGGATATAATGGGTTAAGTATATTTTTCCGTGGATACGTTGCGTTGCGTTGCGCTGCGAAGCACGGTGCTATTCGTAGATTTAAGTATATTTTTCCGTGGATGAAAGAGAAATACGAATTGCAGCCGAATGTGGTATTTAAACAAGATGGGGCTCCATATCACACATCAAAGATAGTTGAGGGATCATCTGCCATTCTAGGCGATGGATATGTGGCCAGTTAAGGCACCGCAATTTTTTTGAGATCTCAAAGTCCCTCTCCTTTATATTGTGACAAATGTCAAAGTAAGCTCAGTTGCCAAATTTGACATCATCAGCGAAATTTTGTATCCCCGCCCTCTTTGCTTGAATTTTTGGCATTGATACTATGGAAAAATTAGAGGAAAAAATATATTAAATGCTATAACTTTTGAAGTAGCGCAGATTACAGTTTATACCATTTTTGAAAGAAAACATGGTTAGAATTTCATCGCAAATATCATCATTTCTCGAAAAATAGGCCTTTCTACACATTCCACAGACATCGATCCAAAATCCATCAAATGAACACTTGCATGTTTTGATCCGTCTTCGGGAAAATGTTTCGTTACCTCTGGTGTCTCCCCAGGGTTCCTACTTGGGCCGTCTTCTTTTCAGTTTGTACATAAACGACGTTTCTTCTATATTTAATCGCCTACAAGTGCAGTATATGCGGACGACATGCAACTCTTTATGAAAATAAGTAATACAAACGACGCTGAAGTATTTCATAATGAAATTAATCTATTTCATATATGGCATGTTAAAAGTTTACTACAACTCAACCCAGGGACAACTTGACTGATAGTGCTTGTTTCATATATGTACCACCGATTTGATGGTGGCGCTAGTATGCCTTCTCTGTACGACTACCGCGAACAACGACACGAAAAAGTTTCAAGAGAAAAGCGTGTTTCGTTACGTGTGTTATGAACGCCGTCAATGCGGTTAGAACAACATTTAGAAAAAGCGTATTCCAGAATGTGGATAAAGAAAACTATTATTAGAGAATAAATTTATCCCTGATTGGAAACCGTCAGCAAAGTTGCATAAATCTTATTATAAATTTAGCTGGAAGTCGTTGTTTTTGGTTTTCTTGTTGTGTGAAGTTTGTAATCGGTAAATCATTGGTGTTATAAATGAAATATAAATGAAAAAACATTTTGGCCAATGAAAGTAAATCACCAAGCTTAACAATTCGTGACCCTGCGACATCTTCTTTCAAGTTCATTAAGAACGTCAAGAATTCTAGTATTTTGATCAGGAGATAAACAACATATGAAGGATTTTCTACACATTTAGCAAAATTGGTTTTGAATAAAATTTGTGTGCTTTTATCAGAATTCTGGCAGCACACCAGTAGTGCTCGGTTTCAGCAAGAATGCTGCCAGGAATGTACAATTTTGTTCGACTTCGGCCAGAGTTTTGTTCGACTTTTGCAATAATTCTGTCCGGAAGATTGGTTTTGGTACCCGAATAGAAATGTACAGTAACAAAACCTTGATTTTCACTGCGACAGTACAATAATTTACAGTAAGTTTTAGTGTTATGCTACAATTCAAAAACAATAAACTTTAACGTTTTTATAGTAAATTTCAATGTAAAATAGACTTTTACAGTGAAAAAGGGGGGTGGTTATGTATCTTAACATTAAAAAACCTGTTTTAATCCACCTAGAGGTGCAATTGTGCCTTTCTCATTTCTCCAAACTATGATTTAATAGCTGGTTCGTACAATATAATATTATGGAAATGTCTTTCATTCTTATTACACCTTTTTGCATTCATCGCGGTATCGGTTTGAATCGGAGTTTTCTATGTGATCGCACTCCACAACCCGTAACTCCGGAGCTGGAAGTCGGATGGAGATGGAATTTAATATCAGTTTCCGGGGACGCAACACCTTTAGTTTGAGACTAAGTTGATCAAATCGGTCTAGCCATTTTCGAGAAACCAATATAACTGTTATTCTGAATTTGGATGCTTCCGGATGGCCAGTGTGGCCAAAGAGACTTTGAATGATTGTTGGTGACCTAGATCTACAAATATTTTAGCAACATGAATGTGTTTACATTTTGGAAAAAAATCGCAATATTCAACTGCATATTTTGCCTTCTATTTGAGACTTGGTTAGAGAAAATCGGTTCAGTCATCACCGAAGAACCGATGTGACTTTAATTGTGGAATATGCCCGGAATTCCGGACTTCCGGAATCGTCGATAGTGGACAATATATTCAATGAATGTTTGATTGGCAATCAGTGATCTAGATCTGCGATTAGAAGTAGTTTGGTGACCATTTCAATAGTTTTTAGCCTCTGAGGTATTACGATTGTACCGATTTATATGGGAAATTCCAGTGTATCCTTACTAACACCCCTGTAACTCCGGAAGCAAGAGTCAGAACCAAATGAAATTCAGCAGCAGTCAACGGTATTACTGTATCTTTCATTTGAAATCAAGTTTGTAAAAGTCGGTAGAGAATTCGTTGGGGAATGGGTGTGATATTAGCTTAGGAACATGGCGGGTTCCCCGGGGGCGTCATGAACCGTCATAGGTGGCCAATGTGGTCAAAGCAGCTTTAATTGATCATTAGTGATCCAGACCCGCAAACTAGAGTAATGTTACATCAATTTTAATATGTTTTACATCATTTGAACATCATGGTGGTACCAGTTTATATGGGAATTTGCTGTGTGACCGCACTCTTCAACCCGTAACTCCGGAACCGGAAGTCGGATCAACTAAAAATTCAATAGCAGCTTATGGGAGCGTTATACTTTTCAGATGAAACTAAGTTTGCGAAAATCGGTTCAGCCATCTCTGAGAAAATTGTGTGAGTTTAAATGACACACACACATACACACACACACACATACATACACACACACACAGACATTTGCCGATCTCGACGAACTGAATCGAATGGTATATGACACTCGGCCCTCCGGGCCTCGGTTAAAAAGTCGATTTTTACAGTGATTGCATAGCCTTTCTTTATATGAGAAAGGCAAAAATCAGTTTTTCTCCATACATTTTTTTCTCGAAAACAGTAAAATTTAATGTAAATGCATTGTATCAGTTTTTTGCTGAACAGTGAAATTTATTGTTACATGAAATTTTATTGTAAATCTACTGTGAGAACTTGGCATCGAACAATGTTGTAACAGTAATAACTATAATATTTATTATTTTATGATTGTTTGTAGGGTAAATGGTATTGTAAAATTCTATCCGGGTGTGGATCCCTTCAGAATTTTTCTGGCATTTTCCTAGGCTCTACCGGAAGATTTCATACCTTAGGAGATGTTGATTAGCTTCGATAGATTTTCGGAAATTCCAATATAAGTGGTAGTGGCTTGATTTTGAAAGTCATCTTGTATTTCCGAATTGTTTTTTTTTTTAAATATGGAAAATAATAAATGAGATGCGCCTTTTCAAATTTTGATCCATTCGAGCCGCCATGACATCACCAAATCACCACAAAATTTGCTTATGAGTTCAATATATGGGAGATGTCAAGTCGTCCCCGGGCTGCTACAACTCAACATAAAAAATGGTATTCGATCGCCTTCAGCAGAAAATTTTATTCCCAATCACCATTGATTGGGAATAAAATTTTCTGCTGAAGGCGATCGAATACCATTATATGTGAATATATGTCCATACATATATTTGGAAACCAACTTGTGATAAAACGTAAAATTGTACGAGATTTAAGCGTAACCTTCGACTCTAAACTTACATTTGTTGAGCATTGCTATATGTGTCAAGCTGATGAAGTTTGCTCGCTTTCGCGACACCGTTTCTTCACTTGGATGTGTATCGTTGCTATCGCTTGGAATACGGATGACGTCTGTGCTGAAATAAATATCCAAGAATAACCAGCAAACTTCGCGTTATTCCGCTTGTTAAAAAGGCATAGGTGTCAGTACTTTGAACTTAATATCCTTCAAAGTTGGTGTTCACCCAAAGTACCGTGATGCAGCTCTTAACCCCAACACATGGTTTCAAGGCATACTGTTCAGGGAATTTGAGGATAGCAGCCGTACCCAGAACATTTGGTATCCGCCTGTAGAAGCAGCATGTAATCCGCTAATGCAACCCGGCCTATCAACGAACCCTGCAGAGGACTCCGCAACGATTGACAAAGCCACTATACCAAACAACACCGCCATTGTGGAGGAGTGTTGATACTGATCGCATACTAGGACGCAATGAAGTTGGTGCTATGGAAGTCCTCAATCCCCCCGCTACAGTCGAGCCCTTACCGCCAGGGTTCAGCAGTCGTCCCGGTCCTGTATGTGTGGGTGGGGTCTCCCAAGCCGCCTTTCTCGGCAAGTATTATACAAGTTGTAACGATACAACGGTTGAACCGACTTACGCTTCTAGCTCATCGGAATCCAACGCATACTGGGACGCACCGCAGTTGGCACTATGGAAGCCCTCGATCCCCTCGCCACAGTCTGAAATTGCAGCCAGCGATCATCAGTCGTCCTGGTTCTGTGCGTGGGATGGGTGAAAGGATCTTCCAACCCGTCTCAAATGACAAATATACATCCGATCCGAACACTTCAAGCGCTGATGCATTCTTCGCTTCCAGTAAATTGCCTTTTGCTCCGACCTCTTGTGACCAAATGTCAACCATGTATTTTGCCGACCACAGTTGACCAAGCGACCGCCGAGACGTGGCTCGACAACCATACTCTATCTCTCCAGGTGTTTGGTACATCATTCGATGTCTACCGCTCTGACCGCAACGCCCTCAACAGCCAAAATACGCTGCGGGTGCGCTTTCGCCATAGTATAAAAGCCCGGGTGATCAACGATGACCGGTGGGCGAGCTCCGAGCAAGTGTGAATATCAGTGACATTTGCCGATCGCAATCTGTTCCTGTGTGTTATATATTTTCCACCTGACAGAATTCGTGATTTCAGCCTGATCGATGTACATCTTCCTCCCGTTTCTTTCATCACCTCGATCGCCGCCCCGTCTGATGATATTGTTATATTGGACGACTTCAACTTACCTGGCTTGCTGTGGTGCCAGGAAAGTAATGGATTTCTACGACGGGATATCGAAAGTCGTCTTCAGTCCAGTATGTGCGTCATCATCCCCTACTTCCCTTGTACTCGCTGATAACCTAGGAGTGAATTTTGAGGACTTTTCAAGCTCTATCATCTACGATTTTAAAAACGCTGACTACGACAGCACAAATCCCCGACTACATACGGGGACGTGCCATTTGAGCCAATATATTCTGATTCCTGATCGTTAGCTGTTGGATATAAACTGGATCGACAATCTTAACAATGACAACGCGAGCGAAGCAGTGATGACGTTTTCTGACATTCTTAACTTATTCTTAATCGACCATGTGCCACAACGAACAATTAGCACCAATCAACACCCTGCCTGGCTATCAACCGTCCTTAGACGATTAAAAGCTGCTAAACGAGCTGCATTTAAAAAATTCTCGAAAAACAAGACACTTGCATTACGAAACTACTACTTTCAACTCAACCACGATTTTTTTATTTTGATGATAGAGGTTTTAACCTTAGGGTCATTCGCGTCTTTGTCGGGCTAGAGAAATCTCTTTTGGAAAAATCTCTAACCCTATGTGCGGGGTTGGGAATCGAACCCAGGTGAGCTGCGTACAAGGCAATCGATTTACCAACTACGCTATGCCCCAACCACGAATACAAACAGCAAAGCAGACGCGCCTTTTTAGACACCAGCCAAACATCAAGCGTCAATTGAAATCTAAGTCCAAGTCAGGGAGATTTTGTTCTACTATATTTACACACGATTGCACAATTTCCTATATTCGTTGGCCGAATGAAGTGCGCTAGACAAACAAAATTTTTAGCTCAAGCCAAGCATGAACCACGTTAGAGAATGTTGAAACACAACCAAGTCCACGCGTTAAGCGAGGGTGAAGAAATCGGCCCTCAAACCGGGCCTAAGCGCCAAGCGAGGGTGAAGAAATTGACCCTAAGTATTGAAATTGTCTAAATCGCATTCACAAATTGCGCTTGTCCCTAGGGGCCACCAGCGCAGGCGAGTACCGAAAACGTTAAAATATTCAATTCGCCCTATGAATTCGTCCGATAATGTTCGGCCGTCTTTTTAGACTGAGAAACATATTTTCATCGTACACGGATACGAACAACAGTTGTTACTAACTGTTACTGTTGTAACAGTAGTTACTACTCTTTTGACTCAATCTCGGGGTATCGTGGAATAAGGTAAAATTAGGTAAACCGTGTTGAAGGTAGTTTCCCTTTAACCACGGCAAAAACCACAACTCATTGACAGGTTTTTTATACTCAACCTTGAGTTAAATATGCCTTAATTTAAGTTGAATCTATCTAATTTTGACTATACCTAAAAACTCAAAAGAACCTTATTCCATGGAAGGCCTCGACTGAGTCGAATCTCTCTTTTTGTTTTTGACAACACTAATAAGTGCGAAAGCGACGCAAAACTCAAAACTACCGAAATTTAAGTTAAAAGAATTTATTCTGCGGGTTGTTTTATTTTTCCGTGTATATTTTGTTCGATGTTTTCTTCCGGAAGTCATGACTGTTTTATGAAATACATTATTTGTACGTCTATGGAGTGCATGAATAAAGATAAATGAATGCATAAGCCTACCTATGACATTCTAAAGCGTTCAATGACATCGTGAGAAGGCTGGTTCATATGCCGAGACTTATGAAATTCTCAGGTCCTTTTTGCTCGGTGCAGTACACGGCCTCGTTTCTGTGAGCCATGGTTCCAGTACACACAGCGAAATACATTTCGGCAACACTGCAAGCGTCCCTCGAAGACAGAGCTGCCATTTATACAGATTTATCTATTATTTAGATTTTTAAGCGTTCATGCAGATCCGATACAGAATGCAGATTTAATACAGTTTTCCGAAATAAAACACAACTTTATACAAATATTATAAAAAATCTACGTAAAAAAGCCCTCTTTTCTTTATAATATAGTCCATTTCAAACATATTGCGACTTTTTCTTATTAATTTATATTCAAAAATAGTCGACTAGAAGTAGAATTATTGCATGTGTAAAAATGTAAAAGATCAAACGATTTCTTGGGACGTTAGCACGCTTGATTTATCAAAAATTGTTTTCTGCACTGCGCACCCAGATTAATATATTTCTCGACAAACATATACACTCAACCTAAATATCACTTACATTTCATATGCAAAAACATGTAAGTATTTTCCATAATACTTTTCACATGAATGTTATTATTTTCACACATAATCTGTTCTCTCTTCCGCCCTATAAAAACTAGTATTGATTACAGATATATCTTACGTGAGGTTCAGTTACTTGCTATCGGAATGCCACGTATTTTCTATTTGAAACTTATATACCTTTTATATGATATTCAGATGATTGTTAACTGAATGTATAATAGCAATCATGTTACGTGAAGTGGGTTTATCTGATATTCATGTGATTGTTAGTTGCTTGTATAATAGTATTCAAATGTTTTGTTAGGTAATGTAGCTTGGTTGAATAAATGTGCGGATAATCCTAGTAAAGTCCAGCTGGAAATTGAGCCGGTACTCTGACTGGCTCTAGTTAATAACCGATTCCAGTTACAAAACAATCACTGGAACCAGCTACTAACTAGAGCCAGCCAGAACTTTGGCACATTTTCCGGCTGGACTTACAGGTCTGTGTTGATCATTGATTTGTAATGCATTCTATACCATCTTGGAATCTTCAATCTGGAGCAGTTATAGCGGATATATATGTATTTCTAACGTCTTCACGTTTAATTAGAAAAATCACAAGTCCAGGAGCAATGTATTCGCCGCCGTACCGTTCCTTGACGCCATGTTGAATGTGTATGATTTTTTTCACATTATATATTCCCGTAATAATAATGTGTTTTACACATAAACCTAGAAGTATGTGAAGACACATAACATGTATGTGGGCCACGCTTGAAAGTTATTCATTTTGTATTTGAAATTCATCGGTGACTGTATAAGTTTTATTTGATGCATATGAATTTGATGTGCATAATCGTTTTTAAAATTTAGGTGTTTTTTCACATGAAACGTATGTGATTTTTTGGCTCAGTGTATGATTACGGCCTAAGAGCCAACTGTCAAAATCCACTTTGAATGGAAATTCCAGACAAACCGTTACATGCCAATCGCAGATGTTGGTCGAAAATGAAAGAGAAAAGTTTTCTCTTTCATAAACTGTTGTGCACTGTGTTGGACTAGTAACGGTTTGTCTGGAATTTCCATTCAGTGGATTTTGACAGTTGACTTTTAGGCCGTGATCATATGTTTGTCGAGATTTTTTTCTAAGTTCAATATAGATTTTCAATAAAATCATCTGGTAGCTCTGCTCGCAAATTTGAGTGATTTGACGTTTGTTGAAATCCAACTGACTGTCAGTGACATCCGCAACTAAAACATCAATAGTCGAAATCTTTCTAGGTGTCTGGTTGGATGTTTGTGGTTTCAGATTAATACCCCGTGGTTACAACAGCTGCGAGCTGCGTTTTCTCGGTTACGGTAAAGTGCAGCGGTTTTTCGGTGGTGTTTTCTATCTGATCTCCATTCTAAACACGGCTAGATTGATCCGTGGCCAGAAAGTGATATCGAGTTCGGTGCTGTAGAAGATCTTACTGCGTAAAACTCATTGCAGGTAGGTTCTGTTCCAGTGCGCGAACACTTTTATTGTTATGGGAATGTAGGAGCTCGAAAATGCAGAAATTCACCGCTGAATTAATAAAGAAACATAGTCGTGGCAGGTCAAAGTTCACCTTCAATTATCAGTGTTTTTCTACAAACAGGCGAATTGAAATAATCCGCTAGAATTGGATGTTTCAAGGGATGTTTTTGCAAAGCTATGCACAAATATTTCACACAATACAAAATATGACGTAATTGTCATTATATTTCTTTGGAATCTCGGGAATGTGCTCCGAGAAAGCGAAGAAAATAAGGTCATCCGTGATCGTTCGGTGGTGTTTTTTTAGTAGAATTTTTTTAGTGTCTGCTCCAGTGCAGTGTTGAAAAAAAATCGTCACAGATGACTCATCTAATATGAAGTTTTAATAATCAGTGACAATATAACATGTTAGAAACCCACTAGATGTTTAAGTTTGATAGAGGAAAATTTAATTTAGATAACAGAAAGCGGTATAAATAGATAGCCCCGCGATCGTTACTGAATGCATTTTTGACTGTAGCAATTGCTGTTAGTCTGACCGAATTTTCCCTTCGTTGTGTTCGGTTTACACTCGCAGAGCGCAGAAATCGATAGTGGTCGTATGCACCAACGGGGATTTCGATGTTTCTCAGTTCTGAACATATGTGAAGATAATGCTAAGTCTAATGTGGCCCTTACACGTTCAATGTTTTTGACAATACTAGAGAGTATTTGACAAAAGTATTGCACGTGTAATAGAAAAAAAGTTGTATTGACGATGTGAATTTGAAATGGGATTGAAATATTGTAAAAATATCGTCAATACTGCGTATTGACAAAAATATTGAACGTGTAAGGGCCGCTTAACATTCGTAATTTTGACACATGCATGTCAGTGACATCAATATCTACACGGAAAAAGGAAACAACCCAAAGAATAAGTTATTTTAACTTTTGAGCTGTGCGTCGTTTTCGGACTTATTAGTGTTGTCAAAAACAAAACGAGAGATTCGACTCAGTCGAGGTCTTCTGTAATTTGTAATTTGTAAATTATTTTTCAGCAGAACGAAAGCTTGTCAGTTACATAAACTTTGTATCAAGTCAAGGAAAAAAATAAGGTGCAATAAGGTACTTTTGAGTTGTTTGGGGTATACTCAAAATCAGGTAAATTCAACTTAAATTTAAGTATATTGAACTCAAGGTTGTGTTTAAAAAACCTATCAATGAGTTATGATGTTTGCCGTGGTTAAACGGAAACTACCTTCAACACGGTTTTAATTAATTTCGCCTTATTCCACGATACCCCAAGATTGATCCAAAGGAACTCAACTATAGGTAGTTTTTCGTATGCGTATCGCCTCCAGAGAGAATAGCACAGACAAAACAATCGAATACAATTTTTTGTCAGCTTTAACTGTACAGCTGTCGTATATGCGATGATGACTGTGTATCTCAATAACGACAATCACTCATCAACTTAAAAACTCGAACCCGACCCGTATCCGAGAATTTTAAAATTTGAAAACCCGAACCCGAAAATTTAAAATTTGAGAAGCCCGATCCGAATCCAACTTGCTAATACGGAGAATCAACCAAAGATCTCGAAGATTTTTAATTCTAGGCATCCGACCTGGACCCTTGACTCATCTAAGAATAGTAGAATCACTCGAATCTGAAGTAGCACCATACGCATTGAGGTATATCTGCGTATGGAAAAACTAATCACTGCCGAGTAGAATCCGCATTTATATTTACTATTATTGACCGTCAAATTTGTAACGTGCTGAGAAACTTGATAAATCGTTGATATCTTAACCGGAAATTAAGTTAAATTGGCGGCCAACTCATGAGGAAACAGAAAGCTTAATGGTCACAGTTTCCAACAACCTTGCCCGTCGTAATTAACCAAAATTTCTGTTTTTTTTTTTATCAGAAACCATTCCTGCAAGGCAGTTTCGTATAATTTATTAATGTATTAAATTAAGCTATGTCAATTGGCAATTCGTATTCGACAGTTTACATGACGTCACCCACGTTACTGGTTGGAACGGTTAAACCTGTATCGAAGGGTATCAATCATTTTCTGACGTGTTCTTGATGTCCCATCATTAGCGTTAGGACGATCTATGATTGGGTTTCTAAGTTATTTTATGCTAGATTATACGGTATGCGCGCCAATAGAGATGCTTCGACATCTCCAATGGAGCTCTCGGAACGACTCCAAACTTTTAAAAATCCGTTAATGGCTTTAACAGAACACACAAAATTTTTGCGATCATTTCGTTAAGTTCGTGGAAATACATGTATTTTCATGAAGGAATCCGGATCATGCAACAGCGCAGCCTGGGAACAATCTGACAGAAAGTGCTTGTATCATATATGTACCACTGATTTGATAATGGTACTATTATCCCATCACCATATGAGTGTCATGCACAACGAAACCTGGCGGAAGTGAAGCTAGGTTTAGGTCTGATGGAACAAAGACAGTCTCTAGAAAATAAATTTGGCCTAAACTATCTGCTTTTAAAAAAATAATGTGTCTTTTTAAATTTGAGCCGCCATAATGACACCAAAGTACCACCAAATTTATGAGTCCAAATCCTTATTTTTCCGTTACAGTTTATTTTAATTGCAAGAAATCTTTATCATAAACCAATTTGATTATTAAACTTCCGTGAAGGCAGGTACAACCTATTTGTTTCATTTGACCAATTTAACAGTGCTTGCTTAAAGTTTGTTTGGGGTACAAATGTACCCCACAAAACCGTTAGCGTTAGTATTTTATCATGTGTACATAATTCAAAAAAAATATATATTTTTTTTTAAAAGCAAAATATCGATACATAGTAAGCGAGACACTTGTGTAAAATTGTATAAGTTCCAACTTTGCTGAATAATAGTATCTGTTATTTGGTATAACAAAGCACTATAGCAAAGTAACTAGAAAATGAATTTGGATCGGTATCTTAATTTTTGCTTTTGCGGATGAAAGAGTCAAAACACATTCGTGAATATGATTTGTATATACTATGCAAGACGCATCATTCGATTCGTTATCGTCTGCAGCCCAGGCTCTGGAACATACTTACTTTATATACACGTACAATGCACCGACTCTACCTATTCCTTCGACGCCTTCCTGTTTCATCTCTTTTACTGCAAATTGCTGTATTTTTAACGTTTGTGTTGGCGTTTGGTTTTCAAAAAAGCATCGGAATAAATATACTTTTTGACCGGTTTTTGAAAAAAATTGATCAAAAGGAAATTTAATAAGCTTTACAACGTCGTATACATGGTCAAAATCGATTTGAAACTACCGGAGTTATAGCAATATGAAGAAACAAGGGAATTTTGACGTATTTTAAAGACTTGTTCTATACAAAATGAAATATTACATACTTAAATAATCAAAACACGAATATTTTTAAACAGGTTACTTTACGAATGATTTTAGAATAAAACTATGCAATTTAATTATAAATTTAATAAAAATTAGACATACTAGAGCGATTTTAGTTCTTGGTTACGAATGTACCCCACAAAACCGTTTACGTAGAGAAAAAGTCGCCGCGGCCTAAGTATCGCTTTTAAAGTACCTGTCGAAATTTATATTTCATTATAGAAAGTTGAACCGATATTTTCCGATAAATTCCTGTTGACTTGGTTTATTACTAATCATCATGAAAAATAATACGCAAAGAGATTTTAGATGTGAAACACGTATTGTTGAATGATCTTTCATGAATGTTCGTTTAAAAAATTAAATAATTCAGGCAGTTTGCGAATCTGAAGAGACGGAATTTTATGCAAGAATGAAAAAATACAATATTCAGCAGCTAAGAAAAGTTCACCTACACCAGCCAAACCACAAACGACTACAAAACCAATATCTACGGATCTGACAGGAACTAATATTCACTCAACAGCAATCGCGCCCAGTGTATCCAAGCCAACAACCGGTACCACAAGCAGAAAGGCGAACGCGAAAGAAGACTGATACGTTCGATCGTTCCTCTTTGCTTTCTTCTAAAATACTTTGAATTGGTATCGGAATATTTTGTAGTATATTTCGTCAATTCAAGCAATAAAAACTCGGTGTTCTTGACCTAGTAAATAAAGTAGACAACTCCCTTAATAACGTTTATTTTAAAAAACGTCATAGATCAAATAATGTTATGGTATCCACAATAAGAGTTCAAAATTTCTTTCAATTTTTTCCAACTTTTCGTCATATAACAATTTAATAATACGAATGAACACAAAGAAATTACAATTACTCTTTTTATTGTCCTTCTATGAATACCGGAATTTTTCGCACAACTTCCGTCCATTCAGTATTACTGTTAGGTAAAAATGCGGGCCCCAAATAGGGCCCGGGTCTCGGGAATATTGCCCCGGCTGACACCCCCCCCCCTCTCATCGGGCCTGTTTGCAGCGAAAATATTTCAGTCTATTGCCACCAAAATACTGACTGTTCAAAGTCAACAGCAAGTTGGAATCCTGTTACACCGAACGTTTAATTTTTCAACTTCTAACCCTACCAAAAGAATTCATCGAATGCCGATAATTGTTAAATCCCTGGCCTTTACCCCAATCAGCGGGAACCATAGATAACCTACGCCAACACCAGTTGGGCACATTTGTGTTCGAGAGGCTGCTTAACACATTTTCAGATTTGTGATACTGGGTACGAGCGCACTGCCTGCTATATAGCTGCCTGATTATACCAGCAACAGCAAGACGCCGGCGACGACGACGACGGTGACGATGACAGCGACGACGACGACTACGTTGCTATATGAACACTGTATACATTGTGCATTCACTGTGGCAGAGAGCAGAGCTTATTACGGGCCTCCGAGCGAACCCGTCAGCCACCAGCGGGGCAGTGTGTTGTGATAATCTGCCGTGGTTAGTCAGTTCCGTTCGAAGAGATTTCGGTGTGGTACCGTACAGCGCAACAGTTTCATACGTGGCCGATTTCCCCGGCACTTTTTGTGTGTTTTGCGGCCATAGGCAAGCCGGTGGTCATCGTGACAGAACACTATCGGTTGACACCGCGTAAGTGAACGTATGTAAGTGGAACAGTTTTGTCTTTCTACTACTATCCGTTGCACAACATCCGATCATACGATTCTACGAAATTGCGCGGCAACAGCGCACGCTCCGCTCGGTGGATCCAATTCACACTGATTAGCGTTTGACTTCTGGCTGGCGTTATCGATCGAGGTTCTGACGACAGCAGGCCAGACCCTAGAACCCGTTGGATGTCTTCGTTAAATGCCTGAATAGGTGTGACTTTTTTTCGAGCGAACACGTGTATTCAACCGCTGATAGCATGTGATATTTAGACGCGTAACAAGGAGACCAATTACTCAATCAAATACGTTTCAATTGATTCCCTGCACAATTACTCGCTCAATTGATGCTAAAGGCAGAGCAGACCTGTTGCAGCACCCGGTCGGTGTAAGCTGATTCTATAATGAACTGTAATGGGTTGCGATGTGCGCAACATGAGACAATTCTATTGCCCCCACGGCATTCTTCGATCGTTGGCAATTGCAATTACGTGCACCGAAGACAATTTGTTTCACCTTTCGATGTGATTGTTGTTTTTTCGCAATATTTCATGATCAAGAATGAAATAATGATGATTGAAAATCTAAATAATGCAAGTATTCGGATTGTCCAAGATCGAATCTTAATCGGCAACAATCATCACTGAAAACACTCATAATAAAGTTTTCCTTTAAAATTAGTCACTTGTTATTAAATATTCGGTTAATCCTCCAGGGTGACCCATTCTGTCTGAAGGATTATTTAAGGATGGCTATCAGGAGGTTATCAAGTTATGTTTGGTGTCCTTAAAACTTGGTTCTACTTCAGTTCAGATCAAGACGATTTTTTTCCGGCAAGCTACGGCGGTCGTTCATTGACTATTGAGAATGACGTATTTATGGTACGTCAAACCGAATCGCAAATCATGCAAATAATTTAGACTAGGGGAAAGAGGGTAACAGTGGAACTAACGTTTTCATTGTTCGTTGGAACGTTTTCATAGTTCCACTGTTACCCTCTTTCCCCTATTCATCAATCGGTATTCGTATATTATAAGAGTGATCCGATTATAAGTATGAGTCAGAGTCCATCATCAAACTCGTGCCGGTTAATATTATCACAGCTGCACCATAACTATCGGGTTATCAAAAAGCAGTAATGCATTTTTTTGTAAAGTATGTACATATATACGGTATTGATAATGTATACAACGGTACTTCGTTAGTTCAACGCGGTAGCATCCATGTTATTTCTCAGACTCTGTTGCCAACGCTAGCCATCGAGTGTAAACGAAACAAAAACAAACATTTGACGATTGTTGCCTTCAAACTTCTGCAAATCGTAGGCGTCATTCTGTGCACACGTGGTAACACAGGATGTTGATTTTTTTAGAAGCGATACCGAAAATTATTCGCTGTTAACTAGATTCCGTACTATTATCTAAGCCACCATATTTCGAATAGTTTTTACCAAATGTTATTAAACACTTTTGAAACCGTTTTTATTGTCGCCTACAACGAGAGCGCATCACTCCAGCAGGCTTCCAAATATGTTTACGTGAGCAGTTTGGTGTTTGATGAGGGTTTTTTACTGATAAGATTATGCTTTCCGTGCATCTTTGTATCGCAGTTCAATGCGTTCGTTGTGTATGAATTTTTGTGCATATGTATCATTTTGTGTTCGTCCAATGTAACTTTACTCAAATGAATGTGTTGAATAAAAAAACTTATCTTAAGGGGTTACATGCCTTAATATTTTTTCAAATAATCGATTTTTTTTATAACTGTATCTCACAGTAAAACTCCTTGAGAATATTTTCCCATATTTTTATAGAGATCCGAAAAATAGATCTCGTACGTATAATTCTCGTACCTTGACGATCCCTTTTTTATGCATAAATTTTTGTTTTTAACCGTCAAGTAGCCAGTCACCGTGCGTGCTTCGGTCACCGTTTCGAAATAAATTTCATTATTTTTTTGAAATAGGGGAAAACTACTAAATTTTTGCGTGTACACCGCTAAATTATCATAAAAGAATTCTCATTGAGTTAGAATTGCGATGATAAAATGTTTCTAGTTATGTTTTGACGTGTAGGATTGTTTATTTTCTAAGTCAATCAGCTCTCTGAGAGCGTTTCAGTGGGTACATCGTTTGTAAGCGTAACCTCCATGTACGAACCAAACCGGGGATTCGTAAATCGAATTAGTTCGTAGAAAAGTGTTCGTTATTTGGGATTTAGCTCGTAAATGCTTCACAATCTTATTCAAATTCGTTGGTTGAGCAGTATGGTCGATAAACTGAACAATATGGGTATTTTTGGGACGGGCATGACAAGTAGGTGATGAAAATGGACACTTGGACCCTTTTTGAAATCCAAGATGGCGACTTCCGGTTGAACAATATTCATGATAACCCAAACAATATGAGTATTTGTGGAACGGGCTTGACGTGTAGATGATAAAAATGGACAATTGGAACATTTTTGAAATTCAAGATGGCGATTTCCGGTTGAGAAATATTCACGATAACCCTAACAATACAGCGAAGACCCGAGTTTATCAGCTCCCGATTTAATCAGCCCCCGATTTTGTCAGCTTTTTGACCCGATTTTAACAGTCTCATATGAAAATTGATAGTTTTATGGGCTCTAGCAGACAAACCAACTTGAATTCGAGTAAATCCTTTCTTGAGCATAAGTTATTCTCCCGCGTCGGCTGTTGTATTTTCTGCTCTTCGTTTGTATCGAATGTTATACGACAAGTACGCCTTGTCCGCAGACTAAAGTGTAAACTTACAACGTCTGAACTTAGTGGTGAATTGGCAGTGATTAAATAACTATTATAAAATAGTGTTTTGTGCGATAATTCTGCAATAGTTTTGACAGATTACAACTGCCGAGGAGCCATTGTTCGCTTGCTATTAGTTTCCAATTGTTATCACACTTGGCAGTGGAGAATGGAATGCAAAAAATGCTATACGGCGATTGACTGCAAAGCGGACTTGTTTACTATGTGTGGAGGAAGCTGCAGTGAACGATTCCATGCCAAATGTGTTGGATTAAATGAGGCAAAACTCGATGCTCTGACCAAAAATATAATTTGGTTATGTGATGATTGCTTGGAGGCTTTCAACGAAACTTTAGCAGCTTCACCGATTATTCCACCGAAATTGGGACTTCCATCATCATACATGGAAAAGGATATTGCGCTCATGAAAATCAAAATTGAAGAGATTCAGAACACCCTATCTCGAATAATTCCCAATAAGCAAATGTGTGATCATCACTCAACTCCAGTTTCTTCCATTAATTTGCAAAACACATCAAGCGATGAAGGTCGGATAGCTTCAGTTTTTATACCGCCGCGGAGCCGTTCTTGGGAGAACAATATAGAGTTCTCTCTGTACCTATCAAACATTGGACCCCATGTCAGCGAAGGCGAAGTTCGTTCTTTAGTCTCACAACGGCTTGGCCTTAGTTCAAGTGAAACAGTTGAGGTTAAGAAACTTGTGCCTGTCTGGAAATCGTGCGACACCATTGACTACGCGTCATTCAGAATTAGGCTCAACAACAGATGGAAATCGGTTGCTCTGCAAGCCACGACTTGGCCTCGTAACATCCGATGTAGAGAATTTGAAAACCGTATTAACACAACGTGGAAACCTGGACCTGCGTAGACTTCATATCACATTTCGGATGGATTGCGACATCAGGCAGAGTGAAATAAAATGTGAGGAAATGTTTTGTTTGTTTAATTAATGCAATATGTGAAATATGTTGTGGATATTGTCATGTTGGTATTCTCTTCAATGTTAACATTGTGATTGCAAATTATCTGTTATACTGTTATAAGTTTTGTTGAATGTAAATTGATGTAATTAGTCTATAAGGAGTCACCATTGGGGCCAAAGGGCCTGTTGGTGTAAATATATACAAATACAAATTTTTCTTATCTTAGAGATCCCAAATATGTAAAACAAAAAAAAATATTTTTTTTTTAATTTTTTAAGAGGAACATTTAAACTAAAAAATCAAAAAGGATTATGAGGCTATATCTAGAGACAAAATAAAAATATTTTAAGAGCTTCGGTTTATCAAAAAGAAAGAAAAATATATGTCCCGATTTTGTTAATGTCCCCGTTTTTTCAGACTTCAATTTACCAAGGGGCTGAAAAAACGGGTCTTCACTGTATGGGTATTTTTGGGATGAGCTTGACAAGTAGATGGTGAAAATTGACAATTGTCTCTAGATATCGATATCCGTCATGCACTCGCCAATCCCATTCCGAAAATACCCATATTGTTGAGGTTATAAAGAATTTATTGAAACCGGAAGTCGCCATCTTGGATTACAAAATGGCTCAAGACATCGATTTCCGTCATATACTTGTCAATATCATTCCAAAAATACTCGTATTGTTGAGGTTATAAAGAATTTATAAGAATTTATCGAAACCGGAAGTCGCCATGTTGGATTCCAAAATGACTTCAGACATCGATTTCCGTCATTAACTCGTTAACCCCATGCCGAAAATACCAAACTTTTATTAGTTACAGTTAATTAAGAATATGTAAAATAGTGTACAACTTCTTACTCAAACTTTTTTTACGAACTTGGTTCTTAAGGCGGCAGGAGGGATTTGGCCCCTCGAGATATTTTGAATGTTGCTTAATTTTTAAACTGATCTGTTTCCGTTGAAGTACCCACCGTCGATTAAAAACGAAAGTTTGTTTGTTATATTTCCTTGGATACCGCAAATGATGGCGAAATATCTAACCAAACTTTCGATTTGTGAGTATAGTGGCAAATTAAACATTTTTTCAAAATTTTGTTTTTCTTTTAGGCTTGGGAATCAATTGGAAGAATCAACGAACGGGTATTTGATGTCGACATCAATTTGACGAACTACCAGATAGTGATCCTGAAAAACGTTCATTTTCTTGGTGGGGATTCCACCAAAGATTCGTGCTTCAATAGTATCAAATTCTGTCATGAGTAGCGCAATGATCAGTCTTTTCCAAAATTCGCTGGGGGGATAAGATAATCGTCAAAATGTAGTTCTTTGAAAATTTAACTTTTATTCCCTGTATAGGTATACTGAAGTATTGAGTGTAATGTGGCCTGTTTATTACCTACTTCATATGTACCTAGCTGATAGAATGTGGTAATACTATTGTTGATTTCGTTTTTGAATGCGGGTCAGGGCAAGTTCGTTTGAAATTGTCACCTTACACTAACGCTGAGCCAAAAACGAAATAAGCAGTAGATGTCGAGATATATCATCTGGAATATGAAGTGACGATGGACACTATCAACAACAGGAGTTGGTGGACTTTTAATCATTTGACAACAGGTAGCGTACTCGCGAATACGGCGCGGATTAGGTTTTGGAATCACACGGAACCGGGGCTATGTTTGTTCGGTTGGCTTCATAAGAGAACTGTCTGTTTCTGTTAGGATCAACATAATGTTAGTCTGTTCTCGCTTTTGCAGTAGCAGTGCAGAAGCGTATCACCCAATACACTTGCTCAATGCATAATTTTCACTTTGGCCGGTTAATCCACTGAGTTATTCTTTCGGGTTTACTTTATACTACATTTATAATATTAACATTCTTGTTCTATAAATCGTAGAAGCTTCAAGGTAGTGTGGTTCGTTTCGAAAATATCTGCCAGTCAATCCAATGGAAACGGTAATCGATCAAAATCTATCATTTTATCTCGATAAATCTTTCAAATTCGGAAAATAACGGACAGTAAAATGTTCAACAAATGTTTAGCAAAGGTGTGGCTAAATTACACCGGTTCTAGTTATTTAAACAAACAACGACAATGTGGCACATCGCGGGCTGTTAGAGCTGCAACCTATGGCTTAGTTGATCTCGATCCGTCCCGTGAGACAAATTTTGCAAAATCAGACGAAGTGAAAACTGTTTGCCAAATATACACTGGCCATCGGCAGGAGGACAATTTTTTGCACATGTTTGTTTCCAAAAGTGTGGAGTCGCGTACTTCAATTTGTCTACTCCTATAAAATGTTCTCCTGCCAGCGCGTTTGAATCGTCATTATCTATAATAAACAAATTTCGAATTGAAACCGCTTCTGTTTTGTTCCAATTATCTTCTTTCGTCTCTTAGGTCTGAAAGGGATGAATCGACAATTAATATGATAAAAGATGCTAACAATATTGGCCATTACTCGCTACAACTGTGCTATATTTCTTCTCGATCTTATAACATTTGATAATCGCTGTTCTAGTCGATATTGGTAGTTGTTATGATGTATACTAGGAAAATATGCTAGAGTAGTGACAATCCTCACTTGAAGACGACCTAACTCAAGACCTAAATCGAGTGCACATTTGAACCACTAAGCATTCGATTCGAACATATCACACCGATTTGAAGAAGCGATTCGCCATTTCCAAGAGCCAAAGTGATTGATCGAGCGAAACAATCAGCTTTCTCCCAGGTGCCATTCCTGCACTCTTTCCCTGAGCCAGCCAACATACCCAAGATCAAAAGAGTCGACAACTAGCAGGACCCACATGTATCCCCACCCGAGAGAAATTTGAATACACTTGTAAGGAAGAATTCCCACCATCCAGTCATGAAGACTTATGTACCAACGAGAGAATAGACCGTGCCAGACGAAGGCCACAGGTCCACCAACAGCCCATTTCATCTCAGTAAAAAAATACTTGTGTCTGATCCTAACTCTTTGAAAGCTCCATTTAATCAGAGATCACTTATTGGTTGATAACAACAAAAATCCGCCGTTATCCTACTAAGACGAAACAATACGTATTTCCCCTGCATGTTAAAGTCCCTGGTAATATTTCTTAGCTTATCAAACTGAACAAAGAAAAATTAATATACTACATCGCCAATGCGATGTGATATCCGAACCCAAATATAACTTAATGACATCTAAATTGCACAAACCTTTGAAAAGCAGGCTGTCAGACAATCAAGTGGCACATATCACTCATAATTATACATATGGAGTATATCTATTACATGTTATGATGGACGGAAGAGTAGATAAGTAATTCCCCCAATAACATCAATTCAATTATGTACACTTACTGCAAATTCGAGAACGTCAGAGTGCATGATTCGCCATATGAATTGACAAAATACATATATGCTAATTACTTATCGTGACGCAATTATAAATATTATAAGTTGTGCAAGTATAAATGATTAAAACTAGAGAATCGAATACAAAAATACTGTTTATCTAAAAATCCAGATCTGGAAGTCAACCGATTTGACTATGTACTTGTATGAATTAATTGGTGAAATTTAAAATAACACTGATGCTCACTAAGGTGTGATTCAATGGTGTCCAAGATACCAAACTTCTACGAAAAATTGAAGACATAGTTTCGAGCCTTCACTACTTGGATTGTTACTAATCGCGGGGTATAACCTAAACTCTCGATCGGGTGACTTGACATGAAAATGACCAAAGAATCAAATCATTGCTAAACTTATAAAGAAATAGGCCACTACTATGATTTTACTTGAACAGTTCGTACTAAAGGACGATTGGAGACACCCAATGGAATGTATGGAAAATATCGAAGCTGGGTATCTTTCTCTTCATTGATATCATTGATGGTGTCAAGAGCTTCTGAACCTGTTGATATCGCTTAGTGTAGTTTAACTATTATTTTCTGTATTATGACGGAATGATTTTTGGAACACATGTTACTCTTGTGTAGTTTCGCTGTCATTATTGCATTATTTTGTTGATTTCCAAACTAGACACATTCGTTTTTAAAAACAATTCGATGTCATGCAGCATACACAGGGTATATAATTCACGGGTAATGTGGTGAGCACGGCTCATGCTAATCAATAAAACGTTGCAGACTTCAGTAAAAATTCTTACACTTATGGATATATCGTTGATGTTTATATCAGCATGGGGTATCAATGACAGAATCGTCTAATGCAAGGATTGAAGTGCATTGATGGCTATGCGTTAGGGAAGAATGTGAAAAATTATCTCATCGAAAGTATCATTCTTCTATAATAAGTGTATTTTGTCCAGTACATAATTGATCGCGTTTAATTATTGTTGTTGGCAGAACTGACCGTCAGTCATCATTATTCGGGGCAATTAGAAGTGCAGCTGAAAAATATATCGCAATAAATAAAAATAAATTTATTTTTTACGTTTGTTACAAATCCTTTATCATATATGAATTCAGTTTTCAATCATCACTAGCCAATGTATCCATGGTACGGTATGGAATAAATAAAAGCAACCGATGTTACCTTCAGAATTTCAAATGATTTTTTAGAATTTTTGATTAGCACTGCAAGGCATCGAATTGAAGTAGTTGGACGGCGTTACACCACATTCGCAATTGATTTTTTTAGATTTTATTTTTTATTGAAATTTTCAAAATTCGGATTGTAAACAAACTGCACTTTTCCAACTGTGTTTGCTTTGATCAATTTCTGTTGCTCAATCGTTTCTTGTCAGATCACTGAGCAAATCGAACAAACACACATAAAAATGAGCTACAAAGTTTGAAAAATTGAAAAATCTAAGCGATTTTATGAAAAAATACTACCTTGTAGAATTAGCTGAACTTTGGACGGAAAAACTTTGTATCGTTGATAGGTATGATACTACTACAGTGAACTTGCATATGCTCCAAAAATTCAATACTGAGAAAAAAGTGTAGTAGGGATTTGAAGTCACTCCGGATTTTTAACAAGATAAAATCCTACTGCCGCCTTAAGAAAAGAGTTCGTTATTTCGAACTTAGTTCGTAAAAAAGTTACGTAAATCGAATATTTTTTTTTTGAGAGTTGTCCTACTGGAGCTGTAGAGCTAGTGTCTCGAAAGGGCTCCCCGTCAGAATCACATACTACAATTTGCAGACGAGACAAGCAATGTCGCCCAATAAAACACTGCATTATGCCAATTGTAGCGGGCCGTGATTCTGAATGTGATATTCATTGTACGGTTTAGGTATGTGCGGGCGTAGGGACTCGCGATCACGTGTATCATCGCGAAGAGCTCGAGCATTTGTAGTTAACGTCTTCGATCGCGTGTGCTAACGTGTATGTAACTTCGCGTGTATAAATTCTATTTTATAACCGTATGCCTTTCGCATATTCGCATGTGTTCTTGAATAATCGCGCACGGACCGTGAGTCTAATACTTTATTTTTTGGTGTACTTCTAAGATGCTAAAATAGTGTGAGATCTTCTATATCACTAGAGTGCCCGCTGATGTCGCCATGGAACGTGTTGTCTAGTGGATATGTGCTTTATTTTTTTTGATCCTACTGAATGTATGGACCTAAGTTATTAGGACAGAGAGTAATGGTTTCCGGACGTGACCGATTCATGAGCGCGCGAAAACGGACGTTTGTAGGTTCGTGTTTGAGACAGCGTTTGAAACTTCGCGAGCGCTAAAACGTTCTCCTTATTACCAGGGTGTTATTAAGTTTGCACGATCGCGAACGTAGGTGTGCGTTGTTAATCGCGAAGGGCTTAAGCGTTCGTACGTTAACGTGTCTGTCACGTGTGCTCGCGTTCATGTGACTTCGCGTGTACAAGACTGGATTTTGTAACCGTGTGGCATTTTCTATATACGCGTGCGTTCTTGGATGGTCACGCGGACCTTCATTCTGATAGTTAGTTTTTGGTGTACAATTCACATTCTGACAGGGAGTAAGTTACCCCATATCACTAGAGTCCTCGGTCATGTCGCCATGTAACGTGATGTCCAATGGATATAAGAGCTTTCTTTTTTAATTGATCCAATTGAAGGCGAGTGCGGGAGTTTTTGGGTTCACGCTTGAGACCGCGTTTGAAAATTTATAGAAGCTGATACATTCACTTTATCACTGGGATTCGATCATGTTTACTAGATCGCCGATGTAGATGCCGTGGATGATAGCGAAGGGCTCAAGCATTTGTATATTAACGTGTTTGTCACGTGTATGTGACTTCGCGTGTATAACTTTGATTTTATAATGACGGATTGTGTATTTTTGTTTGATCGCGCGCGGACCGTGAATCTGAAGCTTAATTTTTAGTGTATGATACAGATAGTAATCCGTTTCCCCATATCACTTGAGTTCTAGGTCATGTCACCATGGAACGTGTTGTTTAGTGAATATGAGTGTCACTTTTTTGATTGGTTCAACTGAAGGCATTAGTGCAGGCTGGTAAAACTTTCGGACGTGACCGTTTCATGATCGCGCGAGTGGTGGGTTAATGTTTGAGACCGCGTATGGAAGTTTAAAGATGCCACGTTTACTTAATTACCGGGGTGTTTTCATGTAGGCGAAATCGCGGGCGTAAGTATATGTGGATTATTGCAATTGCATGGTCGCGTTTGTGGCCAGTTTTGTGTTATCGCGAAGGCCACGAGCGTTTGTACCTATATGAGTATAGATAGCGTATAGCAGAGATATACTAATAAAAGGAATCATAACATGCTGAATAAAGAAAAAAAGATGCAAAGAGCTTGACTAGAAGTGTATAAATTGAACAATACTATTTTGGTATACATAAATAATGGAAAAGCAAACTAATAGATGCACAGAAGAAACAGACCAATGAAGTAGAATAGAAAAACACATGTAACATGCAATCAAACTCGTCTAAATGCAGCAAATGTTGAATATTTATCATTACCGACAATTGCATGCTGTTAGACTTTCATCATGCTATGCTGGCCGGGAATGGATGACTCACGTGCGTCGGTAAATTTATTTTACCCTAATTTATCCAGCCCGACTTTCCCCAATGAATAGAACTAAATGCTCAGATTGATCACCAGAAGTATTAGCCACTATTCTGTCATATACGTCAGTTCTGCATCCATTTCCTGACCCAACTGTCACAAATACTCAGACGAATACATACATAGATACACATACGACTAGCACATAACAGTTGTACACTAGTACGAAAAACAACGATTATCACAAAGCTACAACTAATAGGTTTCTACTTATTCTACTTTATTAAATTTATTTAATTGTTAAATTAATTTAATTGGTATATGCACGATGACGAAGTCGACCTATAAATGGACACACAATGACTCCCTCCGTGAGCCCCGTCCACGAATACTACCAATAGAACAATATTTGCAAACATGGCACACAGCAAAAGTCAATCTACGTCGATCCGCCAGTCGGCCACGCCACCGCCCATAGACCAGTGGTTTAGCGTTGGTATGCGCTGGTGTGGAGTATGAAAAGACATATAACATAAAAAAGGCGCATAAGCCCTCTCGGTCTCCTCGATGCACCACTATCGAGGCGTAATGCAGTACCCATCTTAAAGCAATTGATGCTTGATGATGTTTGCAATACCGTCAAACCCCTAAACCTTGGGGAGGGAAAGTTACGTAAATTGAATATTACGTAAAAAAGAGCTCGTAAATGGAGGTTTCAGTGTATTAGTATATCTTTGCTATACTCTATCTATACTCATATAGGTACAAACGTACAAACGCTCGTAGCCTTCGCGATAACACAAAACTTGTCACAAACGCGACCATGTAATTGCAATCATCTACACATACTTACGCCCGCGATTTAGCCGACATGAAAACACCCCGGTAGTTAAGTAAACGTAGCACCTATAAACTTCCAAACGCGGTTTCAAGCATTAACCCATTACTCGCGCGTCATGAAACGGTCACGTCCAGAAGTCTAACCTCGTTCCTAGCAGTCTAGACTAATGCCTTCTGTTGAACCAATCAAAAAAGTGACGCTCATATTCATTAGACAACACGTTCTATGGTGACATGACCTGGATATCTAGTGATATGGGGAAACTGACTCTCTTCTACCATCTGTACCATACACTAAAAATTAAGCATCAGATTCACGGTCCGCGCGCGATCATTAAAGAGTACACGCTACATGATTATAAAATCGAAATATATACACGTGAAGTCACATTCATGTGACAAACACGTTAAAATACAAATACTTGAGCCCTGCGCAACCATCCACGGCATCTACTCTCGCGATCTCGCAAACATGATAACATCCAGGTGATAAAGTCTCAGCTCCTATTAATTTTCAAACGCGGTCTCAAGCATGAACCTAAAAACTCCCGCGCTCGCACAATCATGAATCGGCCACGTCCGTAAACTATTACCCTCCGTCATAGCAACTTAGGTCCATACATTCAGTAGGACCAATTAAAAAATAAAGCTCATATCCACTAGACAACACCTTCCATGGCGACATGACCGGGAGCTGTAGTGATATGGAAGATCTCACTTTCTTCTAGCATCTAGCATCTAAAATAAAGTATTAGATTCACGGTCCGCGCGCGATTATCCAAGAGAACACGCGAATATGCGAAAGGCACACGGTTATAAAATAGAATTTATACACACGAAGTTACATACACGTTAGCACACGCGACATACAAACGCACACGCTATCGAACTCGTTAACGTACAAATGTTCGAGCTCTTCGCGATGATACACGCGATCGCGAAGTCCCGTACGCCCGCACATACCTGAACCGTACAATGAATATCACATTCAGAATCACGGCCCGCTACAATTGGCTTAAAGCAGTGTTTTATTGGGCGCCATCGCCTGTCTCATCTGCAAACTGTAGTACCGTAAACCGGGGTGACTTTGATCATCGGGGTGACTTTGATCACTCGAAACTACAAAAAACCGAAATTTAACTTTACCTTATTTTTACGAAGCTTCATAAAGTGTCTATTTTTTATAAAACAAATAAATCTCAGATTTGAGCAAGACTAATAAATTACAAGCGCGATTTTATTTTCCTTTAGAGTGGGATGTACCAAATTTACTTTTAAGAGTTTGTTTATTTTAAATACAATTTTTTGTGAAACTAGTTGGCAATTATTTAAAAAAAATTTAAGCTAAAACTCTCAACTTTTTTTTATTGTTCAATATTCCAACGTGTTAAAATGGATGAAACATTTTGTACATTGATAAAGCACTGAAATAAAACAATTTTAGCAGTTTTAAAAGTTTTCAAATCTTTTATTCTAGTTGGACACAAATTATACGAATTTTTGGTTACTCGAATTTTACAGTACATTGAACACTTTGTATAATACCAATTAACATCTATTTAAAAATGAGTATCTTTCCAGAATTAGTTTAAACAAACATTTGAATGAAAAACATTGACATCAATAACTTAATGTGGGTGAACATGCAGGTTATCAAAGTCACCCCGGAATACGAAAACGGACATCAACTTGAAATTATTTTTGGAAAAATAGCTGTAAGCGGACAATTTTAGGTAAAACCATCCAATCTTGTTCTCCTTATATCAGTACATGGTTTAAAAATATTAAACTTGAAAAAAATGTATTACGTCTAAAAATATGCAATGATTACTTCGAAAAGTGATCAATGTCACCCCGGTTTACGGTACGTGATTCTGACGGGGAGCCCTTCCGAGAACCTATCTCTACAGCTCCAGTAGGACAACTCTCGAAAAAAAAGATTTTTGTAGAGATCCGAGATATAGATCGAAAGTTACAGCGCTTCCAAGCGCGCTTCGTCTACCATGAACAGTGGTAGCTTGAAATTTTAAACTCGATTATCTCGAAATGTCGTTTTTCCAAAAATGGGTTTTTTCGTGATCACGATTGCCAAAAAACCACTCAACCGAATTTCTTAATTTTTTTTCATTTGTTTGCAATTATTTTTACTTGCACCTTAACGATTCCTTTTTTAAGCAGAAATTTTTCTTTGCAGATGAGAATTTTTAGTACAATTTTTTAGCTTAAAGCAGCGATTTTTTAGTGAATACGTTCCCGAATGCAGGAAAAAATTATTATTTATTCAGTTAATCGTTAAGGTACGGTGAATACTCATATACTAATGAATTTTCTGAGTTTTGGCATGTTAGTTGATCTATTGGTCTTTAATAGTGATCACCTCAAACCTCTTAAAAAAGGGGTTTCAGGGATAAAGCTATAACTCCGCCAATCATCAATATATTTTTATAAACTTATATTTAATGATTGCTTTATGTCCTTGCGTAAATTCAAACTTTCTTGACATTTGATAAAATTGATAAAATTGATAAAATTGATAAAATTGATAAAATTGATAAAATTGATAAAATTGATAAAATTGATAAAATTGATAAAATTGATAAAATTGATAAAATTGATAAAATTGATAAAATTGATAAAATTGATAAAATTGATAAAATTGATAAAATTGATAAAATTGATAAAATTGATAAAATTGATAAAATTGATAAAATTGATAAAATTGATAAAATTTATGAAATTGATGAAATTGATAAAATTGATAAAATTGATAAAATTGATAAAATTGATAAAATTGATAAAATTGATAAAATTGATAAAATTGATAAAATTGATAAAATTGATAAAATTGATAAAATTGATAAAATTGATAAAATTGATAAAATTGATAAAATTGATAAAATTGATAAAATTGATAAAATTGATAAAATTGATAAAATTGATAAAATTGATAAAATTGATAAAATTGATAAAATTGATAAAATTGATAAAATTGATAAAATTGATAAAATTGATAAAATTTATGAAATTGATGAAATTGATAAAATTGATAAAATTGATAAAATTGATAAAATTGATAAAATTGATAAAATTGATAAAATTGATAAAATTGATAAAATTGATAAAATTGATAAAATTGATAAAATTGATAAAATTGATAAAATTGATAAAATTGATAAAATTGATAAAATTGATAAAATTGATAAAATTGATAAAATTGATAAAATTGATAAAATTGATAAAATTGATAAAATTGATAAAATTGATAAAATTGATAAAATTGATAAAATTGATAAAATTAATAAAATTGATAAAACTGATAAAATTGATAAAATATCATCCGAGTATGCCAACCATTGTCGTAGCTTGCAAACTTACGTTCAAACAAAAACTTTTATGTCGGATGTGAGTCCGAAAATGTCAGATGAATTTGTTGCATTTTGCAAACGCAGTTGCATTTTGCAAACGCAGTTGCATTATTCCAGCACTGACTGGACATTGCAAATTATGTTATCACATGGTTACTATTCAGCGTGTTGGGTATTTTTCTAGGTTCTTTGTGAATTCGATTACGGAACTTAATATAACTTGATATGAAACAAAGCTGCGGTAATTCAATTACGTATCCGGATTTTTTGGTTCTCCATAGATAGATGGCCCTATGTACAGAGAGCTAGAATTCAAGTATATACTATTGTTCATATCCCAGTGTGGCAAAGGGCTATAGCTTTTATCAGTAGGTTTCATGAGTCCTTCAGAAGTGAATAGTTCTGGCTGTTTATTGTTTTGTGTTGTGATTGTATTGTGTTGCCCTTTTCCATTTTTTTTTCTTTCGTCTTCCCTTTCCTTTCCACCAGGAAAAAGATGAGACGCCATGGCAAGGAACAAATCTCCGAATAACATGGGGAACGTGCCAATTAAGCTAATATATTCCTATTCCTGATTCCTGATATAAGCTCTATCTATCTTAGGGTGGGAAGTAGGGGTGGGGGTAGGTGGTAATCCCAAGTTATTTATCGATCAACACCTGCGCCGATCAGTCCCCAACGTGGATCTCAGCAGAAAAGGAAACGAATGTTAGTTCTACACTTGCTGTTGCTAGAGGCCGTATATGCTATTGCACACTCTAGAAGTGTCACAAAAGGAGGAGGAAGATAGTAGGGATAGGAGTTCTACGTAATTGTATAGGAATGAATCACAGGAGAAAATATTTCGACAGTAGCTATTTTGTAACGAATCTGAAGATAACTACTATATTCACCATAAAACGTTTTTCCCCATCACTACTATGCCTTTTTCCGAATAAGCAGAATTACTGATACCATATCGTACGATCAGCAATTTACAAGAATATATATTATGCGTGCGTCACATAAAACTATATGATATATTAAATATTTACTTTCCGTTTTCCAAACCTGACAGGCAAAGCATAGCGCAACGGTCAGCGAAACTAAACCACACGATTCGCAGTTTCGCCTCAGTTTATCCAGGTAAAGTGTACAATACTGGCTTCCCCGACGGTGTCGATTTCATCTGTAGTGCAACAGGAGGCTAAAGAAGGTTCTGGAAACAGAATGTCTCGTAAACGACCCCGTGAAATAGCACTCTCGTCGACGGGCCGTACGGCCACCGATGATTCTGTCACACTGGACATTCCTCCGAGTGAAGAGCTATCGTCGGGTGATGGCCAGCAACATCAGAACAATGCACGAACCAACGGTGGGGATGTGAGCAATGGTAGCAGTGGTGGTGCAGTAACAAATAAACGCTTCAGCAGTATTCGCATCGAGGACGATGGAATGGAAACCGGTATGGGTGATAATTGCTGGCCACCCAATCAGGATAGCTCACGGAATGGGCGTATGCATTTCGGTGAGTGTTTAGAAAAAAACTGTACTATTCTATACTTTTATTCTTCTGTATTAACTGACTTGGATACCTGAATGCAATGATCACTCAATTTTAAATGAAGTCCTGGATTATTAACTTTCTTTTATGTTTCGCTGTAGTTACTGAAGTTGTTACATAGATTATCGACTTATCACTAACCAGTTGAAGTTGATCAAATGTATCTGAAAAGATTATTTTTGAAATCGTTCTCCACTTTTCTAAATTTTCTTTTACCTTTTTCCAGATTCTCAACCGTCAACATCCACGAAACCGGCCTCGCTGTCCACTTTGTCCAGTCAACTAGGAAGTGGAGTCGAGCATAGTCCTCCGGTTGTAAGTAATCCATTCCATATATCCATTAGAATGCAGGTCATAATTGAACTTCCTAGTGTGTTACTAAATACAAAGTGGAATACGTCATGATGGCATTAAATATTGATTCACGTTCACACTCTAGCCTGATGATGAGATGAGCGATATACGTTACCTAGCTACGTGTTGTGTAGCTGTGAGTACCGAAAAAACGACAGTATGAAGGTAGAACGATGGAATACCATTTCCAATCAATTAAGCTTTTTTTCGCTGCCACTGTCCCTTAAATGATTGCACTACGTAATTATTCTGCCATTCGTTCGGTACGTAACCGCTTTCGGTATTTAAGCGACACTCGTACTATGAACACCGTAAAACAGCAGATCCACGACAGCACTGATAACGAATGTGACCTTGAATAGCGCCTGGAGTTTTTTTTCGTCATAATCTCTGAAATAATACTAATCAAAACATCCGCCAAGTGGTGTGTTGTACGTTTTTTCCCGGTGCAAAATTGGCTGAGCTCCCGAATCACACCATATATCTGACGTCAGCATGACTTCGTGTGGAGGTCGAATGGCGCTGCGCTGGTAGCGTGCTGCCGGGCGGGCGTCTATAGGGATTTACTATTACTTTCTGATAAGATAATAATTTTCACTTTTTTTGCGAAACGGCAACTTTTTGATAAATGACTCACGAGTGCCGTCGATCGTTGTAGCAAAAATGCCAACCCAGTTATACTCTAATTGCCATAATTGCTTGTTACGTTGATTTCGAAATACTTATCTCTTCTATATTCCTTCATATTGATGTTACCTACACTGGATTTGCAGACGTTTGCAGTCTACTTTATGCTTATTAACATTTAGTCTATAATTAGCTGGGTTTGAAAACATATAGAACTAATAAAAATAGCGCCCTAACGTCGTTGTAAATAAAAAGGCTTGAGCAGAATGCTCTGTTGCGGACGGGGCGTTGAAGCTCGGTTTGAAAAGCATGACAGCCTGTTCTCTGTCGCACAATTAACTTTTCAAATTAAATATATCGCTGCGTCTGTGACGCGGCATTCTGTTTGATCTTTTAGCATCCGAAGGTGTCAACACTCGACTAGGTTGCTTTTTGTTTCGAGCGATGGTATGCTATTCCAATAATAACGGAACCTTTCGATGGGACCTGACGCTGCATCAGTGACGTATCTGTTTTTGGACACTAATTTGTGATTGCTTAAAACAGCATTTGGAATATGGCCCATATGCATTAGTGTAGGATTAGTTTTATATTTTTTAAGTCCGTTATTTTCGGAATATTCTACGCTGGCCTAGATGTGCACGATAGCTGTCTATCTCGTGTTATTTAACCGTGCTGTAAATAACTACAAGAATGTAGTGCATGCCGGCTGTAGGGTTGTATGTAAATGGCTGGCTTAGTTCGATGTAGCATCATGCACCTTTTCTTCATTTCTACACGACCGGCGATTGTGTGTTCTGTCCCGAAGTTTACTTACACGTCGGCACACGTAAATGTTTCGGCAGAGTCTCAGTTTTTTGCATCTGCATCTCAGTAGAAGATGCAGTTGTTTACTGAGATTCTGCAAAGATTTCGTTGAAAATCAGTAAACAAACTTGTGTCGAGATATCATTTTGAAAATTTGTTGATTTAATGTGCGAAAAATTGCCGTGTGCAGCTTTTCTACTGATCATGAGTTTTGCTGATCTTTTAGCATTGAAAATGCTTTTATCGGCAAAGTGTTAATTTAAAAATCGCCTCGCGAAATTTTGTTATAGTAAATATAGTGTTGCGATTGCGGATTGATTTCCATTGTTAAATCAACAATTGATTCAGACAATTCCAGCTTCAAAAAATTTGGTTGCTTATTTGTATTTCAAACTTATTTTATTATAAAAATCCGCGAATTTTCAAAAGTTTGAAAAGTCTTTCAATAAAATTTAGTAAAATTATACATAAGTCACAAATTTCCTTTCTTTCCGTCATTCATTGTTTTTTATTATTTATGTAAAATAATATTGACCACATGGGTCATTTATCTTTTTCGGAAATAATATACATTTCAGATAGATTTAAATTCAAAGAAAGAAAAACTTTTTGCGGTCGTCTATCCTGGGCACACTGTTTGCTGTTTCGTGTGATAATTGTTGGGGGTGAATTCCCATACCGTCTGCTGCTTGTTGGTTGTTCAGTAGACTGGTTCAATTTTTGACTTCTAGCTCCACCAGGCTCTACTGATTCCTTTTATGGCCCTTAGTAATTGTGCAAATTTTGGTACCGATCGGTTGTGTCTACGGACCCTCCAAAAATTTCAAAGTTTGTATGGAAGTTTGTATGAAAAATCGGTTAACATTGAAAATAAATTCTTAAAAAATCACCTCATCAATCAATTACTCAGAACACTAGTTATTTCTAAAGGTATCCTTCTACTGAACGCATTCGGGGAATATTATAAGTTTATGAAAATTCGCTGAGAAAAGTTATTAACTAACGAAACAGCATGACTTCAAAACAAGTGGATTTTATTATTAAACATAGCAACCCTGTTTGAATAGCTGCATCTGCCATATGTGGGCGGTGGATGGCGAGTCTAGTTTACACTTGTATAACGATGAAGCTATTCAAACAGGGTTGCTATGATCAATAATAAAATCCACTTGTTTTGAAGTCATGCTGCTTCTTTAGTTAATAACTTTTTTCAGTGATAGAAACAAACAGAGTTCTGATTAATTGATTGATGAGGTGATTTTTTAAGAAATTATTTTCAATGTTAACCGATTTTTCATACAAAGTTCCATATAAACTTTGAAATTTTTAGAGGGTCCGTAGACACAACCGATCGGTACCGAAATTTGACCAATTACTCAGAGCCATTAAAGGAATCAGTAGAGCCTGGTGGAGCTAAAAGTTCAAAATTGAACCAGTCTATTGTTCAGTGTGCCCCCTCTCCCTCGCTCTCGTGTTCGTCCATGTCGTTGTCGCTAGAGCAGTTTGTATGCTCACTGTTGGTTGTTTTTTGATGATTCTGGTGTTTCTGAGTAACCTTGGTGTATGGTATTCTTTTTTGGTTATTCCTTCGCTAGGTGTACTGTATGTTTGCTTAGGGTTGTTGGGAATTATCTTTTGGCTTGCTATCTGTGGTTTAAATCCATTTCCGTGGCAGTTTCAGCGCATGATTTACTGCATAGGGTTCTTTGAATGTAGATGATAGCTTGAGCAGATTTGTATCCGACGGTCAAGTAAGATGGTATAGGCAGGTACAGCTGCATTCTAACCACACGAACCCCGTTGAGAATACCGGAGAAAAAGTTTCTCCAGGTGTCATTCGTAACCGATTCCACTTTTCCGTACTTCTACATGAACATTTCAAAGTACTTGGAGCGTGCGCGGTGTCAACTCATGAAGGCGAATTTCGGAATTATCCTTGTCGAAATAAACGGGGATCAAAGTTTTAATGTTGTATTCGACATCGTGTTGCATGTTATTCATTTTACCAAAGAATTCTGCATCGGATAGCATCTTGAACGTTATCGGTGCCCCATTTTTGTTATGATGTAGTTGTAGATGGGTCAATAACGTAAAGTCAAGGTATATTTTCAAACAAAAAATTACCCAAACGGCAATACCAACACATTCAAATCCTTTCTGTATCGCCCTCATGTTTCATAAATTCTTATACAATAAAAATTAACACGTCGGATTGTCTGGAAGTGGAAGTAGCACTTTGCTTGCCATTGTACTGCGCATCAAGCGAAACGAACACAATGTGGAAAACGATGAGTTTCGATTTTCATCACACAACACATTCCGTAATTGAAGATCGGCACACACTTCAAAGCACTGTCAGAAAAAACTGACTCGGAATAGTGGTGGGGTATTTCTGTCGGTTTTAAATTGAAATTTCTTTTCCATTGTATCCAAACCGAGGATCCGGATCCATACACTGTCTGGATCTTCAGGAATTGGTCCGGATACTGGTCCATATCCGGGAACTGGTCCGGATCGGGAACTGCGCCGGATCCGGGAACAGCCTAAAACTTTTATTTCACTATCCAACTTATCCAGCAAAAAAAATCCGTGATTCCGGCTGGTTTCTGCCAATATTGAGACAGAATCTAGCCTTAATGCTGGCAGAAATCCGCCAGATTTCCGGTTGGCTTGAATCGATACTAAAACTATCATAGAAATCGACCGAATTATCCTGCATACGAACAGAGCCGAGTGGACACATACTGAAAAAGTGTATGATTGTATGATGCACATACATGAACAGTTACCGAAATTCGTCATTCCACCATTTACTACCTTTGCGGTAGTACCGCAATGCGCAATTTCGTGGTCTGTTACCGAAAAGACAATAGACTCTTACCCAAAGTAATAGAAACATAACCGTCGGATTTTGGATGCAGGCTGGAATGCAGGAATGCAGGATGTAGTGCGAATTCCGGAAGAGAGACCAGCCAAAACTATACTTAGCAGAGACCCTGGAAGAGGCCATCGACTTCGGGACAAACCTCGCATTCTCTGGCTGTGGGCAATCGGGGAAGATACGCGTGCGGCGGACGGTCAAGGAGACGTGTGGCTACGTTAAATGAGGCCAAAAGCAGTGGAGGGGTACTAATTATTCCCATATAAAAAGAATAAAAATAAATTAGGTAATTACGAATCTATTACGACTACCTTATACATGGAAAAGAATACATAGTATAGAAATTTCCATCTATTAGTTGGTAAATCATATCTTCTGTTTGGGTACAGCGCTAGCGCCAATTCTCTAGGTACATCCAGTTTACTGTGTGTGTATTACCCGAACGTGAGGGGTATGAGAACGTAAACACAAGCTTTTCGCTGGCACTCTCCTCCAGCGACTATGACGGCATTGTTCTGACCGAGACATGGCTGCGCGATTATGTATTCACTTCAGAACTTTCGCTGGACTACGTAATGTACCGATGTTATCGCAACCCAGCATCCAGCCATCTGTGCCGTGGTGGTGGCGTTCTCATAGCGTTGAAGAACTACCTGAAAGGTTCTCCACTGAGCTTAAGCGGAGTTTAAAATTTTGAGCAAATCGCAGTACGTATTACCCTTCCGCATCAGTCCGTCTTTATTTGTTATATACACCAGAGGCCAAATAGCGACCCAGAGTTGTACAAAGCACACGCCGATTCCGTTTATAAAATTCTGGACAAAGTCAGCAGCTCGGACAATGTTATCATCATCGGTGAGTCTTCAGTGGTCGCTTGATAGTGATTTGAAATGCTATTTACCTCTTAACGCATCGTCATCGTCGGAATCTATGGTTGCAGTAGGCCTGTACCAGATCTGTTCACTTACGAACTTGAACGAAATGATACTCGCTCTTGCGTTCGTAAATAACATCGATGTAGTTGAGCTGCTTGAACCTTCGAGTACTTTACTGAAAATCGATCCTCACCACAAACTTTTTGTGCTGCGGTTGAATGTACGCACTAATGCAGGAGATGATTTTTTTCCAGTCGTTTGACGATCTTAACTTTGATTTTATTCGCAGCAATCTTGGCGAAATTTCCACATTGATTGCTGCTGTCGACTGGAGTGACTTAATGTGTTGCAATGAGCTGGACAAGACCGTCTATGGAATACTCCGCTTTAATGTTCCAGTAAAACACATCAAGAAGAGAATGGACCACAGACACCCGTGGTGGAACGCTGAAATTCGCCGTTTACAAAGTACTCTACGAAAACATCGGAAAGGATATTTTCGCTACAAACCGCTGAAACGGTCAGGAATGACGTTTTTCGCGAGTACACGAATCGAGTGCAAAGCAGTCTCAGTGACCATCCTTCAACGTTTTGGTCCTTCGTGAATAGCAGAAATCGTTCTGTCAGTACACCAACTGACGTTTTTCTAGTGAACAGCTCCTCCTCCTTCCCAACTGAGGTCGTGAATCTATTCGCTGATATCATTCGTGATGTGTTCAATAGCGACTGCATTGTCACTTTGGAAGAGTATTTAGAAACGCTGCCATCGCACAACCAGGGTTGCCACTATTTTTCAACGAAAATCTGGCAGTTCATCTGAAAATGTCTGGCAAAATCTGTCACTTGACAGCGACCTCAAAGTCAACAAAATTTGCAAACATTTTGGTCTTCATAGAATGTGTATTAATCACATACGACCCAGATTTCCAAAATTTATGTGTAACAACTTCTATAATTTAAAAATCTGATAGAATAAAAGATTTGATCTTTTGCTGGGAGCTCAAAAAAAACTATTGCTCCAGAAAAATCTAGCATAATGGTAATTTCGGTGGGGTGTAAATATTTTGAAAAATCTGGCAAAAATTTCAAAAATCTGGCAAAATGTCTGGTTTGAACGAAAGTCTGTTCAGTTGGGAAAAATCTGGAAGATTCCAGATAAATCTGGAACATTGGCAACGCTGCGCACAACATAAATCTACCTCGCCTGGTTGTTAGTGAGGCCGACGTCTTGAAAGCTAGAGCTAGAAACATTCACAACGTTGCGAACTACAGAGGTATCTCACTACTAAACTGTTTTGCTAAAGTCCTCGAAAAGTTGGTCTACAATGTTATGTATGCAGCTGCTTCCCATTTAATCTCGGAATATCAGTATGGATTTGTCATGAAATGATCTACTACATCTAACTTAATGGCTTATACTTCTTTGTTGTTTCCTGTCATCGAGAATCGTCAGCAGGTGGATTCAATTTATATCGACTTTTCAAAAGCTTTTAACAAAGTACCTCACAACATCGCAATCCGGAAATTACTGCGACTAGGATTTCCAGCTTGGCTGACTAATTGGTTGCAGTCCTATCTCTCTGATTAGGCTGCATTTGTTTGAATAAATAACACGCGGTCAAGCATGTTTAATGTATCCAGCGGCGTTCTGCAAGGCAGTCATCTAGGCCATCTCATTTTTATCTTATCCATTAATGATCTCTGCAGTCGTATCAACTCTGGAAAACTGGTGTTCGCTTGATGATTTTATAGTTTTCCGTACCATAGTTGTAAGCTGAGTTTTTCCGACCATACACTGCAACAACCGCTAAAGCTTTTGGGATGCTAGGCTTTTTATGAACGTGTCCACTGGAAAACAGACAGAGAAAGAATGACCGGAACGGTGATAATGAAGAAACGGTGAAAATTCACCTTTATAGTGGAAGCACCTAGAAAAGATATGTCCTCAAGCAGGAATCGAACCTGCGAGATCTCCCAGTCTCTAGTAGGGTGCGTTAACCACTCCGCCATCGAGGAACTGCGATGATGTCATCACATATTCCCAATAGTATCGTGATCACCGCTGCAGCTTCCATTTTTTTTATTTCGATTATAGAGGTTTTAACCTTAAGGTCATTCGCCTCTTCGAGTTAGAAAAATCTCTTATGAAAAATTTCTAACCCTATGTGCGGGGTCGAGACTCGAACCCAGGTGCGCTACGTACAAGGCAATCGATTTACCAACTACGCTACGTCCACTCCCCAGCCTTCAATTCCTCCCAATTGACCTATCGACCCCCAATGTCCTTAAGAAAGGAAAAAAACAAAACTCACGCCAAAACAAGGAATGTATGCTAGGTTTTCTAAAACGAAACATTGCAGACTTCGACGATTTCTACGCACTAAAGTCTCTTTACTGTGCCCTGATTAGAAGTGTTTTGGAGTACGCGGTGCAAGTGAGGGCACCATAGCATGCCGTTCAAAGTGACCGATTAGAGCGCGTACAAAGATGTTTTGTGCAATTCGCTCTCAGGAAACTATCACGGAACGATCCCGTCAGATTACCGCCATACCCAGACAGAGGTATGTTACTTGATTTGAGGGCTTTGGAGATGCGGCGCATCTTTCTGCAGAGAATTTTGGTATTCGACATGCTGTCGGGAAATATCGACAGCCCATTTCTTCTGTCCAGTATTAGTTTGTCCGTGCCTCTCCGTGCTCTACCCCCACTATGTTATGAATCACCGAACATGTAAGTTAAAATACGTCTGTGCGGTAACTGAAGATTTAAAAATAAAATTCATCGGATCACACTTGCCGGTATTTTGGCCCAGTCATCCAAAATGGCGTTTTTCAGCGTCTCGAGGCTGGTGTATTTTTTGCCTCGGACCTTGCTCTCCAAAAGGGCCCAGAGAGAATAATTCATTAACCCTTTCTTGCCCAACTTTTTTCTAGTGCACGTAGGATTTCAAAACTATTTTTCCTTGAAAACGGTGTGGTCAAGATACACGAAAAGCCATTTTTCATAAAGATAGATGCTAGAAGCTGCTCAATTTTTATCTTTCAAAGCGCAATACAAATCTCCTAGAATAATTACAATACGACACAGATCTTTCATTAGGGCCTAAGTCGCAATGTACTCAAATGGAGAAAAATCAGTTTCAATATTCGGCGAAGGTTTTCTAAATGTAGTTTTTATTGTAGGTATAAATTACTTTATGACCGTGTTTTTCCGGAAGCATTTTTCGTTAAACCTTATGACAATATAACACAGAATTTAATTCCTATGTGCTTTTAGTGGGTAGAAACTAAAAAAATGCTTACGCCCAATTTGCATCCCAGTCGTGATTTCGCCCTTCAGCAACCACCATTTGCGGAAGGGCTAAACCGTGTACATAATTTTCAGAAGGGCGCGGTAAATAGGCTAAACTGACTCTATCTTGCTGGGTAGGGCTGGGTAAATGGGCGAGCTTGACAGTATACCTTTTAATAGGGCTCAGCAAATGGGCGCATAGAAACCCAATGTAAAAGAAAGGGCGCGTGAATCTTTTCTTCAAATTTCATGAAAATATCGAAATATTCGAATGTTTATGTGCAACAACTATCGAGTAGACATGATCATAGTAGATATTGCTTATTATTTATATAACAGAATCGCCGTTTATTCTTTTATTTGTGAATAATAACCGTACGCCCGCTTCTGTCTAAAAATGTAAGTTTGGCCTTTATATTCCATATGAGAAGAAGGGCCTAAGTCGAAATCTCGAAGAAAATGCATGTTTCGCCGTTTTGTTTTCTTTAATTATACATCGAACTAAAAACCATTTTAACTAATTTTCACCTCAATCTTGTAGTATTTTTGTCGCATAATGTCATAATAGTGAAAACGCAGTTTGTTTACATTTGCGATTTAAGCCCTAATGAAAAATCTATGTCGAATAGTCCACTTACGTGGAAATCGTAGCCAAATGCACTCTAAATTGATAAGTTTTATCAGTTTTCAATAATATTGAACAATAACGAAGATATATGAAAAAATCATTTTTCGTCGTCAATGTAAACTGTCCCTGGCAGCACTGCTCCATTGGAATCCAATCAGACTAATTGCAATAACTTCAGTTCTAGAGCTGATCCTTGTAACAGTTAGTAATCACATGAAAGGCAATAGTCACGTTTATTAGCCTTACTTGTTTTTGTGAGCAAATCTTGCCTCAATCAAAAGTTATAGCTGGTTAAAAACGTTGTTGTCCACAAACAACATGGGCATGAATGGGTTAAATTTCTGGTGAATTCGAGAGCCACTGTGTGGTCGAAGGTTGGTTTTTAGCCATTCTTGATTCACTCGTGCTTTGTGAGGCTGTACCAAGTCTTGTTGAAACGTCCATGGTTTGCGACCGAAATGTTTTCCTAGAGTTTCAAAGCAGTCTTCAGAACACTTTCCCGACAATATGTCGCATGTACTTTGACGCCGGGTTCGATGAAAACGATTAGAGAGCGTCCATCTGCGATTACAGCAGCCCAAACTATTATTTTTGGTGGGAGCTGCCTCTTGACGGCCAACCAATGAATCAAATTCTCGTATTAACGATGAGTCAGTAAACCTAATCGTTTTGATTTTTAGAATTGCTCAATTTGAACAAAAAAAATAGAAAACTAAATTTGACCGCTTTCGGCCAAGTAAAGCAACTCCTTCACTTTTTTGCGTCCACTTTTGTGCAACATCCTTTTGTACCAGCGATGTTAGATTTACAGACATGTCTGTATTTTACAGACTTTTGATGTTTCCTACAGACGTAGCCAGAGATCTACAGACTTTTAAAAGGGTAATAGTGTTTCATAAAATTGCACTAGAATAATTGTTTTCGAATACGAATGATTCCTTCACAATAGAATTCTACTTTTAATTTATTTTTAAAGTAAAATTTTAGTGTAACTAGGATTTACACAGCCATCTACAGACTTTCACAGACATTTTAGTTATTCTTCTACAGACATTTCAAAAAAAAACATGTGGCATCGCTGTTCTGTACGCTTGTGAACAATACTCGGATCTGTCATTCGACCAATTTATATGTAGCTGATATCAGTGCGACAGTTGCGCGAGCGGTTTGAAGTTGGTTACACTTCGAGTGTCGGACTCTGTAGCGTATATGTCTGTTCTCTGTGGTGTAAACCTCAATGTGGCGCTGTAATGAAATATTAGGTGGTAATGTACCGCTCGTATTGGCGAGTTTTGCCAAGCGCACTTGTATCCTGTTTCGGTTCATTATGAGAATAAGGTGAAGTAGAAGATATTTTAAGTAGGTAATTTTATTTTACCTAAAAGTTTGAGTTAGCCGGTCAGTCTGAACAAATAATTCTTCATAATTATTCAAGAAATTAACCTGATTTTATCAAAACTACGAACTGGGAAATATGGTTACAATCGACTCTACTGCTATAGTAGCCACTATACCGTATACCGAAAATATGCAACTACAATTCAACGCGTAAACAATAAAAACTCTAGACATAATTCTGATTTAGTGTCCTGTATCTACTACCTAGACGAACATAGCAATCTCAAAAACTCACGATGACATAATGTTACCGTATATCGTTCTTTTATCGAACGAAATGGCACGTCATTCAACGTCACACCAGCAGCGTAGAGACGTCGGATGTTTTCAAGGTTGGGACTAAAAAAAGTGGTTCATGTGTGTGCGTGTGCGCAAAATGAAGGCAAAACCGGATTACGCAAGCACGTTTCTCTATCCGGTCGGCTGTTGCGATGAGCACGTGATTTTATTAACAACAATAAAAAAATGATACCGGACAACCGATCGGTGCGTTGTGCTAGTTTCCTATTTTCTACATTTGTAAAGTACGCAGCTATTTCCGTGTTGTGACAGACAGTACTGGATCGCGTTTCTAATCGCGAACTAAAGTATGCCGTACTTTGAACCCGCTCAGCTAACCGTTGCCAACTGCGTTCGAGTCGTTTTATTTTTTTAGTCGGTGATGCTTGTTGACACCTTCAACTAATGGCGGATTATAGTAAAATGTAAACATAATACGTGTTCAGTACCCTCATCATCACCATCATCATCGTCGTCGTTCGACGGATGATCTGTGGATTTCGATTTCACCTAAAGTCAGCCGGTCGTCGAGTCATCCGATCGAATGATGAATTGATTATTTATTTGTGGGTTTCACTACGACGACCAACTATGCTACAACCACACGCAGCCGAAGTTGTACACCGCATATGGTATTGGTGTTGTCGATCCAACTCACTAGCTGTGTAGGATGATGAGTCGACGGAATTCCGCGAAAGTCAGTGACGTCACTGACCATGTGCTTTGAGCCGTGGACCGGTTCATGGATCGGTTCACCTATGAGAGCGCGCGCGAGAGCGAGAGAGTTGGAGGTTACGGGTGTGGAATCGGATGATCTTGAAATTGATCACGCTGACTGCGCGATCTATTCGATTAAATCGAGCAGGTTGCTGTTCCTGGTACAGGATTCGGCTGTGTAGACCGAAAAGGTGTTTGCAAGATAAGACTACGTAGTTGATACTACGTTTTCATTGCATCGGAGTTCGGCTCTAGTGAATCGTATGGCATTTAAGCACTGTGTGCTAATTTAGTATTAGGTAATTGCGCTAATGGTCTGCTCCTACTTGCGAATTTTGTTACTGACTCACCCCCTTAGAGAAGGGTCGACCGACGTTCGCGGCAATGAAAACATCGGTAGAAAGCAACACGCGATAATTGTTGTTACACGACTGCGCTGACGCATGAGCGAAGTGAACAGCGTGGAACTTTTGAGTGGTCCAATTTCTATGCTCCACACACACACTTAGGTTGCGCTTGCGTTCTAATTTTTCGCATTTAGACGAACAGACGAGCGTAAAAATTACGACATCGGACAAGCGGACTACAAGCTGATATGCTGTGTTCTTTTTCTTTTCGTTCCGGATGGGATGAGCAAATTTTTCGGTCATCGTTGAAGACCTATTCGGTTTGTTGGTGAAATGCACCAGCTAGTAGAATTATTAGTCGGGATAAGAATGGAGCAATACTGCGTCGTCAGTAGGAATTGTCTATTCTGAAAAAAGTCCATGGCGTAGACATAGCACTCGTAATCGTAGCTATTTTCGTTCCAAAGGTATCTTCCAGTTGAAAGATGCTATAAATGAAACAATTTAATTTTTTTATTTAGAGGTTTTAACCTTAGGGTCATACGCCTCCTTTCGGGTTAGAGAAATCTCTTTTAAAAAAGATGGGTGGGTAATGTCTGCGACATAACCGGAGAGATGTAGAATACATAAGGAACACGTTCTTCAAATATGTTGATACTCATTAGGATTTTATTGTGACCACGACACCCCATTTCAATATTTCTGAATGAACAGAAGGTCGAGTTTGGAAAGTTTGTAACTTTCATTGTACTTAACCAAATTACACAATGTTCGCACTAATGATTCAGAAATATGATCAGGAATCTTCTGTTAGATTTGTAAGTATGTATAATTTACATGAATAAAGAAAAATTGATTTTCAGGAATCAATTATTATCTGTTCTTCCATTGGCCAGTACTACGCGACTTCCTCATGCTAACAATTAATTTCATCGTTAGCCATCTCCCTCACCAAGGCCAACAACGCCAACAAAACCGGTCCTTTTCAGGACCACCATCATTTTTGTAAAGAATAATTTGAAATATTCCTCGCCCAAATCAGCTTTTGTCCGAAAATCCTAATGAGTATCAACATATTTGAAGAACGTGTTCCTTATGTATTCTACATCTCTCCGGTTATGTCGCAGACATTACCCACCCATCTTTTTTTATTGTGACCACGACACCCCATTTCAATATTTCTGAATGAACAGAAGGTCGAGTTTGGAAAGTTTGTAACTTTCATTGTACTTAACCAAATTACACAATGTTCGCACTAATGATTCAGAAATATGATCAGGAATCTTCTGTTAGATTTGTAAGTATGTATAATTTACATGAATAAAGAAAAATTGATTTTCAGGAATCAATTATTATCTGTTCTTCCATTGGCCAGTACTACGCGACTTCCTCATGCTAACAATTAATTTCATCGTTAGCCATCTCCCTCACCAAGGCCAACAACGCCAACAAAACCGGTCCTTTTCAGGACCACCATCATTTTTGTAAAGAATAATTTGAAATATTCCTCGCCCAAATCACCTTTTGTCCGAAAATTCCAATGAGTATCAACATATTTGAAGAACGTGTTCCTTATGTATTCTACATCTCTCCGGTTATGTCGCAGACATTACCCACCCATCTTTTTCAATAACAACATTCCAACAATATTTTCAAAGAATGTTGCAGATTTGAAAAGAAGGAAGGAAAAGATTTTCACAAATTTAAATTCTTTTGTCTTATTTGTTAGCGGTGATACTGGCCATGGGATGGTGGGGAACACCCACATTCGTTTGTTATGATAGTATTAGCAGCAGAAAGGAATGGAAAAGCAGTGCACGAAAACGAGCGAGAGAGGATAATTTAAATTCTCTTTCTTTCTTTCCACACATCGTATTTCTTATATAGCTTTCTGAAAATTATTTGTTATACACCATAAAATGTAAATTTCAGTTTAACTCTTATTAGAACACAATTAATTGGTCCTGTAAAGAACCGTTTATTGTTTTATTGCGGGAGCATAATTCAGACGCACTCCCCGCGGACACGGTGAGCCAGTTTAACTCTTATTAGAACGCAGATTAGTTTCTCTGTTGCCCTTTAGTTGGGGCGAAATTCTTGCAGGGCGACAGTTCCTGATCGGGTTGCGATGAGTCACCAGTAGCTGGGGCACTTTTTCCGACCGTCGTCATCGCCAACTGCTTTCCTTCGGTGGACTGGCTGCTTGCTAGCGCTTGAACGAATACGAATGATGCGAAAAACCGACCGACCAATATTCATATATGAACACACGAGAAAGCACTACTATTGCTCTCTCGCTCGTTTTCGTGCCATTCTTGTGCCTTTCCTTTCCGTTCGGCTACCAATACTAGCATAACCAAAACGAATATTCTGTCTTTCCATCGCATTCAATCTAGTGGCCAGTGCTAGCAAACTTGCATGTTCAGTTTTTCAATAACAACATTCCAACAATATTTTCAAAGAATGTTGCAGATTTGAAAAGAAGGAAGGAAAAGATTTTCACAAATTTAAATTCTTTTGTCTTATTTGTTAGCGGTGATACTGGCCATGGGATGGTGGGGAACACCCACATTCGTTTGTTATGATAGTATTAGCAGCAGAAAGGAATGGAAAAGCAGTGCACGAAAACGAGCGAGAGAGGATAATTTAAATTCTCTTTCTTTCTTTCCACACATCGTATTTCTTATATAGCTTTCTGAAAATTATTTGTTATACACCATAAAATGTAAATTTCAGTTTAACTCTTATTAGAACACAATTAATTGGTCCTGTAAAGAACCGTTTATTGTTTTATTGCGGGAGCATAATTCAGACGCACTCCCCGCGGACACGGTGAGCCAGTTTAACTCTTATTAGAACGCAGATTAGTTTCTCTGTTGCCCTTTAGTTGGGGCGAAATTCTTGCAGGGCGACAGTTCCTGATCGGGTTGCGATGAGTCACCAGTAGCTGGGGCACTTTTTCCGACCGTCGTCATCGCCAACTGCTTTCCTTCGGTGGACTGGCTGCTTGCTAGCGCTTGAACGAATACGAATGATGCGAAAAACCGACCGACCAATATTCATTTATGAACACACGAGAAAGCACTACTATTGCTCTCTCGCTCGTTTTCGTGCCATTCTTGTGCCTTTCCTTTCCGTTCGGCTACCAATACTAGCATAACCAAAACGAATATTCTGTCTTTCCATCGCATTCAATCTAGTGGCCAGTGCTAGCAAACTTGCATGTTCAGTTTTTCAATAACAACATTCCAACAATATTTTCAAAGAATGTTGCAGATTTGAAAAGAAGGAAGGAAAAGATTTTCACAAATTTAAATTCTTTTGTCTTATTTGTTAGCGGTGATACTGGCCATGGGATGGTGGGGAACACCTACATTCGTTTGTTATGATAGTATTAGCAGCAGAAAGGAATGGAAAAGCAGTGCACGAAAACGAGCGAGAGAGGATAATTTAAATTCTCTTTCTTTCTTTCCACACATCGTATTTCTTATATAGCTTTCTGAAAATTATTTGTTATACACCATAAAATGTAAATTTCAGTTTAACACTTATTAGAACACAATTAATTGGTCCTGTAAAGAACCGTTTATTGTTTTATTGCGGGAGCATAATTCAGACGCACTCCCCGCGGACACGGTGAGCCAGTTTAACTCTTATTAGAACGCAGATTAGTTTCTCTGTTGCCCTTTAGTTGGGGCGAAATTCTTGCAGGGCGACAGTTCCTGATCGGGTTGCGATGAGTCACCAGTAGCTGGGGCACTTTTTCCGACCGTCGTCATCGCCAACTGCTTTCCTTCGGTGGACTGGCTGCTTGCTAGCGCTTGAACGAATACGAATGATGCGAAAAACCGACCGACCAATATTCATATATGAACACACGAGAAAGCACTACTATTGCTCTCTCGCTCGTTTTCGTGCCATTCTTGTGCCTTTCCTTTCCGTTCGGCTACCAATACTAGCATAACCAAAACGAATATTCTGTCTTTCCATCGCATTCAATCTAGTGGCCAGTGCTAGCAAACTTGCATGTTCAGTTTTTCAATAACAACATTCCAACAATATTTTCAAAGAATGTTGCAGATTTGAAAAGAAGGAAGGAAAAGATTTTCACAAATTTAAATTCTTTTGTGTTATTTGTTAGCGCTGATAAAGGATATTTAGTTTGCTACTAGCAAGGAGCTGCACAAACAAATCGATTTATGTAGTTAATCAACGGAAGCTGTCAAATAGTTCAATAAAATAATTCAAATTGTAATAGCGACATGCAATTGTGGCAACACTGGCCATGGGATGGCGGGAGAATACGCACATTCGTTTTCGTTATGAAGGTATTAGCAGCAGAAAGGAATGGAAATGCAGTGCACGAAAACGAGCGAGAGAGGATAATTTAAATTCTCTTTCTTTCTTTCCACACATCGTATTTCTTATATAGCTTTCTGAAAATTATTTGTTATACACCATAAAATGTAAATTTCAGTTTAACACTTATTAGAACACAATTAATTGGTCCTGTAAAGAACCGTTTATTGTTTTATTGCGGGAGCATAATTCAGACGCACTCCCCGCGGACACGGTGAGCCAGTTTAACTCTTATTAGAACACAGATTAGTTTCTCTGTTGCCCTTTAGTTGGGGCGAAATTCTTGCAGGGCGACAGTTCCTGATCGGGTTGTGATGAGTCACCAGTAGCTGGGGCACTTTTTCCGACCGTCGTCATCGCCAACTGCTTTCCTTCGGTGGACTGGCTGCTTGCTAGTGCTTGAACTTGAACGAATACGAATGATGAGAAAAACCGACCGACAGATATTTTTATAATCGCGCTAATATGCACTACTATCACTTTCGCGCTCGTTCTCGTGCCGTGCATGAGCCTTTCCTTTCCGTCCGGCTTCTAATGGCCTAACCAAAGGAATATGCCGTCTTTCCCCCACCAACTGCTCTCGTCAAGCAACCCAATGCGAATAATCATAGGAACAAACATGTAGTGGACCTATATATAAACTTTTCATTATTTTATTGTTCGGTTGGTCTACCAAAGTGACGGCTGTGTGCGGGATGGGCTGAAAATTTTCACTTTTCCGAGTCGTTTTCGAAAGATTTTTCAAAACACAATTTTTTGTTATTAGTGCATGTTATACATACTTCAAATTTTAATACAGCATAGAGGAACATATTTTCAACAAATTGGCCTAAAAATCAAATCATTCTGTTAAGTATGATAAAAGTTATTAACGTTCAAAATCTGACGCGGCGCCGCAGCCGATATTTTGAAACGGGACCCCTATATTGAAAGCTTAAATGTATTCTACATTAAAAAATCTAACCCTATGTGCGGGGTTGGGAATCGAATTGAGCTGCGTACAAGCCAATCGATTCACCAACTACGCAATGCCCATCCCCCAGTAGAAAAAATTTAAAATTGCTTGAATCATTGAAGTTTATGATATCTACTGCTTTCAAAACACTCCAACTATCTGCGTTTCTAAATCAAAACAAGACTGAAAATTCAAAATCAATACCTACACTGGGACTAGGTCATTGCAGTTGGTCTGCAGTGTTGAGGTATTGAACCTTCAAAATATTTTTTTAAAATTTCATTCCAAAGGCGCAAATTAAAACCTGATAAAAAGTAAACAAAAACTCAATAACTTTCTTATACGGTGTTTTATTTTACAGTGTGATGCTTACTGCATCGCTTGGCAAGTTATTGGTACACAAAAGTTGTGTTTACTCTCGTTCGAATCGATAAATTTAAAGTGTTTGTTGGTGTTAAATTTAATGCTGAAATATCGCGAGTTTAATTTAAATCAGCTGAGAGTTGTGTACAATACGTCATACTTTCAACCTCACGTGCCAACCAGATATGTACCTATGGACTACATGTCAGGGAAATAAATTCAGCGGAAGTGGAATGGATCGAAGCAGCCGACGTACAGTGGTGCAGGAAGTTGTTTTGATCTGGATAAGAAAAAAACCGATCTAGATAAGCTCTACCTTTTCATAGAAGCATCTTAGCAAAAATCTTTCTTCTGCCAAGCTTGTTACTTTGGCATTTGCGACATATACTCTGAAGACTCCCATACTCCAAAATATATGTGGATGGCGAAGCATAGCATTTCACGAAAAATAACATGAAATTTTATCATTTTTAGATGCTTAAGCCACTGAGATAAAATATGTTGGCGTTTTCTAATACCTTGTTGCTTGTTTTACTAGTTTTGATATACACTTCGTGGCCATGTATACTCCATAACTTATGTAGATGGTGTACATTGGGATAAAATACTACTCTAGACGCATGTAGTCTCTAGCGCTCTCTGTATACATGCTGCAAGTTTGATTTCTTCAGTAAAGTTTCTAAAATTCAATTGTGCTACAATTTCACAATTTTTATTTTGATATAGATATTTTGAAATTTGTCTAGATCAGTTCTGTCTCTCGATAGTAACATCAAACTAAAAGAAATTTTTCGCAAAGTAGTTTGTTTTGATATTTTCAATATATGCTCCGAAGATATCTATGGTATAAAGTGGGAATCTCTCAAAATTTGCATGATCTGGCAAACAAGAGGTGTTAGATGTAATTCTTTGCTCTGACAGTATTACGCATAAGTTGGCAAACAGGCTCGAACAGAACGAAGTCGAACTGTCACTATCTGATCACAAATGTATCATCTTTGAACATTTGTACGTGTTGCTAGATATCATCCCATAAAGGGTGTTCTACATCGTATTGCATCACGGAAAAAGTGCTATTGGAAATTACCTAGTGATCCTTTTCAAACTTTCAGATAGTAAAATATAACCCATTAGTAAGCTTTTGGTATATTTATTTCCTTCTACTTCAGTGTCATAACCGTACGTTCGCTCTTACGCTTAACTCCACTCATTAGGTTATGTACAAAATCTGGCTGCAGCTTCTTCTGTACGGAAAACCACTTTTTCTTCATGTATTCCTCCGATTTCACCTCCATGAGATGCATTCGTAGTGTTTGTTTCATAATTGCCCAGCATTTTCGATGGGCCTTAGTTCCGGTGGCATGGGGGAGGTGTTGGTTTCATATTTTTGGGTACAAAAGTGACCGCGTTGACTTTGTACCACTCCAGGACAACATTTGAATAGCGGCACATAGCTTGATCCGACCAGAAGATCGTAGTGCTCTCGTGTTGCTTCAACAGAAGATGCAGACGCTTCTATAGGCACTCCTTGAGGTACCTAGTTCACAGTCCCAGTAGTCACGAACGACGCACTCCGTTTGCCACCTGAACAGATCGCTTGCCAACTCATGTATTTATCGGCAAACTTTGAAAGTTTCTGCTTCCGTACTTTCCTCGGAACATCAAACTTGTGCTGGGTGGTGAAGAACAGTAGCTCCGGAAGCTGCCGGAAGTCCGCCTTGACAAAAGTCTCATCATCCTTGATGAAGTTTTGTCAGCATCTGGGTGTACAGTTTCCGGGCACATGACTTTCCCATCGTATTTTGCCATTCTTTGGAGCCTTCTGCACTTTGTGCGTATGCCCTCCCGGTCCTTGGCTCTCTGAATGAAAGACTTGGACAGATTCAACTTTCCTGACTGAAGCATTGGGATTCCGCTTGAACGCGTTCACTACACGCTTGTGATCCTGATAACTAATAGAACTGCCATTCTGACCGCATATTTCCTTCCGTTCGATGCTGAGAGTTTGGTAGTAGCGTTTAATTACACGACTCACCGTTAACTGCAGGATTCCAATTTGTTTTCCGATGTCCCGATGAGAGAGTTGAGGATTTTCAATTCACGACGTTGCTGTTCGGGTGATATCGTTTTTCACAATTTTCGAACTGACAGCGATAAATATACCTTGTAACTAATACACTCTAAACTATTTCTACTCAAATTTTCAATACAAATTAACCATTTATTTTTTCTACAGCGTTTTTTCCTTGATGCAATTTGATGTGAGACACGCTTATCGTAATCCCAAATCTATGAACTGCGACCTATATAAAGAATCTTTAACTGACTTGAATGAGGTTGTGGATAAAATAAATACACTTATTCCCCTTGGTGGAATGGAGAGCTTACTAAACTCAAAAAAGTTATATAGAAGAGCTTGAAATCGCAAACGCAAACACAGACTCATGTAAGTCGGCTCGCAAAGCTTAAGTAATGCACTTCGATCGAAATACTTTCGAATGAACTGTCTGTCGAAAGACATTCGAGTCTGTCTTTTGGGAAGACACATTTCAATCTATATGGAGCCACCACTGACGACAGCCCTAGAGTTCTTTATAGTTAGTTCTAATTCTTAGGTATTAGTTCATAGAATTATTGACAACCGAATCGATTAACTGGCCGTTTAAAATTTATGCAATATGTATTCCGAAAGGGAAGAACATTGATTGAACCAATTTGTGCATTGATGGCATAAGACCTAACTTAAAAATCCAACTTAATTTTAAGTTAGTCTTGTGCCTTCAATGCACAAATTTATTCAATGTAATTTTTCTCTTTGACAATAATTTTTACACAGTGCCAGACGTTTGGTTCCTGGGACATCACTCAGGACTTGCCAGTTGTTTTTGGCGTAATATGTGTCGTGTGACTGTTTGAACTGTTAGTGTGTAACTAGTTCTAATCTGGATACTAGTTTCGAAAGATCGTCTAACTTGGTCACAAGTCGGTGCTACAGACTAGATGAATTCGAAATACAAAAATCCAGCTTAAACAAGAAAAATAATCACTCCAGTTTTACTTCAAAGAGGATATGAGCACTTCAAACATATTCTGAAGAAAGTTTGCATTGCAGTTTTGCAACAAATTGTGCGTGAAATAATTGTAAAATTCGCGTTACCTGTGGGGACGTTAAGATCTAGGACGACCTTTATATACCACGAACTGCATACACGCAATGCTTAGCAACCGAAGCCTGTGCTCATCGTTAAGACAGGTAGATAACGGGAATCCAAGTATTTGTGGATGTCTTCAAGGTGGTATGCTGTTACTACTTGTATGGAACATTATCACCGATGTCGCGAACCATAACAGTCGAAACATTTTCAATCGGGTTTACGTCCGGAGAAAGCAATGTTTGAATGTCCTCCGATGTGTATGACAACGTGAAGCAGTATTCGTCAGTTGCAAGAAATGTAGAAAATCGTAATAATTAAATGCTAAAGCGAATGAAACTTGTATTCGAAAATGATGGGAATTCAATTGACTAATAATTTTCGTATCACGGACCCCTTTGAAATTCTTTTGGGTTGTTGTGGATCCCACGGTTAAGCATCGATTTTGTATGCTATAAATATATCATTTTCAGTCTGTTAGGAAACAAGATTTGAAATTTCAATATAAATTCGGAGTAAATATTTTTCTTCGTGGATCCCCAGCAACGACTTTACGGCCCTCTATGGGTCCGCGGACCCCAGGTTGAGAATCGCTGGTGTAAATTATTACTTGATAATTATTTGAATAAAGCATTGTTTGGGAAAAACTGTATTTTCCTAAGTGAACGTAGGGCACCACTTTTTTCACTTAAACTACCAGCGTTTCCAGTATGTTTGAATGCAAAAAAAGTTATTTTAAGAAAATCGAGAGAACGGAAAAATGTGGGACACATTTTTCACTTAATCTCTCATAACAAACTAACAAAACACACCAGTGTATTTGATGCAGTTTGCTTGAATTAAAAAAAATATCCTGGAAAAATAAGGGTGAACGTATAAATGTGGGACACACTGTAGAGGAACTTTTAAACATTATATCACTAGACGTGTTTCTTAATCAAAAAGTACTTTTTTGTGCATACGATCTCGAGGTTACTGGTATCTTGAACAGTAATCCAATATTTCGTGTTACTACCAATTAGAACCCCAAATGGTTACTTAGTATGAGAATATACTTCTCCTCATTACACTAACATGTAGTTTTCATTTTAAAACGTTAAATAATAGAACTACTAGTAAGGATTGGGTTTCTGGCTGTATGCAGCGACAACTGGGACCTACTGTTGTGGAATGAGATTCCCATTCGCTTAGTAGATACTGCATTCTAAGCGGAAATCTTCGCGATTCTGTGTGACGTACAATCGGCACTTAAACAGGGAATTTGCGGCAAAAACCATTTGTTTTTGCTTTGACATTCAGGTTTTACTTATTTCGATAGCTTCACGTTTACGGGAGATGCACTGAACACAATTACAATGTTTTTTTTTAATTTTGATTATACACGTTTTAACCTTAAAGGTCATTCGTCGCTTCGGGTTAGAAAAATCTCTTATGAAAAATTTCTAACCGGTCGGGACTCGAACCCACGTACGCTGCGTACAAGGCAATCGATTTACCAACTACGCTACGCCCACCCAACCAATTACAATGTGTTGTCTGCTTTTCGTTCATGACCCTATTTTAGTAACGTAAAAACGAGATTTTTCCAGAAGATATAAAGTATTTTTGGTCATGCAGTAGGAAGATCAAAATTCAAACCATAACATGGGGCACAATGATAGCCACCGGAGGTTAAAATATTCGCTCATTCTCACGACAAGCAGTTTATCGCACAGCTTTTTCATCCTTAGTAGGCACGGACCCAACTTTTCACCTTTCAAGAAATTGCGAGAATTTGCTGGAAGCGTGATAATTTCGTAGCCTCGAACCTCGTGATAAATTAAGTTCAAGAAAAACCATTAATATATTACATTATAGAATTTATTTCCCCACATTATTGCAGTATTTTCATTCTAAGGATCTGTATCTACTCATTTTTGTGATTTTTTGCGAAACCATTAGTTATTCGGCAGTTTTACATTAGGCGCGAAAATATCATCTCATATTATACCGCGAAAAGATAAGATCCAATGCTGTCTTGTCGAAAAAATTTGGAGAGCAAACAATGTTACATCGTATGCTAGCTTTTTTGTTGCTGGTCGAAGTAGGTGAAATATCGCCTTATTCTGTTCACGAATGCGAAAATTGTAAACTCTGATAGCCACACTATATCAATGCTAAGTTAGGTAAACAGCTGATGGGTGCGTAGGTGATGTGTCATGGTTGTTTGGTTCGAATGAAATCTTTATCTACTTCAAGAGACTGGTATTGTTCAAGGAAATATAGCACGTTGACCGGTTTAACAGAATGTTTGTATATTCCGGAGTTGTAAGCGAAACTAGATATTGAGTTCTCACGCGGATCAAAATTGAACCCAGAACAATGTGAGCAAAATCTCGCGAATTTTGACAATGTGTAGAAAATGAAAAAAGCGTATAATTAGAAGCAAAAAATTGCATTTAGAAGCAGATGTTCTTTATCGAATGCGTATTTAGATTCTGCATTTTAATGAATTCTTCCAAAATCACAATCTTTTAGCTAAGCTAGACCACTACAAATCTTTCCAATATGTGTCAAAGAATGCCAATGAAAATAATGCAATGATGCGGAAGAAGTTAAAAACATAATCGCGCACCACTTGCCAAAGGTGTAGACAGACGGATACAGAAACACAGACAGCGCGCTTATACATAAACGTGGCGAATCACTCTATAATTTTTGCTTTTGCGAAAAAAAATGCTTTCCTTGGTCATATTTAGTTACGGCTGGAAGCTTGCTGATCGTACAGTAAATTAGGTACCTACCAACTTTAGCTACACACTACCATCATAGTCGGTAATTTAACATGGTACCCCTCAAGCTCGGCTGCCAAAAACAGTAATCGATTGTTTTACAACCCCTTTCGTTGGCTTCCCTCAAACCGGAATGCCCTTATCGTCGACTTTGAGAAGTTGTTTACTGATGTGTCTGAAGCATATAGACATAATTACAATGATGACAACAGCTACAGGGAGACAGTTTCTGTGGCGGTATCCGCTTTACCTAATGTCCTACCTGGAGCACCGTAGCAGAAAGTGCCTTTGATCATCGGAATTGAATTTTGTTGTGATGTGATGTGATGCCACAAGCTTGAACAGTGATGCCATATTGAAATCCAGGACGGAAAATCATTTTTTTCATATCCGATGCTAAAAATAATCTCAAATTTACAAATCGTTTCAATATACAAATTGGAAAAATCATTTTATTTACAAAAATCTGTGCAATTTTCAAAAGAGGCCGAAAATCTTTGATATGTGACAAAGAATCTGCGTCTCCTATTATTAGGTTCTTTAATGACCAAGTTAACCTCGCTTTCCTGAGAATTATTTAGTACTGTTTTTTGTTAGATTCTTTACTTTTGACAGTTCGCTTTTTGAGTAAGCCGGCAAACGATTGGATCACAGGTTTGCTTGCGAGAGATCGCAGAGATCAGCCACCTCGTCCGGATAATCATCAGCCGCTTTGCGCCGCTTCAGTTCTTGGGACTCGGTTAGTCCCATTCAGTGATGTACCGCTCGCAAAAATCCCATCTTCCCGGGTTTTTATTTTTAGGTTTTAACCGGGTTTGTTTCCCAAATTATTTTAACCCAACCGAAACATGGGTTTTTTCGTTTTATCGATTTTATGAGGTTAATTTAACGTTTTTAAAAATCTTGCATTTATATTAGAACGACCAAAAATGAAAGTCACAAGGATGCTTTGCAAAACCTATTAAAAATATCTTAGAATGTAAAATTTGAATATAAAAATCAGGCGTAAAAATCAGACAAGGGTTCTTCAGCATAAGAATCCCTTAGAAAGTTCTCACCCGAAAATAGTAGGCAAGGATGATCCTTCATTATAACTCTCTCGCAGGAAAATACGTATAACGTTACCTTCAAGATTAAAAGTCGAATAATGAAAAGCCCTTTGAAAGAATCGGATATATTTTTTAAGGTTTTTATACTGAAGGTTTTTTAATTGACTCATATCGAATAGCTCTTGTCCGATTTTTACGCTTGAATTTTATTTCCTATTTTTACATTCTCATATATTTAAAACGGGTTTTACGCAGCATTTTCGCGATTTTTTTTCGGTGTCTCATTTAGTCAAAAAGGCAGTCAAATATTCTAGCTAGTTTTATATAATATAGATAAATTGTATATAGGGAACAACAGTCATAGTTACTCTGACTAGTGAAATGCAGAATAATAGTGCGCAAGCCACTTTTATCAGTCCTGTTTCTCATTTTATGGGCTGTTCCACTTTTAAGGAAATTAGGTAGGTATTCACTCAAAATACCTACCTTCACAGTAAGAAACTCAATCGACTTAGCGTGGAATATGTTGAACAGCTAACATTTCACTTGTTTAACTACAAAATTCGTAAATAAATGTTGAATCAGCGTTCAAATTGACTGAAACTTATCAGAATTTTCAGATTTAAACAAAACTTAATGACAATGACAGTACATAAGTGTTCAGTTATTAAAATATCAAAAAATTGCAAAAAATCCAATCTTCCCATAAAAAAACGGTTTTAATCGGGAAAAAACCTTTTTTTCCCAAAATTATAAAAACCCGATTTGGTACATGATTGGCCCCATCCCGCTAGCATACCTTAGAAAAATGTTCTTGACGGGGACCGGATGCTCACCGGAAGTTTTCTGAAACATAATCTGGGAAATAATTTTCTGGCGACGCTCTGTTCCTTATTGAACTACAATAATATCGCCACCTGGGCGCCAGTTTGACATTACGTAATGAGCTTTGTTTACATGCAGGCTTCCTTACTGTTCTCGATATTAGCTCATTTTCTCTCTGCCAGCAGTTAAACGCAGTAGGGCTGTTTACTAGCTCCCACCGAAAGCGAGAAAACATGCTCTCGAGAATCAAGAGATTTATTTTTTGAGTTCACACATATCTCTACCACGCCGGGGGATGCGAAAGTATTAATTCTCACCCAATTCAAGAGGGAGTGTTCGTCATAAGATGCTCAGTTACAGAAAGAGCATGTGTGAAACAAATCTATAAAATAAGATAGTTTCGAAAACAACAGAATGGCGGTATTTTATATCAAATGAGTACTTCATTTTTGCTTTGCTAATTTAAACCAGCCATTTATATATACACACTAAGCCATCCCAAAGTTGTTCACTAATTTCATTTGACAATTTGCACAGTAAAATAATCTTTTACGGGGATCCGCAATTGATTTAAAAAATTGCGAAAAAGTATTCATTATTCAGCAACTTCGGTAGTTTAACGAATAATTTGCTGAAACCTGGAATATTTTTAATTGAATTTATTATTACTTTTGTTTTTTTTCGGTACATTATCATACCATCCAGTAAAATTCTGACTTATCATTCAGCAAAAAGTTAAACATCATCGAACCTCGTCAAAAACTTCTGTAAACTCGCCATTTTCGCAGAAAAAAATTTACACGACGTATTTGCACATTGCGAATAATTCTTAGTCTTTCGTAAAACTATGAATTTTCAACAGAACCCTGTTAAAGCTGTTTGAGGAGTATTTAATCATTGACTAGGGCAATTTTACACATGACGATTTTGGATAAAGGATTTGACTCGCAAGTATAATAATAAGAAGCCGGGTAGTGCAAATAAGTGTAGATTCAACCGCGAAAAAGTGGGAATAATTCGGCTTTTCCAAGAGGCAAGCTTTTGATAACATTCATTGGCAGGCCTGTTTTTTTTCTACATTATTGATAGTTGTTGCGAACATGCGATTTTTTTGATAATGAGAATGTTTTGTGTTCAGAAATCCCGGGCTAAAATTCGTGATCATGTTCAGCAAATGTAAGATTTCTTTCGTTCGTCTTTAAATTTTTTGTACCACTAGTAAAAAGCAGATAAATTTACTTTCACTAGCAATTCGTCAAATTAAATTATCAAATTACTGAATAAGTCAGTAATTCTCAGCTGAAAATTTTCTGAGTATTTTTGACGCTTGGACAAAAAAGGAATGTTGCGGAGAGTTTGGTAACAGAATTGGTTTACTAAATACTGAACGGCTTGCTGTTTAAAACCCAAGTAAAATTTTCCGGTACTCAATAATTCAAACTAAGCGTGTAATCTTTGCACGTTCGGTGGAGCAAATTAATAGACATTTGAGCACCAATATTAAGACACTTTTAATTAAACATGTCTGTGAAAATGTATTTCGGACAACGTTGATTGTATTTTTGTAAAGATTGAATTAAGGCGGACAGTGGCGGATCCAGGGGGAGGGTCTTGGGGGTCCGGACCCCCTCCGAAATGTTTTTACTTGTTGAGAAATTTCAAATTAGTTTCAATTTTATATAAGTTTCTATTTCAAAATCATTCCAAACCAAATTTGTCCAACATAACTGATATTCAACTGATATAAGGTTATTACGTAGTTCTAATTGTGGAATGTTCATTTTAAATTCGGAATCTCGGACCCCTCCCGAAATTTTTTTCTGGATCCGCCCCTGAAGGCGGAAAATGGTCGAATACTGGTGTTTAAACGCAACGAAAACATAATTCGAGTGCCTTAATAATCACCCTGCCATTTGAGGCAATGAAATGAAGAAAGATTGCAGACGTTTCTCTAACCAAAGGCTTCAAATGAGTAGGGTTATAATATAATTAGGATGAAAATAGTCTCAATATCCTTTATCAGTCTAATGGTGATTTAAGGGATTACACCACCGTAGATTTTTTAAAAGGTCGAACTTTTATTTATTGGTCTAAAATGTGCTTGAGGATGTTAAAAATTATATCCCAAAAAATGGAAGACGAAAACAAGATATAAATGTTCAAATTGTCAATTATTCCGCAACGCCTCTTATGTAAACCTCGAGTGTACTGAAAACTTTAAACGCATTTTTCTCGAACCTTTTTTTTAAGTTGGCAGGAAATGCAACTTGAACAAATAATGGTTTTTGATTGCTTTGAAATTTTCACAGCATATTCGAAATTGATTTCTCCAGTGACGTACGTTGGATTTTAATTTCATATTGCTTAATTTTTGATAAATTAACTATTTGTGTCGATTTTCGGCATTTTTCCACTCAAACGTGTGCCATTTCGCGAAAAATTAACATATCGAAAAAATTCGTACGTCGCTTGCTATTGTCATAAGTCATAAAGTTTTTGACTCTATGTCAAAAATTACGGGAGTTAGTTGTCAGGCCGTGGACCCCTACCAAAAACACTCGAATGGAGGAAAAATGCTGCACAGCTGCTATCTTGTGATGAAATTACTCGAAAGAAACATTTTTGTGGTTCTATGCATATGTTACAAATCTCATTTAGCAATATTTCGATTCATCACTTTCTTGTGATAAGAAAAAATCCTTAAATATGCCTATTTTTGCGAACTCTATAATGGTGTGTCCCCTTAATGTTATTCTGATATTGAACTAGAATCTGCCCAATTCAAACATCTTTACTATGCCCAGAAGGTAAAACATGGATTAATATTTATCATGAAAGCCGAGTGAAATATTCGAACACTGATTTGAAGTGAACTAAATTTGGTTCCCTTGCGGGTAAAGAGGAAACTATTTTATTCCCATCTGCCAACTGAGCAATTTAGCTCCGTTGCTCCACCAGACTGTGATGAGGTAACAACAGAGCATCTTATAAAGCTTTGCTCTGTCACAAGCAAGAGGATCCAGCAATGAGAGAATGTGGTTTCTCTCTGCTCTCTTAGTTACTGGGCAAAAAATGTGCACCAAAACAAAACTCATGTTATTGGGGGGTAAAATTTTTCTCTATCTCTTCGTTGCAAAGATGAGTAAAATGAAGCCTAAGTTTACATTCGACAAGTTTTGGTACGAGCCAACAGCATCCAGCCAGAATCTAAGCCGAGAAATGGTTAAATCATCTGTAAGTTTACTGAAGCATCTGTAAATCTGGCAACCCTTCTCCACATTAAAATCCGATTCTTCAATATAGCTGAGAGATGAGTAATGTGGACACTCCTCAACAGTTTGTTGTCAAAGCAAAATTGAAGTTATTAGGACAATGCAATAACTACACTGAGAAACAAAAATATGCGTAGTTAGCATACTTTCTATTCCCGTCTCTTTTCTTCTGCTGTGATTTTTATGCATTTTCATGCATATACTTCTAGTAAGCATTCAATGAGTGAATAGACCGAATATGTCCAATGCATAAAATTTACAGCAAAAGAAACGAGAGGCAGATAGAAAAGTATGCTATCGATGCATAAATAAAATTCTGCGTGTAGAATTCAATTTTAGCAAAAAGTTTTTGTTTTTAAGCTAATTTAAGAAGTTAAGCTAGTTTATCGAGCAAATATTTTTGGTTATTATTGGGTTTGGTCCACGTGAATTGTTGGTGGTATGAGGGAATCTCAGTAAACTAAGTTTGCTTCGAACAATCTGGTTGAATTTCAGCCTCAACTGAAACAATGAGCAGCACTTGTTGAGCAGGTAAGGATCAGAGACGCCATTATGCCAGATTAATCTGGCACAGTCAGAGCTTCGAGACTAAAAGATAAACAGATGCAAAATTTTAAATTTTTACAAGTTCTTACACACAAATTATAAAGTCAGTAAAACGATAAAATATATTTTGGAAATTTGGGTTATATTTTTCCACATTTAACGATAATTACGATTGATGCACGTTCTACGAAGAGTAAAAGGCTTTGAGGTTGCTGTCAAGTGACAGATTTTAATAGACATTTCAAATGAACGGGCCGATTTTTTTGAAAATCCCAACCCGGATAAGGATATACATTTCGGAATTGTAATCCAGCTGAATATAACAGTTTTATGTAAGAATGTCTAGATGTGTGCCATATGGAATCGAGCGAACAACTAACCGAAACATCCCGACTGCACGGTGTCAATAAAAGCGACAAACTGGAACAACAGCAACGTGATTCGGGCATTATCGCTTATTGCCACCGAAAGCTGGTGCCACATCATTGCTGTCCAGTTGTCAGTGTTCAGGAAATGTGGCACATGAGGGGCGTGAATTTTAATTGTCGAAACATGGCTATTAGTCGAATTTCGTTCAGTTTCGTCAGCCGGTAGTTGCTATTGTCGTTAGACATTGTGAGATTAGTTTTCAAATTAGGTCGCAAACATATAGAGACTGGTATGTCAACGTTTGATTCAGAATATAGGGGAATTCGAGTAAAATTATGGTTGGTTTCACAATGAATTCAAATTATTTTTAAAAATTCATAAACTACATAATACCGGTTCAATGCGTTATCGAATAACGGTTCGGCTGCTCTTACGTAATTTATATTTACGCTTCAAATTAGATGACCACGTACTAACTATTTCATTCATAAAAGCACGCACTGAATGCGTTCCAATCTAGGTGTATGCGCCCGTTATCGAACGAAACATAACCTCTTATCAGCTGAGTCAAACTTTGATTAGAACCGGAATTCCTCAGGAATCTCTATTAACGCGTTGTTTTATCATCCCCTTCATTCAGACTTCTTTCCTCTCAAACATGAACATTTTAGGCCACTACCCCTCCGCCGGCGGAGCGTTGCCCTCGGAATCGAACCACCTTATGGCTGTTTTCCACCGTTCCAAGAAGAGAGTTAGGGAAAACGTGCGGTTTTTCTCCTCTCTCACTGTGAGTGGCGTGAGAGTCGGCTGTGTGTTGATCGCGTGATGCAACATGTGTTAGGGTGTGTCTTGTTCGTTACTATAGTTCAACTAGTTTTAGGTATATCCTATTTTGAAGCCAATGAAAAACCCAATACTTAGTTATCGACTAATAAGTTTACTCCCTTTTTAGGCTGTGAATCATTTGGTGAAATTGTTAACTTTTAGTTAAAATCTGACACTTCGAAAGTTATTTGCAAAATAACTCTACTCTGGAGCATGATTAAAATTGACAGAGCGATAGTTAAATTTGACAGCTCGATGGTTAAAATTTTACCCATGATGGAGAATAAAAAGGTGGAAACATTTTCTGTACCTAATTGAGGTTGTCAATATTTTTCAATACAAAATAAGGGATAAAGCTGGAAACGATAACGTGTTGTGTTAAGATTTGTTTGGGTTATTTCATGATGTGGATGTTTACTTTTCGAGTCTATGACTGTCATACTTAATGTAATAAGAAAAAAACTAATTTTAAAATATCGACAAATGTTCTCACCTCTACCAACTTGTGGTCATCGCAGCTGTCAATTCTAAACAACTATCGATATGTCAACTTTTGAATTGGTTCGCTCTCTCGGTTAAATTTTTCCATTCAAGAGAAAAAACTTTCGAACTGTCAAATTTTAACTAAAGGTTAAAAAAATCGCCAAATGGTTCACAGCCTTAGTAAGTTATTGAAAGAAGTAATTCTAAATAGACACTCAGTTTACTTTCTGTTTCTATTCAAGCCAGTGTGTAACGAACTCACGGTGTCTTTTTTTTAACAAAATTATTCAAAAAAGTTCAGCATCTCTCAAACTTCAGGATATGAAAGAAGGGACTTTCCCCTTTCGTTTGACACGAACATCAAAATAATCCTTCGGGGGGTCTAGAGCAACTTTTTTTCTGAAATTTCGTTTAAATTCGCAAGTTTCGCGGATTTTTTTGCCTGTTTCTGCAAAGTTTGCAAAACTTTTCGAAATTTATCAAAATTCAATTAATTTTACCTGTTCCTTGGTTAAATCGATTTAACAATAACAATTTATTTATTGAAAGGTGAACCGATGCAGCCGGAGTTATTCTCAATTCGCGTATTAAAATAAATTAACTTTCCTTATATCAAAAGTTTTTTGGAAAATTTCGCAATAGTTCGAAAATGTTTTCGTCAAAATAGAATTTCGTGTTGCGAACAACATGTACTACTAAAATTTCGTTTCGTTTCGTATCGTTAAGAGAATACGGAAGAGTTATCCGTTTCGTTTCGTACCGCACAGATCAGAATCGCGTTTCGCCCACCCTTAATATTAATGTTCTTTTCCAAGATGCTGAGTGATTCATCACGTTGAATGGAAGTTCCTTCGAATCTATCGGGAAAGATAACAAACTTGAACCAAAATCACAAATAGTTTTCTGTCTTTGTCAGACATCTTAATTTTCAGAAGGTCAATTAGAATTGTCAACGAAAAAGTTGTAATGAATTCCATCAACCATTTTAATGCACAAAACCCAATTATTTTTTTTTTAATAATTAATTTCCAAACCACTAGGCCTCGTGTGAAACTATCTTAGATATAACATCGTTAAAATCTTAAACAACTTTTCCGGGTGATTTCAGATCAATTTTTAGTTGTCAAACTTGTAGACAATTAAATTTTCTATTAAATTATCACTTTTAGTGTTGTTCGAATGTCTAAAGCACCATCTGGGGACAGAAATATGACCTAGCTGCAGTAGTAAAACCTATATTGTTACAAAAAAAAGTTGGAAAACCCCCCGACGGATTATTTAGATCTTAGTTTCAAATGAAAGGGGAAAACCCATTCTTTCATATTCCGATGTTTCAGAGATGCTGTTTTTTGCATAAAGTTGTTCTACTAAACAATTTTGAGTGGGACACGGTTGCATGAAAAAAATAAAATTTTGCTCCGAGTAACTTTTTGGGTCCCATTTAGCTCCCAAAACAACTCTGCAAATTTTAAGCTCGATCGGTGAAACTATATTTTTGCGCCCATTGTTTAAAGTTTACATGGGATTTCGTGTGGGGAAATCGTCTTTTGTAAAATAATTTGTCCAAGAGTCGACCGTTACCTCCTAAAAATAAATAGATATCTAATTTTTATAGGAAATTTGTCTAGGAAACAAAGTAGAAGACTGCGAAACAATCTGATGCTTGTGGAAAAAGTTATTAAGAAAAAACCGGTTGATGCCCTGAAGATCGATGAAAATTTCACTTTGCATAGCATCACTGCCGCTGACGATCAAATTATATGCAATTTTGAACTTTCTCTAATTATGTACAAAAGAAGCCCCAATTTATTCCTCAAAACTCTTGTGAATTGGCCAAACAGTACAGATAATTGATTTAGACACATTTGGAGAAGATCAAAATAAAATTTCAAATAATTGGACAATCAACAGCAGTGGTGCTAGAAAAAATGAATATTTTATCAATAGTCGTCGGAGTATCAATCGGTTTCAGCTTAATAATTTTTTTCTTAAGCGTCAGATCGTTTCATGGTTTTCGTTACTTTTTTTCTTTGTTAAATCTATCTATCTTCTATCTATATATAGATATATAGTGTGTCCGGCAATCTTTCTCAGTATTTTTCAGCCGACTTTTTATATTAGTTAAATTAGGGTAGCCCTTGTAAATGAGCTGTTCAAAGGATCAACTTTCTAGATATGTGGAATTCAGTTACATAATGCTTTACAAACTTATGAAACAAGATGAAGCAACTTTGTTGAACTTATATGACGTTCTCTAATGGTTCATGTGTTATGATTTTTTGAATATTTAAGGTAGGGTAACTCTTGAAAAATTCGTTGTCTTTTAATATCTTTTTATGTGTTAACTTCTCGCAAATGCTTTGGTCTAGTGTTTTCTAGAGCTTTGAGAAACGCTCATTTTTGTCGAAACAATTAAGTTTCTATCTCTTGTTTTCACAGTTACCAGCGATTTTCATAACAAAAATGGTTTTCTTCAAAGCTATATATATTCGAAGATTGATAGATTTTCAATCAGTCAATTTTATTTGAAAGCTCGAAACTTTTTTAGTTTTCAGTAAAAAACTGCAAGAGCGTTATTCCTTTAAAAAAATAAATTATTTTTGAAAATGGTATATTTTTCAACTAAAATCGTACATAACTTTTAAATAGACTAGACAATAACTTTGTTGCTTCAGCAAAAATATGCGCCATATAAAGTTCTAAAAGTGCCGCGAACAAAGTATTTTCGCTAAATCAATGTATAAAATGCGAATGAAAAATCGTGATTTTTAGGAATCACGTTCTCATCGTTCAATCTCTTATGGTAAAATTAACTAAAAAACAGTCAACTTGCGTGATAATATTGGAAGTCACCGCCAATTAGATTGAATATGTGACACGTGAATGTGCATCATAATTGTTTCACTCAACGAAATTAACAGCGGCCGCTCAAAGTTTGTCTGGGATCTGGGTAGCATAGGAGTTTCGGCCCTCCGGGCCTCTGATAACATGTCCTTTTCAGAGTGATTGCATAACCTTTCTATAAGAGAAAAGTTTATATGCATAACCTTTCTATAAGAAAAAAGTTTATATGGGACCGTATCGTGTGAACGGATTCTTTTACCCATAACTCCGGAACCAATAATTCGTTCAAATGAAATTCGGTAGCAATCAACATGAATACCTTTCGTTTAAGACTATGAATGTGAGAATCGAAACAGGTATGAATCCAATTTTGGGACTCAACCATTCGCTCGGATCTTTCGAAATACTCAAAGGTTCTCAATGTGGTCAAAGAGACATTGATTTTCAGTTAGTGATCAGAATTAACAGTTTCAAGTGTTTAACATTTCAATTAGTTATGCATCATTTAGATATTATGATTACACCGGTTTATGTGGGAAATGCACATGTGACCGCATACTTCAACCCATAACACAGGAACTAGAACTCCGATTCCAAATAGCAGTTAATTTTGGAATTTAATTGCAGTGAGACTAAATTTGTGAGCATCATGGGTTTTATTGGGCATCAGAGAGTTGAAGCTATAAATCCATGCAATTTAGAACATCTTTCATGAAACTTTGCTTCTTTTAGATAACATATCGATTCCGATTTATGTGTAAGTTTCATGCATGACCGCACTGTTCAACCCGTTATTCCGGTACAGCGGCCTATGGGAACGTTGTACCTTTCATTTGAGACTAAGTATGACAAAATTGGTTCGTAATCCCCGAGTAACCGATGTGCGTTTGTTGGTCACATACATACATGCATACACACGCACACACAAGGGAGCAGTCAGAGAAGAGTGTGAGGTGACATTCTGGGCGGCTAGGGCCGTTTTTACACGCAGTATAGTTCTTAGTAAGTCTACCTGGTACAATGAGCTGTGCAGAGAAGTAGACGCTAACCCCTGGGGCAACGCTTACCGTGTCGTGATGGCTAAGATCAAGGGTCCAACGACGCCAGCTGAAAAATGCACTGACAAATTGAAAACTATCGTGGAGGGTCTTTTCTCGAAGCCCGACCCAACCGCGTGGCTAGCAATGTAGCCGGTGGGAATGCTGGTGACAATCGAGTTTCCAACGACGATCTGCTTAAAGTGGCAAAAGGGTTGAAAGCGAAGAAAGCTCCCGGTCCGCACGGTATCTCCAACGTAGCACTGAGGACCGCGATCTTGGCGTTTCCGGACATGTTCAGGTTAGTTCTACAGAAATGCCTGGGTTAAAGCTATTTCCCGGGCAGATGGAAGATCCAGAAGCTGGTGTTGCTGCCAAAACCAAGGGAAGCCACCAGGAGATCCAGCACCGTGTCGGCCTATATGCCTGCTGGATACTCTTGGTAAACTTCTGGAAAGGATAATTTTCAACACCTATGTTGAAAGTGAGAACGGACTATCGCAGAGGCAGTTCGGGTTCCGGAAAGGGATATCGACGGTGGACACCACCCGCACAGTCATCGCGAGCGCGGAGATCGCATTGAAGCATAAGAGAAGGGGTAATCGCTACTGCGCCGTGGTGATGATAGACGTGAAGAACGCGTTCAACAGTGCCAGCTGGAGGCGATCACCGTAGCGCTGCACAGAATGCGGGCTCCGAAGTGTATGGTATGTGCAAGGTTCTGAAAAGTTACTTCCAGAACCGAGTACTGGTCTACGAAACGCACATGGAGCAGAGGTCGATTTGGGTCACTTCGGGACTGCATACTTGGCCAAACGCTCTGGAATATAATATACAACGCAGTGGTGATACAGTGGTGATCATTTGTTCATCGACTTCAAAGCCGCATACGACACTATCGATCGAGATCAGCTATGGCAGATTATGCACGAGTACGGATTCCCGGACAAACTGACGCGATTAGTGAAGGCGACGATGGATCGGGTGATGTGCGTAGTACGTGTCTCAGGGACACTCTCGAGTCCCTTCGAATCACGCAGAGGGTTACGGCAAGGTGATGGTCTCTCGTGTCTGTTATTCAACATCGCGCTGGAAGGTGTAATAAGAAGAGCAGGGATCGACACGAGTGGTACGATTTTCACAAAGTCCGTTCAGCTACTTGGCTTCGCCGATGACATTGATATTATTGCACGAAACTTTGAGAAGATGGAGGAAGCCTACATCAGACTGAAAAGAGAAGCCAAGCGCGTCGGACTTGCCATCAACACGTCGAAGACAAAGTACATGATAGGAAGAGGTTCACGAGAAGAGAATGAGAACCGCCCGCTTCGAGTTTGCATCGGTGGCGACGAAATCGAGGTGGTTGAAGAGTTCGTGTACTTGGGCTCACTGGTGACCGCCGACAATGATACCAGCAGAGAGATTCGTAGACGCATCGTGGCAGGAAATCGTGCTTACTTTGGCCTCCGCAAGACACTTCGGTCGAACAGAGTTCGCCGTCGTACGAAGTTGACCATCTACAAGACGCCTATTAGACCGGTAGTTCTCTACGGGCACGAGACCTGGACCATGCTCGTGGAGGACCAACGCGCACTTGGTGTCTTCGAACGGAAAGTGCTGCGTACCATCTACGGTGGAGTGCAGATGGAAGACGGCACATGGAGACGGCGAATGAACCATGAGTTGCATCAGCTGTTGGGGGAGCCGCCCATCTGTCATACCGCGAAAATCGGACGACTACGGTGGGCCGGGCACGTAGCCAGAATGTCGGACAATAGCCCGGTGAAAACGGTTCTCAATTGCAATCCGACCGGTACAAGAAGACGTGGCGCGCAGCGAGCACGATGGATCGACCAGGTGGAAGACGATTTGCGGATCCTTCGCAGACTGCGTGGCTGGCGACGCGCGGCCATGGACCGAGTGGAATGGAGGAATCTTTTGTATACGGCACAGGCCACTTCGGCCTTAATCTGTTAATAAATAAAAAAGTGGTAATACTAGAACTGCCCAGGAGAGTTGAAACCGTCGGCTTTGCAAATGATGTTGTCCTGATAATAACCGGCGAGACCCTTGAGGATGTGGAGATATTGACGGCAGAGACAATAGGCATCGTGGAAACCTGGATGGCTGACGTCAAGTTGCAGCTGGCTCACCACAAGACCGAGGTAGTGCTGGTCAGCAATCGTAAAAAAATCCAGCGTGTGTATGGGACAATCCATCTCATCGATGCGTACGCTGAAGCACCTGGGTGTGATTACAACAGCCATGTCGACTATGTGTGTGAGAAGGCTGCGATGACAACTAACGCATTAACAAGGATTCTGCCGAATGTTTTCAACATACTCTCCGAGCTGCCGAGGAAGTGGCGAAGGGATCAACAAAGTAGCGTCATTGGCTAGAACGCCGCCGTGAAAGCACAAATCGGATTTCGGGAGAATTTCCGCCGCCGGAGATCTCTGACGGTGCAGCTTGGGTCCACCGTCGGGGACCAGTTGAGTAGTACGCGATATAGCACCGGGTTTGGATCGTCGGGGCGTCAGTGAACCGGACGTCAGGCTTCACCGGAATCGCCGGACCGACCTCGATACCCTACCGGGTAGCTCGCAAGTAGGCTACCGCTGGGGACTTGACCAAGTTAATCAGGACGAACCGGGGAGCTATATGGCTCAAGGATAAGCTGACCAACTTTGACGAAAAAATCCGGACACCTTGCAGCAACGAAGCGTAATAATTCACCACACTCAGGTAGATTGTTCGCATGGTGTACGGATTTTTTCGACAGAGTTGGTCAGCTTACTCAAGGACATGAACATTAGTATCGGGAGCAATCTCCCGTCGGGGAGCTCACGGTAGAATAAATTTGCCGCCGTGGACTACCCAATAGGATCGTGTTGAAAATGGGAGCTAATTGGTTCAGTAAGCTAAAATTGGTATAGAGAGAAATTTCGTTGCCGGGGAACTCTCAGACGGAGTAGAATAATATCCGAGTTATTCTCGATAAAGCTGGGAGCCAAATGCCTCAAGGAAGCGGGTGTCGGTATCGGGAGAAATTCCTCCTTCGGGGAACTATCGGTCGAAGTTCACCGTCGGGGACTATCCAAGTAGATCGTGATAAGGCCGGGTGCTCATTGACTCACGAAAACAGTAAACAGCTAAATGGCTCAATGAATCAACACCTAAACGGCTCACGGGGACGAGAGCTAAACGGCGGCGTAATAGATGGAGACAAGAATCAAGAGGAGAGTCACGAGTTAAATCAAAACTCAATGGTCTAGCCAAGCACTGAGAAATGACATACAAGTAAAGTTTTCAAGATGTGTAAGAAATATAACTGTCGCTTTGAAATGACAACAACAAGTAGCAACTTGCCACACCCGGCGCTTCGATCGGCCAGCAATCGCTATACGGGATTGTGCAAACTTGGATACAATGGTGACTCACGCATGCAAACCTGTATGCGATGGTGATTTTCAACGTATTTTCGTTTAAATGTTTACACAGGTTCTTCGGGAAAGTTTGTTCTAGCTTATGTCTGTTCTCTGTGAGCCAAGTGAGACTCCAAGAGAAGAAAGAGGTTCGACAAAAGTACAACGACCCCTTCCCCCCACGAAGTAACATCTATTCATAGTTTTGTGGGGGAGAAGCTCGTAAAAAGAGTAAGGAATGTTTGTAGTGATTAGGCACGAACGTGAGTCGTGAGTTACATACAATGCCAATACACTACAGGCCAGGATTTTTAAGCTTTTCAAACCTTACTATAAAACCTGTTTTACTCCTCGTAGCGGTGCAATTGTGCCTTGCCCATTTATCCAAACTATGATTCAATGGCTGGTTATGTTCAATATAACATTGTGGAAATGTCTATTACATTCTTATTACACTTGATGAGCACATATAACTTCACGACTGTCACGAACCTGATAAGCAACATGTCGATACTGACACACTTGAAACCAATAAAAATATAATATTTATATAGCTTAATCAGCGTGAGTTCAATGTTGTCTTCGTGTTAACTTCATGGTGGAGAAGGGAATGGATATAATTAGTGGGAGAGGGAGGATGCGTCGGAAATCATCTAACTTATTGTAGTATACGGGGTGGATGAACGAAATGCATGAGGGAGGTTGGTCTGAGAGGGTGGGGGAGAGGGTGCGGGGTGAGAGAGGACTGGTGGTTGAGAGGTAGGAGGTGGAGGGGAAGATGGAGGGTTCAGCACCGAACTTCATATTATACCTTCCATTTGAGACTATGTTAGTGAAATTTGGTTGTCATCACCGAAGTGGCTTTAGACATGGAGTTTGCCCGGAACCCCAGGACTTCCGGATTTATCGATAGTGGAAAATACATTCCAATAATTTTTGATTCGCCATCAGTGATCTAGGCCTGCGAATCGAAATAAATAGATGCTCATTTCAATAGATTTTAAATCTATGAGGTATTACGATTGTACCGGTTTATATGAGAAATTCCTATGTGACCGCAATTACCAACCTGTAACTCCGTTGCGTTGCGTTGTGACGATGATTTTGGCGGATTGCACACTGACTTCATCATGTTTGACTGCTGATTATCTAATAAGAGTTGCTTAGGAAGTGGTAAGTAGGAATTCATACCAATCCGACCCATATTAAAACCTCAACAGCATGATAGCCATCATTGCCGGCCGCCCCCATCTCCATCGTTCACGGGGAAGGATAAAGGATAAGGTAGACAGGAAGTGTTGATGCTCCACCTACTTAACGGAAGGACGACGATTCATCAGACTCTTCCATAGGTGTCGCGGAGTTGGTGGTTTGGAAGGGTATCAGGTCTAGGATTCGCTCCAAGCAAACGATGCGACCTGTAAAGCATATTTTATTAGGTAGTTGTTTAGTTAGTCTTCGAGTGCACGATCACTCGAAAAAGAGATGATCTTGTTTAGTTTTTGGTTATTTTTAAACTCTGGGCAGCCGGCTACCGAGAGTATACTATGTTCCCTAAACAAAAACAATTTGAACTCCACACAGCCGATCGTGGGAGTATTGCCTGGAAAAGCTAATCTTATCTGCGTAATGGGCCGGATCACTATTTATTGCAACAGTATTTGGACAGAACTCGCTACTTCTTCTCTACGATATATTTATTGGCTTGAAAACTACCAAGTGACAGCATATTATACTGGCAAAAATAGCGCGAGATGTTATAAATCAAGGAAAGTATTTCTTATTTTCCATATCGGATTGTTTGTGGAATACAAGTATACGAGCGATAATACCGAACACTGAAGGGAAATATAAAGGATTGTTAATCTGATGCACGGGCTTGTTAGCAATAACGGAGCTTTAAATTAGGTTCATAAAAACAGACGCGGCGAATTTTCAATACGTATTGAGCCGTGTTCATAGATACTAGTCAGATTAGTCGTATTGGGGCTAATTTCCGATCAACTATTCATTTTTACGGCAATGTTTTCTCGACTAGATCTGTTCGCACCCTCTCATTCTGTTCGCACCCTCTCATTCTGCGGTCTAAGGACCAAATGTCATCAATAGACTTAGAATCGCGTGGAGGCATGAGATAGGAAACTTGTAAGAATTTTGCTATCCCACCGTTTGACTACCAGAATGGATGGGAGAACAGTAATACTAGCAAATACCGACTACCATAAGAGCGGTGCAAATTTGAACGAGTGACGTAGAGTACTGCACTGAAAAAAGGACCAGGAGTGCGATTTTACGAAGTTTTAGCTTCCGATGGCCCTACATTTTCTGACAAAGTGAAGTTCTTGAATGTTGAGATTTTTATTACTGTTTAGAAAAGCAAAAGTATCATAAAGCTAGTGTCAGGCCTTCATGAGACCTCAAGAAGTCACTTTTGGAGGTATTCGTAAATGTAGATTTGTCGGTAGACGGTTCCAAATATAATAGAAAAATACCTAATTTAACACAACTACAGATCACTTGCAACATAAAAAGCTTTTTGTGAAATTCGACAGCTCCATCTTAGGCCAATTCAATAAATTTCCTGCATGAAAGTTTCCATTTTTTAAAAACGGTTTTTAAGCCAAAGCTTTGGAAGTTAAACCTTGGCGTGGAAGTGCCGGTATATTAATATATTCTGTTACTTAGTGTAGAATTAGATTTCGTCATTTACGGCTAATATACAACCGCCAGAAGAAACTTAAAACGTTGGTACACAATCAAGAAAGGCGAATCAGAAAAGGTATATGTCAGTGATTCACTAAATACAGACTGGAAAGAGGGTAATATGGTAAACCTTAAGGTCCGCCCAGATTAAGTCTTCGGTACGGAACAAAACCTCGGCCTAGGAACTCCTAGCATGTTGTTAGTCGCCTCTTACGACATGGGAGCAGTTCCCAGAGGTTCTATTCTTGGTTGAAATAGTGCAAAAAGATTTCAGCCCGCCGGACACCACACGGCTTCGCAATTACCAACCTGTAACTCCGGAACCAAAAGTCAGAACTGATTGAAATTCAATAGCAGTCAATGGGAGTATTATATCTTTCATTTGAAATCAGGTTTGTAAACATCGGTTAAGAGTTTGCTGGCAAATAGGTGTGACATTAGCTCGAGAACTTGGCGAGTTCCCAGAGGGCATCAAGATCCGTCATAGGTGACCAATGTGGTCAAAACTACTTTAATTGGTCATTAGTGATCTAGATCCGCAAATCCAAGTAATGTTACACGTATATGAATATGTATTACATTATTCGGACATCATAGGGTTACCAGTGTATATGGGAATTTGCCGTGTGACCACACTCATCAACCCGTAACTCCGGAACCGGAAGTCCGATCAACTAAAAATTCAATAGCGTCTTATGGGAGCGTTATACCGTTCATTTTGTTCAAATCTCTGAGAAAATTGATTGACATTATTTGACACACACATACATGCACACATACATACACACATACATACACACAGACATTTTGCGATCTCGATGAACTTAATTGAATGGGATATGACACTCGGCTTGAAAATCGATTTTTGGAGTGATTGCATAGCCTTTCTTTATATGAGAAAGGCAAAAAGTACGCACAAACAGACATTTGCCGAACACGACGAACAGAGTCGAATAGAATAAGAGACTTGGCCCTCCGGGCCTCGGTTGAAAAGTCGATTTTTAAAGTGTTGAATGACCTTTCTATAGGAGAAAGACAAATCATACATTAAACATCCTTAACCTTCCTTCTTATTATGTACCAATCACCTGCAACCTATTATGATATTTGGTCTGTCCCAGAACATGCCCCTTGGCCTTAGTTTCTCCGCAGCAAACAGAAGTAGAAAAAGTCGATCATGTTTACTCCCAAAGCAATAAAAAGAAAGAAGTCTCGACAAACATATGATTAGGGCTCAAAAGCTAACTGTCAAAATTCACTTTGAGGAGTTCTGCTTCTGGAGAAACCATTATTACCCAAGCATGGTGCATAGTTACGGCGCTGAATCCCTCTGGATAAAGACTCGACACATCTATCGTTTGTTTACCATTTATCTGTCAGTGTCATTCTAATCGAGCACGAGACTTGTCAATGCCCCTCGTTCCAGAACGGTTTTCTTCGGATTGAGTGTTTTTGACAAGTCTCGTGCTCGATTGGAATGACACTTACAGATAAATAATAAGAATAAGATAGAGATGGCGAGTCTTTAGTGCACATCAGTAAACGAAAGAGAAAACTTTTCTCTTTTGTATGCTATCAACGGCTGGTCTAGGCGCTAACCGGTGGGTCCGAAACTTCCCCTCAAATGGAATTTTGACAGTTGGCTTTTGAGCCCTAATGATATATTTGTCGAGAAGTCAACTCAAGAACAATTTCTCTTAGTTTGTCACGGAAGTAGTTTTCATTGGCGTTTGTTATTCAAATAAATTCACATCAGAGAACAATTTAAAAAATTTTACTATTCCGTATAGATTATCAAAATCAGCTATAAATTGCCGGAGTTATAGTAATATTAAAGAAAAGGTGGAATTTTGCCGTAAATACCAACGCACGTTTAGAAAAGAACGATCCACGACGTATCATTTGATTACCCTGCGACATAGCCTTTATATGTACATTTCTGGAAAACAACTCGCAAACTCATCATGTGTTTATGAATTCTGAGAAATAAATTGAGCCGTGGCAGATTAAGCTAGAACTAGAAGCTAGTTTTCCGACAAAGCTGATTAAGCTGATATGTTTGACGCTGGGTGGATCTAAATCGTACCGGGAGGTGGAACTTTCAACTAGCTCTCGGGGTTAAATTTCTATATAAAAATAAAATGCTAGATTCTTAAAATATCCAGAAAGTTGTTAATTTGTCTGCTATAATTGGCAATCACCCCAACACATTATTCACATTATTAACAATCATAACGTTCTAGCTGCGCTTGGTCTGGTTCAATGCAGGTCAAACATTATTCGATTCGGTCAAAAATATGCAAAAACCTTGGCAAAAACACTTTCCGATTATTAACCTACCTGATGCATTCGTTAGCCTGTGTAGTACAAAAATAAAAATCACCGCACTCGGAACTATAACGGACGGACGAGACACCCTAGGTAGTCAACAACGTTTTTATGTGCGCGCCATGAGGCATGATTCGATGCGTGCCTTCTAGTCCGCCGCTCCTCGATCGAATCAGTTTAGAGCGCGCAGTGGTCCGATCCAGTTGTAAATTTTGCATGGGAAAAGAAACTGCCTCCTTTTTGCCGTCCGAATTTGTTCGGCTTTGCAAATTTAGTGCCGTCAGAAGTGAGTGAATGACGGTCTGTGACCAGTCTCGGGAAGCAAAGGATACATGGCAGCAGCCTGACATCCGTTCTGATGCACACGCTGGTTTTCCGGCATCAATCGAAGTGAGCCACGGTGGCTGATATTTTTTTTTTAGTGTCAGTTCAAATGTGCTCCTCTTGTTGCCAGCGAAAAAGTAGTTGAAGAAATTGAACCGTGGCCCAAAGGCAACAACAGAAAGCTAGAAGGGCTACGAAAAACGAACTGCAAAGTTGAGCTATATTTTTATAACGGATTTTCATTAGGAGTACCTTTCCGCGCGCCGCCACCGGGTTGTGATTGTTGTGCTGTAATCATTGTTGTTTTTCGAGTGGCCGACCCGGAATCAGCACAACGTTCTCAAGATGGCCCCTAATATTGTGGAAAATGGGCCGCAGAAAATTCCCATCTGCGATGTGGATGTAAGTGTTGCTACCTTGTTTTCTTCATTTTTGGATGACGTAATAGATGGTTTATTTTCATTACTTATTCATTAAATCGAGAATTGTTAAGATTGTTTGTAATTTCTAAGCAACTTCAGTTGGTACTTGATTGGGCATTTCCGATCAATAATCAACATTCTGGTTAATTGTGTGGAGAAAGAAGTACCGTACTATGACGTTACACTTGGCTGAAGTTGGGAGAGTATGCAAATTATTGTCTAAATATAAGGCAAACCAAGCAGTGTTACCTATCGTTACTCTCCGAGTCCCAGCTCGACTGGAATGAAATTTGCTGTGGCCGATTAGTTGTTCTTTAGAAACTCTGCAAGCAGCTGACCCGCAGTAACAAAAAAGAGCGTAGGAAATGCCATTCAGATAGAAATGGGGCTCGGAAATACAGCTTGTTTTACCTAATTAGGGATTCAATGCAATAACGGTCCAACTTTGAAAAGCTTGTTTTGAGAAATAAGAGATAAACTAAACGATCCGTAATAGTCTTTTTTATGTAACATTGTAATTAGAATTCTTTTGCTTCTATTTTCTGAAAAGTATTTGTACGGGACCAAGAAATTACAAGTTTTATAACTGCCTTATCTTTGAAAATATAGTCATATAGGTAACATTTTTTCGAAATATTTTTTTTGAAAACAAGAAATAATGTGTTCCAAATAAATTTCCAAAATTTGAAATTATCGATTACAAGTAATTGTGACAGTTCTTAGCGCATCAAAACCTTCATCGGTTTAGCCGTTATTGAGTGTTGGTTTCATTTTTATAAACCTACTAGCAGAGTTAAAAAGAATCGAAGCTTTTTTTTGACGGCTGAAAATGACCCTAATGCGACTCGCGGTGAATAGAAAAAAATATTCATTAAAATATCCATGTTATTCATTCAGTTGAATATTGAATACTTTACGCTGACGTCACAAATGAACTGAGTGTTCATTTTTGACAGTTCGTTTACATGGACTTAGAAAAATTCTTAACGATTTCCTTCGAGCGAATCTAGTCGTCCGCAAAATTTTCTAAGTCCAGGTAAACTATACAAGTGAACTGTCAAGAAAAGTGAGGTTAACTGTATCAGTAAAGAACCTAATTGTACAATATATTCATTTTACTAATTTTAATGAATACTTTACGATGACGTCACAAATGAACTGAGTGTTCATTTTTGACAGCTTGTACTGTTTACATGGACTTAGAAAAATTCTCTACGATTTGCTTCGAGCGAATCTAGTCGTCCACAAATTTTTCTAAGTCCATGTAAACAGTACAAGCGAACTGTCAAGAAAATTGAGGTTAACTGTGTCAGTAAAGAACCTAATAGGAAAATGTTTTCAAATGCCAGTAAAGCATATAAAACAACAATACATTGTGCCAGGGCCTACTTTGATGCGTTTGATTCGTTGCTGCACGGTCACTTCTAATTCTATTACTAATTCGAGACGAATGAAAATCTACATGGATGAATGGGCGGTTTGTTCGTTTGACGTTTTCAGCTGCGTCACTGAATATTGAAAATGAATGCGGCTGAATATGATCAATTTTCATTCAGTGAATTTGAATATTTTTAACTCTGCCTACCAGTTTCAGGTTTCGACATTGTGGTGGGCTGTACAATTTGTTGACATTTCCTCATTTTGATATGAATTAGAGTTTTGGGTTTGTTAAGCAGAAGCAATCATAATCAATTTTCACAACCAATCTTATTATTGAATCGGACGATTCTTGATGAATAATTTAAAAAAACAACTAACTCGCGTTTTAAGGTTTGGAATGTTTCCATTGAAATTCAATTAAAAAACAATAATTGAAACTCATTCGATATATTACACCAGTAAGCGCACCTGGTTTCTGTTTATCCTTCTATGACCTGATAACCTGTTTCAGTCTTGTTATGATATGAGTGACTGTACATGGAAACGATACTGACGAGACGGTACAGGAAAATTGTGAAAAATCGATTTTGCCTTGCCTCTTTCCAGTCTCGACACTGTGACCGGTGTTTTACCATAACAGTGAAGCGTATATGCTGGTTGGTGGCAAAGGACACAGCTGGCTTTAAGAGGTTTGTCTTCTGTTTTTCCATAACAAATGGTGGGGAAATATAATACTGTGTCAATATTAGTGGTACGCCTACGCTGAATTGTACCCTGACACAATTTACGATAAACTAACGGTTTGTTATGATTGGCTGCACTTGTGTGTGCTAATTGATTCTTTTGTTGAAATCGAATGATCGAATAAGTATTTCATTTCAGTGCGGGCGGTAGGCTAAGAAAATAATACCTAGATTGATCTCGTAAATCAAGGATGACATTCCGCATTTTGAGACGGAGGGCTTGAAGGAAAAGTGGTTTCGGCTTGGTTGTAAAATGTGACCCCAGTCGTCGTTTGTTCGAGCCCCAACGAGAAAGGATTTTTAGTGTCAGCATTAGTCCTGTAATTGTCCTCTGCACTTAGATTCGGTCGTGAAGCCTGCCGCACCAACATGTCAAGTTCCATAATGGAATGTAAGCTGTGATTTGGTATTTCATTTTAACATGGAGCGGGGAAGTTTTTATTTATATGCTTTACACAACTATATTTAGTTGTTGGACGTTGGCCATGCAGTTACACGGCTGTGGAGAGATTCACGATAGAGTGGCACCCATGAGAAACCCCGGAAGTTTTTGGTATCATGACGTTAATACCGAACTTTACTAAAAGAGACGCCAGTATTGTATATGCGTATTAAAAATATTGTAGCCTCCATGAGTACACCAGAATGAGGCAATTTTTAACCCCTTTTCCTCCCTTCTCGTAGATTCAAGCAGACTTGTTTCAAGCACCTCCACCCAAATTTTCGTAGAGTTTTCGATTTTTTCACTTGTAAGAAATATAAAATTAGCGTGAACACATTATAGTATTCAAATATAAATTACACTGAATTTATTTTTAATACTTTTATCTTGACGAGATTTTTACGCTGTTTTTGCCGCGGTTTTCGAAAACGTGGCAATCAAAAAATACGCGCTAAAAACTTTAGGCATGGCTCTAACCACGAAACTTTGTTCAAAGAATTTTTTTTTGTTTGTGAGTTTCAGCGTTATGAAGTGTTTTTCATGGCACCTTAACTTTTTCTCTTTCAATCATTTTTATTCCAGTTTTACAAGCAATGCGCTTGTGTTAGTTCAAAAATGGTTTAACTATTAAACTCTCTTGCTGATAATTAGGCGGCTTCGGATTACCACAAAGCTATGAACTCCATCATCAATAAGGGTGTCGTTTGAAAGGAGATGGTCGGTAGATAACAAAAATTGGTGATGTACGCCCTTTAAAACCCAAAATGACTTCTTCCGCTTGCTTTACGGTTGAACTTTGAAAGCTTCGAAAAGCAGCCATCTATGAAAACGAGAAAAAAACACTGTTGACAATACCTTCATGAAATTAAATGAGTAGTATTCTAACAATGCCCCGAATACATTGGTTGATTTTCAAAAATATTGCGCTCTTTTCGTTTTCAAAGATAGCCGCTTATAGAGGTTTTTTCAGTTCAAACTTAAAACAGTGAAAACCATTATCAATGTAGAAGTTGCTTGAAAGGGGGTGGTGAGTAAAAGACATAAATCGATGATTAGCACCATTTTGAGATTTCAGATGATGGCTATTGAATACTGCAAAATATCAGGGATTCATTGTTATGGTTATTATTTAAAATGGGGAGATATTTAAGCAGCAATTGTTGAATGTAGCCATTTTCAAAATCAGGATTGTTGCTTCCAATTACCTCTCACAAAGCATAGAGCACAAAGCATAGAGCACATTGTCCAATTCGCATTCCAACTGCTTCGCAGCCATGGTTAAACCACGAAATGCACATGCCAATTTCATTGCGTCCGTATAACTCTATTATAACTCAACATTTCTTGAGCATTTTTTTCAAAAAGACATCTACAATGAGTGACTCTCATTGTTTATTTTCTCTTCTGGTAAAAATTCGGTCGCTTTAACATTTATCCCTCAACTCTTTGCATAATATGCTAGTCAAAACCACCGTCTTTCGATCTGTATTGTAAAATAAGTGAAAAGTGGTATAGTGACGCTGTAAAAATCGAAAGAGAAAGTAAACAAAGAGAGTCACTCATTGTAGATATGTCGTTTTGAATAAAACCCCTAGACGTTTCTTCGTTGTGTGTGAAAAACAGCTAAACAGCCAGATTTTGGCGGCTACAATCAATTAAATCAGATGTATTATCATGTATGTGGTTTTGCGTATTTGAACAGATTTTCAGCAAAAATAAATATTCACAAATCGGTTGACCTGTTTAAATTCTATAGTTCATAAATCCTTATTAGGTTCGAATTGGATTATGTTTACTAGGGCATTGCAAAAACTCACTTATTTTTGAATTCTCAAAAACCAGACCCCCCCACCCCATTCATATTGTGATAAATGTCAAGGTAAGCTCAGTTACCAAATTTCACATCATTTGGACAATTTTAGATCCCCACCCATTTCGCTTTAAGTTTCTGAAATTGGTAACAGTGGAAAATATGGAGAAAAAATATATTAACTGCTATAACTTTTAAAGCAGCATTCAGAAAATTACGATTCATACCTCTTTTTAAAGGAGATAATCTTAGTGTTTGAATGGAGATATTTCTTTTTGTTGATCCGGAGATTACAAAAAACAATCAAATAAACGAATCCAACTTCCAAACCTTTCTTATGGAACGGACATGAGTTCCTATGGGCTTCCCTACTTTCATTTGATCGTTCTACTTTCTATCTCTCATCACGGTGCGATCAGAACCACATTCTAGAAAACATCCCATTGCTCGCACAGTTGCATGCTGACAAAAATGTGTATGACTGCGTGCTGCTGGTTTAATAACAACTCGAAAGATGGTGTCGGATTCAACAAAATAATATTGCCGGTGATTTGTTCGTGGAATTTGATAGTGGTGCTGACAGTTATTGCCTCTTTCGGGTCCGTTTGTTACATCTACACAAACATGGTAGCATGTTTCCATATTGATCAGCCGATGTTTCATAATTATTGTGTTGCCACTCAAGCTCTCAGTAATAGAACACGAAAGCTCGCACAACACAATATATAACCTTCTTAGCAATGAACCAAAATTCATAAGAAATTACTATAATAAATGGTTATCGAAACAAACCATCTTTGATTCGAAAATGGCGACAAGCATCAATTTTCGTCATCTACTTACCATCTACTACCCATGTAGATTATTGTTTTCTAAAGTCTTCAAAAAGGACATGTCGAACCAGGCAACTGAAATCCCTATCTCTAAATACAGATAATAGGCAACATCATTATTGCACCGATCGACAACGTCAAAACCGTTTGAAATGTCATCAACAAGCAGCAATGGCAGTAAACAAAAGAAACACACCTTCTCTGATTCTATGCAAACTAAAGTGCTCCTCGTTCGTATTTAGAACGAATTTCGAACGCGTTAATGCGTACGAATACGCGTGCACATTAGAGTGCCCAGAAAAATAATGAATTTTTGAAAACTCACTCGGCCCACCCCTGAGTCGATTCCTAGTCCCACCAGGAGTACTTGCTCCAAATTTGAAGCAAATCGGACAAGTCTAGCTACCGGATCAAGGTGCCTGAAGTTTGTATGGGATTTTTCGACGATTTACATGGAGAAAACCCACTAGCTCGCATTTTCACCGCTAGGTGGCACTGTATGCATCGTATTATCACTGTAAATGAAAATAAGAAAGATAATTTAATTGTCTACAACTTTGTCGAAGACTGCTAGTCAATCCGACTTTGTTGAAAGAAGTTATTAAACTTTTAGTGAAGTGATGTCTGAGTCAGTGTTGCATGGGGCCTAGTAGTACGTGGTAGTATATCAATACTAGGTTCTAACAAACTAAACATTTTTGTGGAATAATGGTTAGATTTAGCTGAATAGTATGTTCGGAAGAATTGCAGTACATAACACGAGTTATGTTTTGGTTAGAAAATTTTAGTTCCACCTGTGACCGCATAGATGGCGCCAACACTAACTTTTCAACGGAGAGAGATAGAATATCGAGATGTTTGGCATAATTACTGAAAAAATCTTGTTCTACAACTTTCTAGAAGACACTTAATTTCTATTTCTCTCCGTTGAAAAGTTAGAGTTGGCGCCATCTATGCGGTCACAGCTGGAACTAAAGTTTTCTAACCAAAACATAACTCGTATTATGTACTACAATTCTTCCGAACACACTAGTGAGCTAAATCTAACCATTATTCCATAAAAATGTTTAGTTTGTTAGAACCTAGTACTGATACACTACCATGCACTGCTAGGCCCCATGCAAAACTGACTCAGACATCACTTCGTTATAAGTTTAATAACTTTTCTTGTTCGAGTCGGATCGCTTTGCAGTCTTCAACAAAGTTGTAGATAATAGAATTATCTTCTTAAGATTCACTTTTGGTGATAATCTGATGTATGCAGTGCCCCCTAGCGGTGGAAATGTTCGCAAGTGGGTTTTCTCCATGTAAATTGTCGAAAAATTTCATATAAACTTCAAGCACGTTGGTCCGGTAGCTAGACTTGTTCGATTTGGCTCAAATTTGGAGTAGACACTCCTGGTAGGACTAGGAATCGACTCAGGGGTGGGCCGATGGGGGTCATTTTTTTCTGTCACTCTAGTGCACATGTTCGTCTGCACAACCGAATACGTACGCGGTGTTCGTACAAGTAGGTTTGTGACAATAGTTTTTTCTTTCTCATTCATCACTAGTGTTGACTCGTCTTATTTTGTGTGTATCTTCCTTGTGTACGCACACGAAGTACGTACATGGTGTTTGAACCAAAGTTTGTACATGGGTTTGGCGCTCGTAGAGGCAAATCATGCTTCAGGTTGATCGCTTGCATACAATTTTGTACACAGGTTCACACTTCTCGATGTTCATGAGAAGCCCCCGATTTTATCTACCCCAAATTTTATCAGCTTTTTAACCCGATTTTATCATCTTTATATGAAAATTGATAGTTGGTAGTTTGATGGGCTCTAGCAGACGAACCAAGTTGAATTCGAGTAAATCCTTTATTGAGCATATTTTTATTCTCTTAGAGATCCGAGATATGCAAATTTTCTTTCATTTTTTTTTTTTAATTTTGCGCTGTCAGACCCCCTTAAGGGAAATTTAATCTAAACAATCAGGTTATGAGGCTATATCTAGGGACTAGAGAAGAATATTTAAGAGCTTCGGTTTCTTAAAAAGAAAGAAAAGTATATGTCCCGATTTTGTCAATCTCCCTAATCAGCCTAAAATTCACCAAGGGACTGATAAAAACCGGTCTTCACTGTATTGACCTCTGAAAAAACTAGACACGTTGATATCATGTGGAAGACACTTAAATTGATTCATTCGTGAAACTCATAAAAAGAACAGTTATGCCATTTTAATATTTAAGTGAAGGACAATGTGATTTCTTGTGTGGAATTCTTGCGAATATTATGTGAAAATCACATAAACGTCATAAGAAATTTAACCGACTTAAATTACCTAATAAATTACACTTAAATATTAATTAGATTTACCTGCAGATTTAATAGATAGAAAAATCGGCGGAATCAATAGTTTTACATGTAGATATGCTCTATTTATTGTTCACATGAAAGCTTTGAGAATAGTTCTTACTATACAACTCAATAGTAGGGCAACAAACATTCAATAGAAAAACAGGTGTGAAAGTTGTATGAATATAATTTGAATCACCACATAAACTACGCTTTAATGGATTATCATGTAAAATTATAATGATATTTTCATTATAATTTTTTTGGTTTGCTTTTTAACATGAAAGTACATATGAACTTTGTGTTCAACTTCGTATGGTTTTATTGTGTGATTTTTCATCAGTGTGGCAAACGGAAGCCGACATCTTGGATTTCAAAATAGCGTCAAACATAAATTTCTGTTGTCTACTGGCCTCCTCCTATCAAACTACACCCATATTGATCATGGTTTTCAAAGTTTCATACTATCTGGAAAACGCTATATCGGATTTCAAAATGACGCCAATCATCATTTCCTTGTCACCTCCTTTCAAACGAGCTGCACTCTTCGATTTCAAAATGGCGTCAGTCAATCTTCGTTATGTACCGACCACCTTTTCAAACGACGCCAATATTGATGTTAATTCTCAGAGTTTTGTGGTAAACGAAAACCGTCATCTTGTATTTTAAAACTATCAATTTCCGCTAAATACTGACTACCTCCTTTCAATTGACACCCATTTTGAATGATTTTCAATTGAATGAAGACCATAATTTGATAATCAGGAACCTGTTCCTGAGCACTCTAAGTAAGCATCCCAATTCTTGGCACACTGAAACAATATATAAAGACAAATCTAGAGAAAATTTAGAATAGGACGTAAGTAACAATGAGAGATTCTCTTTGGGGTCTTTTTCTTCTGTTCATTACTTGGCCATTTCAACATTTACTACTCTACTCTTTGCATAAACTTCTAGTAAAAACCGTCGGCTTTCGATATGTACTGAAAAATTAGTGCAAAGTGTTGTAATGACGTCGTAATAAACGAAAGAGAAAGTAAACAAAGAGAGGCTCTCAATGTTACTTACGTCCTATTGAAAATTATCTCTAGAAATATCTGACGGGAATGTTGGATAATAAGTTAAAATTTAGACCAGAGGTCTGCGTTTCGACTTCGTCTCTTCAGAACCATGGCACTTGACCAATGCACTGGGCTAACACTAAGTCCGAAATTGGAAACACTACTTGTGAACACACTAAACGAGTTCTAACTTGCGATGTCCCGTAAAAGAAGAGGCTCTGTTTGCTGATGAGACATATTGCTTGTGGCACTAAAAATTGGATTCTAACTGCATTGTGCGCTTACTATTCTTCTATTTAATTCTTCTCATAGACTGGTTAGTTCGACTGGTCTGTCTATGGAAGTATTATCTCTATCCAGAGTCGAAAAATGTTTTTTTCATTTACCAAAATCAGGCGAAAATCACGAGACAGCGACACTACTTTCTAAAGCATCGGAACTTAGCGAAAACGAAAATGAGACAACAGCCTAGGATAAAGCATACGAGGAAGATCAATTTCATTATTTCCTACGCACACTCGTTTTCGCTTTGAGATTGAAAGCGACATTAGTTCCTTAGATATTGAACGTAGTGCTGGGCGAACGAAAATACACTTTTAACGATATTTACTTGTCGTTGTTCTATTTCATGGAATTCGAAGCTAGCGATGATATTGGACGACTGATGCACTATTGGTGTGCATATTTCCCGTTGTTGCCGCGTTCTGGTTGCAGTTCTATGATGTACATTGCTATAATTTCATTTAATGAAAATTAAAATGAGGATCAAAATTGCTGATTTAAAATTAAAACAAGATTGAATTTTGGTATTGTCATAGGAAAACGAAAGTCGCTGCTTCTGCTACTCGCTTTCATAGAATCGAAAGAAGAAGCCGGCTATGTCTTTTTTGTTTTGCTTTGTATGTAGGGGAACCCGGGGCTATTAAGACACTGGGGGTAACCCGGACCCCCTTGATTTCTCAGAAAATAGCAAGACTTTCTAATTATCGTACATATTCGTGGAACCGCTATTCTGAAACATTAATTTTGAGAGCTGAAGTTGATTCTTTGTTCTTTGTAGAAAAAAGATACAACGTGTTTCGTTGTTTTGCCATTCTCAAAACAAAAATCATTATAATGAAAAAACCGTGATTAAAGCAACAAATAAAAGTGAAAAAATAAAAGGTTAGTGTTTTGGAAAGCTTGAGGCTCCTATTTTATGGAATGATTTTTGTTTGGGTGAAAACAGAGATATTTTCGAGACGCTCATCGCTTTTGTGCGATATGGGCGTACGGGGCTATTTCGACCCCCTATTCTGTCAACCACCGTTCAGCGGCTTGCGGCTGCGCACAGCATTGCACACGCCACAGCAAAGAAAGTAAAGGGCGAACACGAAATTATTGCGACACATTCAACAGGGCATAACTTTTTTACCATTGGATAAAAATCAACCAAATTTTGGACACTTTCTCATTGATGTGTATTGTTTACATGCTGTCAAACTCGAAGTCGTGTTTTTCGATTCAACGAAAATGGAGGTGAACCAACGCGAGTCGAGAGAACAAATTCTTTCCAAACATCTGGAATTTCCTGACCTGTCGCACCGGCAGTTGGGAAAAATGTTGAACATTCACCATTCAACCGTCTCCAGAGTGTTGAAGCGGTTCTAGGAGCGGTTGACGTTGGACCACGGCAAAGGAACTGGAAGAAAACCGGGACCGGAGAACAAAAAGACGGAGGGAAAGGTGATACGAATCATTAAAGCAAATCCCAACGTCTCAAGCCGTGATTCGGCTAAAAAGATCGGCATGTCGCAGAGCTACGTCCAGAATGCAAAGAAGAGAGCTGGACTACATACATACAAGGTACAGAACTTCCCAAACCGCGATGAGGGGCAGCAATCGACGGCTAAAACTCGGGCACGGAAGTTATACGAGAAGATGCTGACAAAATATGGCTGTTGTGTGATGGACGACGAAACGTGTATAAAAGCCGAGTTTAAGCAAATTCCGGGGTTGGACTTTTTCACCGGCAAGAGCAAGTTCCTTGTGGACGACAAATTTAAGCAGAAGAAATTGTCGAAGTTCGCCTCCAAATATCTCATTTGGCATAAATTTGTGATAAAGGGCACAGTAAATGGTGAGATCTACAAATCTGAGTGTCTCGAGAAGCGCCTTTTGCCGTTCTTGCAGCAGCACCACGAAGCTCCGCTATTTTGGCCAGATTTGGCATCATGCCACTATTCTAAAAGTGTCCTGGAGTGGTATGAGGCCAATTCTGTCCATTTTGTTCCAAAGGACATGAATCCACCAAACTGTCCGGAGCTCTGACCGGTGGAGCAGTACTGGGCAATGATGAAGCGGGAACTTCGGAAGAGCAAGAAGACAGTCAAAGACGAGAAGGACATGTTAAGAAAATGAAAAAACTGAGAAACTGGTACCGGATGACACTGTAAAGACTTTGATGGAGGGCATCAAGCGAAAATGCGTTCAATTTCACACTCAAGGCTCCATCGGTTAACTTTTCTTTTGATTTTTGAAGTAAATATATGTATAAAACTACCCTAAAATTTTGATTTGATTTTAAACATAATAAGGAAATTGGCATGACATTTTCGGTGTCGCAAGAATTTCGTGTTCGGGGCCACCAATCGACAGCTGTGACATGCCAGATTAAGTTTTTGCAAAGCAATTTTTTTTTGCTTCTTAAGGAGTGTCTCTACTACTACTGTAATTACTTCATAGGTAAACATAATTCCATCGCAAAAAAATTAAAGAAAAATGACGGTCTGAATTGCCCCGTAGGAAAGTCCGAATTACCCCTACATTGTAAAAGGCTGAAAAAACGTAGAGGTTTGAAAATCGTCGCTTAGCGCTGCCATTGAGTGGTGCAAATGAACTTTTTGTAGCACCAAAATGTAGCTGAGGTTTCAAACTAACAATTAGGACTTTTGACCGGTAATTTTTTTTCGCATCTAAAAGGGCGATTTGCTTAAGTAGGTCCGAATAGCCCCGGGTTCCCCTATTTAGTAATGAAGGGGGCAGCAAAAAGACGAAAGTGAATCCAGTGGGTTTCATCGTTCAATGACAGGATATGAGAATTTTAGGCACTGTCTCTATCACTTTAAATACATGCGTTTTGACAGCTCGCAGTTTTCGGTAGCAGTTTGATCACTCGCATTTTGAAAGTGCGGAGTCCAGGTTGGTGGAAAGTGCGGAATACTGAAATCAAACCTAATTCGCCTGCTTAGCTGAAAACAGGCAACTGAGTTTGAGATTTCGCACCACTGCATTTGAAAACTCGTGTCTTCAAGTTAGGATTTATTACCATTATTGCGCCAACTGCTGTAGATTCAGTCGAAGGAGGACACACAGAAATTTTGCGGAAAACTCCTTTTCTTAGTTAAAACAAAACAGAAACGGGCCGGATATTGATCGCTGGATGAAAAAGCTGGAATGTTATGTGGGGAATCTTAATATAGGGGCAAACTCAAAGGACTCGAATTAATTGGCTAGCCAAGTCGCAATGTAACCTTGTCATCTATGTTGACATATTAGCGTTGATTTGACATAGAGCATTATTGAACTAGCTTAAAGATACATCGAATTCACAGAGATCAATAAACAATAAAGTTAGCAGTGAACTCCGTAGCGCTAACAAAACCTAGACTCTCAAACCGTAGGGTTTGTCTAATTCCATAACTCTTCAATAGAGTGTGTATACAAATCCTTTGGGCTAATAACCAGAACAAATAATTTGTTTGAATTTTCTCAATCAATTTTCTGGTTCGTGGAGGATCACACCCTTTTTAACGATGAAGTATACCTGTCCATCTATATCGTTACAACAAAATTGGCATGCAAGCAACCATATTATTTGGTATCTGTAAAATTGATCTATAATTAGCCAACATATAACCGCTACTACACAGGTTAGCTTTTCATTTTTAACTCTTCCTGGAAATTGCATTGTGTTAGTGTACACCTGTTGCCCATCCGGAATCGTCGGACTGAAAAATATGCAGCAGATGATCGAACCCAACCGACCGCAACTTCTCTCAATAATTGCCAAGGAGGCCAATGGCGAATCGATTGCTACGATCACTGAGAACATGGACGGGGTTGTCCGTGAAAATGTTGATTTTTAGGATAGTTATTTGCCTGCTCACAAAGCAAAAATTTTGCACCGACGGTGTGGGCTTTTCGAAAACCAACCCCTCATCATTGTCCATTGAGATGGATTGATTCGATTGACGTGGTTTTGCAAGACAACAGCTGTGCAGATGCTGATGCTTCATCCTTGACACTCACTGTTTACGTCAGGTGTGTGTCGTCAGGTCAGCAAACAGCCAAAATAGCCGAACATCGTATATCATGGACATTTTCTGTGTACACTCAGAAAAATTTAGCATAACCAAAAATATGTGTTATTGAATTCAATCAATTATTGTTTATCACTTCAACCAACAAAATTATTAATTTCATAATATTTTTTTATTAGAAGAACAATGTATTTTTGCTTTCAATAAAAACATTTTTAATTTCAATAATTTTCTTCTATTTTCAATAAAAAAAATTATTAGAAAGCAAAACAATAAACTTTTTTATTGAAACAATAAATAAATTTTATTGAATTCAATAAATAAATTTATTGTCTTCCGACCAATAATTTTTTTATTGAATTTAATCCATATTTTTATTGAACCTAAAAATCTTTTTTCTGCGTGTACAAAAGAATGTGAAAAAATGGTTGTAATATAAACAAATAACATTAGCCACGATCAGCCAAAATGCAGGAAAGATTTTATTTCTCGTTTCAAACATCGATTCGAATATCTAAATTAATATATTTTAAGGTTCAGTGGTCAAGGACGTACTTGATTCGTGCGTTGATGGATAAACCAAGTGAATGAGTAATAAATAGCTCGAATGAGTTAGAAACTGCCAACTCATTGTGTTGAAATTGGAAGCGATACCTACCTACAGCTGCTGGCATAGCAGAAACAGTCCAAACTTTCCCCCTTACTACGAAGGAAGCGACGAAATCTTTTCAACTTGGCATTACATTTCTATTAATAGTTTCATTGTGCAAATTCAATTCAATCAGTCATGTAATTTCGAATGGCATTGCTTTTGACATTTTAGATGACAGGAACTATTTAGCACTTCAATCAACTATTCTGGCTGGTCGGATCACTTTCGGTTTCGGTTCGATCGCAGGTAGTGTTATTTATAATTACCTACACTTCCACGGTGGAATCGCGTACATAACTAACTACACCCACCTACCCACCACTGTGTATACCAGCACGGGTTGGGTTGGGTGATTGTCATTGCCTTGATGGAAATGAATTCAGTGGTTCGAAGGATGTTGTATTGTTTTGAGAATAATCACGAGCGGAAAGTTGTGTAAATTTGCTTCGATTGTACCTGGCATGGAAGTAGGTAGTATATTATTTAACGCATTTCCAAGATTTTTGTTTGTTTCGTGTGGTAAGCATTTGTTTAGTTCTGACTTTATTTTTACCATAAGATCTTACAGTTTGTGCATAGCTCCGATAGTCAGGCTGCAATCAAGGTCCTTAGCTCAGACATATCACGGTCCAAGTTAATGATCGTGTGCCGAACCCAAATCGAAGAACTAAGCATTGTCAACACTATCTACCTTGTCTGGGTGCCCGGACATTCCGGTATTACTAGAAAAGAATGAGCTGACGAATTGGCCAGGGCAGGTTCAGCGATTGACTTCGTTGGTCCTGCTCCACTGCGGCATGCTGACCAGGGCTTTAACCGGCCACTGCAAACTCAAATATCACATGGCAAATATTCAGCGCGCTGAGTCTTTTTCATGTGATCTTTGTGAACCCGACTACGGAACCTCATATCATCTGATATGCAACTGTCCAGCGGTAGCGCAATTGCGATTTCGAGTTTTCGGCCGTCCTTATATAGACGAAAGCATGTTTGGACGACTGAAACTCAGAGACATACTAAAGTTTCTTATCTAATGTGGTAAAGTGGAGGTATTTGTTTTTGTTTTGTGAGCTTCTGTCACAGTTTCCGCTACACTACTACCAAATCGATTTCTAGTATCTGAACTACTTTATGAACTTTATTCATAAAATCAAAGGTAGAATCGGTATTTTATTTATTGCTTTTAGAACATTATTCAGAGTCCGATTATGCAACGTAAACTGATTCATGATTCGTTACATGTTGAACGTGATCTGGTTTTCGTGGTTGTGAAGCAGTTCACAAAATCAAAACATTTCCTCGAAGTATTTCACAAAACCTGGAATATTATTTTAGAATCCTTTCAATCCTCGTGAACTAGTTCATGATTCCTAATATATTGACGAAGTAAAAATAATGTCGTCAATGACCAAGAATCCACGAGAATCTTATTATTTAGCAAGCAACTTATTATTTTTTAAGTCTTCCTCTCGATAAACATCGTTCACATCGTTTAAAGGCGCGCATCTTCCCTAATTGTGTAACAATGAGAAATGCGATCCTTCTTATATGGGAAAGTAAAAACCTGGCTCTCAACAAACACGCTGAAACACTTCATGATAAGCCCATGATGGTATCTGACGTTCAGCTTTAGCTGTATGCTGACTGACTTTCACAAGTTCCACGCTAGCGTAAGTTTTATTTTGTTGATACTTTAACCAAAGACAAATAATAAACTTTAACCATTCGTCGCTACATGCCATCATGAATCTTTTCCGCCAATCACATTCCACAGTCATCTTAACCGAGACAAATTGCACCATCACTTTGAAACTGTTTTCCTAACATGTCAACTCTGTTTTGTTTACGCTTTCCTTCGCAGACAATCTGCAAACCGGCACCGTACTCGGACGAGCTGGATGCGGTTACCGAACGGGATCGGTGTGATTATGACCAGAAGATTACCTACCAGATGGCCCGGAACGGAACGGCACCGCGAAGGATTCGAGTCTACGCCGACGGTATTTACGATCTATTCCACCAGGGCCATGCCCGGCAGTTGATGCAGGTACGGTTCCGTTGGGCGGCGTGCGTCACTAAGTTATGTTCAAAAATTATTGTAATTCTAATTGATTTTTATTTGCAGGCTAAGAATGTGTTTCGCAACGTGTATCTGATTGTTGGCGTGTGCAACGATGAGTTAACGCACAGCAGGAAGGGCCGCACGGTTATGGACGACGACGAGCGGTACGAGGCGGTGCGACACTGTCGCTATGTTGACGAGGTGAGTTTGTGACCTATAGTATAATAGTATAGTATAGTCCAATGGCCACGTCGATCGAATTTGCTAGAAGAGCTTTGTATTGCTTTTGAGGCTAAAGCCCCGCCGGAGTGTCAAAATTCAGCTTAAAAATTGGTCTATCCGACAGCTTTGGACCTTCTCAAATCGGTTCTTACGCTGTGTCAGGAAAGTGTCAAACTTAATGCTTCGACACTGACGGAACGTGTCTGAAAAGGCTGTTATTATATGGATTACTTCCTTTGGATATATTTTCACTGTCACTTTATCTACTGACTAGATGGAATTTTTTTCTGTTCTTGACTGTGAGAATAGGGCGCTATTATGAGCAAATAATGTTCAAATCAGGTATACAGCATGTTTGAATCTTTGGGGACTACTGGGATCTTCAAACGCTCCATTTCTTACACCAACCGGTTTGTCTAATGTGCCGTGGACATGTCCGTCCAGAACACGGCACCGTTCATCAAGGGGTGAATCTTCCATTAAGCACTTTATGTGGTTCTCAAGCTTTTTCGTATCACAGACCCCTTAAAATTACCCTGGCTTGCTTCGGACCCCCACGGATAAAGATCGATTTTGTATGCTATCAATATGTTATTTTCAGTTTGTTAGGAAACAAGACTTGAAATTTCAATATGCACTCGGAAAATATATTTTCTTTCGCGGACCCCCACTAAAGGCTTCACGGCCCCTAGGGGTCCGCGGGCCCCAGGTTGAGAATCTCTGTTGTACACCTTTTGACCGCAAGTTGCGAAAAATGAAGATTGGTTTGACATCCTTCTCACGGTTGGTCAGCCACAAGAGGACCTTCTTTCTCCTTCCCAGAGGACGTATCTCCTGGCAGTCAGTAGATATCTTTGACGAAGACTTCAGTCGGCTTTTGAGCAGCCCCTTGCGCTTCCGTCAGGGCTGGCCCTGGCTTCCACTTTCTCATCATGATGTCTATTTTGGCCAGACTTTTTGACCGCCTGTCTGAATCAGGGTTCTCGCTCATTTGCCATAACGTCATTTGGTATAAGACCTTTTGATATAAGGTCATTTGGCATAAGGTCATTTAGTAAAGCGGCTATTTGGCATAGCGATTATTTGGCATAATGGTCATTTGGCATAATTTATTTTAGCTCCAGGATAACGGTCATTTTGCATAACTTTTAATTTTGCGTAAGGTGAGGATCATTTAGCATAACGGACATATGGCATAATTTTGAGAAGTGATCACATTGGATGTTTTTGCCATTGTTTATCTACAGGGAAACAGACATAATTTCAGACTGCGAGAGGTAAGGTCATTCGGCATAATTTTGAGCCGTGCTACTGCTGAAGATCCAAAATAATTAGTTTATTTTTCTTTACAAATTAAATAAAACACATTTACCGTGGGCTTGGCGGTAGACTCCAGACTGCACATTTTTATGTTTAGGGATTTGTAGCTTGGAGACCTTGGATTCTCTTGGTCCCTAGCAGCTAATAGCAACACGGCGCACAGTGGCTGGAGGCTGGCCAAAACCTGAAAGATTTATTTTTGAAATATTGATATTATATATTTTTACTAAATTTCTCGTGTATTGAATGATGTATATTCAAAATTTTATGATCATTGGATAAGAACACGATTTTTAACATGAGTTTAAACGTAGCAAAGTCTGGCTTTTTTAATGATTTTCATTTCCGAAAGCACCATTGAGCTGTTCACTTCAAATGCATGTTGCTCTTTTGATTTTGGTGCGATTTTAGCACAACTAGTTTCATTGTGTAGCGGAACGAAAGAGCTTGGTTAGTGAATGAAATACATTTGGTGAATTTGCTTGGAACTATGACTTTTTTATTTTAAATATGTTTGAGGTGGTCAGATCAAAAATATTTTTTTCACTAATTTATTCTGTACAAATTTCGGAATCATATCGGAACGGTCACATAGTATATATTCTATGGGAAATAACCTTTACTTTTCGAATGTCATGGTCTCGTTCTGCGCCTAGGTGCGCAAAAATGCTTAAGGAGATTTTGAAACTTTGTTGCTGATATGGAGACGCACGGTGTTTTGTGTAAAATAGTTAGACAATCTAAAGTAAACCAAAACGGTATATAATGGATTTAAAGTAGTGTTCGTCATTTTTTATGATATTGCTGACATTGGTGAACAGTAATGGAAAATTTATCATGAAAACGGGATCATACTTATAAGAAAGGTTCAATGCATTTAATATTTTACGACTTTTGACATCAAAAATGAGCTCAGCACCTCAAAATTAGCTTAAATTGTGATTTTCAGCCAAATTAGGTAAGATTTGAGGTTTTGTCCGACTTTTGTTTGAAGAACCGCCACTGTGCGGCGCGTGCTTCAGGCGGTGGATAGAAGCGAAGGGATACCCTAACGACTGGCAGATTGAATTATTTTTGCTATCAATTTAACGAGATCCAGACCGATGCAGTATCCTATGGTCGGTGGTTCATTACATATAATCTAAATTAAATATCCTTCAATTTGCACAATGCATTAAAACTTAAATTAGCCAAAGTACTCGGACCATACCAATTTAAACCCAAATCTAAAGTAAACATCATTCAATTACACAATGTATTGAATTTAAAATTTAAGTGAACTATTCGAAGTATTGGGACCATATCAAGTCAAATGTTCAAAATGTGCCTAGTAATTTTGAAGAACCATCATCCACGCGAACCTAACCGTCAAATAAAGTGGCTATGTTCCCAAATATAAGCAACTTAGAATACGTCCCTACCGTTCTTTTCTTCTACTTCATTTGTCTGTTTTTGTTTTACTTCTATTAGTTAGCTTTTCCACTACTCATGTAAACCAAAAATCAGTGAATTTATACGCTTCTACTTAATGTCTTCATTCTTTTTCTTTTAATTCGGCATGTTAATTTTCCTTTTATTACTATATCTTAACTTAGATTCATAATAACACTCACTGACACAATCAATTGCATATTCTCTCATATACACTCATAATATCTTATTCAAAACGTACAAACGCCGTTAGCCTTCGCGATAACACAAGTCGGATCACAAACGCGAACATGCAATTGTAATCGTCCATACATACTCGCGATCTCGCCAACAACCCACCGCTCGCGCGATCATGCGTCGGTCACATTAGGATGTCCCTGCCCTCGTTCTTAACAGCCTAGATTCATGTCTTCAGTTGAACTAATAAAAATGAGGCTCATATTCATTAGGCAACACATTCCATGGAAACGTGACCGGGAACTCTAGTGCTTTGGGGGAATTATCTTCTAGCACCTGAACCGTACACTAAAAACTAAGCAACAAACTCACGGTCCGCGCGATCATTCAAGAACACACGCGAATATGCATATGGCCACACAGTTACAAAATAGAATTTATACACGCGAAATCACATACGTTCTGCCATACGCGACAAACACGTGAACATACAAACGCTTGAGCTTTTCGCGATCTTCCACGCACATCTACGTTTGCGGTCTCACAAACTTGATAGAACCACGGGATAAAATGAACTTTTTAACACTTATAAATTGGCATCACAAAATACATACATTAGCTATCAAACCTTGTGGAGAAACATATTATATTTATTTCTGAACAGCCAACAGTAGTACTGTTCAATGTACCTTTTCATCACATTCTGCAGCGCAATTATTCGTCAAGTATACATCAATCCATTAACCCTACCCCAACCCACACCCTGTTCCTCTCCCATGGCGTTTTTGTGGTCTGCATGGACCATTCTGCTATTACCTCTCCTATCATCGGCCTTGGACTGACTTGCGCTCTCATTGCCCCACCAAACGCTGCAAAATGAAAATGAAATGAAATTAATAAAACATATTTACGCGTAATCTGGCTACGCCACATCTCTTCAAGTCATGTGCTGTCCGACATCACTGTCGCTCCATCGGATTTAAACTAATTCATAGCCCCCATGTTTGAGTAGTTCGGACAAATGAGTGGATCACAGGTTTGTTTGCGAGGGGCCACCGCTTCCGACGGAGAATCAGTGAACACTTCGCCTCGGTCTTGGTTATCCCGCTTTACACTGGCTTCGCCCAAGTGCTAGGGAAGTATAACAATCGATGATTCAATATGTGTTAATTTATTCAACAAATCATCGTTTAAACAACTTGAAGATATTCAGAAATAATGAAGTTAACTATCGTCTGGATCAAACGGTATATAATTTGAAGGGACAGCTCATGAGATAAAGCAGGGTAATAAGGTTTATTTTAATCATTGAAACGCTGTATGGAAAGGTGAAACTTAGTGACGTTCATAATAAAGATAACCAAAAGAAAACATGAGTCTGATAGATCGCTGTTTTAGTGCGCTACATCAAGAAAAACCCGTGAAATCTACACTATACCACAACGTAAGTCATAGACAAACAATCTATTATTGCAAAAATGAGCAAACACGAGAGTTTCAAAAATGAAACTCAAAAGAAATGCTTATATTTAAAAGAAGGCTACATCAGTTATGGAATGTATTCACTCGAAATATAATCAATGTCAGGCAATGGAACACAACATATTATTATTATTATTATTTAATAAATTATTGGAGACGTGTTTCTAGTTCCTCTCATCAGAATACTACACTAACTTAGTGATAGAACTAACACATTATTATTATTGCTTACTGCAGCTTTAACCTTATGGCTCTTTCGCTGTTTAACTACACATTCGTCTGTTATACCAAATGACCCTCAGTGAGACCACTTAGCAAAATTATGCGGAATGTTCCGTATGCCAAATAACCGTTTTCCAGAAGTTAAAAAAAAATTATGCCAAATGTCCGTTATGCCAATTAACCTACAGAAAGATCGCTTCTCAAAATTATGTCAAATGACTTGCAGGATGAGCGCTTCTGAAAATTATGCCAAATATCCGTTACGCTATACGTGCATTATGCCCAATGACCTTATGCCAAATGGCTTTATGTCAAATGACTTTATGTCAAATGGCCCGCTCATACCAATCAGTGTTATTAATTTAATTGAATATAGTTCAATATTACTGTTTGTAAAGCACATGAAACATTAGTTATCATCGCTTACATTATGCCAGGGCCTACTTTAATCCGTTTGATTCGTTGTTGCATGTTCGATTTGTGCTATCAGACTTCCTATGAACATTTACAATTTTGTACCTGTGTGCAAAATTTTGTACACGCGTTCAACCTCAAACATGCTTCGTCTCGATGTACTGGTTCACCTCGATCATCGAACCCAAGCGAACGGTGTATAAACTCTAGTTCAAACATCCGTGTACGTACACCGGGAGCGTACACGAGATCTATTTGCACAAGGAACAAAGAGTCAACGCTAGGAACGATGAGAGTGAGAAAGAGAAAACTAGTGCCTCGAACCCACGTGTACGCACACCGTGTACGTACATGTGGTTCGGTTGTGCACGCGAACATGTGCACGTGTTTAGGTACGAAATAGCGTGTTTGAGTTCGTGCACAGAACCAGAGCGAACATTGTGTGCGATGTTCATATGGGAAGACTGCGTGCAATAATCGGAGATGGATGCAAACCTGCATTGAATGCGTGGATACTTGGTTCGTTTGACGTTTTCGATGGCGTCACAAAATATTGAAGATGAATGCGGCTGAATATGATCAATTTTCATTCAATGAATTTAAATATTTGTAACACTTCTGGCCGATCGCTCCGTATTCCTGGCCCAAGACTCGGAAGGATTTCGCCACCTTGCCATTCAACTACTTTTTTCAGCACTTGCCGCATCATCCGGTGAAGCAAAAGAGTCGAACGACAGGAATCTGGCTTGAGTTCGATCCTCTCACCTTTCTCCAGGAGCGCCAGAATCTTGTATGGGGGCTCGTCATACTACACCAGCTAAGTCTTGGAAATAAAAAGGAGGTTTATTTGAACACTCTCAAAGGCAATAATTGCACACATTGTTTGCCGATTATCTTCGATTATCAATCTATCAGTTTGCTTGAATACATTCCTGCATCATGAAGCACTCTTTTAAAATCAATATTTAAACCATCTGTTGTCTTTTCTCCCGCTTCCAGATCGTCCGTGATGCCCCCTGGGAGCTGGACGACGATTTCCTCGAGCGGCACAAGATTGACTTTGTCGCTCACGACGAGATACCGTACAGCTCGGATGATTGCAACGACATCTACGCTAACATCAAGGCCCGTGGTATGTTTGTGGCGACGGAGCGCACCGAGGGCGTCAGCACGTCCGACATTGTTGCCCGGATCGTCAAGGACTATGACATCTACGTGCGGAGAAATCTCGCCCGCGGGTACACAGCCAAAGAACTGAACGTGTCGTTCCTGTCGGAGAAGAGATTCCGCTTCCAGAACAAGATGGACGAGCTGAAGGATAAGGTGAAAAAGGGCAAGGGTGACATCATTAGCAAGTGGGAGGAGAAATCGTCGGATATCATTCGCACATTCCTGCTGATGTTTGGCAAGGACAGCAGAATCTCAAACTTTTTGTCCGACTCGCAGCGGAGGATAAGGTCGGCCCTGAGCCCCCCGGGAAGTCCGCATGGGGGCAGCAACAGCAGTTTGCACGGATACGGCGACGACGAGGTCGATAGTCCCGATTCGGTTCTGGATTCGCCTCCAATGAAGCGCTCGAATTTGCTGCGATCGAGAAGTCAGCTGCCGGAAACCGATGATGAAGTGGATGGCAATAATGATGAGGAAGAGGACGAGGAAGAAGAAGAGGATGAGTTTGCGGACTCACGCTCACAGCCCAATTCCAGCTACAATCTGGCCGCGATGGTCAATGGTCATAATGGGCAGCACTAGGCAATCATGCCGGTATTTTGTAGCTTTTGTCTTTGTAGTAATGGCGCTGTAATACGAAAGAGCACCGAACCAAGTGGATTTGTGTGAACGGTACCGGATACTGAGGGAATCTTTGACTTTCAATCGCAGAACTAGACTGGAACGTTTACCCGCTGATGGGATAATAATTCTAATGGAATATTAAATTAGAGACAAATTTGTGTGCGCGCGAGTGGGTCGGGATAGTAGCTATGTTTCCTGCATATATTTATTTAATATTATCCCATTTGTAGAGGCATGGCAGCCTTTGTCGATAGCAGCCAGTAGATTTGATTTGAGCTTAAGAAGGTTGCTTTCAATTTGTTTTTGTTTCACAGCTATATTTGTTGCTTTATATTTTTCGTTCATTTTTCAAAATTTCATCTAGTTCTAGCATTTAGAAATAAAATTCGCAAATTTGTATTGATTATTATTTGCATCGGTATACTTATTTAACGCTAATTTATCCAAATAATCGTTAATGGTACGAATTACAATCTAAATATTCCTATCTCGAACTGATGATTAGGAAGCACACAATGAAATATAAATTATTATTATAATACTAATCGAATTGAAAAGGCTGTTTCGTTTTCCCCTTTTTACAACTGTAGCCGAGAGGTTTAATCACTGAGGTAGTTTCATTCGCTGATGTGAGTTCTAGAATGACTGCGACAAACAGTTATACTATTCCCATTCATTATTGGTGTAAAAAACAGAAAACGTTTGACATGTTCTAAGTTGAGAATTTTCACAATCCGTCATTCCAATAATGTTTCGAATCTTACTATTTAATAACAATTACTAACCTGCAGAAGGGCAGACAATTTTTATACGGGATTTCATATTTATCAACGTCCAACTAGTACTTTTTCTATTAGATTTGTGGGCACCAGCTGCCGTTTGAAAAAAAAACTATGTATACTCCATTTCCTCTTTCCAATTCCCCGAAGGATGCCCTTTGAAGTGCAACAGAATGGATGGACAATGTATTGCTCGAACTGCTGTATAAACCAAAGAAAGGTTTGGTTACTTTTTAAGGTGAAAAGGCAAGGTTTTGGCCAACGGAACGGCAGAGTGAAACGAAATAAACAAGTTAACGTGTTCAGTGCTGTTAGACATAAGTAGTTTTTGGGAGTCAACCCTTCGTTGATAGACGAAAGAGGCTCGTTACACAAAAGTTGTTGACATAATTGATACACACTCGATTACGGTTACATGTACCGAGCTGTACTCGGGACATAATTTACTTGTATTGGATCAGTTTAGATGCTGTCGTAGGCGGTAGATTGTTTGCAAAATTCACTAATCTATTCATCAAATTAAACAAAAACAACGGTCGTAACAGTATTGGAAGCAAAATAAACATGTTATACACAGTTTTTGCCTTGGATTTGTTCGTCAAGTTTTGAAGAATCGTCGTTGTATGGGTACAAAAAAACAATTCCCAATTCTGTATTTATGCGATAGCACATATTATGGAGTTTTTTTAACCGTTAAATTGGAGAGAAATCAAATGAGTACGGACGTGTGTTAAGGGCGCATATATATGGCCCCTATTCTCATAGCCCCGTCATCGAGTGTCTAGAACGAAATTTTCTTCTAGTCACTAGGTGCTTGGGCATGATCTTTCCATCGTTCCATAGATACTATAATCTATAGAAATATTACTTGGATTAAGTTCGGTTTTTGGATTTCGAAATCATCTTATTAGTAAATTAGAAGAACTGCAAACCGATGCTGTTTAGATGGATCTATCTGTAGTCATTTGACAAAATCAACCACGATATTGAAATAACCAAGCTAAATAATAATGAACAACTTCTTCGCTGGTTTCGTTCCTATCTCAATAGAAGGCGACTCCAAAACAGCATTAACAGCAATTATCTGCACAATTCCTCGCTACATCCAGTATGGAACCGTTCGGACGTGTCTTTCTGTTCGTGCAATATTTTCCAAAGTTTTCCAATAGTATATTATGTGTTTGACGGAAAATCGAAGACAACCATTCACATAGTCATTTCTTCTATAGAGTTGCGTGTTAATAGGTGTGAATAGAGTGAAAATAGAGAGATTTTGCGTGGTGATTATATCGTCACATTCTGATAACTTTTTTATGCATGCGCGTGAATCTGGCCGCCAAAAGTACACCCGCTTGTTTAGCGTAGCGCCATCTACAAATGACTAGTAGATGTAACGATTTCACTGATAGTGGAGGAGAATTCTTGTACCCTAATTAATTGAGAGCAGGTGAAATTGTTAAATGTAATTTTTTCAATGTTTATATATATATATTATCTACATAATTTTCTTATTGTAAATACGGGCTAAACAAGGTAAGTTGTATCCATTTTGCACTGAAATATTGTTGAAAAAGCTCCTCATAAATAACCTGCCCTACTAACACAAACTCCTATTCCTGAAACATCTATGAAAGTAGTATGGGTTCCCTGCACTTTCGCAAGTAGATGCTGAACTAACATTCCGTCCCTTCCTCGACGATTGTAAGGACGTGGCCAGGTGTACACTGTGATGCTTATCCACTATGAAGAAAAAGCGTTAATCCCAAATGTTTTTTTTTTCTTGCGACACGATTTGGTGGATATCTTGGTAATTATTAGCTGATCATTATACAGCCACCCACGATTTGTGCAATCGTATATGCTATGCTATGCTATGCTAATTCCTCGCTACATCCAGTATCCCACAAGGAAGCCACCTTGGCCCAGTAATATTTCCCTTTTATTTTAATGGTGTCAATATCAAACAATAGGGACTCCGCCTTTCGTTCGCATACGACATGAAGATTTTGCGACAGGTGCCGAATTTCTTCAAAATGGATTGGGTAGCTTCAGTACGTTGTGTGATCTGAACAGAATGGCTCTTCGTCCAAACAAATGCTCAATTGTCACGTTTGCGTGGAAACGTCATCCGATCCAGTTACACTATCGTTTGTTCGACTCGAACAAGAACAACTCTCACGTCAAGGATCCTGGAGTCGTCTTGGATTCGGCACTAATGCCCAAACCTCATAATTCATGCATCGTTGATAAGGCATCAAAACAGCTGGAATTCACCTTCCAAATAGCAAAAGACTATAAGACGTATACTGTTTTAAATCGCTTTGTTGCACGTTGGTCCGCGTAACGTTAGAAAATTGTTCTGTTCGAGATTGACAGAATCGAGGCAGCCCAATGCCGGTTCATAGAATTTGCACTTCGACATCTCCCATGGCGAAACAGAATTCAACTGTCGAACTACGAAAACTGTAGCCCTTTTTTCCAAATAGTCGCGATTCGGAAACATTACCCACGATGGCTCCCGCGTTACGGTTTGATAAGGCCCAACTGGTGTTGAAGAGGGTCAATGGTGGCTGTCCTTTCACATTTATCTAAACACTAGCTGGTTCCCTGCGGAGGACCTAGCCTACTCAACGGGCCAGGTGCTGAAGTCTGTCCAACGATTCCGGCTGGAGTATAGCATCCGGTTTACTGGTGCCCCGACGACCCACTGCTAGCGATTCGACGCGATCTACTCGCTCAAATCTTCGGCGGTGGATCTAACCTACTCACGAGTCACCCGGTAAGGTGTCGAAGTCGGTCTGGCGATTCCGGTGAAGCCTGACGTTCACTTCACTAGCGCCCTGACGACCCGGTGCTACGTTGCATACTACTCAACTGGTCCCCGGCGGTAGACCTAGTCTACACCGACGAAGAGTTCTCCGGCGATGGACTTTCTCCTGAAACCTGATTTGTGGTTGCACGGTGGTTTTCTAGCCGACGGTGGTACTTTATTGGTCCATCGGCCACTTTCTCTGCAGCTCGGAGAGTATACTAGTAACCACTCTGTCGACAGCACCCCAGATATGCTCTTTGTGGTACATCCTAGGGCATCCGAAGACCACGGGTTTCGGTGTCTCAAGCACATCCACACATTCCGGACAAAGGGGTGGCGAAGCATGTCCAAATTGATGCAGGTACTTCCGGAAGTATTCTTGCCCGGGCAAAAACTGCGTCAAATGGAAGTTCGCCTCTCCATGCTTCCTATGCACCCAAACCGATACATTTGGGATGAGTCGGTGGGTCCACCTTCCTTACACTGCGTTATCCCACTCTTGCTGCTACTCAGTTAACGAGTCCGCTCGGATCAGTCTCCTTGCATTTCTCAGCTGGTAGCATTCTACGTCTTCAGCCAGAGTGATGCAGATAGCGATCATCCCGGGCAATTACGCATACCACCTGCGACGATATCTTTCTGTATGCACTCGCGTTACGAACAGCCATTAGGCGAAACGCTTGTCAACTTCGTCCGGTTCCGTTTTGAGTTCAGCGCAGCAGGCCGGTAGGACCGCCAGGAGACGTCTCGTGCTGCATTCTATTCCTCCGTTATTCGGCATGATCCTTGCTAATGCGTTAGTTGTCCTCGCAGCCTTCTCACATACATAGTCGACATGGCAGCTGTCATTTAACCAATCGTCGACCATCACACCCAGGAGCTTCAGCGCACGCATCGATAGGATGGACTGTCCCCCGACGCTGATCTCGACATGCTGGATTTTTTACGGTTGCTGGCCAGTATTAGCGGTCTTGTGGTGAGCCAGCTGCAACTTGACGTCAGCCATCCAGGTTTCCACGATGTCTATTGTCTCTGCCGTCAACATCTCCACCTTCTCAAGGGTTATCGTCGTCGACGTTATCGTCAGGACAATGTCATCTGCAAAGGCGACGACCTCAACTCCCCTGGGCAGTTCCAGTGTTAACACTCCGTTATACATAATATTCCAGAGCGTTGGGCCAAGTATGGAGCCCTGAGGTACCTCCGTAATTTTTCAGAACCCTGCACAGTTAGTCCGGAACCCACATTCTGTCAAGCGCTACGGCGATCGCCACCCAGGTGGAATTGTTGAACACGTTCTTCACGTTTATCGTTACCACGGCGCAGTAGCGATTACCCACTAAGACTGTGCGGGTGATCGATATTCCTTTCCGGAATCCCGAACTGCCTTTGCGGTTGTTCGTTCTCACATTCTGCGTAGTTCGTTAGCATGTTGAAGATGATTCTTTCCAGAAATTTACCAAGAGTAGATAGGGCATATAGGGCGATACGATGCTGGATCTTCTGGTGGTTTCCCTGGTTTTGGCAGCAACTCCAGCTTCTGGATTTCCAATCTATCCCGAAAGTAGCCATCGTCCAGGACGATGGCTACTTTCTGTAGAATTATCCTGAACATATCTGGAAACACCAGAATCGCGGTCTTCAGTGCCACGTTGGGGATACCATCCGGTCCTGGAGCTTTCTTCGCTTACAGTTCTTTTGCCACTATAAGAAGCTTGTCATTGGAAACTCGATTGTCACCACTCACCAGCATTTCCCACGTCTGCATCAACGTACGGTGTAGGCAGCCATGCGCTTGGGTCGTGCTTCGGGAAAAGGCTCTTCACAATAATTTTCAGTTTGTCGGCGTACATTTCGACTGGCGTCATTGGACCCTTTATCCTGACCATAACTATACGATAAGCATTGCGCCCCAGGGGTACGCGTCTACTTCTCTGCACAGCTCCTTGTAGCAGGTGGACTTGCTTAGCCCTATCTCACGTTTAAAGGCGGCCAGCCCGGAATGTCACCTTACATTCTTCTCTTACAGCCTTAGGTGTTGTTCTCTGAACGCGTCTTCTGGCTTTTAGGCAGGCAGCCCGGAGGATACTGAGCCTTTCGTTCCACCAGTACGCCCGGACGCCAGTAGTTGCTCGGCTCCATTTTCCTCGGCATTGTTACGTCATATGCCCTCGCTACTGTTTCCGATAGCTCATTGCTTTTCGGAATTGGAGTGAGTCTGTCAGCACGAAGTGCTTCCACAAACAGGTACTGCTCACTTACTCGCCAATTCATGTTATCTACCGGCGAAGGACTGCGGATTGTTATGTCGGTGGTGAATTTTCGACCATCTTTACGGAATGTGTTAACGGAACCTTCGTTGCACAGTTTTACATCCAGCTTCACCAGGGCTTCCAACAAGCTGCAATCTCTTGCGTTGGTCAGCCTGCTAAACCACTCCTCGGTCCAAGCGTTAAGGTGAAGATATGCGAAAGCCACGTTGCTAGGCACCGACTCGCTTGTTTACATTAGGAAAAACTGAAATCTGAAGTGAAAATTCAAACGCACAAATGAGAGTTTCCGAACATTTTCCTTTGGTCAACTGCACATTGGCAGAAAAGTTGAAGTTTTGTTAGTAAACGATTAAAGTTTCGCGAGTGTTTTTGCAGTAGTGTGTGAAAAAAGTGCATTTGAAAAAGTGCAATGAAAACGAGAAGAAGTGTTTCGAAAAGAAACCCCAAGTGAAGAGAGGCGATATTTTCGCACAAAATAGAAGCTACAGATGGCATTCCGTCAAAAACTCGGATTGATTGTATAGGAAAATATTCTAGCTTCCTTAAGTAGCAGTTTCGTGGCACACCAGCAAGGTTAGTGTGTTGAAAAACGTATTTTTATATTTGCTCATGTCAGATACATGGTTAGGCAGGGGAGATGGATGTGTGTGGCGCAGCAGCTATGTTATGGCTCGCATGTATAATGTCCTTAAAGTCTCCTATAATAATCGGCGTTCGTCCGACTAACAACTAACGATGTCCAGCATCCGATTGTACTGCTCTGGTGTCGTGGGGGAGCATAACAGCTACATATGAATACGCTGTTGATCCTGGTGATCACGAAGCCTTCGTGTGTGCTATCCACCTTCTATTGGACAGGGAAACCGCCCATCACTTGGATTGCCGCCATTCCTGCACTATCCATCACCCAGTTACCGTTATCGGAAGGAACATGGTACGGTTCTGTAATAATTGCATTGTCTCACTTCATGTCTGTTGTTGACAGTCGCTGTACAATGTCGCAAAGATTGAGACTAAGCTGGGGTATCTCCACCATCATTGGCCTGCCTTCGCCTTTTTGTACTCTGGGCATAAGACGCCTCCCGTCATGTCCTCATTTGTGCTCCCTTATCTCCACATTTTCGGCACAGATCACATCTGTCCGGACCTCTACAGTTCCTTGCCTGATGACCAAAACCCAGGCACTTGAGACACCTCTTCGTTTGTTTAGTGGCTTTAGGGATCAAGCGTAAGGAGCACACCGACCATCCGACTTTGATCTTACCGGTCGACATAAGCTGGTTGGCGATAAGCGTATCGCTGCTGTCTGTTTACAACTATACGTCTTCCTCAACCTGATTGACATCAGCTCTTTCTCCAGGTTACATTGCTCTATTAGCGCGCTCCTCACTTCGTCTTCCATTGTGATCTTGTCCAGATTCCTGCACTCGACCACTGCTTCCTGAACTAAAGCTCTCACGTTCGCTTCTCCTGCTACCGCTTCTGCTACGAGTTCCTGATAGGTTGAGCTCTTGATCAATGGATCTTTCTTCAGCTCGAACAGCATTTCGCCTTTCTGAGTACACCTAGCTCTTACTGAGTGCTCCCCAAGCGTCTTCCGCTTGGGGTTTTCTTTCACCCTGTTAAGTATCGCCACGTACGTCACGCCGTCGTGTGCTTCGACAACTAGAGCGTCTCCCCTATACCGCTTATGGCGCAGCCGAAGGTATTCTTTCTTCTTTTCGCCCTTTTCCTCCTGCTCTCTACAGTTTCTACGGTTCGCCATTCACCCCCCATTGTCGGATGCTTCGCCGACCTTCTAGGGTTTCTTCGATTCCTCCTCCTCTCATAGTGTTCCCTCACTCTTCACAGAACGGGAATACCGGTCTGTCGGCGTCTCATAGGCTCCTGTTTTTGCTATTTCCGCGGTCTTCAATGTTTTTTTTTTTTGGCGTAACACCATCTGCTCGCATTCGGCGACTGCAACGGCGGATTTGATGCTTATCAATAGATCCCTGATCTGCCCCTGCACGTTGCCCTTGCTTTTCAAGAATTCGTTGAGCTCTTCTATATTTTGCCTCTGCTTCACTTTAGGAAACCCAGACTGCTGGTCTTCTTGGGTAATGCTGTTACGGATGTATTTGGTTGTTTTGCTCGGTCGGCGACCTCGCTGGTCCACCTTTGGCGAACGAGTTCACCACACTTGCCTGTTATAATTTTTTTATTTCTATTGTTTCCATGCGTTTTGGGTCCAGACACGACGCCGCTATCTACGTCCGTAATCAGTCGTCGCCTCTAAATAATCCTTTGGTTACTTTTGCAAGCAGTAAGGTTGACGCGGTCTTTCACGGGGAACCGCATTCAGAGCCGAATTGGCGCTATTTAGTCTGAGACGTTCAACTGAACCTACTTCCGCCGGCTAAGGTGCCGGGTTTCGAACATCCTTAGAGACCTACCAATGTTTTGACGGGACGGGGTACAGCCAGTACCATTAACCCATTCGCCATTTTGGGGAAGTGTCAAGAATCCTTACTAGGGTAGTGGAATGGCGTGGCTGTCGGTTCGTGGATCAATTTCGATGAAATTAATTAAGATCTTACTGGTATCCATCCTAATGAGCCGACAGGCACTCCAGTTAGATTAGGGTGCTTTCTGTTAACGTCTTGGATAAAACGTTAACGGAAGGGGCACCGACTCGCTTCGACAGAGCTGCTTTCGGATTTATATGGCTTTTTCTAGAGGTTCAGCAGAGCCCAACATTGTCTTGTCCCACCATATCCTAGCAAGACTTTCCAACTTTCAGTAGGTCCGGAAAGAAAGGGGAGGCGATGAGCCCCTGAACTTCTGTCCTCCTGTCTCTGCTGCCCCACTCCGTGGTATATTATATTCCAGAGCGTTTGGCCGAGTATGGAGTCCTGTGTATGTATGTTTATGTCATTTAAATGCACACATGTTTTTCAGAGATGGCTGAACCGATTTAAATTTTTTATTGATCCGATTTCCAGTTCCGGAGTTACGGGTTGAAGAGTGTGGTCACATTTTCATATAAACCGGTACCACCATGATGGCCAAATGATGCAATATATATTAAAATCTGGTTACTTGGATTTGCGGGATCACTAAGGACTAATCGAAGTAGCTTTGACTACATTGGCCACCTATGACAGAGCCGGTTCTTGATGCCCCCGGGGACCTTGCCAAATTCCTAAGTTAATGCCCCATCTATTTCTCAGCGAAGTCTTTATCGATTTTTATAAACTTGATTTCAAATGAAATGTATGACACTTCAAATAACTGGTATTGACTTTCGTTCGGTTCTGACTTTTGGTTCCGGAGTTACACCATGGTTAGTAAGGTCACACTATCCCATATAAACCGTTACAATCGCAATACCTCAGAGGCTAAAAATCTATTTAAATGGTCACCAAACTACCTCGATTGGCAGGTCTAGATCACTGATTGCCAATCAAATATTCTTTGAATACCATTGACAATTCCGGAAGTCCTGTCTTCCGGGCATATTCCACAAATGAAGTTATATCAGTTCTTCGGTGGTGACTGAATAGATCTTCTCAAGCCAAGCCTCACCTTGGAGGTATAAGTAAAAATTGTAGACAGGCCTCGGCACCTACCGGTCGGCTCGTTGTGGAGGCTAAGTTTACCACCGAAGACTACAACTAGCAGAACACGGCGAAGCGGTTCACGAAGCGTACATCGGTACTGAGAGAAATTCCACTACATTCCGTAGTCCTTCACTCACGGCAAACATGGACAGGAGAGTGTGCGATAAGCATCCCCAAAGCGACTGTATTGTTTCACACATTTATCAAACCACCGGACACCATACACATCACAGCTCCAGTAGTACGATGCAAAATAACCGATAACTGTGCACACCACAGCCACCAGCGCTAGGTAGGACCGCCAACAGACAACACCACAGCTGCCAGCGCACGACGTATGAGCCACCAGGTACTGTGCACGTCACAGTCACCAGTAGCATACACGATGAATTTCGTATAGCTGTGCACACCACAGTTACAGCGGAAAAACACCTCACTTAGAATGGAAGTTTCAAATTTAATTCTTTACTTATCAAGGATGAAACGCTGGTCGCCCTGTTGACCAAATCGTCTCGATAGTTCGCGACGACGGAGGAAGCAAAAAAAACAGCACGCTCGCTGGGTGGGGCTCTCTCGCTGACCGATGCTGAGTGATACACTTTCTCGCAAGCTGCTTCTGGTCGCCGTGTTGACCAGGCTGGCTCTACTCTGCTGCTCGATGGGTTTTCTCTCTCGCGAATGAAAGATTGTTTTCTGTTTTGCTTTTATTCTTGATGTTTGCTTGTTAATGGTACAACACTGAATGAATAGGGAATCGCATCTCGCGGATTTATATAATGGCTCGTTCACTGCTCTAGCCAATCAGCGCACGCCACTATGACGCGTTGCTCGATCGTTCTGGAAGCGTCCATCGCGTACAGCGACTATCTCAGGCGATTCCGCATTAGCCAACGGAACTCCGCTACTGCACGAAGAACGACGACCGGCAAGCTACAGTTGAAGACGAAAGCCTTCAACAAAATCCTCTTTCTTGGTGCATTGCGGCCGGACAGCGGGATCAAGAACGTTGATGCTGCTGATCTAACAAGAAGGATTGTGACGGCTTGTGATGTTAAAATGCCGCGAAAACTGTACGCAGTAGACGGCGTCCAGCTTGCTGGATAAATGAGTCGCTCGGTACGCTACACGCTGCATGTCAAAAGGCGGGCTCAGAGAGCAAAGTCAGAGAGTGAGAGGGGAGCGCAAGGCAACGTTTCGGGAAGCTAGGACCGCTTTAAAACGGGAGATCAAGCTTAGTAAGCCAGTTTGCCATAAGGAGCTGTGCTGAGAAGTAGACGTCAATCCCTGGGGGACGCGTACCGAGTCCTGAAGACGAAGATGAGGGCCCGTCGTCGCCAGCTGAAATGTGCCCTGGTAAGCTAAAGATAATCGTTGAGTTTCTCTTTTTGATGCATGATCCAACTACCTGGTCATCGACACCGTACGACTACGAATAAGGAACACGAGCTCAAAGAAGCGCCGATGCGACTAAAATCAAAGGTGGTTCTGCAGAAGGGTCTAGCTGAAGGCAGTTTCTCCGAAATGTATAAGGTACAAAAGTTGGTGATGCTGCCAAAACCAGGGGCACACTTGGAAAACTCCTGAAAACAATTATCCTTAACAGACTGACGAAATACACGGAGGGTGAGCGCGACCTGTCCAAGATGCAGTTAGGATTCCGCAAAGAAGTATCGACATTGTAGGTAATTCGGACAATGCTCGTGAGTTCTGAGAAGGCATCTGAACAGAAGCTAAGAGGAGAACGATACTGCGCTGTAGCTACGATAGAGGTCAAGAATCCGTTCAACAGCGCCAGCTGGGCAGCCATCGTTGCAGCGCTGAACACAATAACCATGTCAGATTTATAGGAGCTACTTTCAGAGTAGAGTGCTCAGGGTTTTTTGGAACGGGATGTAAGATGTGATCTTGATATTGCAGCTGCCCAGGAAATCGTTGGTTTCAGACGACGTGTCACTAACGGTAATGGGTGGAACACTAGATGGAGTGAAGGTGTCGATGACGGAGACAATAGACGCGATCGAGAACTGGATGAGCGGGGTCAAGCTGCAGATAGCTCACCACAAGACGGATGTGTTGTTGCATGTATGTATATGATTATAACTAGTGAACAGTGTTGTTAGCTGTCGTTTCTAAACCTAACATGGCTGATTGGTGTTTTTGAAGATCGTATCACACGTATCGTAGAATAAAAGTTCCCTCGGTTGAGTTACATAAAACACGTCGACAACGCCTGCGAAAAGTCGGCGATGGCAAGGAACGCAGTAGCGAGGATCATGACAGACACAGAGAAGCAGCACGAGACGTCTGCTATCTAGTGTTTCGTCATCGATACTGCGATATGGGGTTCCTGGCTGGGGCGCAGTGCTAAAAACCAAGCGGAGCCGCGAAATATGTTTTTTTGTTTTCTCGTACAAAACAAAACATATCCCCACTGAAAAATTTTTTTACTACGCCCCTGAGAGCATAGTCCTTAGACTTTATTAGCAAACTTGTTGCATCAAAACACACGTTGGTTCTCAAATAGGGATTTGTTTTAGGTCCATGAAACTTTACCCTCGTTTTTCTCAGTTCGAGCTGAATTTCACTTAGGACCTTTTGAATAAGTACTCTTGATATCAGGGATTTCCCCTCAATGAGAATTTTTACAGTAAGTTTTAACGTTCTTATGCTGAATTTAATACTAGCCGAGGTTTGTGAGATGTGAAGGGCTTTTGGCGAAAATCCTGATGTATAATACATACAAGCTATAATGCAAGCCCAAGCACGCATTCAATTTATAAATTGCTTACAACGAATATCTGTCTTTCGCAGTGCCCATTGAATGCAAGTTTGCATTATACGTATATAGTTGGTGCTAGTGGATGATTTTCTCTCACATTTTCCACTAATCGTTCGCTCTGTTTACATACATTTGTCTATGCGGCTTGGTGTTTTCTCTCCCGCACCCGGTTTGGCATTGTTCACTCTCCCGTCACGGTCACACGTGCTTTACCATCGCCGTTATACACCCTGCCCAGCAGCGGCATGCGGGGTGAAGTTTTTTGTTGTCTTCCGGATGCCCGCTGTTATTACCGGCGGATAATAGCGCGACACACATGCGTTCAACCGGGGAGAACTTTGAGAGCGCTTTCGGCCGCATGTGCTCGCGTAGTTTTCTCCGATATGGGTACAGTCTTCTTCACCCCCGGCTCGTTCCGTTCCGTTGGTTGAACGTCGTGAATGTAAGCTGCCGATGCCGGTCAGATGGAAGAACAGCAGAACCCTTTTTCCATCAAAGCGAAACCAACTGCTGCCAGTGAATGGGTCCGCCTGGTGGTTGACCGGTTGCCAGAGTTCAGTTTGCACTAGGCGCGCGAGACGATTGGACGTGTTCTGACTTTGCTGGAGTGAGCTTGAAAGTGAGTGAGTGAGTTCGTTGCAGACTTTTAGTGTGCTGCTCAAGTGTATCGGTGTGGCTTCAAAGGTATCATCTACATACTCAAGTGTGGCTCTCGTGTCTCTGGCACCATGCCGCGGTTCAATCTTCTACCCGTGGAGTGATGATCAATTTTTGCCAGCTCCTAGTGCCGGTGGTGGAAAGCCTAGCCAAGCGGTAATTCATGTGTACACGAAAGCCTGTCGGGACACGGTGGAAGGCGAGGATGGCAGTCGGATGTGGCCACGAGTGGATTTTACTGCAAAGATAAAAACCAGCGGAAAGCGGCCGTTTGCTTGTTCAGTGTCTGCACCAGGGGTTACAGGTTATAAATTAGGCACGGCTTACCAATTAGGGTGTTAATTTTTGTAAATTATTGATTTGGAATTGTTGTTGGAAGTGGTTAGAAATTATTGCAGACCAGTGAAAAGCAGCATGTGGATCATATTTATAGTGCTTACGAATATCTTGAAAGCTCCTTAGTTCGGATTGATCTAGCATATGCAAAACACGTGGAAAAGAACAGAAAGAAAAATAAAAAAATTCATCAACCAAAAATGCTTCGTTGGAGATAATGTGATTAGTGAAAAGCGCTGAACCAGCTTCAAAGCATGCGAAAAAAGCTGGAATCTAATTAATGTCCCCGCGTGAACCAGCACATTTGTGCTACTGTGTGAATAACGATCATTTCGGAAAACTGCGATGAAACATAAAAGTGAGTACATAGTGCTTCTGTGATTAATGAAGAGAATCAAAAGTGCTAGAGTCAATGTAAGTGTTAACTGAATGAAATGTGCTAGCGAGGCAAAATCAAAGTTGCGGTCTTCCACAATTATTGGAAAGTAGTTCATTGTTGAAAGTACTTAAGTGGATCGTCAAAGTGGTATATGTTGTTCTGATACACGTTTGCAGTGCGGAACTGATTTTTTTGCTAGCTACTCAGATATATTTTGACGCCTTCAGACTAGGGAAAACAGCACTGTAAGTACTTGAAACTTATCTATACTTGGCTATAGCAAATTATTCAGTATTATCCAAACGAATCTGTGGAGGTTATAGTACGATTGGCCGAACGCTATTAGACCGAATGCTGCTTAGCTGAATTCCGTTTTGCTGATTGGGTCAATAAGCCGAATGATGGTACACAGTTTGCTATATGACTGTAGCCTTATGGACAGGAAGGACCATTAAATCGGCGTTCAATCAGAGCAGATTAAGTACCAAAAGAGAAGTAAGTGAGAAAATGATAACAGTATTGCATCGAGAATTTTTCCAGCTATATTTATCTTTTACCAGTCTTGAAAAATATAACCATAAGTAAAAATTACGGCATACATTCATTTCGAATTATAACGAAAAGAACTCGTCGAACTGATTCGAATGTTATAAGAGACTCAGCCCTCCGAGTCTCGTTTAAAAAATCATTTTTCAGAATGATTGCATAGTCTTTCTATAGGAGAAAGGCAAAAAGCAGCAAATCGAACATTAAACTCGTTTTTTCTCGAAATCAATTAAAAAATTTCATAATCCCAAATCTCCGAAAAGAAGTCAAATTTTTACTAGAAGTTTTGAATTAAAAATACGGGTAATATCAGTGATGCCATAAGAAGGTATAATATCAAAATGAATTATTTGAGAAAGCCATTTCCTTACTACTAAGTGGATGACATGAAGATGCGTGTATTTATATACAATTTAGCACGAAACTCAGTGTTTACTACAACGCCTAATACAAGAAGCAAATACAGCGCAAATTCGTTAGTTGGGTGTCCGCTAGTTGGGGCATGCCCCAACTAAAAGACACCCTTATGTCAAAACTAAAAGTCAAAAAGTGATTGACGTTTGAAACTCATCGATTTCAAGGGGCTCATTAGTTGATTTTTTGTGGCGGACTACAAAAAATACATACCGTAAACCGGGGTGACTTTGATCACTCGAAACTTTTTTCGTAGATCGCTTTTTAAACCAGAATAGTCTACCGAATCATTTTAGTTTGAAAAGATTTTTACTCTTAACTTATGAAATACTGGTTTGTTATACTTTTTGAGTATTTTGTTCGGTTTTTGGGTACAAAAACTACAAAAAACCGAAATTTAACTTTACCTTATTTTTACGAAGCTTCAGAAAGTGTTTATTTTTTATAAAACAAATAAATCTCAGATTTGAGCAAGAGTAACAAATTACAAGCGAGATTTTATTTTCCTTCAGACTGGGATGTACTTTTACTTTTAAGAGTTTGTTTATTTTAAATGCAATTTTTTGTGAAACTAGTTGGCAAATTATTTCAAATTTTTTTAAGCTAAAACGCAACTTTTTTATTGTTCAATATTCCAGCGTGTTAAAATAGATGAAACATTTTGTATATTGATAAAGCACTGAAATAAAACAATTTTAGCAGTTTTAAAGGTTTTCAGAATCTTTTATTCTAGTTGGACACAAATTATACGAATTTTGGTTACTCGAATTTTACAGTACATTGAATACTTTGTATAATACCAATTAACAACTATTTAACAATAAGTATCTTTCCAGAATTAGTTTAAACAAACATTTGAATGAACAACATTGACATCAATAACTTAATGTGGGTGAACATGCAGGTTATCAAAGTCACCCCGGAATACGAAAACGGACATCAACTTGAAATCATTTTTGGAAAAATAGCTGTAAGCGGACAATTTTAGGTAAAACCATCCAATCTTGTTCTCCTTACATCAGTACATGGTTTAAAAATATTAAACTTGAAAAAAATGTGTTGCGTCTAAAAATATGCAATGATTACTTCGAAAAGTGATCAATGTCACCCCGGTTTACGGTACTTTGAAATTCAATGGAACGTTGTTTTTTGAATTCATATTCCGGTATTTTTAGTGAAATAAATGTATTATATATTTCGCTTCTTCCATTCAGCATCAATTAGTTTGTATCGTTGTGTGTTAGTTGCTAACTTCTTGCAGGTGTCATCTCTGATGTATTCAATCACATTATCCAATGATTGTTTAGCTAGCGGCAACGGATTATGCATGCGGTTTTTTTTTCCAGCGGCGTATTCATTTCCTTTTTTATATGAAGGAACTATTCAAAAAAGTAATTAATGGGATAAAGAACACTAATGAAATACTTTATCCATGAAATCAACTTTAAACTGGGAGGAAATAGCTAACTTCAGCGAACCGTATTTCTGTTTCTTTTTTATAGAAACAAAACAAACAATCAGCGTTACCCTCGGATATTTTTTGCCAGCTGTCAGTTGCCCCAATCAACGGATACGATTTGCTAGTTGCGGCGCAGTCGTGACCCAACTAACGAATTTGGGCTGTTTCTCACGAACAATCTGTGGCTCATGCCTATTTCATTGCTGGTTAGTTCGTTAAAATCGGTCGATTAGGTCGACTGTAGCACTTTTTTTTTAAATAAGCAGGCTAAAAACTTCAATATTATGGTCGAAAAATTTTTTGTGTTGCAATATAAAGAAGAAGAAAGAAATTTCAAGAAATTTCTGGCGGTAATTTACTCGATTTTTGAACTTGAGTATCTGCCGTTGTACTGAATGAAATAATAAGATTATTACGATATCTGATTGGAAATATGTGCAATAATTTTGTATCCAATTCCATAGAATGTACAATTACTAAAAATAACGGAAATGATAGATTTTATGAAAGCAGCAATTATATAATCCATGATTGCTCGGTACAATTCGACCAAGAAGCAAGCGTTGCTAGGACTGCCCATTTGACATTCAGTAAACCGCACCACGTATAAAAAGGGAACATGAAAAAATCGTTAGTTTTTGTTGTTTGCTGTTGCGTTTCATGTCAGATCGCATTCTTCAGTGGCAGGTAATAAATCCCATGATTGCTACCAGGCGATGATGCACCGGCGTAGTAGCGTGCCAGTTTCATGCATACACAGAAGATGCACCGATGGCACACCACAGAAAAGCAGCAGCTCTTTCTTTCGGAGAAAATAAATGAATTGGCGAGCAATGGAGAAGACCTTTACGTCCTAGCCCAGTACACGTGCTATTGGTAGGTGTCCAAGCTACCACACGGGGTGTACTGGGTGCGTGTCGGGCTCGAATGGTGACGCTGCCATTGATACCGACTAAACTCCATTGGGCTCCGCCATCGTTCCTCCCAGGAACTACCTCTCGGTATTACTTCTGGGGGGATGGCTGTACTTGATGTACTCATTCATTCTCACTCACGCGTTCATACGTCCTGTATGAGGCTTACTTGGGTGCTCTCTCTATCGCACCTTGATTCACTCTCAAACACTCCACATGAGGCTGACTTGTGTGCTCACTTTACTCATTCCTTGCTAGGCTCACTTTTGTGCTCGCCTCACCCATACCATATGAGGCTGACTTGGGTGCTCACCCTATCACCTGGTTCACTCTCGATCGTGCCACTCTATTATACCTCTGTCACTCCGCCTGGCATCCCATGTGGGACATTTTTCTTAGGCTCCAGTTCTGACATACCATGCGAGGCTGACTTATGTGCTCACCTTTTTCATTCCTTGCTAGGCTTACTTTTGTGCTAGCCTCTACCATACCATGTGAGGCTAACTTTTGTGCTCACCCTTAACATACCGTGTGAGACTGACTTGGATGTTCACCCTTTCACTCCTCTGCCACGCCACGAGGCATCGAAAGCTAAGTCCCAACATACTACGCTACGACCCTCCCATCTTGGCATGAGGCAGTCCACTTATACGCCTATACACTCACTCTTCTGTCTTGCTTCGGGGTGGCTGGGTTTACCCCTTACGCGGTTGCCAGTCGCTGCGCCAAACCTGCCTCAGCATGAACAGACCGTTCACTCCCTTTTTTGCGCTCGGCCTTTTTCACTCCAACTAACCAATCACTAGTTAGCCGTGCCCGTAGTCTGTTGCTCGGTTCGCCAGATTACCTGTAGCCTACAGGCAATCTGGGTGGTAGCCGAGACTGCGTTGGGATGGTTTGGTGCGAGAGAACCGCGCTCTCTTGCTATTTAAAATATAGCGCATTGCGCACATAATAAGTGCGACTGAAAGTGCGGAAACGCAAATAGAACTGCGCTTTTACATTGAATCGTTTTGGTGTCTCTTACGCACTTATGTATTATCCAACGAGGAATAAGTGCGCCTTATACATGAAAACAAGAGAATGTAAAATTGCACTTTTATAAGAAAAATCGCACTTTATTGTAGTCTAGTTTTAAATGCATTGAATAATATATGTGGCGTCAGGTGCGTGTTCAGATAAATTCACCACGGCGCACGTTTCAGAGAGTACCGATTTTATGTGTGTGTTTCCTATGGCAAGCGGTAGTGAGGGTGCAATTGACTATTTGATAATCACTGGTTATTTCGTTGTATAAAGAAGACGGTGTTGGCCCATTGGATGCTGATATTATGATTTTCTGTTGATGATTTAATATGAGTTACTTCGTAAAGCTTATTTACGAGTTTGTAGCACATTTTTACATTACCCAGGAAAACTTTAAATACTCGGTCCTCGAGGTAAATAGGGAAAAATATTTACATATTCTCATGCTATAAACACAGTGAAATAAATATCCGTAAAACCAAACCAATTGTATAACAGGTTGATGCATGATGGGATTTTTACATCCACATTAGGGCCGGCTTATTTTATATGCGGCTAAAAGACGCAAAGTACTTCTTATTTTGTTTGCGGCTCAACAAGTGAAAAGCTCCATTAAAAGTAATGTCCTGGTACTGCATTCGTTGTCGATTTTCATACGTGACTGGGTTATTGCCAAAAACTTCACTCTAAGAAATCTGCCTGGTTATGGTTTGAGCATATTATTATTTAGGAAAAGAGGGAGTAAAACGCGTCTCCTAAGGATATATGATCATAACTTAGCTATAGAACATAAATCAGAAGAATTAATGATATCTTTTAACCAACATTTTCCCCTGTAATTGCTATCATAACGCTTTGCAAAAGGTTCAAAAACATGAAAAATATGCAATGTTTCAAAATCATTATAAATTACACTTTGAAAAATGGGTAGGGCAAAATGCACTTGTGCGGGGGTAAACTTCACCACAACAAGGGGCCATCGTTCACTACAACAACGGGACAGAAAACTCGTTGGACAAATAGTTATTATTTTCTGTTGGGATTTCACAAAAGTGTAGTTTTAAATCGCCTTAGGTTATGCAATTATTAGGTTTTCAAAAAAAAATCCTATTTTAGATTAAAAGGATGGGTAGAGACATAACCGAAATGAACTAGCATACACTTTAGGCTTTTAATACGAATGCTGCAATTTTTACTAATTTCTGAATGGTTTTTTTAAATAAGTTATTTCGGTATTTCTAATAAAAATACTGAAATAATAGTACAAGTATATTCGATTTTCTGCTGTTGCTAAATGAATCGTTTCACTCTCATTAAATGCTCTTTTCAGGGTTACCATATGAGGAGACATATGTTTGAATATTTTAGATTTCTATGTACGTGTTATTTCAGTGTTTCCATTAGAAATAGTGAAATAACTGGTTTTATTTAAGGTTGGGAATACCGTTTTAACAGTTACCGAAAAGCGATAAAACCATCCAAATATCTAACATCGAAATACCGGTTTTATAAGCTTGAGCTTGTGCGACCACCCCTGGCTGCTACTTCGTTATCGATCGGGACTAGCTGAAGTTGCGCAGGGAATCAGTAGATAATTATGCTTGGGAGTAGGGAAATATCTTTCAATGTGAAGGGGTGGGCGTAGCGTAGTTGGTAAATCGATTGCCTTGTACGCAGCGCACCTGGGTTCGAGTCTCGACCCCGCACATAGGGTTAGAAATTTTTCATAAGAGATTTTTCTAACCCGAAGAGGCGAATGACCTTAAGGTTAAAACCTCTATACCTCTATACCTCTGTCTCAAACAAAAGAAAATCTTTCAATGTGCAACTCATGGTAATCCTAAAGTGATTTTGATCAATACCGGCGCCGGCCAGGCCCGAACGTAGATCGCAGAAGGAAAGGGTCCGATATTTGCTTTTGCTGGAGGCCGTATATACTACTGCGCACTCCACAAGCATCACGGGAGGAGGATATTTTTGTTAGTAAGAGTATAGAAATTGGATGTACTTCTTCTTTACCGACGTTAGAGAGGTGATTCCACTACCTGGACTAGATATCGATCCACCAATTTCGTGGACCGGGACCAACGGCTTGACTTTCCTTCCGAAGGAAGACGTGACCACAGATTTTGTCACCTCAGAAAAATCTCAACGACCTCGGCTGGAATTGAACCCAGGCCAACTAGAATGAGTGGCGTCGTCCTGCCCAAAATCGTAAAATCATGGTTACTTTCATATTGTTGTTCCAAAACCGCATTGTACTTTCAACAAAAGAACATACAATAGCATACCGTTGGAAAGGTAATTTCTTCTTATTTCTAAAACACTTAGATAATTTAAAATCGGGTTAAAAATGACCGTACAGAAAATTTCTTCGTGCTGAATATTCTGAAAAATAGTTTTTTAGGTTAACGATTTGTATCAAATTAATTTGAAATAAGAATTGCTATTTTTCACGAAAAATTCCGCCGCCCTTGATTGAAAAATTATCTCAAAAACTCAACGTAAGGGTTATGTATTTTTTATACAGAATGTGTATGCAAAGTTTGAAATAAATTGCTTAAGTTTTTGAATGGCAGTTAAAACCGCAAATCGTGTTTTTACCGCAGACCTTCCACAAAAAGTTTAACCACCGGATCGCTTGTCGATATTTTTGCATGGATAAATTACCAAATGTTATTGAAATAATACATTATAAAGTACAAAACTTTTGATCGATTCGCTTCACCCTTATTTCTAAAAAAATTTTAAAACAGTGTCCTTAAAATCAAGTATTTCCCGAAAAAATGTGCAAAATCCAACTAAAACTTCAACCAGACCTGAAAGTAATGCACTACATTTGGGTATGCACTGTGATATAATCACACGTTGTCCACATATATTTATATGTTAAGTTAAACTAATCAATACGTAATCAATGGTGCCCAGGCAAAGACTTTTTTGTTCTTTAGCTCTGATTTGATTCTGCATTTTGTATATTCTTTGTCCCTACTACGTCAATATTTCACTTAAAACGACTGTTTTTCCTAGCATTAATCCGCTTGCGTGCCACGAGCACTTGAAGCATAATTAAAATTCTTTCCGCAAACACTCTATAATGGACGCTAGGTTGTTTTCTTTCGTCGAGTTCAGTAGTGCGGAGACTCCGTTCGGTACGCTCGGGTTCAAGTGCGCAAAAATAAGTCAGCAATGAGTTTGACTTTCGCTTTTTGTTTGATGGTTTGCTGGAAGTCTAATAATAACATCCGGTACCAAGTTGGGAATTTCGATTGCACTCTGCTGTCGAGCAACTTCATCACAAATGACCAAATTTTTATTTTTATTTCGGCTGGAAATTTGAATACTTGTTCCGTGTTGGCGATACTGCCACTGACTAACTGGATGTTTTGGAACTCACTCGTAGGCTTTTAATTCACGGAAAGAATATCCTGCATTTTACATGTAATTCAATGGCAATTTTTGGCCTAGCAGCAGCAATGCAGTTGCCAAGGCGTTGTTATTATTATTGCAATTTGTTCTGAGTTAAAACATGTTATAATAATTTGCAACAAGAAAAATGTCAAGATAGCGTTAAAACACGTTTTAACTCGTAGTGTGAAGGTAGTATTAACCTGTTATTTCTCAGACGAATTACTATCTCCGTTTGTTTCCAATTAGGGAAGATCTGAAATCCCTGTATGAGAATATAAGTTCATAAGATAATTAGTCGTCCTAACCTAGGTATCTGCTACGCCGCCATGATTTCTGTGCCAACATCTAAAACGTCGCGTTAGGGTCGATCCACAATAAACGGAATCAATTGCATTCGACACAATTTTGTGATACTCGAGTTCGTTCAATTTGTTGGTGCTTCATGGTGAAAAGTTTTTGTTATTCACCGACATGTCCAAAACAACACTTTTTTTAATCAATTAGGTTCTTTACTGGCACAGTTAACCTCACTTTTCTTGACAGTTCGCTTGTACTGTTTACATGGACTTAGAAAAATTTGTGGACGACTAGATTAGCTCAAAGAAAATCGTAAAGAATTTTTCTAAGTCCATGTAAACAGTACAAGCGAACTGTCAAAAATGAACACTCAGTTCATTTGTGACGTCAGCGTAAAGTATTCAATTGGCAGTGCAATATTTAAACTTTTTAACAAACATCTAATTATTGAGGCATGCCGTGCCGTGTCTGAATAGTGAAGGTCGAGCTTCGAGCAAAACGAGCAGAACAATTTGAACTGTCAGTGGGGCCCATAATTTGTGTGCCCGCTGAGATGTTGGCTTATGTCAGTTCAATACAAATAAGATAGGGGTGCCATATACGTGTCCTAATCTTAAACAATGGCAAGACTCACTCCAAATAAATTTAGCTGTAATTCACGTGCGTTTTGTCAGTTTTTAAGAGTTCATCTTGTCTTCTTCATTGCTACTATCATCGTGCGGGGCTACTTTAGATATTTGGGGCTACGTTGCACGCTTTAGTTTTTCAATATTCTAACGGACGCACTTTTATTAGTTTTTTCATACTTTTGATTATTGTAGAGCTATGTCTTTTAACCATGTTGCATATGTGTTTTGTCATTTTTCTTAACGCTGTTTACCAAAATAAACAAAATACTTCAAGGGTCGATAAAAGTGATTGGAGGCTCGTAAAATGAGACTGCTCAACAAAACAGAAATTCTTGAGTGTTTCTGATCAGAACGAAATAACAAGATTATAACAGAATGCAATTTTCGTAGTAAGCTGTGCCATAAATCTGGTCTCGTTAGTAGTTAAAATAAATTGTTGTACGTTAGGATCGGTTTTTATGAGCATTTGAAGATTGTGTCTTAAACAGAAAGAAATTTGAAAAAATTGAACATGTCCAACAAAAATATGGCTAATATTTATATATGGAATACTCAAAGTTTCATTTGCAAAAGTTATCTTGTGAGAATATTTTCTTGTAGTGAAAAATGGCGGCAGACCTCGACACCTACCGGTTGGCTCGTTGGGGAGGCTAGGTCTACCGCCGAGTACTACAACGAGTAGATGGCGGCGAAGCGGAGAGCTAAATGGCTCCTGGTATCGGAACTTGGAAGCTTATTGGTTCGCGAAACGGACACCGATACCGAGAGCCAGAACCGAAGCAGTCCTGTTTTGCATGAGGGGGCAACTTTTTTGATTAAAATTAACGTATATTTAAAGCAAGGGACAGGAAGAAAAAGTGTTTTTAATATTTGGAGCCATAGCACACAAGACGATTCTGACTCCTGCGGTAGAACACAAAGGGTTACGTCATCAGCAAACTCTAAGCTTGCTCATATGACCATTTCCACGCTGTTCTAAACTTTCTTCCTTCATCGTCTCGCTCGTCACAAGATAAACACAAGGAAGACCCACACCTTGGTCGGCAGCTACTACGTGATTTGGTCTTTACTGTGGATGAAGCGGTTGTGCAATGTCGCGACACGGATCCAATGTCGAACTCCAGGATCCCGAAGCTGCAGTATTCTTTTAAGTCGACTTGTGAACTTCAGGTCACGAATGGTAACGTGCTCCCCAGATGTACCGATACCAACTTACACCTAAAGGTGACCCGTCTCAACATCACCGCGAAAAGCATATATCTCCAAGGTAGCGGAGATTGGAGAGTCGGATCTCGAACAACTCTGCCGTTATCATTGCACCTACTGAGCTTCGCATGCTGAGCTTGCCAGCTGACGAAAAAACACGACCAACTAATACAGTAACGGTGTGTCTTATCAAACTGGCTAAGGCGTTACACTTCTATGACCAAATCAGCCACAAGAAGCCCAATTTCAGCGAAGGCTATCGAATATCAGCGATGTTATAGCTTTTGAACCAGGCGAAGAAATCGACAAGATGTCAGCTGTCTCCGTCGGAACCAGTGATGTACGCGAGGGTACGCAGTATATTAGAAATTGGGCGTTACGCGAACCCCGTTTATCGTCGGATTTCATCACCCGTGGTACCACAATTCTCATCCACAAGGACATAACAATTACCTGTCTAACAAGTCTGCACAAGATCATGAGCACCTTCATCACTACATACGTAAGGGCTCACTATGAGAAGAATAGCATCCTGACAGAGAAGCAGAAGGGATGTAAGAAAAACACACAAGACTGAAAAGATCAAACTATCCTCGATGCAGTCATTGTTGAAGAAGTAGTGTGTAACCAACGGAACCTTAGTTTGGCCTATATCGATTACAAGAAGACATACAATTCCATACCGCACTCGCTCCTCATCAAGGTATTAAAGATGTATAAAGTTGATCCTGTAGTCTAGGTTAGGTTCCTACGGCCTACGGTGATGGAGAGAGTAACGACAAAACTGCTCAGATCAGAAATGGAAAAGACGTGTTACGGTCTGGCTGTTGGGCCCACTGTCTCACTGTCGCGTGAGTATGCAGATCCGTTGACATCTCATCGAGATGAGCATCAATAATGCTGATAGGGTATGTAAACAAAGAAGGTGAGAAGAAATGAAGTGATAGCGATTGGAGTGAAATGTCAGGTAGAGGAATCATAGAAAAAGGAGGCAATATAGAGAGTTAGTAGAAAGTGTTTAAAGTTGCGAGATAGTTGAATTAAAGTGGATTGTGGACGGTTTTCTCAAGTGAACGAAGTTGCTTGGAGATAGAACGGCACAGGATTTTAATAGTGAAGGAAACTGTAAGTTCACGCATATAAAAAAAACACAACATTGAAAATTAAATATATTAACAGATACCGCTTTACGTGGACGAAGAAAAACGAGGTTAGGAAAGGGAGATAAGTGCGAATAGTGACAACACGAGAATTAATCGTAAGTAACACATTAAAACCTAAAACTAGAAGTGAAATTAAAATGAATATCATGCAAACATTTGACCACAACATAACTACCGTATAGGTGCGTGACGTTGTACGGAGTAAAAGCGAAAGAGACGAATACGAATCAGTTGGTGACAAACAACAGAGATTAGGTTAAATATCAAGTAAGTGGCATAAAAGAAAGAACAAATTAAAACTTATGTTATCTAGCACATGCATTACAATATTTGTATACTTGAAAGTAATTTAAAAATAATCAAAATTTCAGTATCGTATTGTTGGTTTCGAAAGGTGTAACGAGGAGAAAGAACGGCAAAGTGAAAGGGAAACAAACAATTGTAAGTTACAAATTAAAAGATAATATGTTAGTTGTATGTACTGAATCGTAATTAAATTGGATTCCAGCTTTGATCTGCTGAACATAAAGCTGATTTCAAAGGGTTTGTTTTACCGTTAGTTCCGAACACTGGCCTTCCAAGACGATTCCCGCTCAGTAGGACACCTCAATGACTATCAGATAAGGTATAAAGAAAGCTCACCAGAAGAGACCAATACTTTCTACGTGGACGATATCAAGATCTATGCTGACTCGCAAGAACGACTGGGTGTAGTCATCAAACTAGCCGAAAGAATTAGTCAGGTCGTTTGGCCTAGTGAAATGCCGATCTGTTCAGCTACTATCAGGGCGATTGGTCGAGACTGGAGACTGCGAGATCGACGAAGGTGAGATGATTAGGGATACAATTCGCGGTGGATCATATAAGTATATCGGATTCCTGCAGCTCTCCGGGATTCGCCACACCGACATCAAGCATAAGCTCCGAAATAACGTTCTTGAGCCAAGTGAACTGTATCTTGAAATCTTTCCTGAACGCGGGGAATAAAGTCAGAGCAATCAATACGTTTGCTGTCCCCGTGTTAACCTACAGTTTCGGCGTCATCAATTAGAGCTGGTCAGTTCAGCTCTGGAAAATACCGAGAGAAAATTGAGGAAAACTTTTAGAACCAGCGGGAATGCGGCATCCTCAGTCGACGCTGGAAAGATTCACATTGCCACGGGATGAAGGAGAACAAGAAATAGTCGACATCCAGGCGATACGTGTAGCGCAGTAGAGTTGGTCGGTTTTAATTTTTTTCAAACCCGAAAATCGAAAAACCCGAATCCGACCCGAGTCCGAAATTATAAAATTTAAAAACCCGAACCCAACTCGAGCCCGAACATTTTAAAATTGAAGGACCCGAACCCGAGAATGAAAATATTGTAAAACCCGAACCAGAAAATTTATAATTTGAGAAACTCGATCCGAACCCGACTTGTTAATACGGAGAATCAACAGAAGATCTCGAATATTTTTAATCTTAGGCATTCGAACTGGATCTTAGGTTCATCTAAGAATTAAAAAAAAACATGAAGTAGCACCATACGCGTTCAGTTATATCTTCCTTTGGTAAAACGAATTACTGGCGAGGGGAATTCGCAATTATATTTACTACTATTGAATGTCGAATTTGTAATGTTCTGAGAAACTTATAAATTGCCGATAGCTTCACCGGAAATTAGGATAAATCGGCGGCTAACTCATGTGAAAACAAAAAAGCCTAATGATGGCAACCTCAAACAACCTTTTAATTTTTTATCGTAAACCATTCCTGGAAGAGTAGTTTCGTATAATTAATTACATGTTATTTATTTTTGAATTAAGCTACGGCAATTGGCAATTCGTATTCGACAGTTTACATGACGTCACTCGCGTTACTGGTTGGTACGGCAAAACTTGTGTCGAAGGTTTTAAATCAAAATTTTATGACGTGTTCTTGATGTCACATCATTGGCGTTAGGATGATCGAACCCGAAAATTTCAAATTTGAAAACTTGGAACCTGACCCGAACCCTAGAGGTTTAAATTTATAGAACCCGAATCCAGCCCGAAACCCGTCGGCTTCGGGTCAGGTCTGGGTGTCGGCTTCAAAAACTTGAGATGGTATCTCTATAGCGCAGGTGCTACGGCTGCGAGAATACTTTGTGGAAAATACCAGCCGACATGGAGTATTTCAAACAGTTACTATAGCGCAAGCAAACTACAATCTTAAATGCAATTTGCAGACTACGGAGGAGAAGATTGCAGAGTGGAAGTAGATAGCTGTGCACGGTACCCATGCACACCAGTTGGAGTAGCCGTACATCGACAAGGCTGCATCTATTTTTTTAACAACTTGTGTTCCCATTCGGACCTTCGTTATGCAATTTGCGATATTATGACAGATCGTCTAGGCGCGGTGTTTCATGAAGCGCGGCCATTTGCGGCGATGAAATTTCGGTTCGATACTACTTAAAACAGTATAAACTATACAAATAGATCTCTTTCTTTTTATATGATTAATTATTTATTTCTTTTATTTCTTTTTGGCGCAAAACGCGTGAGGGGGCAGGCCAAACGTGGCGATGAAAGCTACGATCCTGGCTTATCCGGACACGTTCAGGATGCTACTGCAGAAGTATTTAGATGATGGCAATTTCCCTGAAATGTGGAAGGTACAGAAGCTGGTGTTGCTGTTAAAATCAGGAAAGTCACCGGACCATCGAGCCTAGTATAAGCCAATGTTGCAGCGCTGCTTAGAAGAATGAGCCAGATCCTGAAGAGCTACTTCCAGAGTAGAGTACTGCTGTACGAGACGAACGAAGGGCAAAAGTAAAGCGAGTTGAGGCGGACGTTCCTCAGGGCTCCATTCTCGGTCCAACAATTCTTTGGAACGGGATGTGCGATGAGGTCTTAACACTGCGGTTGCCAGGAAAAGCGAAAATCGTGCATTTCACGGACGACGTGTCACTAACGGTGATGAGTGAGACACTTGGAGAAGTGGAGGTGACGGAGACAATAGACGCGATCGAGAGCTGGATGAACGGGGTCAAACTGTAAATAGCTCATCACAAGGTGGGTGTGTTGTTGGTCAGCAACGGCAAAGCGGTTCAACGGATACAAACCACCGTCGAAAGGCACGCGATTCAAGCAATTGGGAGTGATAGTTGACGTCCGGTTGAGCTTTACCAACCACGTTGATTACACATGTGAAAAGTCGGTCTGTTATCTAGTGTTTCGTCATCGATACTGCGATATAGCGTACCTGCCTGGGGTGCGGCGCTGAAAACCAAACGATACCGCGAAAAATTGAACAGGACGTTCCAGTTGGCAGTCGTATGAGTTGCGATTGCGTACAGAATAATATCTTTGGAGGCAGTTCGCATCACCCTGGCGGACAATATCAAGTGCTACAATCATTGAAATGCTAGAAACATGAGGAAGATGAGAATCGATTCGATGGTCACGTGGCAGTAGGAATGGGACAGTCCAGAGAAAGGAAATCCCAAACATGTCGACGTGGGTCAATAGTAAGCACGGAGAGATGACGTTTCACCTGAAACAGCTCCTGGCGGGCTAAGGCTGCTTCAGGAGGTATCTTCATCGGTTCGGATAACCAACGTCACCATTGTGTCCGCAGTGTGAGAACGTCGAGGAGACACCGTAGTAAGTGGTCTTCGAATGTCCAAGGTTTTAAGTGACGTGCAGGGAGCTACTTAAAACGGGAGGACCGGACATCAACCCGGATAATGTAGCCTACAGAATGACAAGCGATGTAAAAACGTGGAACGCAGTTAATAGAGTTATGATGTAGATCATGACCGTCCTACAGCGGAAAGGGATCATCCATAAATGACGTAGCATTATATGGGGGAGGGGGGAGTTTTGTATTTTGTGATGATGTGTGACGACAGGGGGGGGGTAGGGGGTCATGTCATGTTACGTAGCTTTTTTAAAGGGAAATAGAACAGAATTAAAAAAAAAAATTACGGTGGCAAGGAGGGGCAGGGTTACCTTCAAGCTACGTAATTACCAGAGGGGTATTTGGAGGTTTGTGACGAAATGCTACGATGGGGGAGGGGGGTGTTAAAAATCACTCAAAAAATGCTACGTCATTTATGGATGGTCCCAAACAGCGTGATGAACGTCGAACAACGGTTTCAGGAGAGTAATCACCGCCAGGGAACTCTCTGTAGGAATAAGCTGCATCCACCGCCGAGGACTAGTTGAGTAGACTGCATCAGAGCACCGAGCATGGGTCGTCGTAACGTCAGCGAACCGGACGCCTCGCTCCATCCGGAATCGCCAGACCAACCACTGTACTCCACCGATAGAAATATAGCGAAAATCAAAGAAGAATCGGTATTGGGAGAACTTCTTGCGCTAGTGAACTCTCCGTCAGTACAATCATATTTACCGCCGGGAACTAGACTGAGTAGACCGCGACGAGACACCACCAGTTGCGTCGGGGCTCCAGCAAACCGGATGCTCTAGTCCACCGGAATCGCCGAACCTACCTCGGTACTTGGCTGGTTGGCTCGCTTTCGAACTTCTCTCGACGGGGAACTCTTCATCGGTGTAGGCTAGATCCATCGTCGAGGACTAGATCGAGTAGTTCGCGAATAAGACGGAAGCTCAACGAGGAAGTGGTACTAAATGGCACAATGGAACCGAAGGGCTCAGTAAATTAGGAAGAGCACCAATTCTAGACTCACAACTAGCTTTCCTACTACCATACAGAAATTGCCACGTTGTGGATGGTCGAAAACTGGTAATGTGTCGAAGATGAGTGTTGTAACTCTACTGAAAGAACTAACTATTAAGTAGTTGGATAGGAGTGTGTGCAGTGCACATAAAGAAACCTCTTCCCTAGGTAATGCCGGGGAGGAATCAGGTTCCGTGCAAGAGTAGTTGTATTAGCTGGTCGGGTGACTACCCAAACCCCTTCCCTGAGTTGTTGGTTTTTGTACATTTTTTTTCCTGCTCAGGTTGTTTTTGAGCATTTTATCTGCTCTCTATAAAACATATATACATTAGAGTGCCCAGAAAAATAATGAATTTTTGAAACCTCAATCGGCCCACCCCTGAGTCGATTTCTAGTCCCACCAGAAGTACTTGCTCCAAATTTGAAGTAAATCGGACAAGTCTAGCTACCGGACCAACGTGCCTGAAGTTTGTATGGGATTTTTTGACAATTTACATGGAGAAAATCCACTAGCTCACATCTTTGCCGCCAGGTAGCACAGTTCGCATCGTATTATCACTGTAAGTGAAAATAAGAAAGATAATTTAATTGTCTACAACTTTGTCTAAGACTGCTAGTGAATTCGGCTTTGGTAAAAGAAGTTGTTAAACTTTTAACGAAGTGATGTCTGAGTCAGTTTTGCATGGGGCCTAGCAGTACCGTAAACCGGGGTGACATTGATCACTTTTCGAAGTAATCATTACATATTTTTAGACGCAGCACATTTTTTTCAAGTTTAATATTTTTAAACCATGTACTGATGCTTGGAGAACAAGATTGGATGGTTTTACATAAAATTGTCCGCTTGCAGCTATTTTTCCACAAATAATTTCAAGTTGAAGTCCGTTTTCGTATTCCGGGGTGACTTTGATAACCTACATGTTTACCCACATTAAGTTATTGATGTCAATGTTTTTCATTCAATTATTTGTTTAAACTGTCTCTGGAAAGATACTCATTGTTAAATAGATGTTAATTGCTTTATACAAAGCAAAGCAGATTCTGAAAACCTTTAAAACTGCTAAAATCGCTTTATTTCAGTTCTTTATCAATGTACAAAAAGTTTCATTCATTTAAACACGTTAGAATTTCGAACAATAAAGAAATGTTGCTAATTTTAACTTGAAAAAAATTGAAATTATTGCCAACTAGTTTCACAAAAAAATGTATTTAAAATAAGCAAACTCTTAAATGTAAATTTGGCACATCCCACTCTAAAGGAAAATAAAAACTTGCTTGTAATTTATTACTCTTACTCAAATCTGAGATTTATTTGTTTTATAAAAAATAGACACTTTACGAGGCTTCGTAAAAATAAGATTAATTCAAATTTCGGTTTTTTGTAGTTCTTGTACCCAAAAACCGAACAATATACTCAAAAAGTATAACAAATCAATATTTTACAAGTTTAGAGTAAAAATCATTTCAAATGAAAATGATTCGGAAGACTATTCTGGTTTAATAGACGATCTACGAAAAAAGTTTCGAGTGATCAAAGTCACCCCGATGATCAAAGTCACCCCGTTTTACGGTACATGGTTGTGTATTGGTACCCGATTCCCACCAACTATACATTTTTGTGAGATAATTGTTAGATTTAGCTGAATAATATATTCACAAGAATTGTAGTACACAATACGAGTAATGTTCTGGTTAGAAAATTTTAGTTCCATCTATGACCGCATAGAGGGCGCCAACATTAATTTTTTATAGAAGTGATATAGAATATCGAGATATTCGGAAGAATTTTTTAAAAATGCTTATTCTATAACTTTGTGGAAGACACAAAATGTCTATCTCTTTCCGTTGAAAAGTTAGTGTTGGAGCCCTCTATGCGGTAAAATGCGGAACTAAAATTAACATAACTCGTATTACTAACTATAAATCTTCTGAACATACTGTTGACCTAAACCTAACCATTATTTCGCAAAAATGTTTAGTTCGTGCGAATCAAGTACTGACCCACAACCATGCACTGCTAGGCCCCATGCAAAACTGACTCAGACATCACTTCGTTAAAGGTTTAATAACTTCTTTTAACAAAGCCGGATTCACTAGCAGTCTTAGACAAAGCTGTAGGCAATTAAATTATCTTTTGTATTTTCACTTAGAGTGATAATATAATGCATACAGTGTCACTTTGCGGCGAAAATGCGAGTTAGTGGGTTTTCTCCATGTAAATTGTCGAAAAATCCCATACAAACTTCAGGCAAGTTGGTCCGGTAGTTAGACTTGTCCGATTTGCTTCAAATTTGGAACAAGTTCTCCTAATGGGACTGGGAATCGACTAAGGCATGGGCCGAAAGGTGTAATTTTTTTCCTGTCTCTCTAATATACATACATACTTATATTGTATATATACAAAAAATATTCATATCCCCCCGAATTATTTTTTTACTACGCCACTGTAAAAGGGTTAATAACAATTTATCAGTCACCTCACGAAAAGTACACTCAGGTTTTTTTTACGCGGGGGATACGAGCAGCGTAAATGAAAACCGCTTAAATGAAAACCGCGTAAATTTCAAAATCCGCGTAAATGAAAACCGCGTAAATTTAAAAATCCGCGTAAATGAAAACCGCGTAAATTTCAAAATCCGCGTAAATGAAAACCGCGTAAATTTCATAATCCGCGTAAATGAAAACCGCGTAAATTTCAAAATCCGCGTAAATGAAAACCGCGTAAATTTCAAAATCCGCGTAAATGAAGACCACTTAAATTTAAGAATCCGCGATAAAGGGAACCTCATTGATGGATACCGCGTAAATTCCAAAATCCGCGTAAATGAAAACCGCGTAAATTTCAAAAACCGCGTAAATTTCAAAATCCGCGTAAATGAAAACCGCGTAAATTTCAAAATCCGCGTAAAAAAAACCGCGTAAAAAAATACCGCGCAAAAAAAAACCGCGTAAAAAAACTTGAGTGTATAAAGCAACTCCTAGACTTGACTGACACGAACCTGGATATTCTTACTGTATGCATCATGTTGTGTAGAAACTGTCGTAACTTAGTATAAAGTATTAAATTATTGATTAGCGATTTTGTAATCCAAGATGGCGGTTTTGAAAATAATTCGAATTTCAAAAAACTGTTCAAATTGTATTTTTTTATTTATCATTGTGAACCCATAAAAAATTTGTACAGAAAATGCTCGACCGACGAAAAATCGTTTGCCCACTTTGGAGCTTTGACTCTACAAGATAAAAAGAAGAGGACTCAAGTGATGGGAAATTTATATTATTAATTTCAAAATGAACGAGGTGTCAAAAACATAATAAAAAACTGCGAGAGAAAAAATTAAAAATTTAACAAGAATACTTCAAAAGCTGAAGGAATAGAAAATTGCAACACAAGTAAACATAATTTGGTATAGAAAACTCCTTAGAATAAAAAAATCACGTCTCTTATTTAGAAAAGTCTTACATCATCTGTATATTTTTTGTTAAGCTTCATTCGATTGTGAATTTTAAGTTTATTCAGATTTATCTGCGATCTATTTCCAAGCATCACCAGTTTATTTCGTTTCAAATAACAAATTGTACTTCCTGTGTTGATCAACGATGTATGCTCATCTGCTTACAATCAAGTCTTGTGACATATTGTCCTTCCTCTCTGTGAAAAGCCAGTCAACAATAACTCAAGAGGATGGCTATTCATCCCATCATTTCTTGTTAAGAGCAGTGGTCATTTCGCTACCGACCGGCCGAGAAAGTCTAGGAAGCATAATCCGCCATTTAGTCGTTGTTTATTTGAACACTCACTGATGAACATCTGCCCTGGGCAGTTCGCCACGGTGGCCAGATCCAAGCAAAAAAAAAGACGTGAAAACTTAATGCCTTCCATAATATTTACTTCCAATCTGTCGAATTTGACGGATCTCAAGCAGACTCATTGTGCTAAACTTAGACTGTTTACAACTATTTCCTCAATAGAATATTTATTTATTTGCTACTGCCTGCTTATATATTGACTGGTACACTGACTGGCTGCTGCTGGGGGATGTGCAATGAAATCAAGCCGTCATCAGTCGGCATCGGCTTACTGCTCGTCTGTTTGGGTTGGTAGACAAGTGGGGGTATTTTCTCGTCAGTCGAAGCGATATGAAGTGCATATGGCGGCAGATCTGTTTGTTTTGCTTCGGGGAGTACAGTACAGGATAGTTTCGGTGTTATAGTGTTTTTTTTTTGAGATTTCTGGATATTGTAAAAATTTAAAAACATCGAGGAGGTAACATTTTGGGAACGGATCGAATACTTTGAATTAGAAGCTTGATTAGTTGTTATAGGTTCTTATTCGAGAAGTAGTTTGATAGGCAAAAAACTGACACATGACTGTACTATAAAGCCGCTTCACAAACAGTCAGTTGTTGGTTTACTCGACGAGCAGAACTTGTGCAAAATGTTTGATTTTTGCGCTGTCTGTCCACCAGTATGTAATAATAATTGTACATCTTTTTGTGAACAGGCATTAAGTTGTACATTCAACGGGTCCGAGAAAACAGGCGGAAACCTAGCGTGGGTAGTTGTTGCAGAGATTTATGGTTCAACGTCAGTCCGGTAAATTCGCGGAAATGACATGTAAACTACTGATGAAGCTTATATTCAATTTGAAAGATAAATCCCTTGTTGCCGTTGTTAGGTGATTCTAAACTGAAATCTGTGTATTCCATATTTTGAGAAAAAGTTTCGCTATAACTATACTTAGATAGTTAGGAATTTGCGTTTCGATGTCCTCTCATTAGAATCCAACACTAACTTGGAACCGGAAAAAACTAGCGCTGTATTGACGCTAGCTCCAAAAGCGGAGACACAAAATGTGTTCCTTAGCAAACAAATGATGTCCCACTAGAAAAGGAGTTATGATTAAGCTTATGAGAATCAGTGAATTCAAAACCTGGTTCTTAGATTCTGTTTGTTCAAATTTCACTGGAAATTTATGCCAGTACAAATACAAAATTCGTCAAAACGTTCGTTCATTGAGCCTACTAGCTTGCGATATCATCGACGTTGACGCATGGTGATACGTGATAAGAATTTCCATTTCATAGCTACCACGCGCCTCCTTTGTGCGGTTTCCGTATTAGTGTAGCAGTTGGACCCAGCAAATATCAGAAATTGGCAAAGTCATTCATCTCACTCAAATTTCGAATCATTCGTCGGTTGGTGGGCGGTAGAAACAAAAAGCCACCATTTGTCTCATTTTCATCCATTGTCATTTGTACATGAGAGATGATTTTTGGCAGCGGGTGCCACATTTTTTCTATTGCGTTGTTAACCATTCGGTACCCAGACAGTTTAGTTACATCCGAGTAAACATCAGAGTCAAAGCGTATGTGTCTGGGCACTGGAGGCCTGCGGTGGGAGAAGGGCAGATAACTGATTGTGATGTACGTTGTTGACAAGGTGGACGGACATTATTTTCCATCATGTGTGTTACAACTAATCGCAGAAAAATCCTGTTTACCAAGCACACGTCTCAAGGACACGGACGGCACTGATTGGAGGAAATTCCCACTAATTAGCAATTAATCACCATCAAAATCCGATTACCCGTACGGTAATTATCGCTGCTGTTTGCATCAGCACACTACTAAACAAACCGGCGGGCTCTGTCGTTCCGCTTTATCAAATAGAGTTTCGAATATTCGAGTTTGAGCTCATGGGCATAAAAAATAGTTGGTTATGAGTTGGGGTTGGAAAATTAAACTCTTTCATCTTTTGAATAAAAATGTGATAGTGAGCTAGAGCTTTGATTCCCGAAATGGCCGTTGCACATTAGTTGTTTGATGTTTCACCATGGATTTTTTTTAACGCTGAGACATGCATAAATGAATGAAGAATCAACTCATTGAATTTAAAAAAAGATCATAATTCTGTTTATAAATTTTCAACGGAAACAATATAAGTTGATGATTATTTTGTCTTTTCCGTAATAATATCGTTGCCATATTAACCTCAATATACATGAAACGGGAGCTAAAACTAAGGACAAATAACTACACCGCTGGATTGAGTAAAATTTCGCGTGTTATCAGCTTGCTCCATATGGTTACAAAGTTGTTTGCCCCTGACATCAGTTGCGTGGTGACTGATACGTACGCTATCCCACGTTCGTCAACATTCAGGTGGATTGTAGCTTCTAGTGAAACATTTCCTACCGAGGCGTCAATAAAATTTATATCACCTGGGCAGGTTGGCTTTAAAATGGAGAGATTGTCATTCGCAGTAGTTTTCACTCTCTGATTATATAGGTAGACGACCACATTTTAAATCTAATATGAAGTTTTTAGAATATAAAAGTGATATTTATTTGTAACATTATCGAAAGAATAACTTTTTAGATAAATTAGTTATGGAATTTGGGTCTCATCAGCATCCGACACTAACTTAGTGACAGGACGCTTGTCTCGAAAAAAAACGAAAATACTATTTGTGTTTTTGAGCAAACGTCTAGTTCAGCGTGATGTACCGCAAGAAGAGGAGTTCAGAGTAAGGGGTTACACCACTGTAGCACACGAAAAAATAGATATATTTCAGGAATTTTTCTATGCGCAATAAAGAGGTGAATCGAGATCTTCTCAAATGGGATTTATAATAGTAGTTGTGAAACACAATAATATTTTTTTCGAGTGATTTTGTGATTTTTCAAGTGACAATTCCCGTACAAGCCTCTTTTTGGAAACGGTTCATGGCCGGAAACTTATCTGCCGTAATTTTTAATATAGGGCTTGAAACTATAGTTTTTTTCGATTTCCTATAACAATAGCAAGCGACGTATGTAGGATTTTTTGTTGATATTTTGTTTTTTCGCCAAATAGAGCTCTTTTTAGTAAAAATAAACGCTGAAAATATCATACAAATCTACATAAAATTGCTGATTAAAGAAAATAAACCGACAAAATATTAAAACCCTACGTACGTCGCTAAATAAATAAACTTTGAATGTACTGAAAAAGTTTAAAAACAATAAAAAACCATTTGTTCGAGCTACGTTTCCGACCAGCTCAAAAATGTGGTTTCGAGAAAAACGTGGTTTCAATACACTCGGGAGATACACAAGAGGTGTTGCGGCAGAATTGAAAATTTGAATATTTCAATACCGTTATTACCCCGGGCCCCGTGGTGGTGGAGGAACGCTACGTGGGAAGCTGAGCTGCAAGCAACCGGGCGGGTCATAGGTGGTGGATAATGCTTAATCGCGATAGCAACTAGTTGTGATTCGCGACCCGAACCAGCAGCGGGGGCTGCCTGCGGGTGTGGTAGGACGAGGTAGTGGGCCCTATACGTTCAAGGCCTAAATACCACATGCCCTAAAGCAGCCTTGACAAGGCGAGCCAGCGCCGCCTTTAAATAAGCGCTTAGCCCAAATCCCTCTCCTCCCGTTATCCTTCCTTCCTTCCTTCCTTCTGCGGCTGTTCGCCCATCGAAATATGGAAGCTGTTCTTCAATGTCAGCTTCTTTCACCGAACAGCCTAGATAAGCCGTGTAGTGTCGGTAGTGGTTGTTTCAACCGGCTAAGAATTACAGTACGGACTACCTGTTTCAGTGGGAAACAGGGAACCCCAATTCCATAGTGTCATGCGACCCGTGCTATGGGTAAAATTGTTGAGGGGGTTTAAAACATTCTCAATGGCGAACGGAGCCTGGGAAGAGTCGGGCGAACTCCCCAGTATGCTGCATTACGCAGCGGAACGTTCACTCTACACACCGATTTTTTTTTCATCGATGATCCACTTAATTTTGCCGAATTTTTGTTGGCTAGGGGTTTGCTGAGACTCTCGGCTGATGGTAGTTCGGTGAAGTTTTGTTGAGTTTCGATTATCAAATTCCGATGTGTACAGACGAACCTGCACAGAGGCCGTGTGGTATCCGGCCTAGAATTGAGCCACTGGAGTCCTGCTCCCATGTCGTAGGAGGCGACTGAAAGTAGGAGACCCTAAGTCAAGGTGTAGTTCCGTGCCGAGGACTTAATGACTGGAGGGTCTAAAATATGCCAGTCGCGCACGGAGTATTTTGGGTTTTGCCCTTACTGTGTTATGCGAATCTCTGACACAGTGGACCATTGTTTTCTTCACAAATCGTTGGAATCAAATGATCATGTCCCATTTAAACCTGATATGGCTCGCTAAATGCGTTAACATCCCAACTCGCTTGGTGTGCTCTAGCTGTTGTGCAATTTGTGTTGGAGATGAAATGTACAGTTCTCTAATCAACAATGGTTAGAATAGCACAAATCAATCTCCAACATAAACGTACAGCAACTATGAATTTATCTCGACTCATGCAGGAAGGTAAAGCTTCCATAGCATTGGTTCAAGAACCGTATTTTCATAGAGGAAACTTCTATTTTGGAAAGTTACTTAACACTGCCTTCATTGCTTACAACAAGACAGGCATGACTAACCCACGTGAAATGCCTCGTGTTTGCATTCTTGCAAATAAGGCTATTGACGCGTGTCTCATATCGGAGCTCACAACTCGCGATATCTGTGTTGTCACAGTTACACTGACTGTCGGAAACGTAGACAAAAAATATATATATATTGTTCAGCATACCTACCGCATAACGAATCATCTCCTTCTGATGATTTCAAAAGTGTTGTATCATATTGTAGCAGAAATGGGCTTCCGCTCATTATCGGCAATGATGCGAATGCTCATCACATCATTTAGGGCAGCTCAGACATCAATCTGAGAGGCTCTGAACTGATGGAGTACATAAGTAGTACATCCATATTCTGAATGTGGGAAACCGACCAACTTTTGCGATGTCTGGGAGGGAGGAGGTGTTAGACATAACACTTTGCTCTGATAGAATTTTGCATGAACTGGGAAATTAGCAGGTTCCAAATGAAACTGAACCGTCTCTATCCGATCATAAATATACATTTTTCGATCATTTTGATGTCACCTTAGATGTGGTGACATATCGTAATCCTAAATCTACAAACTGGCACCTCTTTTTGGAAAACTTGGCGACTAAATTTCATGGATATTTTCCAACAATTAGTCAACTAAACGACTTAGATGACGTCGTGGATACGACAAACTCATTTATATTAGCATCCTACGAAGAAGCTTGTCCACTTCGTACTGTTAAATCGACTAGGGGAACCCCTTGGTGGAGGGCTGAGCTTGAAAGAATGAAGAAAGTTTTGAGAAGAGCTTGGAACCGGCGTCAGCGTGATGACTCCAGGGCTTTCAACTCAGCTCGTAGTGCATATAAGAAATGTCTTAGATCTGCAGAACGGGCTGGCTGACAAAGCCTATGCACTAATGTCTATAGTCTGAACGAGGCTAGCAGATTAAATAAAATTCTCTCCAAATCGAATGATTTTAGATGAACTCCTTAAAAACCAGAGATGGTGTTTATAAGACGGACGAAAAAGATGTTCTTAATTGTCTCTTCCACACACACTTTCCAGGTTGTATCGATCCGGAGTTGAACAATGTTCACAGATCTCATTCTGGTGATTCGGATTCGTGGGCGTTAGCACGCACATTGGTTTCCACTGAATCGGTCAAGTGGGCAGTTGACAGCTTTGCTTCATACAAATCACCTGGAAAAGATGGAATACTTCCCGTGCCACTGCAAAAGGGTTTTGATATTCTTAAACATGTCTTGAAAAAGATTATGCTTTCCAGTCTTGCTACCGGGTATATCCCGAAAGCATGGCGTGAAATATCTGTTAGATTTATTCCCAAAGGGGGGCGCTCAAGCTATGAAGAAGCCAAGAGTTTTAGGCCTATCAGCTTAAGTTCTTTTCTTCTGAAAGCTTTGGAGCGGATAATCGATCATCACATCAGGAACGTTAGTTTAGTTGAATATCCACTGCACAAAATGCAACATGCATATCAGTGTGGGAAATCCACGATCACTCTGCTTCACGATGTTGTTTACAACATTGAGAAAGCCTTCTCGCTCAAGCAATCTAGCTTGGGTGTATTCCTAGATATTGAGGGTGCTTTTGACAATGTGTCCTTCCAGCCTATTCAGGAAGCGACGCGCGGTCATGGGATACCTGCATGTATCTCAGGTTGGATAAACGCAATGCTTAGTAACCGCATACTGTGCTCGTCACTGCGACAGGCTGAGATACGGAAGTTGAGTATTTGCGGTTGTCCTCAGGGCAGCATTCTGTCACCTTGGTTATGGAACTTGGTAGCTGAAGGCTTGTTGAAGAAACTCAATGAGCTTGGATTTCCACCCTACGGGTTTGCTGACGATTACCAGCAAAACTTCAATGGTTCTTTCAACGAAGAAGATAATAACAACCGGGGTTCGTCCCTTGCAGTTCTTTGATTCTGAGCTACTGTGTGCAGATCAAGTCAAATACGTTGGAGTCGTATTGGATTCCAAACTGAATTGGTCTGCTCACATTGAGTTCAGAGTCAAGAAAGCGTGCATGGCCTTCGGGCAGTGCAGACGAACTTTTGGAAAGGCCTGGGGTCTTAAACCTAAATACATCTATTGGATTTACACGACAATTGTACGTCCAATACTGTCATACTGTATCGATTTTGTTGGCTATTTTCGGCAAATTTGAGACTAAGAGAAACGAAAGCAATGAAATTAAAAGACGGATAGGTATTCTAGAGCGAATCAGTTATAAACTTAGAACGGAAAACTAGAACTAGGCAGGCTCATATGGGCATGATCGAAAGGAAAATGTGAAGAATTCTTTGCCTTATGCAGAGTAGGAGTTGGGCGTTGCACCCAAGTCTACCGCATAGTCTATGGTAGAACATAACTCATCATCATGTTTTACCGCCGACGCCTAACTGATTCGCTCTAGAATACCTATCCGTCTTTTAATTTCATTGCTTTCGTTTCTCTTAGTCTCAAATTTGCCGAAAATAGCCAACAAAATCGATACAGTAGAACCTTGCGGCAATTAAAACATAGTAACATACAATACTGTCATACGGATGCCTTGTGTGGTGGCAGAGGGGAGATGTGGTGACAGTCCAGTCAAAGCTAAACCATCTGCAAAGAATGGCGCTCATGGCGTTGACTGGTGCTTTCACCACGACTCCGACTGCTGCTCTTGAGGCACTTCTAAATATCAAACCATTACACATACACTTAAAGCAAGAAGGACTATCATGTGCATACAGACTGCAGGTTACTGGGCTTTGGAACAGTAATCATGTTGATCTTCCTACCAGTCATACACGATTGTGGTCACAAATGGTTGCATGGGGTGAAGATATTCTTGCTCCCAGCGATATTACACTCACTTGTAGTTTTCCTTACAGGACATTCCATGTGATGATTCCCTCTCGAGAGGAGTGGTTGTCTGGCTTTATGGAAAGACAACAACAAATGCAAGTGGTCTGTACACTGACGGTTCTCTGATAGAGGCACGTGCTGGTGCTGGTGTCTACTGTCGTGAAATGAGATTGGAACAATCTCACTCACTAGGTAGATACTGTACTGTATTCCAAGCAGAAATCTTTGCGATTATGTGCGGGGTGCAATCGGCCCTTCAACTGAGTTTGTCCGGCAGGGTTATAAACTTCTGCTCCGATAGTCAGGCTGCAATCAAGGCCCTTAGCTCAGACAAATCCCGGTCCAAGCTAGTGATCGCGTGCCGAACCCAAATCGAAGAACTAAGCATTGTCAACACTATCTACCTTGTCTGGGTGCCCGGACATTGCGGTATTACTGGAAATGAATGGGCTGACGAATTGGCCAGGGCAGGTTCAGCGATTGACTTCGTTGGTCCTGAGCGCGCTGCCAATTTCGACAAGTTGGATAAGGGAAAAATACGGTCCTGGGCTTCGTCCGAGCACCGCAATTATTGGAGAAATCTACAAACGTGTTGCCAAACAAAGGCGTTTCTAGAACAACCATACCCAGTGGTTTCGAAAAATCTCTTACATTTTTCGAAGCTCCACTGCGGCATGCTGACCAGGGCTTTAACCGGCCACTTCAAACTCAATTATCACATGGCAACTATTCAGCGCGCTGAGTCTTTTTCATGTGATCTTTGTGAATCCGACTACGGAACCTCATATGATCTGATATGCAACTGTCCAGCGGTAGCGCAATTGCGATTTCGAGTCTTCAGCCGTCCTTATATAGACGAAACCATGTTTGGTCGACTGAAACTCAGAGACATACTAAAGTTTCTTATCCAATGTGGTAAAGAGCTTTAGGCTTATACTTGTGAGTTTAACTTACCTGTTGTTTATTTTTGTTTTGTGCTGTTATTTTTCCCACCCTTCCAATTCTACTTCCCCACACCTCCATGTCCTTTCCTTCCGCTCAGGAAATGATGAAAACACACGGCAAGGCACAAATCCCCGACTATGTACGGGGAACGTGCCATTTGAGCCAATATATTCTGATTCCTGATACGTTTCCGACCAGCTCAAACATGTGGTTTCGAGAAAAACTTGGTTGAAGTTTTTAATACACTCGGGAGATACACAAGAGGTTTTGCGGCAGAATTGAAAATTTGAATATTTCAATACCGTTTATTCAAAACGTAATATCTAACAAATGTAAACAAACTGAGTTTATTACGTCAAATAAAAGCTAAGCATTGACTCTTTATTGTTCACAAATAATAGAGAAAAATGATAACTCCTTAATATGTTAATTTAATCTTCAAAATGTCACCTATAGTATACCAAAGCTTTGCTAATATTTTGTAGATGTGATGTTTGGCTTTGTGATGTTTCTCCAAGTCGACTGTAGTTAGCATGTTTTTTCAATGCCAAACCTCATATCTACACTCTCGGTTGCAATACAGCACATGAAATATATCACAACTACAAGCCCGTCTCTCAAAACGTCACAGTAAAATGTGCCATCTACAAACGGTGTTGCCAAGACCACATGGTCGGTGTTAGGTCAGACCGGACTAAGTGACAGTGCATGGATTTCGAGAAAAACGCGTTTAAAGTTTGAATCGCAGCATCCTTTACATTATAATTGGAAAATAATTTTTGCCATAATTCTTGTTTATTGTTTCATATTTCAAATCCGGTAAAAGTGGAATGTAGATAAAGAAATTCTTTATCCAGTGCTATCATTAACTCATTTTTTGATGTTTTGCGACTTAGTCCGGTCTGACTTAACACCGACCACATATGTAAAAGAGCATAATATTAAAAGCGATCGGCAAAATGTAATAAAATAATAGTTATCAATTATCTCCTTATTATCTTCGCGAAAAACATGTAATATGCTTATACGATCCTGCAATGAGTAAATGCAGAGGTGATAATAGAATTAATAGCCTTCTGCGTGTTTTAATTGTTAAATAAATTTAAAAGTTGCAAGCAAATTTTTGAACGCGATTTTCGCCGTTTGACGTTTCTGTTAGATATGATGTAATGAAAAAAAGCTCTAGATTTAGCAATTATTGTCGTCTGTGGTTTTTTGGCATATCACTTTCAAGATCCTAAAACACATTTTTGATCAATAAAAATAATTCCGATGTTTTTTTTTTAATTCTACAATGGTGTAACCCCTTAAGGGGGGCGTCTAGTGTATTGGGCAAAAAATCGTCTTCTTTTTTATCCTCTTCTTTGTTAGTATTGAGTCTCTAGAATAGTCTTCCGTAATCTCGGTGGCCATAGATGAACTTCATTTCTGGCACGTATTTGCTATAACACACGCAGATTTCAATCTATCGGCAACAATTTTCGAAAAACTGACAGCGATAAAAAATACAATCTAAAGTACTTCTACTCAAATTTTCTAAAGAAAATACCCAATGGGTTATTTCCACAGCCTTTTTTCTGTGAAGCAATATGCTGTGGAACACCCTTTATTAGCGTTTTTCTCGATACCGCGTTTTACAAATTGGTGAACGCGATAACTCAAAAAATAATCAACGAATTGACTTGATTTTTTATGAGAATGCATCCTGTCGATGAATCACAGAAAACTGATTAAAAAGATTTATCTTCTCCTTATTTTGAAGAAAAGTGAGCGAATTTTACAGGAAAACATGAGATTTTTTGGTTTTCTTGAAGCCATTTTCCGAAACCCGAACCATTTTCTATTTTTTTTTGGTTCATCGAGTCACAACAAGTCTAAACTTTACAAATCCTATTGAATTTCCTGTGTCAATTTTATGAAGAGTTATCGTGTTCGCCGTGGCACTCCTCGGCGTGGAAATGATTGGACGTCTACTCTTGGAGTTGGAACGCTCGTATGTGTGGCTCTGCGTGACCGAATTTTTTTTTAGTGCACGATGAATATATAAATAGATCTTAACCTTTACAGTACCAAGCTAAAATTTTTCTGAAAATTTTGTTTAAATTTTGCTCTCATTTCGTCAATTTTTGACCGAATTGGATGGAACTGGCTTTAAAAGATCTGGAATTTAGTCCAGTTTCTATATACCGAGTAGTGTTCAAATCCGTGGACCGGTTCCGGAACTAATCCAAATTCCCTTGGGGTATATCCGGCATCCCAGTGAGGTGACGGACGAGTTTTGAAGAAACATCCCGTAAATTTAAGTAATTGTATTTTGAAATGTGCTACATATGACTATTTCCCATTGATCCTTCACAATAGACATGAATTGGACCAATCTTGGCCACCGGAGAACTGTTCCGGGAGAACCTAAGAAAATGTATATATTTTTCTATCATTCCAGCGATTTGGGTTCATAGCTTTATACGAAATGCGAAGTTCTTCCAATCATACGGTTCTACAGCTCCCTCAAGGCCATTCCGGCACCGGTTCCGTACGGATGGACATTTGACGCCATTTTGAAAACCAAGATGGCAGCTTCCGGTTACCACAAAATAGTGAAAACCACCATCAATATGGGTGTTATTTGAAAGAGAACGGCCAGCAAAAGCCGGAAATTGATAATTGACGCCATTTTGAAAAGCAAAATGGCGATTTCCGGTTACCACAAAACAGTGAAAAGCATCATCAATATGGGTGTCATTCGAAAGGGAGTGGTCAATAGAAAACAGAAATTGATTTTTGACGCCATTTTCAAAACCAAGATGGCGGTTTCCGGTTATCACAGTGCAGTGCAAACCACCACCAATAATGGCGTCATTGTAAAGCGCTAGCGATCAGCAAAAGCCGGAAATTGGTTTTTGACGCCAATTCGAAAACCAAAATGGCGGGTTCATGTTCCAAAGAAACAGTGAAAACCGTCATCAATATGGATGTCATTTGAAAGGGGTGTGTCAGCAGGAGACGGAAATTGATGATTGACGCCATTTTGAAAACCAAGATGGCGGCTGCCGGTTTCCAAAAAGCAGTGAAAACTACCATCAATATAGGTGTTATTTGAAAGGGATTGGTGAGAAGAAGTACGAAATTGATTGTTTATGCAGTTTTGAAAACCAAGTTTGCGGTTTCCTGTTACTGCAAAACAGCGAAAACTATCATCAGTATAGGTATCAGAAAGGGGTAGTCATAAAGTTATTTTTGACGCCATTTTCTAAAACCAATATGGTGGCTTCCGGTTACTACAAACAACAGTGAAAACCATAAGTATGGGTGTCATTTGAAAGGGGTGGTCAGTAGATGTAGTGGTGGTGGTGGTACTACCACCTTTGTAACAGGAACACTCTCCATAGCACTGAGCAATCTTTACACGACAAGCATGACGTGTTCAAGCATTACTCTCTGACCATACTCAGCATGCTACTGTACGAAGGGCCAAAAAGGAATTGCGTGGTCGGAAAGTGACTTCGCTTACATGTACTACGGAAGCTTTTGCTTCCAATAACAAGACCATATAAGCCAATTACAATGCAAGCCATTGTTATAAAAAGTAGCCTCAATAGGTGGGGAGAAAATCCTGCGCAATGTTCACGAAATGTTAGCAACAAGAATCTGGCTACTCCACTCTTCCTGCCCAAATCGTTTCAATCAGGTGGCTTGATGGTCCCTCTCAATTCCCATGTATTCTATGTAAGGGTCATTCCACGCGCAGTGATCAAGGCACGTGTAATCGACCTTCACGGATTTGAATCAAATTTGGAGGAATTGCTCATCTAGGGCCAATATATAAAAACCCAAATTTTTGTGTCTATTCAATCATCCCTCGGGCAATGGTAGCACCCCCCCGTTTTGGCAAATTGTCAAAACCCTTGATTTCCTTTTGAACATATTTCCGGTTCTATTTACTCTAGAACCAAACCGTAAGATGGGTTTTGAAGAAAATTGTTCAAGGAGTTTAGAAAATATATTAGTTATTGGCGGCAGTGCTGCCAACTATCCGATTTTTTCAGCCAAATAGCAAATCAGCGATATTTTGAAGCAAAAAACGCTATTTCCCATATAAAATCGCAGGCGCACAACAATAAAAAAAACTAACTTGAGTATTCTAAGTTCACACATAATTTATCGTGAAGTAGACGAGAAATTATGAAAAACTACGTTTTTGGTTGCTTTTTAGCAGATCAGGGTCAATTTTTATGACTGTTTGAAGATTTTCTCAATTTTGGCCAATAAAAATGGATTTTTATATGAGAAAATTCGAGTTCTTCCCTTCAAAACAGTGCATCTCAGGATGCGCTCAAATTATATTGACATTATAAGTGTTTTTTATGTAAAAATATCTACAGAACACGATGGCATTAGAATCTTCAAAATTAAAATATTTGTTATAAGAAAAAAAAACTTAACATTTAACTGAAAAAAATCGCATAGTTGGCATCACTGCCGCGAAAAGTTAAGCTCCTGGAGCAATTTTCTTCAAAAACCATTTTTCGAATGGATTCTATAGTAAATAGAACCGGTGATATTTGTAGAAGACACCTAATTTCTATCTCTCTCCGTTGAAAAGTTAGTGTTGGCGCCATCTATGCGGTCACAGGTGGCACTAAAATGTTCTAACCAAGACATAACTCGTATTATGTATTGCAATTCTTCCGAACATACTATTCAGCTAAATCTAACCATTATTCTACAAAAATGTTTAGTTTGTTAGAACCTAGTACCGATACACTACCACGCACTGCTAGGCCCCATGCAAAACTGACTCAGACACCACTTCGCTAAAAGTTTAATAACTTCTTTTAACAAAGCCGAATTGACTAGCAGTCTTCGACAAAGTTGTACACAATTAAATTATATTTCTTATTTTCACTTACAGTCATAATTCGATGCATACTGTGCCACCTAGCGGTGAAAATGCGAGCTAGTGGGTTTTCTTCATATAAATTGTCGAAAAATCCCATACAAACTTCAGGCACGTTGGTCCGGTAGCTAGACTTGTCCGATTTGCTTCAAATTTGGAGCAAGTACTCCTGGTGGGACTAGGAATCGACTCAGAGGTAGGCCGATAGGGGTCACGTCCTTACAATCGTCGAACGGTTTTGTGTAATCAGATAGGTGTACTAATTTTTGTTTTAAGTTTGTATACAAGAAACAAAGGGGTTGGATAGGCAACCGCTCTCCTCTTGCTGCAATAAGTGTGCTGGATATGCTACACATAGCTATGCGGCGGTACGGTTTTTTGGTGTTGGTGTTTGTTTTTTCGTGTCGTGGAGAAGGCGGCCATCGAGGTTTTTAGATAGTGACGGACCACGGCATCGAACAGACGCCCCGAGTTTTTTTGTTTTTCCGGGACAGTTTCCAGCCACAATAACCAGTGCGGTGAAGTGCGCGTGTGCGACGGTGACAATCCCGTTCGAAAAGTGCCGACCCGTGGTTCGGGTACTCAAGTGTTTTGGTGTCGGGTCGCCGGAAAAGGAAGCTAAGCGCCAAGGAGCAACTCGCTTCCCCGGCTAAGTATAAAGGACCCAGAAGACGCCTTTCCGCTCTCGCTGTGAAGGATCAGCCAAACGAGCCTAGCTCTCCTTCACAGCTAAGCTTCAAGGAGAGCGAAGCAGGGTGGCCAAAGGTGCTCCCTGGGAAGTACACTGCGGTGACTTCTGGGATCTCTCGCGGGGAGCGAGTAGATCCGGCGATAATTCGCCATCGTCGCTAGGGAGGTTCCAACAAAGGAGCCAAGCTCACATCCCTAGCTAAAAGTCAAGGACCGCTGCCGGCGCAGCCAACGACACCAGCAGGAGAACGCGGCCGTTGTGTTCTCGGCCGGTCGGAAGAAACCGCCCGCCTTCCCGCCTTCATCGTCAGAAGCAGCTGATCAACTTCATCGACAGAGTGCAGCAAAGAGGAGATTTGGTGGAATAAAAGTCGGTAAATCTATTAGTTTATTTACCTTTTTTTGTTGTGAAACGAAAATCCGTAATTCTGTAAAAACACCTAGGCCGCCCTGAAAAGAAGGGTACGCCGTGCAAACAAGAACCCGAATAGTGGAAAACCCTTACTTACAAAGTAAAGAAAAAAGTAGGCAACCGCGGCATCTCAGTCGCCGTCGTTCCCCCAGCACATTATTCGGCAGCGGCTCACGAGTCAAAACGTCTTGATATCATCCACTGCTTTAATTGAGGCCAGCAATCACTCCATAAACGATTAAGTCATCGAAGAAGCCCCACACACCTGCACGTATACCACACTATGAAGCCGACACCGACACCAACCACGAACGCGTGAATCAACAAATACATCTCCAATGCAACGCACGATCACGATCCGCAGTATTGAACGAGGAAATACACATGTCCAAATCGAAAATTATTATTATAATAATATTGCCGATGGACAGTCCATGTGAACATCGGCTAGAATGAACTAATCTTGTTGAGATCTGCGTTCAACATATTGACAACAATATGATTTAATTCGGTTATTCTCGCATAGTAATGACTACGAAATGGGAGCAAGTTTTATAAGTTTCGCTGAACTATATTGAAAATTAGTCTAAATCTGTACCTTTTGAGTCACGAAGAAACTTAGTTGTCTGTCACAACAGCACATACTTATTGTTGGTGTGAAAAATTGCTACTTGGGTGACCGTTCATTTCTAAATAAAACCCATACCGATGATGATTTTGACTATTTTGTGGTACCACCATCTTGCTTTCCAAAATGGCGTCAATCAATATCCGTATCTGCCGACCATCCACTCGCAAATGACTTCCATCTTGATGACAGTCTTCACTGTTTTGTGGAAACCGGAAGCCGCTATCTTGGTTTTCAAAATGGCGTCAATCATCAATTCCCGTCTTCTACTGATCACCCCGTTTCAAATGCCACCCATACTGACAATGGTTTTCATTGTTTCCTTGGAACAGGAAGCCACCATCTTGGTTTTCAAAATGGCGTAAATAATCAATTTTCGTCTTTTGCTGACCACCCGCTTTACAATGACACCATTACTGACGGTGGTTTTCACTGCCTTGTGGAAACCGGAAGCCGCTATCTTTGCTTAGAAAATGGCGAAAAAATCAATTTCTGTCTTCTATTGATCCCCCCCCCCCCTTTTGAATCACACTCATATTGACAATACTTTTGACTGTTGTGGTAACCGGAAACCGCCATCTTGGTTTTGAAAATGGCGTCAATTATAAATTTCCTCCTTCAAATAACACCCATATTGATGGTTGTTTTCACTGTTTTGTGGTAACCGGAAGCTACCATCTTAGTTTTCAAGTGACCATCTCTTTTCTAATGACACCCATATTGATGACGGTTTTCACTGTTTCTTTGGAACATGAACCCGCCATTTTGGTTTTCGAATTGGCGTCAAAAACCAATTTCCGGCTTTTGCTGATCGCTAGCGCTTTACAATGACGCCATTATTGGTGGTGGTTTGCACTGCACTGTGATAACCGGAAACCGCCATCTTGGTTTTGAAAATGGCGTCAAAAATCAATTTCTGTTTTCTATTGACCACTCCCTTTCGAATGACACCCATATTGATGATGCTTTTCACTGTTTTGTGGTAACCGGAAATCGCCATTTTGCTTTTCAAAATGGCGTCAATTATCAATTTCCGGCTTTTGCTGGCCGTTCTCTTTCAAATAACACCCATATTGATGGTGGTTTTCACTATTTTGTGGTAACCGGAAGCTGCCATCTTTGTTTTCAAAATGGCGTCAAATGTCCATCCGTACGGAACCGGTGCCGGAATGGCCTTGAGGGAGCTGTAGAACCGTATGATTGGAAGAACTTCGCATTTCGTATAAAGCTATGAACCCAAATCGCTGGAATGATAGAAAAATATATACATTTTCTTAGGTTCTCCCGGAACAGTTCTCCGGTGGCCAAGATTGGTCCAATTCATGTCTATTGTGAAGGATCAATGGGAAATAGTCATATGTAGCACATTTCAAAATACAATTACTTAAATTTACGGGATGTTTCTTCAAAACTCGTCCGTCGCCTCACCGGGATGCCGGATATACCCCAAGGGAATTCGGATTAGTTCCAGCACCGGTCCACGGATTTGAACACTACTCGGTATATAGAAACTGGACTAAATTCCAGATCTTTTAAAGCCAGTTCCATCCAATTCGGTCAAAAATTGATGAAATGAGAGCAACATTTAAACAAAATTTTCAGAAAAATTTTAGCTTGGTACTGTAAAGGTTAACATTAGACAAAAGATCCATTGCCATCTTTGCCTTCAAAATCCCAAAACAAAATTACTTTCGGTTTGAGCACTTTACACCAGACGCTCCCCTTAAGCTAAAGAGAGTTAATGATATCGAGACCTGGTTTTACTTAGCAATTGAATAATTTACTTTCTAGTTCTGGCGCAGTCAGACCTACACACAGTCGTGTCAAGTGAACAACAGGCCTCTTGAACTAGTGTGCATTGTCTCGAGAACAAAGGAAACATTGGGTTATTCTTGTCAACATGAGTAAAGTTGACGAAAAAGCTCTACTCCGATCCAACCCCGCGGTCTTTGACAAATTTTGTTCAATGCGACCGAGTTTTTGTGGAATACCTTCTGAAGGTAAAAATACAGCTTACACACTCAATTCGGTTCGGCAATTTCCCAACAGCCGTGTAGTCAGTAAATTTCGAAACTGATACCCCAGCAAAGCGAGATTTGTTTGCTGATTTTCAATGAAATGTTTTCCGAGGAGTCTCAGTTATGAAACGACACTTTTCCTGAGATCTCAGTAAAAAAATGTTTACTGAGATCTCATCTGTTGAGAATTCGGCAATAGGTGCGAAAAACTGAGATAGTGCACAAAAATTCAGTGTGTAACCTCTTCTACTTCAGGAATCAGTAGCGACTGGTTCAAATGGTACGTTCCCCATGTTGATCGGAGATGTGTGCCTTGCCATGATTTGTCTTCTTGTCATTTCCCTGATGGGTAGGATTGGGGAATTGGTAAGGTTAGGGATAAGGAAAATGACGACACAGAGAACATAGACAATACGGAAGTATTCTTCACTCCCAAGGGAAAAAACACTTCTCGATGAGCGGATATATCAACACTTCCGAGGGGATATTGAGATAACAGAACGACAACGCTCCCGAAGAGAGATGTCATTCCAATTCGGCTTAAACCGACTATCGTCGTGACATTTGAAAGCCATAGTTCAGTTTATAACCCTTTTCGCTAGAAATTCCAGAGAACTGTCGTCGATACATACTGCAAATAGGGATGTCCGATTAGTTTTCGATTAATCGATTATTATGGAAACTAATCGATTAATTTTTAATCGATTAACGAATTTGATGATTATCGGATAATCGATTAGTTAGCGTCGATTAATTTTTTTAAAACGTTAGAATTTTAATTTTAATTTATTTAATTTATTTATTTCATCTTGGCGACAAGCGCCTTCAGACTACAACTTAACCTAAAATACTAATTAACATAGAAATTCATAGGTCTAAGAGCAACAATATATTGTGCTGCCAATTGTAACTTTGAAATTCACTTCTAGGGGGTGTTGAAACACAATTAACTTACGTTTTTGGAAGTCTTACATTCACGATCATATCTTTGAATAATTTGAACAGATCGGTTGGAAAGATTAGATCAATCGCGGGATCACGAATTGAACGTTGTCATTCGTTCCGGATTCGCTCTATAAATACTCTTAGGTTGTCTTGAGTTCAAGCAAGAAAATGCTTAAAATAATACCGGCCGCAAACGGTCTGAAGAGAAGGAGAGTTTTAGGTACACTATATGCGTCTCTCCAACAGACACTAAATCCATGAGAAGTTCTTTGAATTCTGATAAAGGGTCCTTTAAATTAAACTTGGTAGAAGCAATTCCGTCTTTATGCATGGGCAGACTGGGTCAAGACCAGGGGCCCCGGGATTTTGGGGGCCCACACTTAGCATGAATATAAAATCATTCTAAAGATATATTTCAAAAAATTGCTTCACTTAGATCAGTAGCAGATCCAAATCATGCATTGCACCGTATCCCGTGTGATCGAAATGTTTAAAGAGCATCAGAGCGGCTGGAAACGAAGCATTGCATCACTATTGAACCAATTCAAACGTCAATCCAACATTTCCATTCAAGTTTTAATTTATTTTTAATAACTGTGCAACGTTTGGTACACCACGTATACAAAGTTTGAATGTCTCCGAGCCTTAGCCAACCAACCAAAAACCTTGCTTGGCAAGCGAACTGCGGATGTAACAAAATATTCATTTTTCAATCGCATCTTCGTCTTTCAACGGACAAATCCACCTTGAAGCGTCCAAACGTACGAAGACTCGACACTTATTGGCCGATTTTGGCATGTTTCACTCTGCCCGGTCAGTCTTAGACTGGTACAGAATAGAAAAACTCTAGTAAGAGAACTGCGGATAGAAAAACAGCATTTTTGGCAACGTATGCCCCGGCATTGTATGGCAACACGTCCAATGTTATAAGGATAGGCAATGTTCGATTGTATTCGTTTTTTGACAGCTAAACGCGAATCCAATCGATCCAAAATGGAGTCTCCGCAGTTCTCTTTCTAGAGTTTTTCTAGTACAGAACCAATAATGTTATTTTTGTACTACACTCTGCCGTACTAAAAAAATGTCATGAACGTAAACGTTCGTGAAATCCCAAAAAAGAAGTTAAATAGAGCTATTGTGAAAGTGTCTCCACGTATCTACCTTAGCTGTACCCTAGATTTGACTAAAGAGGTCATGACAAATGTGCGTGCATTTTGAGGATATTTGAAGAACCTCGACTATTTGGTAGCGTAAATATTTTTATAAATATTCAAAGTATGCTTCACACAAGCAGAATATTCTTGCAGTGCTGAAATAAAATATATTTAATTTTAAAATTCAGTTTTTCCTTGTTTAATTCAAAACTTCCGTTGATGAACACTCGGCATCTCTTATATTCCGACTATTTTACATTACTGGCATTGAAGGGAATGATACCGATCATACTGAGGGATTCGAGTAATTTTTATGTTCCTCTTTAAAAGTAATTTTAAACAAACTTTACGCGACAACCTCTTCTAATATTGAATAGCGATCGTGTTATGGCTGTCTTCGACACAACAGTTTGTTGAATAGGGATTTTGTTATTATTATATAAAATTCGGCCATCTGTAAGTAAAGTGGAATACTGGTTGGGTGGTCAGATTACACCATCTGGGAAGACTATAGCGTAGTTGGTAGGTCAGCTACACTGCACGCGGCTCACCTGAGTTCGAACTCCCACCGCCACAAATAGTGTGTTAGGCCGTTTGCTACTACCGGTCAGGAAAACAAATAACTTTGTAAGATGCACTCAGATTATCTTTCTTTTTCGACGATATTTGGACATCAGGTTGTGAAAATCTGGAATAGTCTTTGTTCTCCATATATTTTGAATCCCACTTTGTATTTTGTTAAATATGTTCGACACGGTTGACTGATTTGGCTCAAATATGAAAGAGTATCTCAGCATGGCATGAGGTAGAAGTGGTTCCTTGATGCTGGGAATCAGTTTTGGATCATACTCATCCTCGACAGCTGTTTATACCTGTTCAATTAAAGGGGCCCTTAGCTCAATAGTGCCCAAGTGCCCCGAGTAGTCTAAAGACGGCCCTGGGTAGAAGATTGTTAAGCCAGCATTAGCCATTCACCGAAATTTTACTATATACCGAAGTGAACGATCATCATAATCAGATTGAAATGGATGTTTTGTATTTTTTATTACTGCTCTCAAAAAAACTTATAAACTAATCGATTACTTCGATTAATCGATTATTTCTTGGTTTTAATCGATTACGATTAATAGCGATGTAAAAAATAATCGATTAGCTACTAATCGATTAATTGGAAAACTCGGACATCCCTAACTGCAAAAATTCTGCTGTATTTTCTCTGTAAGCGACTTGGTTCTCAGAACTTCCCAGAAAACTGCTCACGAACCAATATTATGGAACTCTAGGCTCATAAAAACATCAGTACTCTTCAAACATTCCGTGGGATTCCACGGAATATAAAGGAATACCTTATTTTAGTGAAGGTTATATGGTTCGACAATAAAACAGTCCCCTGACTTCTCTCTTATCACCTCCAATTTTTATTTCAACCAGGTACAGGTTTGTTCGTTATCCGGAGAGAACCAAACAATACCATACCTAGCTAAACTCACTGAAACTGGGGATGAATGAGTTAGGAGGGATTGAAAGGAGACACCGGGGAAGATCTTTTAACAGATCATCCTTCAGCTCAATCGAAAAATAACCTTTCTCCAACCTTGCTTGCACTTGATAAGTATTGTGACTCGAAGACTCTATACAATGAGCCGAAGCATTGTTGAAGAGAGCACCTCTGTGGTTGTGCTTCTTTTCTTTGATTTTGATCAATTTTTTCCCCATTTTTAAGAATTGAGAGGGAGCACGTTTCACGCAACTACCAGTACACACCTGATATTGTGGGAAGTGACTCAAGTGTCGATTCCCCAAAAATCCAAAAAGGATCTACATGCATCAACGGTTTCATCAAAACGAGTGGGAATTTACAATCTAGCAAAGCCCACACAATTAAATCCATTTTTTTCTACCACTTATTCAAAATTGAATTATCACACAGTAGAACCGCAAGAGGTTGCTACATCTAGGCGTTCAAATGAGCAAAGACGATGTACTTATGATCAGATAACGATGGTTCGAGCTCGTTGGGTACGAGTCAGTTTGCTAACTCATGCGTAATACAGTCAGAGCAGAGAGTTACATCTAACACCTCTACTCAGCCAGATTGTGAAAATGTTGGGTGATTTGCTACATTAAGTATATGCAAATTTGTGCTACTGGAACAGTCCATCAATTCGGTGCCTCTCAAATTGATATCGGAGCTGTTTCAAATTATGTTGTGGGTATCTGCATCATTGCCGATCAGTATGATACTACCCATTTGAAATCATTAGAAGGTGATGATTTATTATTCGTCGAATATGCCGAGCAATAGACGTATTTCCTATTTATGTTATCAATAGTCATATTGACTGCGACAGCACAAAAATCACGAGTTTGAGGTCGGATAAAAGATATGCGTCGATAGCACTATTCACAAGTTTAATTGCACGAAGCATTCAGCGTGGATTTGTCATTCCATTTTGTTGTAAGCTACGAAGACGGGGTTAAGTAACATGTAAGTTTCCTTCATGGAAGTACGGTTTATGAACCTATGAAAGCTTTTGCTTCCTGCAAAAGGCGGGATATATTCATAGTCGCTGTACGTCTATGCTGAAGATTAATTTGGGCTACTCGTACTATGGTCGATAAGAGCATTGCACATTTCATCAACGGCACTTATTGTACAGCTACTAGAAGATACCAGACACGTCCACTGTGTAAGAGATTCGCTTAACACAGCAAGGACAATACCCACGACACTCCGTGCGCGGCTGGCATATTTCAATCTTGTCAGCCATTCAGTACTCGGCATGGCGAAACACTTGAACTCGAGAACCCCCCTGACGCAGTACGCGAGCAGACAAATGTTTCGCTCTAACGAAAGAAGATCTCTACACGCAATAAAAAGTTAATAATAATCAATAATGATTGTTTGTATTTTTATTTTTACTTATTGTAAACATAAGCTGCCGCTATGAGCCGTGTCAAATAAACGACTCAAATAAAAAAGTATGCACTATAGGGTGATGAGTCTATTTTCGTCATGTTTCTATTATCGCCCTACCCATTTGAAACCTTTGGATAGAGCAGCGTCTGCCATCTTCGTTCAACGTATTGAGTCAAATGGTAGCACTCGATTCGTGTTTTTGTTGCAAGCATTTCACCGTATTTAGGACATTTGTGTTATTATTTTGGTTCTCAACAACGAAGCAAAGCTGTTGATGCCAATTTGTACGCATTCCATTGATTGCAGGCTGAGTAATTAATGAATTAGCAAGGCACCCTCTTTAATATGGTAAAAATAGGCACTTTATTCTACTATATTTTTTTAGTGGTGACAAATTTAGGTAAAAACTAATTTTTCTCCATAAAGGAGAAAATTGTTTAAAGTCATTTTTACGCGTGAAGAGCGCAAAACCTAAAACTAATTTAGTTATAGAATTCGCGTTACAACTTCCCCGATCAGAAAGAAATAACGACCACTCGAGCAACTTTGTTGAAGACACCACCCTTCGAAACTGCCTTTATGTTGAGATGCAGAAATTGACAGGAAAAATGCGTGCTCACTAGTGTCACCTAGCGGGTAAATCCAAAATATTCTTTACATTATTAAACAGCACTTGTCCTCCTGGAGAACTTTACCGAAAACAGCATTTTCCTAAATTGTCAGACTTTGGAGATAGATCTACAATGTTATTAAAGTTTTCTTCTCATTAGGGACCATCCATAAATGACGTAGCATATTTTGAGCGATTTTCAACACTCCCCTCTCCCATCGTAGCATTTCGTCACAAACTTCTAAATACTCCCTGGTAATTACGTAGCTTGACGGTAACTCTACCCCCCTTGTCCCCGCAAAATTTAAAAAAACGAAGATAGTTATTCCCCTTTGAAAAAGCTACGTAGCATGACAAGACCCCCTACCCCCTGTCGTCACACATCATCACAAAATACAAAACTCCCCCCTCCCCCATATAATGCTACCTTATTTATGGATGGTCCCTTAGCGCCGCCTAGTGGGCTAGTTCCGAACTAATTTGATCGCCTTAGGACAGACCTCAACCTGCCTATGAATATTGCCATAGCCACCACCCTTCCAAATGATCATGATCTCGAGATACAGGATATGAGAAATAATGGTCACTTGCGCCGTCTCGCGGGTCCATTCCAATTTAATCTATCCATAATCGAGTAGCTTTTGACCTCCTGAAGAACTTTGCCGAAAACACCATCTTTCCAAGTTATTAGACTTTTGAGATTTATTATTATCTACCACATGTTGAAAGCATCTACGCTCACTAGCACCGCATAGTGAGAGTATTCTAAACTAATCTGTTACCGTTGGGTAGTACTCGACCTCTCGAGCAACTTTGTTGAAAACACTACTCTTCTAAATTGCTTTTATATTGAGATGCAGAAATTGAAAGGAAAAATGCGTGCTCACTAGCGTCACTTAGCGGGTAAAATCGAAATTTTTCTATATATTGTCAAACAGCACTTGTCCTCCTGGAGAACTTTACCGAAAACAGCATTTTCCTAAATTATCAGACTTTAGAAATAGATCTATATTGTTAAGAAAGTTTCATTCTCATTAGCGCCGCCTAGTGGGCTAGTTCTGAGCTAATTTGTTCGCCGTAGGACAGAGCTCGACCTGGCTATGAATATTGCCAAAAACACCACCCTTCCACATTATCATGATCTCGAGATACATGATTTGAAAAAAAAAAATGCTCACTAGCGCCACCTGGCGGGTCCATTCTAGTTTAATCTATCCATAATCAACTAGGCTTTGACCTTCTAGAGAACTTTGCCGAAACACCATCTTTCCAAGTTATTAGACTTTTGAGATATATCATTTTCTACTATATGCTGAAAGCTTCTACACTCACTAGCGCCGCATAGTAAGAGTATTCCAAACTAATCTGCTACCGTTGGGTAGTCCTCGACCTCTCGATCAACTTTGCTGAAGACAGTACTACTCTATCTAATCACGATGTTGAGATATTGAATTATTGTAACATGTGTTGAATATTTGCATTAGTACTAGCGCCGCCTGGTGGGGCAATTGCGAGTTATACTTTCTACCATCCAGAAACTTTGGACTTCTTTTACAAATTCCCCGAAGATACCTCCTTTCAAAATAATCAGGGTCTTGATATATTTGACATTGAATCTATTTAATGATAGTCGAATTTACGACGGGAGGTTCGATTTATTTACTCTTTCTTCATAGCACCCCTGGCGGCACAGTTCTCAACTAATTGGATACCATATAACTCTAAGTTATAGGCCCAAGTGAGTACAACAACTTTGCCAAAGAAAGTATGGCGCCACATGTTGATGCGGACGAAATAATCGGCCACAGCCCCAATTAGTCGAAATCCCATAAGCTATGGGTATCCTACAACGCGGATTCCTTTTTCACGCCCCCAGTTAATCGCGTAGTAGGAGACCCGACTGTACTTACTAACAAATATCTTCCTCCCATGATACTTGTGGAGTACGCAGTAGTAGGGTAGACGAGCCTTTATTCATCTCATTAGTCAGGATGTCACACTATTTCGTTGATAACTCGACTTAGAGTGACAGGATTGCTCTTAAATAGGTATCATCATCTTTGCTTCGTTTCTAAGAAGCAGACCAGTTAAAATTTTTGCCTGGAAAATGTAAAATGCTCACGTTTGAGCGAAGCGAAAAGTTGACTACAACGTACCCTTATTCATCTCACCATTTGAGCTAATGCGTTGAATAAAGATAGCAGATACTGCTCTAACTAATGTGTTCAAATGGGTGGGATGAATAGAGGTGCTAAGACGAATTAGGGAGCAGTAACCCTATATACGGCCTCTAGCAAAAGCAAGTATCGAACTAACAATTCCTTCCCTTTCCTTCCGCGATCTACGTTCGGGCCTGGCCGGCGCCGGTATTGATCAATAAACACTTTAGGATTACCAGGAGTTGTACATTGAAAGATGTTTCGCTACTTCCAAGCATAATTATCTACTCATTCCTTGTGCAACTTCAGCTAATCCAGATCGATAACGGAGTAGCAGCCAGGGGTGGCACAAGATCAAGCCCAAGCAGGTAACACCGCAAATTATGTTTTTTTTTCAGAGACGTTCTACAAAAGATTCGTCACCGAGTCGTTTGTCGATATTTTTGCATAGAGAAATTACAGCATGTTATTGAAATGATAAATTATAATGTACAAAAGTTTTAATCAATTCGCTTCACGCAAAGTTCTAAAAAAATCGCAAAAATATTTTTTTTCTTTCTGAAACCTTTACAACCCCCCTCCCCCTAGCACAAAAAAAATGAGCAGGCGAATATTTCCTTTGAAGTAGGTTATACGTTATACCTAACGGTAGCTCCGGGACAAAGAGATTTAGGACAAGCTAGAGGTTTAGTTTTAGTTGGTAGGCCTACTACAAACCACTGTAGTAAGAATCCGGTACTACCACGAGTGAGCAGACAGTATGTCTGTTGAATATTCCTTTTCGACAACCAACTTGTTGTGGTGAGTGGAGGGTTTATATATTTTTCTTTTACAAGAAACTCATGAAAATCCCTTGAGAATTTTCTGTGCACGAACCTGTCATCACATATAATAATAAATAAAATTTTTATAATGAGACTTTCAATTGTAATGAGATTCTCGCAAGTACCAATTAAAAATAATGAAAAATGGGTGTTTTGCATTTAGTTACTTCACGGACTAATAGTATCCCGCCAACAAGAGAAATGACATATAGCTCGTCACAATCAAATTATATGCTCAAATTAATTAACCAATCACACGCATTGCCATCGTCGCCTATCACCTTTCACTTTCTGACCAACCGGAACCCATTCATCATTGTGTTTGCGAATATGAGTAACGACATTCGCATTGAAAACAAACGATTAATTAGCATGTTATGCTAATCGGGAGATGGGATTACTATATACATGTCTGACGCCATTGCCTTCGGATCCTTGGTGCCAATTAGTATACGTGACAAGTATAACACCACCCGCATAAACAAATCCATCCGTTTGTGCAAAGAAGAGGCGAAGCTAGCTGATCAGCTGTTTGCATAAAAATAAATAGCTGCCGTTCAAAAGGGAGTAACCCAATTTTTTCCCCGAATTTGACTTATTTGCATTTTTTTATTGTTCGATGAGTTCTATGCGTCATTTGAGAAATATGAAAATGATGCTTAATTTTTTGATTTTTAATATTAATCAACTCTTTTACGATATATACTCAATGTGTTTTAGGCGGTCAGTAGAGGTTTAGTAGAGTTTAAACTATACTTTCTCAATCACCTATAATTTTTACATTTCTTACAAAAGAATTGCTAGAATTCGCTCAAACTTTGAAAGGGCTTCTTTTCTTTTACCTTTTTCATTTCGACTAATGTGTACACGGAAAAAAATTCGTTCATAAATTCATGAACAAAAGATCATTTTTTCGTGAACTGAACAAAAATCGTGACCAAATTCCTGAAATTGTGAATAATAAACCTCGTATTCATGAAACTATTTGTGTTTCTAAAAAACTAGTTCACCTCAAGTATATACATGGCGTTACATTCGAATGTTTGTTTGGGTTACTGTTATTGTTCCCTAGACATGTTTAGTTTTTGCTATGATTTTTGTTCATAATTTGGGAATACACAGCTGACAGTCAAACGATGTTCATGATTCCAGGAGTTTATTCGCGATTTTTGTGATTTCTCATCACATTACCGTGCTATTTTATTCATGAGTTTGCTGTCGGATTTTTCTGACAGACTTGCGGGATTTACGTTCATGATTTCAGGATCATAGTCGCGCATTTCGTAATTTCTATTCATGTTATCGTAATATTTTAGTCATGAGTAGAGTGATTCATGTTCATGATTTCCGGATCTTAGTCACGATTTTTGATATTTTTATCACGAGTAATGTGATTTATGTTCATGATTTCAGGAACTTTGCCAAGATTTTCGTGATTTCTATTTACGTCGTCGTGATATTTTAGTCACGAGTTGTTATGTTTATTTATGTTCTTGATTTCAGGGTCTTAGTCACGATTTTTGTAATTTCTGTTCACGTTATCCTGATATTTTATTATAGAGCTTACTTTTCAATTTGACAGGTGATAAGACATCACACTGAACCTTATCAAATGAATGACGTTGCTCGTGGCCCTAATAGTTTTCTTATATTTACTGCTCGTAACTATTACTGGTCGCTAGCAGCTGAACATTTCATGAAAAAGTGCATGAAACAAAAATGATTCCACGAATATTATCCCGAATTTCATTACCATTCATTTCATTACCATGTTGCATGAAATTGAAAATGATAAGAAATATATTATAAATATTACAAGCACACAAAATATATCGTAAGTCATGTACTATGAATCGTGAACTAGTTCACGAATCCATGAATAATATTTCATAATTTTGTGACCTATTTGACGAGCACGAGTTGTCAGACGTATACTAGGGATCATGAACCAATTCACGAATACATGAATAATATATAATAATAACATACACGAACAATATTTCATGATTTTGTGAACTATTTCACAAGCATGAATGGTAAGTCGTGACTTTTGCGCTAGGATTCATGAATCAGTTCACGTATACATGAAACATATTTCATAATTTTGTGAACTATTTCACGAGCACGGATATTGGATCGTGACTATTATATATAATATATTAGGAATCATGAATTAGTTCACGAGTATTGAAGGGATTCATGATTAAAATTCCGAGTTTCGTGAACTAGTTCACGAGAAAATATCCAGAATGTTTTGATTTTGAGAACTAATGTTCTTAAATCTGTGAACAACATCGTGAGTTATCCTTTGGTTTTATGAATAATATTCATAAAGTTGTGAACTAGTTCACGTACGGAAAATCGATTTGGTAGTGACATGGCGACAACCGTGACTGAAGTTCACAAAACAAAAACAAATGTTTCCACCAATAAAAGCGTTATGCGGGCGTTACTGAAGGGATTTAGAACATAATTATAAAACACATGATTTTTGTTCATGGTCCGGTTTTCGTAACGTAAAAACGTGATTGTTCCAGAATTCATGGCACTTTAGTCACGATTTTGGGAACAATTATTTTTCAAACTCTCCCATTTGGTCAACAGTTTCGGTTAGTTGATAAAATCGGGTTATTAGTGTACTACAATTATATTTATGAAATATTGTTTTCTAATAATTCAAAACATTTCAACATCTAGTTATATTACTGAGTTTCGTATCATTATTGAATGTCGGAATAAAGATTCTAATTGCCAAGAATTACGATTATTGTAGTATCGAACTTTTGGGTTATTGCTATCTATTGTATGAAGTGGAATCACAGCGCAATATAAACCTGCGTGTCCCTATTGCTTGCAATTTGAACAGTTCATGGCCCGCGGCACAAAAAGGTGACCAGGTAGACGAACCTTGACAAAAAGGAGGTAGTTAGGTAGGGCAGACCCAGCGAAGGTCACCCGTGAGTTCACTGAGCTGCGATTTATGCTCAATGCAAACGTTTCCACTCTAGTATCTTCACTGGTTGGAGCATGGGTCTTTAAAATAGCCAACCCCATGTATTAATAGATCCACGCAATTCAAACTCGAATCGGAGACAACACCACAGGATTCAACCCGATTAGCTGGTACATATATTCTCTGTTTTCGTAGCAACAACATTTGCTTGATTAAAAGTTTTTACTCCCATCCGAAACTTATGAGGCCATATTTCGATATTTTTGTGTAACAGCCGAATATCATAACGTCAGAACTCACTCGATCCACAATGCCCGAAGCGGTTAGTTCAGTTCCTCATTTGCTTAGGCCTTACTCTGCTATTCAATTGTAAAACAATAGCGTATAGATCATACCATCTCTGATTAGAAATGTCGAGCAACTGTGTTGATAAGCATCGTATGAACGTGTTTTCTGAAGTGAAAAAAGATTCTCCAGCAATCGCGCGGATTAAACTTTATCCGAAATGGGCTTTCGGACCATATATTGTTTTAATCAGACAAGGACCGTCTCCTACCAATGTGTTCCAAATTGCAGATTCTCTCCACAGCAAATATCAGTCTATTGTGGAGATAGAGGAAATGAACAATGCGAAAATTAAGATTACAATGAACAGCCGCAAAGAAGCAAACGATTTGTTGAAAAATTCAAATAGGTTACTCTCGCTTCGAACATTTCCTCCGTCCGATCGAGTAGAAACCGATGGTGTTGTATCAGATCCATTCCTCAGCACAGCAGATGTAATGCGCCAAAGTATAGGAGTATTTAAGAAACAAAATATTCCCACTGTTGCAGTATTGGAAGCTCGACGTCTAGCGCAGTATTCACTAGAAGACCAACAGTTTTTGCCATCGACCAGCATTCGTGTAACGTTTGCGGGTACGGTGCTACCGGACTAATTACAAATACAGCGTGTCATCTTACCCATTCGGATGTTTCACCACAAACCGATGATTTGTCGACGTTGTAGGCAAATCGGCCACCCAATGAAATACTGTTCCAATCCTATTCGATGTAATAAATGCAACATGAGCAATGAAAATATGGAGTGTCAGATCTCGGATAACATTTGTTTTCGATGCGATTCTTCTCACAACAACGATAAAGTATGCCCAGTTTATATTAAAAAAGCCAAAAAACTACGGGACAAACAAAAGAAAATGCTTAAAAGGTCCTACGGCAACGCTCAGAACTTGATAGTCGATGATACTAACTCACGTATTTTGAATGCTGCAACGAAACACCCACGAGAAGAAAGTTTCAGCAAAAAGTGTCACCGAGCTTGCTCGTGCCAGCTTACCGAGCTAACTCTTGGTGCTAGCTCATCGTGCTAACTTTTCGAATCCTACAGCTCGAGCACGAATGTTACCTAGCACGAGCGGTGTCGGTGCTTATTGCTTTTGGTTCGTTCAAAGCGGTCGCTCAGCTCGAGTTAGGCTCTCGTGCTGTGCTTCATGCATCCCTGGAACGCGGATTAGCACTATTCTTTGTCACTATACAGTGCACGTACTGAAAAGATCGACCTCTCGCTCCGGGAGACCGTACGAATGAGCTCTGAAATATTGGCAACGCTGCTGCGGATAACGGATTTCGCATATTTTTCCAGACAACGTAACTGTAAATAAAGTTTATTTTTGTTTAGTTTTCCAAAGGCTTAAATATAGAAGAGACCTGCAGTTCCGTAAAGCTAACGTATTGAGTAGTATCAAATAAATGAATCAAAAATATACATATGTCGAGGCTACATTATTTTAACACATTCTGAAGGTGTATCCGAATATATTAAAAACGGTTTACGAAATAAAACCTTTGTTGTTTTTGTGCGTTATTTCCTGTTGGAGAAAAAAAACTATTTTGTCCGGTCCAATTCTAAAGGGAACGGATCCGAAAAAATAATAAAATGGTAGGTGATAGATCGATAAACAGTTTAGTAGAATCATAACGAAATCGTAAAACTTAACGCCGCTCGTTATTAAAACCATCACCACTTAAAGCCTATGCACAAACTGGTCCGTTCTGTTCTAACGTTTTCTATTGTGTTATATTCGATATCGTTCCTCTAACATCAAACACTAATTCCACTTGATTCATGGCGCGATGCATATCCGTTGAGCGGACGAGAATTTATAGCTAACGGGTACTTGAACATGCAGCCCAAATGAAATTGTGCCAAACATGCGCACCTATCAGTCCGCATGTTCTCTTCTGGCACGTTCGGATTTTAGCTAAAATGCAACTGAAGCTGATATTTCCCTGCAGCAAAAGCGATGACTAGCCAATAATTAACTAGCGTTATAAGCGATTAAAATAGGCAGGGATTGTGATTGTACTTTAACTCAAATGTCATACGAAACTTCATCCGAAATGTGTCTGTTTACTATATAATTTCCGGTCGCTGGTGCAACACGATTCTTCATCCATGGTAAGGTTTCAGCTCTTGTGTCACATTTACACAGAGACTTTATTCCAGCAGATAACCGGTCCCGTAATGAACGCGTCGTGCGTCGCGAGCGTTTTCGGTACATCGTCGGTCTACGTTGGCTCTGTTGGCTTGGCTGAGAGGAGTGTGCAATTAAATTTGGCTCTCGTTTGAACTCACCATCATTTTTACGGCCGGTTTTAGTTTTATGTCCAAACCAGAAACCTAATGATGACGACTACCGCCAGGTTCAAACCAAGTGTTGAATGATGAGGCATTACCAACGTTCATATTGACTATATGTACGCTGCTAAAATAAGTTATTACCGTATTTTTCGTACCAGTAATTGTCATATGAGTTCGTAAATCTTTTTGGATTGCTTATTCATGGATGGAACGAAACGGTCGTTGGCTTAATCTATACATTCATGTTTAAGATGCCACGAAGTAAACACAAATACAATTCCCCATTTTGATTGAATTAACAAACTATACTCCCAAATAAAAGCCATTGTTGACCGTAGCTCACTTCTTCGTCTCTCTTTGATGGGTCCACTTGAAGCGTTTTTTTTTCAATTTGCCATTGAAAGTGAGGGCAATTACGCGATTAGCGTCATCGCACTATAGCATTAGTTTGGAGTAGTGACACCTGACTTGATCCGGCTGAAGTCTGACCTTGAACTTTTGCTGACGTATGGTTTGGTAAAACCGATTTTTTTACTCGTTATTTTTTCGTGTTTCGTACTCTTTACGTCGCGGAGATCAAACCTAATGGATAACCAGTTGTTCATCAAATAAATTATCATTTGTTGATGCTTATTGCTGCTCCGACTACAAGCGGCACTTCTAGTGCATTGAAAATGACATTATAAATTGTTCGAATACTTATATAATGACAACGTTTTGCTTTTTACCTATGTATTACTAATTCGTTTGGAATGTTTTGAGGTTTTCGATTACCTGGTAAAGGGTGTACGGAATCAAATTGCATCACAAGAAAAGGTTCCTCACAAATCACCCATTAAACCGATCGTTTTTGAACTTTCAGGGAATAAAATGAAACATTAATCTTTTTCCAAGTTCGTTTTATTCCATTTCATAACCATATCTAAATGCACGTATCGTCTTCTTTACACCGCTCATAAGAACTTGTAGCACGTTTGGGCCCACATGTTTTTGTGTGGAAATTCATTTTCTTCGTAATTCCTGGTTCCGATTTCAGTTTCTTAGGATACTTCTGGAGTGCCTGTTTCACGATGACGCGTTTTCAATTGGTCGCAACTTCCGTAGGTCCGAGAAATTTGGATCCTTTGGCATAACATTGACCTCCTAAGCCTTGTATCACTCTAGAACATCTTTCGAGTAATGGCACGAGGTTAAATCCAGCAAAAAAAGCGTAGGGCCATCGTTAGACTTCAAGAATGAAAGTAGAAACTTTTGGAAGTATTCTTCAACAACCTGCTCATTGACTGTTCCGGTTGCCACGAAAGAAGTTTTCACACGAGCAAGTTGCCTGCCAAATAATGTATTTTTTGATAAACTTTCACATCTTAAGCGCGATTCAGACGATACATCAGCTTCCGTCAACGTCAACGGAACGTCACCGTTCCGTCAGGATAAGTTAAATACGTTTCTCTTGCGCCCGTTCACACGTGACGCACGTCAAATCGTTACATGCCGTTGATGTTGTGTGTGAATGCCTCCATTTAACTGTATGTAACTTATCCTGACGGAACAGTGACGTTCCGTTGACGTTGACGGAAGCTGATGTATCGTCTGAATTGTCCTTTATTCGTCGGACTTATAAAGAGCAGTGAAATAAAGGAAGCCCATGAAGCTGCAAAAAAGTTGCTTAAATGCAGTTTTTTGCCAAGTCTCTTACTGAACTATTGGGATTTCTCTTGAAAGCTTCGTCTACCTGCTTATGATACCTCGCACTTTGCGGACGTTCACTATGGCCATTTTTCCATCATACCGACGGTCAAACGTTCGTTGTACCGTTTCAAAACGCGACATACCGTAGATTGGACTAATAAAATCGTAGAACTTTCTAAGTGTCATATTCGTGGAATCGTTATTCTAAAATGTTAATTTTGACAGCTGAATCTAATTCTTGGGTTTCTTTTCGAAACGCGTTTAATTTTTTGCCATCCTCAAAACAAATATTGTTATACCTGTAAAACCGTGATTAAAGCAACAAATACAAGTGAAAAAATAACAAGCTCCTATTTATGGAATGATCTTTGTTTGGGTGAAAACACTGATATTTTTAAGACGCTCACCGCTTTCGTGCGAAATGAGCGTACGGGGTTAGTCGGATCCCATATTCCATCAACCACCAATCAGCAGTTTTTGCACACGCCACAGCAAAGAAAATACATGATGCGACCAAAAAACCAAAAAACCAAAAAAAAAAAACCAAAGAACCAAAAAAACCAAAAAAACCAAAAAAGCCAAAACCAAAAAACCAAAAAACCAAAAAACCAAAAAACCAAAAAACCAAAAAACCAAAAAACCAAAAAACCAAAAAACCAAAAAACCAAAAAACCAAAAAAACCAAAAAGCCAAAAAACCACAAAAAAACCAAAAAGACAAAAAAACCAAAAAAAAAAAAACAAAAATCCTGAAAACCAAAAAAAAAAAAAACAAAAAACCAATAAAGTAAAAAAAAACAAAAAGACCAAAAAACAAAAATCCTAAAAACCAAAAAAACTAAAATAAAAAAACAAAAAAACCAGAGAACCGAAAAATAAAAAAAAATCAAAAAAAACCAAAAAAAAAACAAAAAAAAAAACAAAATGCAAAAAAAACCAAAAAAAAAAAACAAAAAACCAAAAAACCAAAAAAAAAACAAATAAACAAAAAAACAAAAAAACCAAAAAGACCAAAAAAAAAACAAAAATCCTAAAAACCAAAAAAAAAACAAAAAAAACAATAAAGTAAAAAAACAAAAAGACCAAAAAACAAAAATCCTAAAAACCAAAAAAACAAAAAAACCAAAAAACCAAAAAGACCAAAAAACAAAAAAAAACAAAAAACCACAAAAAAAAACCAAAAAAAAACAAAAAGACCAAAAAAACCAAAACAAAAAACAAAAATAAAACCAAAAAAACCAAAAACCAAAGAATTAAAAAAAAACCAATAAAGTAAAAAAAAACAAAAAAAAACAAAAAGACCAAAAAACCAAAAAAAAAACAAAAAAACAATAAAGTAAAAAAACAAAAAGACCAAAAAACCAAAAAAAAACAAAAATCCTAAAAACCAAAAAAAAAACTAAAATAAAAAAACAAAAAAAACCAAGTGAACCAAAAAATCAAAAAAAACCAAAAAAAAAACAAAAAAAAAACAAAAAAAAACAAAAAAAAAACAAAAAAAAAACAAAAAACCAAAAAAACAAAAAACCAAAAAACCAAAAAAAAAACAAAAAACCAAAAAAAAAACCAAAAAGACCAAAAAGACCAAAAAACCAAAAAAAAAAAAATCCTAAAAACCAAAAAAAAAACAAAAAACCAAAGAACCAAAAAAACCAATAAAGTAAAAAAAAACAAAAAGACCAAAAAAACAAAAATCCTAAAAACCAAAAAAACTAAAATAAAAAAACAAAAAAACCAGTGAACCAAAAAATCAAAAAAAAACAAAAAAAAAAAACAAAAAAAAACCAAAAAACGACAAAACGAAAAAACCAAAAACCAAAAAAACAAAACAAAAATCCTAAAAAACAAGAAACCAAAGTACCAAAAAACCAATAAGGTGAAAAACCAAAAAACCAAAAAAACCAAAAAAAACCCAAAAAACCAAAAAAAAAAAACAAAAAACCACAAAACCAAAAGACCAAAAAACCCCAAAAACCAAAAAAAAAAAATAAAAAAAAAAACAAAGGATCAAACACGATAAATCAAAAAATGAAAAAATAAAAATGAATGCACGAAAAAGGCAAAAAACGGAAAAACAAAAAACAGAAAACGTAAAAAAATCAAAAATCGGAAAGAAACAAAACAAGAGAGAAAACAAAAATACGAACAAAACCAAAAAAAACAATATAAAACATGTATTGTAATTCGAATTCTATGAAACGGTTCATATGCACGGTACAAACCATAAATTAGGTGTCTCGCTATCGCTGGTGTGCGGTCGTCGCTTGAGCCTTAGAATGCCGAAATTTTTCTAGCATGCATCGAATAACGTTTTCCTTCCGCATCTCACGTCAGCTGGAAGATAGAAGAACAATTCGACATCTCACAATCTTTCGTGCAATCATCGTTGCGAAATCCTTCGAACTTGGGCGTAATCAGTCTGTCTCTTTTTGCACTACACCGGTATTTCTGATTCTGCCGACAGAGTTGACATAGCAATGAAAGAATTCGGTCAAAAACATTCCTTTTATTTGTATGGCGTTTTTTAGTGTGGAAATGAGATCTGCGTTAATTTTGCGCAAGCTTGTGGATTTTTTTTATTTCGATTATAGAGGTTTTAACCTTAAGGTCATTCGCCTCTTCGGGTTAGAAAAATCTCTTAAGAAAAATCTCTAACTCTATGTGCGGGGTTGGGATTCGAACCCAGGTGCACTGCGTACAAGGCAATCAATTTACCAACTACGCTATGTCCGTCCCCTTTTTTCGAAGTTTTACGGATTTTTCAATACTGTACTAATTAAATATGTAACTAATTACAATTTTTTTTTCTGGCAATTGCCTGAATTGAAATCCACAAACAAAATTAACAAAACGTGATCGAAAAATTTGTCTTTTTGCTTTTCTCATCTAGAAAGGTTATGCAATGGGTCGGAACTTGCACTTTAACCGAGGCCCGCATCGCATCGAAGTCGTTTTGACTACATTGGTTCTTGGTGCCCCAGGGAACTTGATAAGTTAATGTCATACCTATTTCTCAGCGAGTAATTCACCGTCCCTACAAACTTGGTCTGAAATGAAACGTACAGCGTTCCCACTGACTGCCAATTTCTAATTGATCTAATCGGATCAATTAGCTAATGAATTTTTAATTGATCCGACTTCCGGTTCCGGAATTACAGGGTGATGAGTTCGAACGCGCAGCAAATCTCGATTTCAACGTATATGGCGATGAATGTAAAAAGGTGAACATTTTTCCAAAATGTGTCCACAACTGCTTGGATTTGTAGTTCTAGGTCATTAACAGTCATTCAAAGTGTCTTTGGCCACATTGGCTACCATTGTTCCGGAAGCCCTGGCGGAAGTATCCAAATTCAAAACCGATTTGAAAGAAGCCAAACATCTCGCATATGCAGTTCTAAGTTACTGAGGGCCCTACAAATCTCCGGCCCTGATATCATTCTTCCAATATTTCTACAAAAATCAGCAGACATAATTCTTCCGGAACTACTAAACACCCTGAGATCCAGTCTTATACTTGGGCACATACCTATAAGCTGGAGAAAAATTAGGGTAATATTTATTCTAAAAACAAGTAAAAAAGACGACACTACCGATGGCCTTTAGACCTATTAGTTTGATATCAACAATTCTGAAACTGATGGAAAAACTTCTGGATCACTATATTTAAACGAAGCACTTATCGAAAGTTCCTCTAAACAATACCAGTTTGCAAAACTGGAAACAGCCCTACATACCTTAGTGACACTTATTGAGAAAAACCTCGATTTAGAAATTTGCGCTTTACTTGACGTCGAGGGAGCTTTTGACAATACGTCCTACGTATCAATTTACAAGGCCCTGACAAAAAGAGGTGTGAAAAAATCGATAGGGGACTGGATTCTTGCAATGCTCAGGAGTCGAAAGATCACAGCAACGTTGGGAGACACGATAGCAACTATAACAGCCAATAGAGGCTGCCCCAGGGAGGAGTGCTATCACCCATGCTCTGGTCGCTGGCGGTGGACGATCTTCTCAATGATCTGACTGAAATGGGTTTGGAGATTGTTGAATATGCAGATAATATTGTCCTAATTGTGAGGGGAAAACATGAATTTGTACTATGCGATCGGATTCAATTAGCCCTGAACTTCATCATGACATGGTGTTTCAAAGAGGGGCTCAACGTGAACCCTGCAAAAACGGTTATTGTAACGTTTTCCAATAGGAAAAAACTGAAGTTGGTTCCCCCAACTCTCAGTGGAACTACAATCAACTACGCAGAAGAAGCGAAACACCTAGGTGTTATCCTAGACAAAAAACTGAATTGGAACTCGCACCTGACACGTTATGGGGGAGGCGAGACTTGGCTCTCTAAGAGTGCTAAAGGGTAAACCACTATTTGATGGGGATTTAAATGGCCACCTGAGTATAATCAAGGAACTCAAACTAAACCCTATCTTGACTACAGTTCAAGATAAAATGGCTAAACCGAGCTTCGATATCTCATATGAGGTCCACATAGTGGATCGTCAGATGTGGGGTGTAGGGGGTCCCATACTACCTCAAGGTACAATATAATTCTATACGGATGGTTCTGAAATGGGTGAGCTGACTGGCTCGGGAATCTACGGACCAAGAATTAAAGAGGCGAAATCAATGCGAAAGTGGCCACAATTTTCCAAGCAGAGGTATATGCAAATGCAATATACACCTGCTCGGAGGTCTGTAGGAAACGAAACTACAGACATGCAAAAATCGCAATCTTCTCGGACAGCCAACCACCACTGTTGGCATTAAGGTCGTCGAAATGTGAGTCCAAACTGGTTTGGGAGTGCATCACATCTTTACAACAACTGGCAACTCGGAATAAAGTAATGATATTCTGGGTACCTGGCCACAAAGGAATCGATGATAACGAAGTGGCCGATGAATTAGCCAGGTGTGGTTCATCAAACATGTTTATTGGACCAGAACCATTTTTAGGTATATCTACCTGTGCAATCAAACTAGAACTTTCGGCCTGGGCAAGGGACCAACTATTAAACAACTGACGTTACGTAGAAGGCACTCGACAAGCTAAGAAATTCATACATCCAGATACAACGAGAGCCAAAAAATTAATGGATATAAAACGAAAAGATTTACGTATAGTCACAGGTTTATTTACGGGACATTGTCCTACTAAGTATGATTTGAAAAAAATTGGTTAAAGTCAAGGTGACAATTGTCGATTCTGTAACTACGAGCCCGAGAGCTCGGAACATATTCTCTGCCATTGTGCACACGGAAAAAAATTGTTCCCAAAATCGTGAATAAAGTGCCATGAATTCTGAAACAATCACGTTTTTACGTTACGAAAACAGGACCATGACCAAAAATCATGGCCTTTATAAGGGATCATCCATAAATGACGTAGCATTATATGGGGAAGGGGGAGCTTTGTATTTTGTGATGATGTGTGATGACAAGGGGGGTAGGGGGTCATGTTGTACTACGTACTTTTTAAAGGGGAATTACTAACATGGTTTTTCATTTTTTTTTAAATTTTGCGGGGACAACGGGGGGGGGGGGAGAGAATCACCGCCAAGCTACGTAATTATCAGGGGGTATGTAGAGATTTGCGACGAAATGTTACGATGGGGGAGGGGGGTGTTAAAAATCACTCAAAAAATGCTACGTCATTTATGGATCGCCCCTAATTATGTTCAATTTCCCTTCAGTAACGCCCGCATAACGCTTTCATTAGTGGAAATATTTGATTTTGTTTTGTGAACTTCAGTCTCTGTCTCCGCCAAGAACTACTTTATGAACATTATTCATAAAACCAAAGGTTGACTCATGATTTTTTTTTCATAGTTATAGGAACAATAGTTCACAAAATCAAAATATTCTGGCTATTTTTTCGTGAACTATTTCATGAAATTCGTAATTTTATTCATGAATCCATTCAATCCTCGAGAACTAATTCATGATCCCTAATATATTAGTCACGATCCAATATCCGTGCTCGTGAAATGATTCACAAAATCAACAAATATTATTCATTCATTCGTTAACTGGTCCATGATTCCTAATATATTAGTTACGATCCAATATCCATGCTCGTAAAATAGTTCATGACATCATAAAATATTATTCATGTATTCGTGAACTGGTTCATGGTTCTTATGGTACATGATTTACGTTCTATCTAGTATCTATTGGCGTGCTTGTGATATTGAGAAGACATCCCTAATTATTTACAATTTCATGCAACATGGTAATGAAATTTTTACGTGAACTCTATCACAAAAGTTGGAGTATTATTCGTGGAATCATTTTTGTTCCATGCACATTTATATGAAATACCCAGCTGCTAGCGACCAGTAATAGGTACGAGCAGTAAATATAAAAAAACTTTAAGAACCTCGAACATCGTTATTTATTTATGGTTCATTTTTAAGATTCATTATGATGTCCGGACAGAAAACGTAAACTGCACTGAGAACCCAAAATAGTATGCGTGATATAGTTCACAGAACCAGATATCGCGAATGAGTCTTATTTTAATGATCCAGTTCATATTGTCAGTTTTCCCGTGTAAAAAAACATTAGTAACCAAAAAATAATAGATCACGATAAGGCTAAGAGAATTTACGAATACCATGATAAAACTGCTGCTATCATCAACATTAGTTACACTACTCTTTGAAAGTAAACTCTAAAATAAAATATCATGATAACATGAACAGAAATTACGAAAATCGTGACTAAGATCTTGAAATCATGAACACAAATCGCACAACTAGTGACAAAAATATCTACAATCGTGACCAAGATCCTGAAATCATGAACATGAATTGATCTATTTATCACTAAAATATCGCGAAACATGAACAGAAATTACAAAAATCGCGACTAAGATCTTGAAATCATGAACTTAAATCACACAACTCGTGACGAAAATATTTAAAATCGTGACAAAGATCCTGAAATCGTGGACATGAAGCACTCTACTCTTGACTAATATATCACGATAACGTGAATGGAAATTACGAACACCGCGACTAAGATCTTGAAATCATGAACATTAATCCCATTAACGTTGTCGACTGTGTATTCCCAAATCATGAACAAGAATCACAACAAAAACTAAACATGTCCAGGGAACAACAACAGTAACCCAACCAACCATTCTAATGTAACGCCATGTATATATTCGGGGCGAACTGGTTTTTAGAAAACACAAATAGTTTCATGAATATGAGGTTTATTATTCATAATTTCAGGAACTTGGTCACGGTTTTCGTAAATCTTTCAGTTCACGAAATCGTGACCTTTCGTTCACCTCACGAGGTATGGCATAACTGTCCCAAACGCATCCTTAGCTACATTAATAATGTACTACCCGGTTGGGATGACACATCGTCGTTGTTATGCTATCTTATGACAAGCGCCATTTTGGGGTAAACTGAGTTAGATGTGCCACATTGCTTGTCTAAAAAATCTCTACAAAGTGGCGTTTTTAGAGTTTTCAAATTCTGCTTTGTTACTGAGATATAGCGAGAAACGTGGTGAGATATTTTTAATTTTTTGTGTAAAATGACTGTGTCTGGGGTTTAACTCAAGTTATTATGATGCATAAGATGTTTTCTTTTGTAAAACTATCTGAGAAACACAATGGCATAAATATTTTCAAAGCAAAAATAAACGAATTGTGAGCAAAATGCATCTCACCGACTATTTATAGACCAAATGAAGCCAAAGATATGATTAAAAGTTAAAAATTGATGATTTTTTTCTATGGAAAATTTTCCACGCACGATTATGACACGCCATACAAAGTTTGTCATCCATACACACGTGTGAGTGCGACTTTTGTTCACATTTATAGTAAAAACTCGCATCACAGTCAACCGATTTTCTTAATATTTGAGAGATTAATACAGAATAGATAGAAGCATCAATTTTCTTCTTTGAATTGTTTATATCATTTATTACTTTCAAGATATTAAATCTCAAACTTTAAAAATCGTTTTTCTCGAAATGTGCAAAATGGCGCTTGTCATAAGATAGCACAACAGCGACGAGTTGTAAAAGAGTGTTAGTGTTGGTATTTTTTTAAGGAAAACAAATCGAACTGTAAATAATTTTTATACTTTTGAAATTTATGACTTTTCTACATTGATGATTATTGAGGTACAACAATCTTATGTTAAAACTCGGTTTTGATTTATGTATATAGTAACTTCCCGGGTAGAATCGGCAGCTTCTATCTAAACCAATCATTTTTTCTATTGGTAGCAGTTTAATTATGGAAGCTGTCCTTATCAACATCACTTTGCTTCGGTCATTTATCAAACAGCCCCGCTGGTTAGCGTTGGCGACTTCAATATTAAGCGTACCCATTGAAATTAACTACACCGCTAATAACCATTTGGTTTTTTTTCAAATTTCAGTAAGTTATTACATGCTACCGTATAATTGCTTGGTGGCCCTTTGTCCCTGCAAACAAACCGCACCCGGTATCGTACCAGCCAGTGCCGTGAAAGCTATGGATAGGGTAAAATTAATTGAAAACGCTTGAAGAGGTATTTCAGATCGCCGGGCTGAAGCATTTGTCAAGTACACCCCATTGCATAAGCTGGTACTTTTATTAAAGGCAGTAAAATGAAATATTTAAAATAATTTGGTTAAACTCTGGCTTGACCAAATGAAACAAAGGAGCTGTGGAAGCGACTGGCGAAACCAGACCCGGATTTCACCCAGGTTAATGAATTATTCCCTTTGTTAGTCTGACGATGGGACACTTGTATGCAAACAGACGTGCACCGGAATATTACCGGATGATTACGGAGGTACGTTGGAGGTTTTTCTAATTTAGATTGTAGTACATTGAAGGTCCAACTTAACTTGTGGAAAGCTCTGTAAAGAATTTTTAAATTGACATTATATCTACGATGTATGTATTAGTAGCGAATACTGAATGTGTTATCATTCATCCTTATTTTTTAAATTTTAAAAGACATGCCCTTAATTATGACTATTTTGGGTGCCTTTAAATTCGCACAACAAAACCTTTCCGTCAATTTAATTTTCTTTGAAACATATTTTTGCTCGGAGTTCCTACGTAGCTAATGTTACATTAACGGGGGGAGGGGGTGTTAGGGTCTTCAGCACAAAAAAAATCAGTTTTTTTGCCAATTTTTTTAGAAAGATGGGTGAAACGAATTGATCAAAACTTTTGTACATTATACTACATCATTTCAATGACATTCTGTAATTTTTCCATGTTCAAATATTTATAAGCGACTCGGTGGCGAAGCTTTCTGTGGAACGTGTCTGGAAAAACACGATTTGCGGTGTTAACTGACATTCAAAAACTACTTGAGCGATTCATTTCAAATTTTGCATTTACATTCTATGTTAAAAATACCTATACGTTGAGTTTTCGAGATAATTATAACTTTGTCAGTGTTGCGGCATGCGCAATCTGTGCAAATACCCTCGCCACTGTATTACATATTACCAGCAACAAAAGTGTCAAATAAAATCAGTCTAAGCCAGCCACCGCCGGCGGCGGTCGCTTGATCGTAGTTCATTGTTTCCTTTCCACTTCTATCACAGTCCGTCTTTGTGTTACTTTTCCGGATACGTTGGAGTTTTGTGCGTCGAAAGTTGGATGGCAGGAAATGGGTCCTACCGCTGTGAACGAACAGTCAGTTTTCATTTCTTCAGATGTTTTTCAGAGTTTTTGAAGACGAATATTTTCTTCTAACACACCAAAAGCTATAGCTTCTATCATTCAAAAGATATAAGCACTTAATATATTATATTTTTGATATATTAAGTGCTTATATCTTTTTTTTTTCTTTTAATCAATTTTATGAAATTTTAAAAAAATATCGTGTCCACGATTTTTTGCTGAATTATAGATCTAATTATGACCTTTTCTATTGCTGAAAAAAAGTTGTGTTTTGTTTGCCCCAATGAGTAATATTTTTATACAAAAAACCCATTTTTGGCGAAAAAGTGCTCATAACTTTTCAACGAACATAGTTAGAGGTGTGGTGCCGCGAAACAAATTATTCGCCTTAAAATAATCTTAAAATTGTCCGAAGACTACTTTGGTTTTAAATCAATACCGCAAAAGTTAATTGAATAAAACAGTTTTTCTAAGAAATACTAAGAATCAGCCCAGCTTTCGAATTTAAATTTACTGTAAAATAAAAAGAATGACAGATAGAGCTTACATGTCTTCAGCACACTTTTCCAAAATTTGTTTTGTTCAAACTTTGCATACACATTCTATGTAAAAAAGTTAAGTTTTGAGATAAATTTTCAATTGAGGAAGTTTTTTACTCATTTCACATTAAAATTACTATTTTTCACAAAAAACGCTTTTAATCCACCTAACAGTGTGATGAGACATTTCTTATAACTCTTATCACTCTCTTCGGATATTATATCGTTTGAGAACATTTAGAACTTGATGCTTCCCGATGTTTTTGATAACACATACTACATGGGAAAGTGGCAGGACTCAGAGAATCGCTCAAATCAGCATAGGACAACATCAGTGCTAGAAATCTCAAATCAAATCAATGGGAAGCGAAAAAATGGCCCATAAAATAGACATAGCTACGAATTATTGTTAATGCTCTGTTAATAAAATATCTAAATTGTGGTGGGAAAACTGAATTTTCCTAAAGGGGTTATATATTGTACTAAGCCAAAAAAATCGCATTTTTTTAATCGATTTGAAGTTTATACTTTACTCAAATTACCAGCGCGACTGAGAACTAAGAAATCAACGCTTTTTCTTGAGAAGGGCGATACTAGCAGTGATACCATTCAAAGAAAATCAACAGTGAATATTTCCAGACTTGGTTTTATTTCCTATTTAAGAAACAATTGTGTTTTTTACATCCTAGATTGCATGATTCAGTGATCGAAACCCAAAACTTCATAAAGTATTTGAAATTATTAAATTAAAATTTGTTTTTGCTATTGAAATTTACAAAATGATAGTATCGCCCCTTTGGCGATTGTTTACTTTTTCGGTCCCACCTATCAGCATTGAAGTATCGTTCTTACGTTTTTTTACAATAACTACCGTTCTACACCACCGATTTCGTCCGGTTTTTTTCAATAGCGATCATTGTTACTATTTACAGCTGGTATTGATAATCCTAAAAAATACGAAAATGACAGTTTCGCTTCTAAACTGCTAGCAAAAAAAAGTATCGCCCTGTTTGTTTGCATGGAGCGTGGAGGGCGAAACTTTAAATAAACAAACAAAAATACAGTTTCACCCGTTGTATTTTTTGCTGTAGTTTAAGAAAGCAATATCGTAGAATCAAAATTTTTAGATTAATTGGTTGCGTTTCAAAGCCCTCATTCGCATGTATGAAAAATGCCTTATGTTTACATTTGTAAGTATCGCCATTTTCACAAAAAAGGGTTGAAATGAAATCGCAGCTCCGGATATCACGCTATCTCTGAAGTGCATGCGTGCATAGTTCCAAATTTTACTTCGACATCGACTTTTTCTAAAGGTGACTTCCCAGTAGTATCCTTGATTTGAATTATTATCGCTAATCCTAATGCTAAAGAACAAAAAAAAACCTCTCGAAAACGAACCGTTTGGGAAAGTCATCATCATTACTGGAATTTTCATTTTCACGCAACTTTTCGATAACCTTCCGTCACTTGCGTTAATGCACTGTGTGCACAGTGCTCTGAAAATCTAGCGAAATCGTCTTAGGGCACCAGCGGGTCTAATTCAGAGCTATCTGCGCGGCGAGTAAAGTAAAGAATACTAAAAATTAATTTCTATTCCATAATTTTCAGTTCAGCAATTCGAGAGATCGTGCTCACCGCAAGCCATGAAAAATAGACTACGTTGTGCAGCGATAGTCACTATTTATTAAAAAATCACGGTTAAATAAAAAAAATTATACTATTAAAAAATTTCAAATAATTTATAAATTTCACAAACTTATTAAGACAAATTGTTTAATAATCTTTCGTAATATTGTGTAAGAAAAAAGCTGAAAATTTCAATATTTTCTCTATCTGCAACATATTAACCCTTAAGTATACCAATTAATTGGTATACGAATTGGAATAGGTTCGCCAAATTTTGGAAGAAGTCTATAAAAAAACCCCTTGAAAATTACCTAAAAATTGTTGTAGTTCGATACAATAAAAAATCCCCAAAAATGAAATGTACCTATTAATGTGAAACACAGTGAATAATACATACAATAAAGACCCATTTTTATCAGTCTCATGGTATATTTTAGGCTGACAAAATGGGGACATTGACTAAATCGGGCAATTTTTTTCTCTTTATAATAAAGCGAAGCTGTTAAAATATTCTTCCCGTCCCTTGATGTAGTCTGATAACTATTTCTGATTATGATGAACTTTTTATTTTTGCATATTTCCATCTTCATGATAAGGAAAACATGGTCAAGAAAGGATTTACTCGAATTCAGTCTTGTTCGTCTGCTAGAGCCCATCAAACATATGTTCATATTTAGCTGATAAAATCAGGGTTTCAATGTATTATAATAGATATTCAGCAATCGAAGAAGTTTCTTGTGAACGAGTGTAGAACGACTTCGTTTCTACTTACTTGAAGTCAGCGGCGTAGCCAGAAATTCGGTTTGGTGGGGGTTTGGTGAAAATCGATCATACTGTCCAAACGGCATAATTCCGAAACCGTAATTTTTGAAGTTTTAAAATTATGCAGAATTAATTTTTCAGAAAATAGTAACAGAGTTCGTGTCTAGCGAATTTGTTGAGACTTTATTGTAGTCATGAATATTAACCTGAGAAAAATCACCATGAATACTTCTTGGACGATATACCGTCAAAATTATTTTATCAAATGATGCGCTGTTTAACGTTTGTAAAACTCATCGAAGATACTAAACCTCCGAAGTTGGCGGTTTCAAAATGATGCTATCTTGACCTTAAATAACTGATTTTAAACATTTGACCGATACATATAATTGGTCATACAACAAAAATCAAATGCTCATCAAAATCGATCAGAACCTGCTAGAATCGAATGGAAATCGTTATTTTTCATAAATTTCTCTCTACATTCGGAAAGTGTTATCCTCGTTATTAATCATATTACGTTTTCGTCTCAACTCGACGCATTCCCAAAATAAAAACCTGTCTTAATCCACCTAGTGGTGCAATTGTGCTTGTCTCATTTGTCCAGACTACGATTCCATGGCTGGTTATGTTCAATACAATGGTGGAAATGAATATTACATGTTCAGTACGATTTGCACATACATACAATGGATCGACAGCCACGATCTTGAGATACTATGTGATACTGAAACATCGCTTGAAACCAGCGGCGGATCATGGAGAAAGGTCCGGGAGGTGCAGATCCTGCCGAAAATTTTCAACTTGTTAAGAAATTTTAAACTAGTTTTTTTGCATAACCTTTCTATATGAGAAAGACAAAAATGTACCAAAGTCCAAAAAAAGTCAATTTTTGTCAAACATCTCAATGTTTCATGCATTTTAAAGTCATTTGGCATCAAAAATACAAATTTGATTTTGAAAATTTTTCATTTCAGTTTATATGGGAATTTGCTGTGTGATTGCACTTTTCAACTCGTAACTCCGGAACCGGAAGTCCAATCAATAAAAAATTCAATAGCAGCCGATGGGAAGGTTGTACATTTCATTTGAGACTACTTTGTGCAAATCGGTCCAGCCATCTCTGAGAAACAGAGGTCACATTTTTTCCACATACACACATACATACACACACAGACATTTTCCGATCTCGACGAACTCAGTCGATTGGCATATGACACTCGGCCCTCCGGGTCGGGATTAGATTGACGAATTTTAGAGTGAATGAGAAAGGCAAGAACATTTTTAGCAAATGTTGAAAGTTATGCATTTTTTTGGTGAGCAGTTCTATGTTTCATAGACATTAAATCAATTTTAACTTCTCTTCCAATTAAATAAAGACCCTTATTACAGTACATCTCTACAAAAACGAGATCAATTTGAAAATAAATCTGAGGACTATGATTGATTACAGAACTCTGTAATTTTCTATTGGAATGTTTTCAGGCAGACAACTGTGAAATCAAGACCAATAGATCAGTTACATATCAGGACCCCATTCCGACAATTTATCAAAAGTTCTCATGATGTTTACAACAACAGGTTATCAATCTACGGATCAGATAATTGTTATTGTAATATTGAATTAAAGCAGTCTGCATCAATAAATTTTCAACTTCAATCCAATATTTTTTTTAGTGTGGTGGGGGGGGGGGGGGGGGTGTGGGGGGCGTTGTATGGTGTTAAACCCCAAAACCGTCTTTGGGCTACGCCGTTGCTTGGAGTTATTTATTTCGCTTTTCATTTTCCGGTATGTTTCAGATCGATCCGATGGTCATTAGTTAGAAAAATTGCAGTCAGAAGGTTCGCACAAATGAACATTTTTGCACTGATAAGTTATCAAGTTCCTTCCAGACAACTTGGAAGTGTTCGGTGATTATTTCTTGCGGTTGTAGATAGAAAAATGAAATACAAAATTCGATTTGTCGAAATAATGTTTGGCTTATTTCAATGGATTATTTCTATATTGAACAATAAATAGGCGACAAAGAGTAATCCACAAACAACAAGTCATAACTTTTAAAGTATTCAAAATAGATATTTGAAGTCTTCAGTAAAGTTATTCGCAAAAGTAAGAGCTACAAATTTGTAGAAGGCATCATTTCGATATAATCACTTCCAAGAAAATTTGTGAAAATATCTCACTCATAGGGGGATTAATCAGCAAAAGCACAATACCAAAAGAAAGGGCATATTTCCTCCATTAAATTCTCCGAAGATACTATTGACCTAAAATAAGCCGTTTTGGCGTTAATAATAGATTACATGTTTTTGGTCATATTTCTGGCAATGGGAAATGATAAAAATCTTTCGTCCGCATTTAATGTTAAATATCTCTTTTGATAATAGTCCGATTTCAACAATCTATAGCTTGTTCGAAAGGTATTCGTTAAAGCTGTCCAAAAACATATATATTGTTAATCTATATTGTCAATTTCGGCAGATAATTCAAAAAAACTGCAAAAACGCCATTTTTACGCATTCAAACATTCATATCTTGGAAACTAAACATCAGAATCAAAAACAAATTAATAGCGTTCATACTGTTTTTTAATTCTTTCATTTAAAATTGGTTTGGATAAGATCGATTCAGCCATTGCTGAGAAACACGAATGAGAATTTGTCCGTTACACACACACACACACACACACACACACACACACACACACACACACACACACACACACACAGACATTGTCCCAAATCGTCGAGCTGAGTCGATTGGTATATAAGACTCGGCCCTCCGGGCCTCGGAAAAAATCTTGAAAGTTTGAGCGAATTCTATACATTTCTTTTATAAGAAATGTAAAAAACATCTTTTCATAAGTAAACACCCCCTTAAATGAAAAATTATTCTCAAAAACTCAATGTAGGGATTAGGTATTTTTAACATAGAATATGTATGCAAAGTTTGAAAGAAATCGGTTAAGGAGTTTTTGAATGGCAGATAACACCGCAAATCATGTTTTTCCAGAGACGTTCTACAAAAAGCTTCGTCACCGAGTCGTTTGTCGATATTTTTGCACAGAAAAATTACAGCATGTTGTTGAAATGATAAACTATAATGAACATAAATTTGATAAATTTGCTTCACGCAAAGTTCTAAAAATATCGGAAAAAAGTGTTTTTTTCACGCTGAAACCCTTACCACCCCCCTTAAGGCCGATCACAGGCAACATTGATAGTAGCGTTGACAATTTTGATAGAATATCGAGGGAATGTAGGCGTGATAAAGTTAAACACGACCGTGCACAAGAGTGGATTTCGCAAATCTCCCTGTTTTCTGATATTCTGGAAAGTTATGTAGAGGGCTGAACTAAACAACTTTGTAAAAGACGCTAACTCGCCATCGCTTGTTATGTTTTACATTTCTTACAAAAGAAATGTATAGGATTCGCTCAAACTTTGAAAACTTTTTTCGAGGCCCGGAGGGCCGAGTCTCATATACCAATCGACTCAGCTCGACAAAGTGAGACAATGTCTGTATGTGTGTGTGTATGTGTGTATGTATGTATGTACAAAATGTCATGTAATTATCTCAGCAATGGCTGAACCGATCTTAATGAAACTAGTTTCAAATGAAAGGCCTAACGTTGCCATTTGACACTATTATTTTTGTTTTTCGATATTTTGTTTACTTTCTGAGATATAGGTCATTTTGTCAAAACATTACAGGTTTTTAGTAAATAACTCTCGAACAAAACAATGTTGTCCCACAACCTGCACAAATACCTTTCGAACAAGCTATATATTGTCGAAATCCGTTCACGAGCGACGAAGATATTAAACATTTTGTATTTTGTTTCCTCGCTTACCAATTTTCACTAATTAAAAAGGAGACCGCTTCGTACAGAGTATTGCTTTACTGGTGTTTTAGGGGCAAAATTAAACCGATTTTGAGTATCAGGGTATGAAAACACATCTACGTGATTCAAGGAATTCGATTTTGAAATTACTTCTATAATAACTGATCTATTTCTCAAAAATCAATATGTAAGTTCACTTCAAAAACAAAATAAGGTGTTCATGGTGAAATTTTTTTAGAGTTCATGTATTTATCCCTTGCGATAACAGTTTTTGCAACCGACCGAGACGGTTGTGCCTCCAGGTGAAAGGATTTGTTCTCGAGAGAGTGACGGAGTGCGAGACGCTGTATGCGTTATTGTGGGAGAGAGAGAGACCAGTTTGTTAAGTGTGAGTCGACAGTTGATACGTCGGAGGCGTGGTCAACGGCATCCTCGACAAGTGGTGTTTTGACAGCAAACCGCGGGTAGACGAATTTGCCTACCGCGGTGGCAGAGATCGACAGTGATCGTGCCTGTACACACAGAAAAAAATATAGTGTATTGGTGTCGTCGGGCAATTCTAATCGACGAGAGGGAAGCGTCACAGGTAGACCCATTTGCTCTATTTGTCTACCGCAGAAGTGGTACGACGAATAAGGAAAACAAGTGGCACTGAAAAGTGCCGCATCGACAGTGGGATTTTCGCAGCAAGCCACAGGTAGCCACATTTGTCTACCAAGGTGGCGGAAACGGAGAGAGCGCGCTTGTGGTGGTGATACCGACGAGCAGCTTAATCGGAGAGAGTTTTGAAGTGTTGCAGGTAGGACTATTTCTCTACTGAAGAAGCAACGCGACGAAGAAGAACAGCAGGTGTCACATTGTCAAACAACGGGCACCGAGTTTACAACGTAACACATGAGGTGTGTTCTACAGGTATAACAGGTATATTTTTCATTCCTTTTTGTGATAGTTTTTCTTGCTAGGTAAAATGGATGAAGAGATGGGAGAACGAGTAACAGACCCTCCCCCTAAGCCTTATGCTGAAAATGTAAATCCGACTAGAATTAAAATTTACCCAGAGTCGTCAACGGGACCATGGATTGTATTTATTAGGCGTAAAGTAAAGGCGCTAAATATTATTCAAATTTCTAAAGATTTGACTTCGCGATTCTCGGATGTAAAAGAGATCGTCAAAGTCAATAAAGATAAAATACGCATTGTCGTTGGTAGTTTCAAACAAGCCAATGCAATTGCTTCTTGCGAGCTTTTTACGCGTGAGTATAGAGCGTATATTCCTTCAAAGGAAATTGAAATTGATGGGGTCATCACAGAATCGAGTTTGACTGTTGATGACTTAGTTAAGCATGGGGTTGGTCGTTTCAAAGACACCATACTTAAAGACGTAAAAATACTTGAATGCAAGCAATTGCATTCAGTATCACACGAAGGAGATAAAAAAGTTTATCGACTGTCTGACTCATTTCGAGTGACTTTCGCTGGGTCTGCGCTGCCCAACTATGTCATTATCGATAAGATTCGTCTCCCTGTTCGCCTTTTTATCCCTCGTGTAATGAATTGCCTTAATTGCAAACAGCTTGGCCACACAGCCACTTACTGTTCCAATAAGGCACGGTGTGGCAAATGTGGGGGTTCTCATCAAGAGGATACATGTAATGAAAATTCAGAAAAATGTTTAATGTGCGGAGAAAACTCACATGAGGTCCCTGCATGCCCCATTTATAAATTGCGTGAGGATAAAATTAAACGATCCTTGAAGGAGAGGTCTAAGCGCTCCTATGCAGAAATGTTGAAAAATGCTACCCCTAAACCCATCTTCTTAGAAAACACTTACACATCTCTATTTTCGGAACAGTCTGACTCTGACGGAGCGTGCGAAGGTACATCATTTGTTTTACCCGGAAATTCCAGAAAAAGAAAACAGTCTTCTTTTCCCAAGCTGCCAAGCAAGGGCCTTAAAATTTCTCCACCAATAGATAAACTGCGCCCAAAACCGAAAAATTCCGATTCAAAACCGAAATCAATTCCGCCCGGTTTTGGGAACGTACAATCCAAACAGAACACCATTACTGGAAATAATAAAATTTCGACTTCCTCTGAGCCTCAGCCGGGGGTAGGATTATTGAAATTTTCTGAAATTGTTGATTGGATTTTTAAAGCATTCAATATTTCTGAACCACTAAAGAGTATACTTTCAGCTTTCCTCCCAACAATTAGAACATTTTTAGAGCAGCTGATTGCTCAATGGCCCATCCTTGCAGCAATTATATCTTTCAATGGTTAATTCAACTCCTAAGGTGAAAGACTCCATCACTGTTTTACAGTGGAATTGCAGAAGTATCATACCAAAAATTGATTCCTTAAAAATTTTACTGCATAATTTGAAATGCGATGCTTTTGCTCTATGTGAAACATGGCTTACCTCAAACATTAATTTCAACTTAAATGATTTCAACATTATTCGCCTAGACCGAGACACCCCGTATGAAGGAGTGCTTCTAGGAATTAAAAAGTGCTATTCTTTCTATAGAACTACCATCCCCATGATTGCTGGCATTGAGGCTGTAGCAGTCCAAACGAATATTAAAGGCAAAGACATGTCTATCGCTTCTATATATATACCTCCCAAAGTTCAAATTGGACAACGTCAAATTTTTGAGGTAGTGGAATCCATGGCTGCTCCGCGTCTGATACTGGGAGACTTCAACTCGCACGGAGTATTGTGGGGTTCCCTCTACAATGATAATCGATCCTCTTTGATTTACAATGTTTGTGACGAATTTAATATGACAGTTTTAAATACTGGCGAAACAACACGCATCCCCAGACCTCCTGCACGTCCAAGTGCATTAGATCTATCTCTGTGCTCGACATCACTTCGGTTAGACTGCACGTGGAAGGTTGTACCTGATCCTCATGGTAGCGATCATTTGCCAATCGTTGTTTCAATTAACAGTGAATTAGGCCTTACGAATTCAATCAATGTTCCTTATGACTTAACACGAAATATTGATTGGAAAACATACGAAACATTAATTTCCACTTCTCTTGCTTCGACAGAAGAGCTACCCCCTACCGAAGAATATGAATTCCTAGCGGGTTTAATTATTGAAGCAGCAGAACAAGCCCAAACGAAATGCAATCCTGGAATGACAATAAATAGACGGCCCCCTAATCCTTGGTGGGACAAAGAGTGCTCTGATGCATATGAAGCTAAACAAGTTGCCTACAAAGAAATTATGAAACAGAAAGGGGGTATACGTGAGAACTTTGAAAATTATTTCATTTTGCAAAACAAATTTGACAGTATACGTCGTGCCAAAAAATCTAGTTATTGGAGACACTTCGTTAATGGCTTGTCAAGAGAAACATCAATGAGTACTCTTTGGAACACAGCCAGAAGAATGAGGAATCGAAACGTGACTAATGAAAGCGAAGATTTTTCGAATCGTTGGATATTTAATTTTGCCAAGAAAATTTGTCCCGATTCTGCTCCTGCGCAGAAAATCACTCGCGATGCTCCCACAAGTAACGATTTCATAGATTCGCCTTTGACAATGATGGAATTCTCAATTGCACTCCTCTCATGCAACAATAATGCTCCGGGACTAGACAGAATTAAATTCAACTTGGTGAAGAATCTGCCTGACCTAGCAAAAAGACGCTTGTTGAATTTATTCAATAAGCTTCTTGAGCAGAACATTGTCCCGCACGACTGGAGACAAGTGAGAGTTATCGCTATTCCAAAACCGGGAAAACCAGCCTCCGATCATAACTCGTATCGACCGATTGCAATGTTATCCTGCATCAGGAAATTGTTGGAAAAAATTATCCTACGACGTCTCGACAATTGGGTTGAGGCGAACGGCTTGCTATCAGATACCCAGTTTGGTTTTCGGAGGGGAAAGGGAACGAATGATTGTCTGGCGCTACTTTCGTCAGAAATCCAACTAGCTTATGCAAAAAAAGAACAAATGGCGTCTGTGTTCTTAGACATAAAAGGAGCATTCGACTCTGTTTCCATTGATGTTCTCTCAGAGAAACTACATCAATGTGGTCTTTCACCAATATTAAATAATTATTTATACAACTTATTGTCAGAAAAGCACATGCATTTTTCATATGGCGATTTGGCAACATTCAGAATAAGTTACATGGGCCTCCCACAAGGTTCTTGTTTAAGCCCCCTTCTCTACAATTTTTACGTGAATGATATTGATAATTGTATTGTCAGCCCATGCACTCTAAGACAACTTGCAGATGATGGCGTGGTTTCTGTTACAGGACCAAAAGCCTTAAATTTACAACAACCACTGCAAGATAGTTTGGATAATTTATCAAGTTGGGCTTTGAAGTTAGGCATCGATTTCTCTACGGAGAAAACAGAGTTGGTTGTTTTTTCAAGGAAGCGTGATCCAGCTCAGCTTCAGCTTCAGTTGGTTGGTAGAACGATAGCCCAAGTCCTGACTTTTAAATACCTTGGAATTTGGTTCGATTCTAAAGGCACATGGGGAGGCCACATTAGGTATCTAATAACGAAATGCCAACAAAGGATAAATTTTCTGCGAACAATAACTGGATCATGGTGGGGTTCTCATCCAAGTGACATGATAAGATTGTATCAAACAACAATACTTTCAGTAATGGAATATGGGTGCATCTGTTTCCGTTCAGCTGCGAACACTCACATTATTAAACTGGAACGGATACAGTATCGCTGTTTACGAATTGCCTTAGGTTGCATGCAGTCGACCCATACGATGAGTCTTGAAGTACTAGCGGGAGTTCTTCCTTTAAAAGACCGATTCTGGGATCTTTCTTCTCGTTTACTTATTCGATGTGAGGTTATGAACCCACTGGTAATTGAAAATTTTGAAAGACTTGTCGAGCTTCAACCCCAAACCAGATTCATGACAGTGTATTTCAATCACATGTCACAAGAAATAACGCCTGCTAGGTATGTTCCCACATACGTCAATATACTAGATATTCCTGAATCCACTTTATTCTTCGACACGTCCATGCAAGCAGAGATTCGTGGAATTCCGGATCATCTACGCTCGCGGGAGATCCCTAAAATATTCACAAGTAAATATCAACACATAGACTGCCTTAAAATGTTTTACACTGATGGGTCACGAATCAGTGAGGCCACTGGTTTCGGTATTTTCAACAATAATTTTTCAATTTCTCTCAAACTTGCAGAACCCGCCTCTGTTTATATAGCGGAACTAGCAGCAGTTCACTATAGTTTGCAAATAATTAATACTTTACCCCCGAACCATTACTTTATCCTCACTGATAGTCTCAGCACAATTGCAGCTCTACGCTCAAAGAGGATTGATAATCACGATCCATTCTTTTTGGGGAAGATACGAGAATCTCTGAGTAACCTGACAAGAAAATGTTATAAATTTACCCTAGTGTGGCTCCCCGCCCATTGCTCTATTGCGGGCAATGAGAAAGCTGATAATTTAGCCAAGATTGGTGCACTAGATGGTGAAATATATGAAAGACCCATCGCTTACAATGAATTTTATAGCGCTTCTCGACAGAGGACACTTGCTAGTTGGCAAACATCTTGGGACAATGGAGATATGGGACGATGGCTACACTCAATTACCCCTAAAGTATCAACGAAGGCATGGTTCAAAGGATTGGATGTAAGTCGGGACTTCATCCGTGTGATGTCTAGGCTCATGTCCAATCATTATACTTTAGATGCGCATCTCCGTCGTATTGGGCTCGCTGAGGGTAATCATTGTGCTTGTGGAGAAGGTTACCATGACATTGAGCATGTTGTTTGGTCCTGCACTGAATATCGTGAAGCCAGATCACAATTAGTAGATTCTTTACAAGTCCGAGGAAGACCAATCCATGTTCCTGTTAGAGACATCCTGGCGTATCGCGATCCTCTATACATGGAACTTATCTATCATTTTCTAAAAACAGCGTCTGTCAAAATTTAATTAAATTCATCTCCTCATACTCTCATCCAAGGCTAATCATTCACCAATTAAAGGAACCTAGAATATTTAGTTTTTAAATTTAGACAATAACAGAAAAAAAGTAAATAAATACACCCGAAAATACTAGATCAGTATGAAATACAACAATGTAAGGAAAAAAGCAAACAATAAAGTGATTTCAGTGTTAGTTTTAGACAAAGTACTAGTATAGTTAAAATTAGTCTTAAGGATTTTTGTAACGTGCTATGTAAAAAAAGAAACTGGCGTAAAAAGCTATTGCAAATGCCGTGTCAAATAAACGTAGGAAAAAAAAAAAAAAAAATTTATCCCTTGTATTAGGCGTTGCGTTCAATCGTGAGTTAAATGTTGGATAGTATATTAATAAACAGATTATCAAGTAATTCACCTAGTAGTGAGATAAAAGGCCTCTTTTATAATTATATTCGTGGCATCACCGAAAGAAACTGTATTTTTGAATCCCAAAAATCTAGCGAAAATTTAGCTCTTTGCAAGATGTAGGTTGTATTGGTTATGGCGCAAAAATTACTACTTACATTATTTATAATAAGGATGTAAGGAATCAATATATCGCATAATATACCTATAAAAACAAGGTCTCGGCATGAACCATAATTCGCCATTCCTCACATGCCCCCCCGCTTCTCTATCTCACTCTCACTCTCTCTCTCTCTCTCTCTCTCTCTCTCTCTCTCTCTTCGCGTTCGTGGCAACTGTCACGACTCACATCTATCTTGCTATTTCTCTATCCATTTCTAAGTTGTGTGATAAGATCCTCTGCTAATCTTTATTAATATTCAAACTAATTTGATGTGTGCGGTGTAATTGTGAAGGTTTGAGAAAACAAAACTATTTTTTGTCTGCTGTTATTCTATTATTTTCTTTGCATTTTAGTGCAGAAGAGACTCGCGGAAAGAAAGAAGAAATTTGGCAAAATATTTCCATTATGGGAAAACTATAACTATTTTCAAGGTGAAATAGGTATCCCTTCGAAACGTTGCACTATGGGTAGACAGGTGACCATCGAAAACTACATCAATTCAAATTTAATTCCGTTCTATTCAAAGCTTGTGTATACACTATAATTAAGGAAATTCATTGCTTTCTCAGAAAAATATGTGGCTTAGCTGGGTAATATGGATGCTTGACGATGAATATTTTCAAAAGAGTCATTCCACGTGCGATATTTCAACTATTCGTATCTCTATTGAATTTTTTTCGTGATGATATTATTGAAAATGCACATACAAGCTCAAAAATATCCACGAATTAGATCCGGGAAAAGAAGTCTCCCAAAATCCCCACTCTCGATCGGGGATGCAAGTAGAAGGTGTCTAACTACATACTATGTACACTTCAATTGATGTTTCAATAGCAGTCAAAATTAGTAGTGAGGCATTGGATAATTCAGCACACGTTTCGTTCGAGTTTTTCAAGGATTAAGTAGTTGATCTGACTAAATTTTTGCCAACCTGAAAGTTTGAACCATTTCTTTGTCACAGTATTGGTTTGTATAGGACTTATTTTACCGTTTTTCCTGAACGAGAATTCCGAACGAAACAATATGCAAGCTATAAGGATGGTTGGAAAGAGACTGCATTGAAATCAATTGCACGCATGCCTTTTATACTATCAACATAGCCTAGACAATTCACACTATTTACAGTACTGGCCAAAATTATAGGCAGTTCATGCAATATTTTAAAGCATTGAATATTTCGTATAGAATAGTAAAGCTTTATAGATTTCAATGGGCTTTTCAGTATACACCAGCATGCCTCTTCGATGTTATTTTAATACTGGATGGAAAACAATACATACATTAATATTATCATAGGTCGAGTGTTGTAACGATAAATACGCCTTGGACAGAATTATAGGCAGCAGCAGTAATTGTTAAAATCAACTGTGGAATATCCTGCGGTACTGATTCTCTGTCGCCATCTTTGTTTACCTTTAGTTGTCAAATGCTCACTTAAAAAATTTCCGTGTGTTACTTGCTCGCTTTGATCTTGTTTGAAAAGCATAAATAGGGGAAGGAAAGCGGTTGAACCAGAAACGCGAACTCTCGTGATTCATTTAATTAAACAAATCAAAAATCCAGCGGAAATTGTGAAGAATGTTGGTGTATCGTTCCATTTCATAAGAAATGTAGGCAACAAACTGGAAGCAGGTAAGCCGGTCAAGAATGATCCTGGACAAGGGCGTAGGAAATTGACAACCCCAGTGGAGGATCGCTATTTGACCAGACTTTGCAAACAGACAAGGACACAATCAAGCCGTGCATTGGCTGGTGAGTGGAGCCATGCTATTGAGAAAAAAGTTAGTGCTCGAACGGTACGGCGACGACTTAATGATAGTGGATTGCTGAGCTATACACAAAAACGAGCCCCTTTTCGCAATAAAAAGTAAATCAAGAAACGCTTAGAATGGTGCCGAAAGTATTCCGAATGGACAAGAAACCAATGGAACAATGTCGTATTCAGCGACGAATCTCATTTCGAGGTTATAAATCGTAAAAATCGCGTATATGTTAGGCGAACAGCTGCTGAATGTGACATGCCATTAAGTTTCCAAACAAGACAACAAGGTGGAGGTGGTTCTGTAAGCGTATGGGGTTGCTTCTCGGCAAAAGGTGTTGGACCCTTGATCTTTTACGAAGGTAGATTATACGCAACCAGATATATTGACACAATTTCTGCCGATTTACCACGCTATCGTAAGGATTCTTTCGGATATGATGAACATGATTGGTATTTTCAACAGGATAATGCACCTTGCCATAAAGCAAAAAAGTCCATGCAATGGTTTGAAAATCAAGCAATTCCAGTTCTGGACTGGCCACCGACTTCCCCTGATTTGAGTCCAATTGAAAACATTTGGAAAGACATAGACTATCAGTTGCAGACTTATCACATATCAAACCGTATCCAACTTAAGGAGGCCATCATAGATATCTGTCAAAGTACTCAGTAGAACAATGTCAAAAATTGGTGAACTCAATCCTGAACCGCATAACCAGAATAATAAAAGCACATGGAGGAAATATCACTAAATACTGAAAAATTACATCAGAAAACTTGAAAATGTCTATAATTATGACCATCTGATTTGTGAGATTGGTTTTTAAATGAACTGTATTAATTGATTTCATTTGTAATATCCTTTGTATTCATTAATTTCAAGAATATGACCAATAAACTTCACAAAGCATGTTACTGCGTTTTATTAAATTGAAAACCAAAAAGAAATCATCGATAAAAACTACGCTGGAGCATCGCTTTCTATAATATTGGCCAGTACTGTATTTTAATGCAAAAGAAAACATTGAAATATCTACTTGTCTCTTTTACGAATCGCATTGTTTCTCTTTCGCTCTCTGTTCAAGGGGCTTGAAAGCACATGTGACCTTGTCTCACTTTACTACATTCAATTGCGCGTTAAATTACTGGACCAGCAAATTCTATTCAGTACAAATTTTTTTCGGGAATATGTGACCAAAAAGTAAACTTTGAATTCCAAAGCAAATTGAACGGTCCAGGTTCCTGATAACTAATTAAAGTCCATCAATAATAACTTTAAATGATCATTGCATTTTAATTAATTATTTCATTCAGCATATTTTTATTCATTTAGTTCATCTGCGCTCATTTTATCTACTTTATTCTTTTCATCATTTGGATTCACTCTGATCAGTTTATTCTTTTCGTGCATTTTACTCATATCATTCATTTAACTTATTTTTTCCCTGTTTTCATTCAATGAATTCTATTCATTTTTTCCAGTTCATAATTTTTTTCTTCATTTTACTAATCTGAGTATTTTTTTCAGTTTTATTCATTTTATCCAAATAATTTATTTGACACAATTTATTTTTTTCTATTAATTTATAACCTTTCAACATCCTTTAATATTTCATTTCAATCAATGCATTTTATTCAGTTCGGTTTCTCATCTTGCTCAGTTCAGAAGCTATAAATCGCTCCGCTGCTATAGCAGTCCAAGTGATCAAATTTACCCGTGCGAGGCCGCTTTGTCTATTTGCAGAAGCAAAATTTGATTCCTTCTACCTAGTGTGTGAAACGTGAACAAACAATGAGTGATAATACAAAGGAAGAGTATGTCCCGTTGCGGATAAACTGTGTTGCTGTTGACTTCTCGAAATGTCCGTAAGATCATCGATTCGTGAAGTGGAGCAATTGTTGAAGGTGGACATGAAGCTCAACATAGCAGAAATTAGCGGCGTGCAATTCCATCGTTTACGTCATGCGATACTGATTACGTTCAAAAACATTAGCCAAGCAGAATCATTCGCTTCGCAAAATAACTTGAAACACGCCGTCGAATGTAATGACACTTTATAGAACATCCCAACGTATATTGATAATGACAGTAGTGAAATAAAGCTACATGATCTGGCACCACGTACTAGTTCCGCCGCTATCAAAAAACTCATGTCAAAATACGGAGAGGTGCATAGTGTTAAAGATACTTGGAGGAATTTCTTCCCAGGACTTGGCAACGGCGTTCGTGTTGTGAGAATTCCTCCGACAAAACCTATTCCCTCCTACTTGTCTATATCAGGCAGATGCCCTAAAGATATTGTACATACTCAACGAACACTAGTTACGTACCCAGGGCAGATTCTTACGTGCCAACATTGCGATCAACCGCTACACCACGGTAAACCTTGCGCAGAGGCTGCTAAAGAAATTCCCCCTGCGACGACCAAAGCCGGTATACTGTCGTCGTATGCTAAACCATAACCGGTTGGTAAACCAACGACTGCGGACCGGGCATTAACAAACACCAGCTCAACAACGATCGGGTCCAGTGCCACTAAACCAACTGCCATTACCAACATCGAAGTAACAACGATTACTGCAAATGTCTCCCAACCAACAACCAACAGCACCAATAAAGAATCAAACACCGATGAAGAAGGATTTACAGCAGCGACCCGGAAGTACAAGAAACAAACAAGAACATCCGACCATGAGCATCATGAATGCAGTACCGTTGACGACATGTACGTGAACGAAAACGCGAGAGAAGACGGACCGAATGACCCTCAAGGTGCGGCAGACAACGCACCTAAATTTTCACCACCAAGGAAGAGGATCTCAACACGCAGCAGCAAGCTGCATCAACAAGATCCTGTGGATAGTTGAGAGTTTATTTTAATTTCTACATATTGTACAAAAATTTAAAGACCCACGGCTCAGTTATGTTAACGCTTTGAGCCGTGTCAAATAAACAAGAAAAAATGCATTTTATTCTTCTCATTTTCTTCTTTTTTTATTCATTTTATCTATCCAGCTCATTTTGTTTATTTGATTCGTTTGTTTTATTCATTCATTTCATTTATTGTTTTATGTATTTTAGTTTCTTTGTTCATTCCATCCTTTTTATTCATTAGAGTCCTCGGTAAAGGAACACTGGAGCCTTTTGATATTTGGACTGCAAATCCCAAAAGGTAATAAACTTCATCTGAAGTGTAGTGCCTAGCTGGGAAGAGTGTGTATCTCAATAAAGACAATCACTCATCAATAATGATATGTCATAGTTGATAGTACACTTAGATTAAGGAAGGGGCATGCCACAATAGATCTAAATATTGGTCACAGTCGTCCGTCTCAAAAAAAAATTCATTTGATCGATTACATTAATTTGATCTCCATTGTATTCACTGCATTCATTAAATTAAGTTGATTCATTTAATTCATTTGATTCATTAGATTCATTTGATTCATTTGATTCATTTGATTCATTTGATTCATTTGATTCATTTGATTCATTTGATTCATTTGATTCATTTGATTCATTTGATTCATTTGATTCATTTGATTCATTTGATTCGTTTGATTCATTTGATTCGTTTGATTCATTTGATTCATTTCATTCATTTGATTCATTTCATTCATTTGATTCATTTGATTCATTTAATACATTTGATTCGTTCGATTCGTTTGATTCATTTGATTCAATTGATTCAATTGATTCATTTGACTCATTTGATTCATTTGATTCATTCTTTATGTAGTGCATTCAATTTGTTAGTTTGAATCAATTTATGCTCTTAATCTTATAACTATTTCTAAATATAGTCTAAATTTTCGTTAATTAAGCTAATATAATTTGATTCGTGTGTATTATAATTTTGATTTACATTAACCACTGTACTCATTTTATGAATTTGAACACCTTTTATTTAATTTTTTGCTATATTTTTCTTATTTCGTTCGTTTTAATGATTTTCTTCAATTTATTTAGTTGATTCGAGATTTTATTCATGCAGGACTAGAAACTGTTTCCATCCCATCTCTAGTTGGGTGCCTACTTCGCATGAGTTCTGCAAACTATTGAATGATCCAACAGGGATATGTGTAAGAAATGTCTCATCTCACTGCTAGGTGGATTAAATCGTTTTTCAAATGGAAATAGCTCATGGTTCAAGGTCAAAAACTCTAAAATGGCCAAACCATTCGGTAACTAAATTAAATTAATATGAATGATACAAAGTTTTACCTTGAAAATCTAAAGAATTTTTTCAAATTTTGAGAAATGTTGTCCCACGTAACAGTTGACTCAGTTCGATGAATCGAGTCTGTAAACCGTAAATTTCGTAAGTCTCCTAATAATTGATCGTAAATTAGGTGGGTTTTCATGCAATTTGTTTAGAAAGGAGAAAGTAGTGTTCTTATTTTGTCCACGGTAATATAATACTTTTCAGCATTTGCTTAAAACTTAAGGGGAATTAATTCCTCTTTCAAACCACGCTTAAATAGCCACGTTGGACATATCCCGCCAAACAATCATAGACTCGGCTAGTCGAGCTGTTATGACAAAAAATAGAATAGAATTAAAAGCTTCCGACTGCTGTTGGCATACATTCGAACGATTATCGTAGATTTATTTTTGCCCCAGTGATCCAATCAATACTATTCGAATCCCATTCATCTAGTCTTTGGTTGCAAAATAAATCAATTTTCGCATTACTATTCACTGCTATTAATACAAAAACAGCCAGCTAGACATGTTTGCTGCCATTAACATTCGGATAGTGCAGACAAAGTGCAGAGAGAGAGAGAGAGAGAGAAAGAAATCAAGAAAGGAAAATTGAAAAATTATGCAAAAAGTTTAGTTAAACCGTCCCATTCCATCAACGCTGGTTTTTTTTTCTAGTCAATTGTGAAAACGTGGTAGGATTGAAGTACAAGTTTTTTTTCAAGACGACGAAGAAAAACCCTAAGCTACTAACGGATGACTTGCTCTCGCAGTCAAAATAACATATTCATCCCGTACTCCAATGCTATCAGACTCTACTGGTTGATTTATCTCGAACAAAAACTCCCTCCAAGTTTTCCCTTCGTGATTTTCTTCTTTCAATTTTCAGTTCCTATAAATCAGCGAACAAATCCATTGAAACTAGTCCCGTTTACCCGCCTGATTTGCTGTTTCAAGTGGGGGTGCTTTAGGACTTTAGGTAAGCTAGTGCTGAAGTTTTTATTTAGATACTCGCCGATAGGGGTTTCGGCACGTTCTAGGCTCTAGGTCCCGGCAGACATTTCTATCAAATTCACGTAAAAATTTGCATGTATTCATTTACATATTGTGACTGCACCGTTGTATGGTTGTAGCGAAAAACTCGGAAGCAAAGTATAATAAAAAATCCCAGACAAATAAATCGTGCCGAAAGTCGGGTAGTGGTGGCGACAACCGGCATTGGAAGTTGCCTTCTTTGGGCCGTTCGCTTTCCGACATTCGTGTACGGAGACAGTAGTATATTGTAGCTAATCTTGGGGAATATAGAACGGTTTCGGAATTTACATCTTGAAAGGAATCGTGGCGTCACAATTTCTAGTTACATTGGGTGATTCAAGATTGGACATCGCTATGAATGAGTTGGAGAATTTCGAAAGACTTTTGGTTTTAGAAGGTTTTATGTGCGCCCCTGGGGAATTACGCTTGAGCTTCCTATGAGCGATGTATCACACGGATCAATCAACGAGTATCACGTAGCGCCGGTTGCTGCTACATCTGTCAGGATGAAAAAAGATGACAAATTAATAAGAGTGGGCACCATCTAAACTCATGATTCACTCCACCAGCTTCGACTACGACTCCAGATTACCAAGTGTTAATTCTGTCAGCATACTGCTAATTGCGGGTATTAATACGATGATGCAATTATGAAAAAATGCACTCAAAGATATTTCAAGCCAATTCATATCTTTCCAACTGCCACTACAAAGAAAAACTAGGTTTAGCATGGTATACTAAAATGAATCATCTCTGTGGTGTAATGCATTGTCACTTCCATCGAATGTAGCTCTACCTCTGTGTAAACCTGTTCAATTTTTGTGACACCATGGTTTAACGGCGCGCAGGAACATCGAATTGTTTGAAGACGGCCCAGGGGCGACATTATCCAATAGACTTTTTCATACAAGCTTGCATAGAATAAACCTTTCGTTTCGAGATAACGTCAACTTGGCATTCACAGCAGTGCGTTGACGACAACGATAAAATCATAGTAAAAATCAGTACCGCTGACTGCAACGGACAAGTTATCGATTAAACGGAATTACGTTGTAAAAATGCTGTTTAATTCATTTCATTTACAACCCTACTCTGGTAGAGTAGACATCTAGACATACACATCAAAGAACGGTAAAGACTGTAAAGTGACCACTGCAGTACTTCTCTGATTAAAAGTTCTGACTAACTCAATAACAAAATAATTAGAAGAGGAAAGCCTGAGAACCAGAGTCGAACTCAAGTAAAAACTAATTCGCATTCATTATATTGTTTATGCAATGAGCACTTGCAAATGTGACAGTAATGGAAAAAGTAGTATTATTAATTTATCACAATTTTTATGACCGTCATTTTTTTTCCTCGACTGTCCCGGCATAGCAGCATAAAATTAAATCGAGAATAAAAATTTCACCGATTGTCATTTTCCCCACGTTTGTTTTTCTCGGCTGGCTTCGCGTTCGCCCGCAAAAAGTTCCTCCCTCTCGAACCGGCGAAAACTTGGCTGAAATATCACCATCACGAGTCTGTTTTTCTCTCTTTTCGACACTCGTAGGCTGGAGTGACCAAAATAAGCTACTTATACGAGCGGTTCCCGAATTTATAACAGAAACGAGACTGCACCACAAAATAGGACATAATTTATTACCGCACGTCGGCAGGCAGCGTAAAACCTTCGCTGCGGTTTATTGTTTGTGGTTTCCGAAAAGCCCTGCACTGGTTTGTGGGTGTCGAGGATTTCAACAATAGACCCACCTTTTAAGTGGGGTGGAGCCCGCTTCCAGGTATTTTTATTGATTCGGCGTAATGGGGTTTAGGGCGAATTTTAGCAGTTCATCAGAATAACGTAACATAAGTTAAGACGTCATATTCTGAGATCGTGCTTGAAATCTAGTGACATTGACAGAAAATGACATCAGGATAATTAATCTGTCATTTGATTTGACTCTTTTAATTGAGCACAGAGTTTTCTTAGAGCTGGACTATATATAACACGGAATGTTTAAATGGTACAAAGATATCATTTCATTAGAATACATTTGTTATTGGAAATGTTTCGAGAGATTTCAGTCATCGTATAGCCAAGGGAGACAGGTAGGATCTCTTCACGGAGCGCAAAACGTTCAAAAGCGACGTTGCACGGACTCAGTTCCCTCAACGTCGGTATTATAGTATGGACTCCAAACATCACAGAAATATTCCCCGATTGACCGGATTCACAATCATATTCCGTAAGCACAAGAAGTAAACAATAACGTCTGGCCGTGCTGCAGCAATGATAGCATAAATATATTCGATAGGGAATATAAAATAACCTACTAGTAAATTTAAACTTCTCGGGTTCGGATCGGGTTCCGGGTTTTCAAATTTGAATTTCTCGAGTTCGGGTCAGATTTTTGAAATTTTATAGTTGGAATTTTTGGATTCGGGTCGGATTCGGGTTTGAACAGATCACACCCAACCATTTCTTGACGCTGTTGACAGTGTTTTTTTTGCAAAAACATGCGATTAATTATTTACACAAAAACGGGCAAGTTTAGATTAATAATGTCTTCTGAAAGTTTTATCAGTATTTCAAGACCTTTCCTCTGGTTTAGGATATGCAGTGATTAATCTCCCTAAAAGTGAAATATTTTTCTTATTTTTTCAAAATGTATAGATAATGAAATTATATGTTCTGCAATGTTGTAGAGCTACTTTTTGCGAAAAAAATTGCTTAAGAGTTCAAATCTGTATCTTCAATACTTGTGATGTTATAGTGCCTTGTTTGTGGATGACCCCTTCAAATAATTTTTTTTAATATAACTTTTTTGGTATCGTACCTATGAATTTAGAATGTTCTACAAAATTATTTGTGTCAATGCCACTCACAACTCTTTAGAAGAACGTTTTGTTCTAGCTCTTCTATTTTCGAAGTTATTGAGCAACACAGGGGGGTAGGGGGTCATGTCATGCTACGTAGCTTTTTTAAAGGGGAATAGTTTTTTTTTATTTTTTAAAATTATTACGATGACAAGGGGGGGGGGAGGGGGAGTTACCGTCAAGCTACGTAATTACCAGGGGGTATTCAGAGTTTTGTGACGAAATGCTACGATGGGGGAGGGGGGTGTTAAAAATCACTCAACAAATGATACGTCATTTATGGATGACCCCTAAACTACAAAATCCAATTTATTTCATTTGTCTACTGTTGTCTCCGGTGCTGTAATGAACGGTTTAGGAAGTGTCTTTCCGCTACTTTACACATCAGTGTTACACATCTCCGAGATGTAGCAATCCTTGACTGTTACTAAGGGTAACGCTTAAAACTAGAAAATTCCCGTACTTCGACGTCACGTATTCGGGAGAGTGTCTGTACACGTTTTTTCGTACATTCAATGATACGAAACGTTTTAAGCGAAACTAATTTAAGGACATTATACAAGCGAGCCACAACATAGCTCCTGCGCCGCATACACCCCTCTCCCCTGCCTAACCATGTATCTGACATGAGCAAATATAAAAATACTTTTTTCAATACACTAACCAAGCCGGTGTACCACGAAACTGCTACTTGAGGAAGCTAGAACATTTTCCTATATAATCAACCCGAGGTTTTGAAGGAATTCCATCTGTAGCTCTTATTTTGTGCGAAAATATCGCCCCTCTTCACTTGGGGTTTTTTTTCGAAACACTCTTATTTTTCTTCTTCTCCTTTTCAGTGTACTTTTTCAAATGCACTTTAATCACACACCACTGCACAAAACATTCGCGAAACTTTAATCGTTTACTAACAAAACTTCAAATTTTCTGCCAATGTGCAGATGACCGAAGAAAAATGTCCGAAAACATTCATTTGTGCGTTTGAATTTTCACTTCAAATTCCATTTTTTCTCAATGTAAATCATCGCGTCAGTGCCTAGCAACAAGCGTGCGTTCCTGGCTTCCACATATCTTCACCTTAAGGACATGCTGAATAGAGTCACAAGGTGGCAGCTAAAATGGCTGCCGTCGTTTCTGCTTCTTCTTTTTATTTCATCGTCAAAATCAAAACATTGCATTGGCGCGCAAGACAAAATCGTTTGTAACTTAAATGTCTTATCTCAGATTGCTTAGAAATTGTATCACTGTATGTAGGCATGTTAGCACATGCAGATGATAGAATAGATTCTCTTCGCGGAATTTAGATTCGTTTGGGAAATTTGCACCTTTTAATTTTTAAAAACAAATGAAACACGTGGTACAAAAATCAGTCAGTCAGATTGCTGAACGATACGCTTGTGTGCGTGCCATCTCCTATCGGTATAGTACGTTCTAGCCACACACAGATGCTGAACGTAACCCGAACATAGCCGAACATAACCGAACCTTTGTTGTGATTTTGGCATCGCTTCACCTTAAAGGGATTTTCTTCAAAATGTGTACAATTGGAATGCAAGGTAAGTATTATCAGATGAAGCTGTGCAGCTTATGGTTTTGTGACGATGACACTAGCAGTGATGACGATGACGATGGCGATGACACTAGCAGCGATGAGATATTTGAATTAACTGTAATAAATGTATTTAACTTAAATGTGGTTTTTAATTTTCTATAAGAAATATAAAAAATGCATAAAATATTCCATTCTGGTGACTTTATAATAAAACTTTGGGTGCTCATAACTCAAGTACACAGAATTCTCTTAAAGACGATTTTTTACAATTTCGTAGAAGTTATGGGCTTAGCGGTCCTCTCCAATTTATCTCTCTCTCTCTCTCTCTCTCTCTCTCTTGTTGTTTTTATCTCTCTCTTTCTCTCAACTTCTTTCCTGCACACGCATACGTAAAAAGAGAATCCAGCGAGGAACAGATGAACAATTCCACTTAATGAAAATGCAAATTGGATTTTGTAGTTTATTTATTGTATTAATATTTATAACTATATCTGGTTGCCCGTTTTTGCCCGTTCAAAAGTTATTGCTATTGGAAATAGCACAATTTTTTCAAAAATTGCTCAATAACTTCGAAATTAGAAGAGCTAGAACAAAATAGAAAAACTCTAGAAAGAGAACTGCGGAGACTCCATTTTGGATCGATTGGATTCGCGTTTAGCTGTCAAAAAACGAATCCAATCGAACATTGCCTATCCTTATAACATTGGACGTGTTGCCATACAATGCCGGGGCATACGTTGCCAAAAATGCTGTTTTTCTCTCCGCAGTTCTCTTACTAGAGTTTTTCTAGAACAAAACGTTCTTTTATAGCGGTAAGCTTGAATCAAGTTGGTACCGCCACACGGTACTATCTTTGATTTTAGGCCCGAGTTTAGTCCGGCCTAAGACGTTAGTACCTGTCATTACAGAAATGGCTGCATCCTGAAGCCAAATGAAAACAGTGTAAAAGGCCGCCATGTTCCTCTTGCATACATCTCAATAATTTGAATCAACTTTTCGAACTTTATGTGCAATATTATGGCCCATGTTGCACAAAAATCATATGAGGGCAAGTAAGCAAGTTTTATCCCGTACGAAAAACAGGTGTAATCTAATTTTAAATGCATTTTTTTAAATATTCTTTATCGTCCTATATCTAGAAGGTGCTACACTCTCAATTCACAATGCCACATCGAAGAGTTATATTGTAGGTTAGCAGAAGTCGAATCATATTGAAACAAACTGTCGAACGAAATTTTATAATTGGATTCAGAGATGAAAATTATTTTCGTTCGTTAGTTTACCTATGGTTATCAAAATGAGTGAAGTTTAGTTTGCTCACATTTTTTAGTTTTTTTAACATGAGGAAAATAATATATAATCACAATTTGTTCCCTTTTCTAGTTGTATCTTCTCTCAAAGAACACCATAAGCAAGTGGAAGTTCATTTATATTTTTACTGCTTTCAAAAGAGTTCAAAACTAAGATTGAATAAAAAATTGTAAATGAAGCCATGCCATATAGCCTAAGTAGCACTTTTAAATATGACGGCAAACAAACTGTTACAAATATTATCATTTTGATCGTTATTTAAATGTTATCGGAGCTTGTTTGTATTGTTTCGTAATTTATAATTTTCTAGCATATATTGAACGATTTGCATTTCCGCTGTAGTACAAATTTTCGTTTAATTCTTTATGATAGAACAGATATGCTCAGCGTATGAAAGAGCTGTGAAAGCTGAGACTAGACAGATGACTTGGCAAAATTACGCAAAAAGTTGAATACGGAAAAATCGCTTAAATCGTGTCGGAACTTAAGGGGGGTTGTGTAAGGTATAATCGGCAAAAAATTGGATACTTAAATTTTTTTTCGATGCAAAGATTGTCTTTTCAGTCAGGCGCCACATCGAAAACTGTACACCATAACTCAAAATCTACTGGACCAAACGTTGAGACATTTGCACAGTTGTTTTTCACAGCATTTCACAAGTAGTTAAGGGAGCTTTTATTTTTTGGTCGATCAGGCTTGATTGGGTACTCGTGCTGATAATTTGAATTACTTCATTTTCAGCAAAGTAGGTCTGCCAAATTCTATATGCATGGTTAGTAGACTAGTTGGGTAGGATGGTATACTAAGCCCCACCAGGCTAAAATTTCAGATTTCCATTCCATGGGCGACATAATTATCTGAAGCAAATAAATAATTTTTATGGCATTTTTCATGTGTTGCAGAACAGCAACTGATACAAACTTTTCAAAAGATGTAAGCTTCCACTCTTTTTCTATAAGCATTTGATTTAATTTGGAACAGTCAGATTTGGCTGAACTAAGTACTAAGTGTAATGTTAGAGAAGCTCTTCAAGCCCTTGGAGTGGCTAGCGCCTAACAATACAACTCTATAACGTTCTCGATAGTATGCACCATTATTAGCAAAATAACGTTTTAGTCAATTATGGATCTTAAATAATAAATTGTTTAAGCGGTTACTCCACTGTAAAATTTTAAAACGATCGATTTTCTATTTATTAGTCTAAAATGTGCTTTAGGATGTAAAAAATGATATCCCAAAACATGGAGAACGAAAACAATTCAAAAATATACAAATCTCGACAAACATATGATTACGGCGTATAAGCCAACTGTCAAAATTCACTTTGAGAGAAAATTCTGGACAAACCGTTACTCACCAAGCGCAAACGTTGGTAGTAAACGTAAGAGAAAAGTTCATTAACTGGTGTGAACTGTATTCAGCCAGTAACGGTTTGTCTGGAATTTCCTTTCAAAGAGAATTTTGACAGTTGGGTTTTAACCAGTAATCATATTTTTGTCGAGAAATAACTATCATGGCACCAATTACAACCGATGGTTCAGCCACCTCTAACTCGACGAGCGCCTATTCAAACTGAATAAAATCATCATACATCATCGGCCAACTTTCAACTATCCAACACGTTAAAGTTCTTTGTTCAGAAACATATCGGCAACAAGTTGACAAAATTGTTCTCAAACCCTATGGAACGAGATATTTGACGAAGAAAAGCTATTTTACTGCAAGAAAATATCGGAATGAATTTACTCATTTTCTTTAACTTGAATTTGTTGTTTTTTAACATTGACGTGTAACGCAGATCAGAACGCAGCCATATAAATGACAGCATCGTTTGATTAAAGCTTACCAAATATTTTAGGCCGGTTTAAAAGTTAGTCCGGTTTAAAAACAGGTACGGCTTTGTGCTTACGGCTATTAAAGAGTTACGGGTGGTATTGATGCAAATAACTTTGCAGAACATTCTAAATTTATAGGTACGATACCAAAAAAGTTATATTAAAAAAAATGATTTCAAGGGGTCACCAAAAAACAAGGCACTATAATATCACAAGTATTGAAGATACAGATTTGGACTCTTAAGCAAAGCTGTTCGCAAAAAGTAGCTCTAAAATATTGCAGAACATATGATTTCATTATCTACACATTTAAAAAAAAATAAGAAAAATATCTCACTCTTGGGGAGATTAAATTCTGATAAAACCTTCAGAAGACATTATTGATCTAAACTTGGCCGTTTTTGTGTAAATAATTAATCGCGTGTTTTTGGCAAAAAAAACACTGTGCTCTGTATGCATCTACACACAACAAAGATACTTTGTAGTATTAACTTTATTTACTTTACTTCGTTATACGAATGGATGACACATATAATCGTACTAAATTTTACCACCTTTAAATCGCTAGAATTCGTTATATTTTCTGATGCTCAACTATTGTATTTTTTATTCATGTATAAAATTTCTTCTCTTCAGATTCGCAAACTATCCGAATTATTTTATTTTTAAACGAGTACTCATGAGAGAGCATTCAACAATAAGAGTTTCGCGTTTAAAATCTCTATGCGGTTTATTTTTCATGATAATCATCAATAAACCAAGTCAAAGTAAATTTTTCGGAAAATATATTGGTTCAAGCAAGTAGAAATCTACGGGAAGTAGAGATAATCTATCAACGATGGCACTCATATGGTAATGGTAAACTAGCGCCACTATCAAATCTGTGGTACATATATGATACAAGCACTTTCTGTCAGATTGTCCTCGGGCTAGGCCTTTGCATGATCCGGATTTTTTCATAAAAATACATCTTAAAAATATTGTGTGTCTATTCAAGCCATAAGCGGATTTGTAGAAGTTTGGAATCGTCCCAAGAACTCTATTGGAGATGTTGAAGCATCTCTACTGGCACGCATACCGTACTAACTAATGTTGTGACATCAAGAACGCATCAGAGAGTCTTGATTGACATCCTTCGACACAAGTTTAAGTGTGACCGTACCAACCAGTAACGCGGGTGACGTCGTGTAAACTGTCGAATACGACTTGCCAATTGAGAGTGCTTAATTTAAAACATGTAAGAAATAAAACAAAACTACTCAAGCAGGAATGGTTTTCGATAATAAAAAAATATAAATTTTGTTTAAGTACGACGGGCAAGGTTGTTTGAAATTAGCTGCCGATTTATCCAACTTTCTGGTTAAGATATCGACGATTTCAAAGTTTCTCAGCACATGACAAATGCGACGTTTAATAATAGTAAATATAAATGCCAATTCCTCTTGCCAGAAATTCGTTTTGCCATAAACAGATATAACTGGACGCGTCTGGTGCTGCTTCAGATTCGAGTAATTCTATAATTATTTTGGATGAGCCTTGGATGATTCTTTTGGATGAGCCTTGGATCCAGCTCGGTTGCCTAAATTTTAAATCTTCGGGATCTTTGGTTGATTCTCCGTATTAACAAGTCCGGTTCAGATCGGGTTTCTCGAATTATAACTGGTTTGGGTCGGGTTCGGGTTTTTAAATTTTGAAATTATCGGGTTCGGGTCGGGCTCGGGTTTTACAAAATTTTCATTTTCGGGTTCGGGTTGGGTTTGGGTTTTGCAATTTTAAAATGTTCGGGCTCGGGTCGGATTCGGCTTTTTTAAATTTTTATATTTCAGACCCGAGTCGGGTTCGGGTTTTTTAATTTTCAAGCTCTCAGGTTCGGGTCGGGTTCGGGCTCGAAAAAATTAAAACCCGACCATCTCTATTGCGTACAGGGCCATCGATTTACCAACTACGCTATGCCGTCCCCACTTTTTTAATTGAAGTACAGGTCGGACTCGATTATCCGGAGATTCGATTATCCGTGATTCGATTATCCGGGTGTATCAAAAAAATTTCAAATTTTAACTGGAATGCCTGATTGTAGTGCTAATTCGATCATTGCAGTCAATATAACTTTCCTTCAGTGAATGGGGAGTAGAGTGGCTCGCGGTTGTATGGGAAAACTTCAAAATGATTTACACTAGCGGGCACAGCACTTTTTGAGTTCCTTTTGTGGTTCCAAATGCCTGTGCAAAATTTGGTAGCGGTTGGTTGCTTCCCGGGCTTGCGCATTCCGTTCAACGTTTGTATGGGGTTTTATATGGGAAAATCAATTATTTTGGATTTACGTAAATAAAGATCCCTATTTCACTAGATATGAGAAACCAGCTTTATAAAACTATAGTTCAAACCTTGGTTAACAACTTTGTCGAAGACCGTAACTAGCTACGAGTTTTCAAAAAATAGTTATAAAATAGTTACAGAAATTGATTACATTTTCCAACACTGCCAGTAGACTACCGACATCGACATTGAATACTTAAATAAATGAGAATATATTCATCGCAGAGACTTGGTAGCTTTGAACGAAATGTTCAGAATGAATTGCTGAATAACATAGACGTGGTCATAAAATGAATAGAAGAGGGGTGGGGAGACTTGTGTACTCCCCAGTCCCTTTTTAGATTGTTTTGTATAAGACAAAGAATCATTACGTCCTTGTAAATGTCAACGACTGAACTTTCTTAATATTTTGATAGACCCAAATATGAATCGTACTACAATCTTTGCTGTGGGAAATAACATTTACAATATTTAGGATTTTCACCTACAAATTTATGTGTTGTTTTTGCTTGAGGCAAAAACTAACTCAGGTCTGGAAATCGCGTTGGGTTCTAACTTGAAGTATATTTCTGGTTCGCCAACATCACCTCTGTTTTGCGTGAACGAAACTCAATTTCATCAAAAAACGCTTGTTTGGAGTAACTATCCTGGTTTCGTTCCTAGATTCTCAAACGAAAACTTCAATAGAAACCATTCCAAGGCTTCAAGGAATCTAAGGATATGCGTTTTTTAAATTCTGACTGAACGGCTAAGAAATAGGGTTTTAAAATATGTAAAACTTATTAACCGTTGTACCATTTTAAATGAGATAACAGTAGAACCCCTAAATAGTAGCACTCAAACACGTAAGATTAATTTTTAATTCGGCGGTATAAACCTGCGTTGAAGATGTGCTCCTTATGTTATACTAAACTATCTAAAAAGGGAACTGAGAAGTACACAAGCCACACCCCCTCTTCTTTTAATTTTCTGACTACGTCTATGTTATTCAGCAATTCATTTTGAACATTTCATTCAAAGGTACGAAGTTTCTGCGATGACTATATTCTCATTTATTTATGTTTAAAGTATGGGTGTCGTGGTGTACTGACAGTGTTGGAAGAAATAATGAATTTCTGCATTTGGATTGTGCCATAAGTTTTAAAATCGTTATAACTATTTTTTGAAAACTCGTAGCTAGTTGCCGTCTTCGACAAAGTTGTTAACCAAGGTTTGAACTATAGTTTTATAAAGTTGTTTTTTTTTTCATTTTCAGTGAAATAGCGATCTTTATTAACGTGAATGCAAAATAATTGATTTCCCCATATAAAATCCCATACAAACTTTGAACGCAATGCGCAAACCCGCGAAGCAATCGACCGCTCCCAAACTTTGCACAGGTATTTGGGACCACAAAAGGAACTCAAATGTGCTGTGCTGAAAAATGTCATATTCGAGCCACTCTAATGGGGAGTCTAAGGTTAACCTGCTCTCAAATTTTGGCCTACTTCAAAAATATTTTATATATGGGTTATTCGCGCAGTGACAAAAAAAAACAAAACTTGAAATCGACCTTCACGAATTGGAGCTAATATATTAGAAACCTAAATTATTGTGTCGTTTGAACCACCCTTCGGTCCACGAGAACACTCTTAATTTTAACAAATTGTTTAAAACCATTCTTTTTGCTCGGATTATATCTCTGGTACTGCTTGCACCAGAATCAATCAACGAGATGATTTTTAAAAGGTTTGTTCAAGAAATCTAGAAAAAATACTTCCAACTTTTTAGTTTTAAACTAAAAGTACATTTTTCTCGCAATACACACATCAGTTACTGCAGGCCGTTTTGACACATAAAATGTCAATATATCTACTTTGCTCGGTTGGTTTCTGGTTTCTGGATAATGATGATATGCTTCTCAGGATTCTGTTTGGATACTTTCTAGGATTCTGATCGAAGTTTTCTTAGCATTCCAATAGGATCTGTTGCTGAATTTGGATTGAATCCTTATTCGTACTGTCACGGTTTTTTTTTCTCTGAATTTTGATGCAGGATTCTAGAGAAAAGCTTCTTAGAGGCCTGGTGAAATCCTTCCAAAGATAGAATTCTGCGAAGATTATGATTTATTCAAGATGCTGATAGACATAGAATCATGTTCTTATTCTCAATAAAATCCGGTGTAAAGGTCTGATGAATATCCTGCTCTGAGTTGTAGTAGACTTTGACACAATATTGCCCTTCTCCTATTACCCCCTTCAACAATTTATTCCTGCTCAGAATTCCAATGGCATCTTTAACCCCTTCATGTCCATGATGTTGATAAATAACCACATTTCTAAACGACTATAACTTTTGGTTTATACAACATATGTTTACAACGATAAGTAAAGCTAATGACGGGGACTAATATATTTCATTTGAGCGCTAACAGTTATAAATATTATCAGTAGAACAAAAGTTATTGCAATTACTCTGATTGGGTTCCGTTGAAGGAGTGCTGCCAGGGATAGTTTCTGTTAATGGTGAAAATGGAATTTTGAAATATTTTTGTAGCCTGGCAATATTATTGAAAAGTGATAAAACTTTCTAATTTAGACTGCATTCAAATACCTTTTTTATGCCATTGGACTAGATCGGAAGGTAAATATTGAGAAGCTTCAAGCACTGCGAGAGAAGTTCCTATCTTTATCAAACTAGATTTTTCGTGACGCAAACAGTTCTAAGGAAATATGCTTTAGGAACCGGTAGAAAGAAGTTGGTCAAGAAATGGTTAACAAGATTTCAATTCTTGGGTAGCTCACGCAAAGATGGATGTTAGGCTATGTAAAGAGGCTGCCAGCAGTACAGTAAAATGAGGTTAAGTAGGCCAGTTTTCTTTAGCGAGCTCGTGCGATGGTATTTTGCACTGATTTTGATAAACAAGCACTCGTTTGAAAATTTATACATCTGGCAACGATTGTGCAATAATGGTTTTATGCCTGGCTAAATATTTTTCAAGCTTAATCCAATAAGGCGAAGGTATTTTTTTCGTTGATGTTTCATGTTGATGTCCGTATTTTTTCCAGAAGTAAAAATATAAAAAAAAAATCAACAAAAAACTCGCGTTCAGCATTAATATTTACGTAAGAAAAAATTCAACTGTTTTACATTGATTAAATGTACTGAACAGAGAACGAAAGACAATGCATTTTCGTAGAACAACACGCGAAAACATAAGTGACGCCGTAACTAATACAGGTGATCCACGGTAACAGCCGAAATGGCTGTCGTCAATGATATTTTCTACCGTGTAGGGGAGACCGGAGCTAGTTGGCGGTGTTTTCAGTTTTCAATTTTTACCGCTTTGATGTAGGTAGATCTTGCAAAATAGAACACGCGGCATGAAAGAGCAGACTGTTGGTAACATCTCTGATTTTTTTAAAAATGTTTGATGCATTGTCTCCTTTTTTAGGGACAAAAATATGTGACGCGGAAAACCCGCCAACTTACCCCGGCCCCGGGGTAAGTTGGCGGTATGTGAGGATATGCCAAAAACTAAGCAATCAAATGGAGATTCAATTACCTCAAGGGTCCTTTTGGAACGTGCTGAATGTCTTTTCGAGAAAACTGTATATTAACCGACATTTGCTATTATATTTCAGTTTTAATACCCCGGCATTTTGACTTTGACGCATACTCCCTATTCAAAAGCAAACTTTCGAAATTTTTCGTGCCATTGGCCGGAATAAATGTCTCCTACATTGACGAGATACACAAGAAAAATATTTTCTTACTTTGAAGTGAATTCCAGAAATAAATTTTTTTGATGACTTTTTTGCACTGTAAATAGTACCGCCAACTTGCCCCGCGTGCAACACCGCCAACTTACCCCAACCGCATATTTTATTAAAAACTATTTAAAAAATAACTTTTGTTTGTGGATAGATGTAGTATCTATATGGATACTGAAAGCTCTTTTCACGTGCTATCGAAAAATATATTCATTTGCGAAATAGACTGAAAATCACCCCAAATACCGCAAAGTATTTAAAATTTAGAAAATTTATTTGGAATGCTCGAAAACACAATATCGCCCACAATTTCAACAAAACAAAATGTTTTGCAACAAAAACACATCGGATAATGTGTTTCACATTACTTGAGGTACACAACGAGAGGCAACGCTTTATATCTAATAGAAACGGAGAAAAGGGGCTTCCGCCGTTGATAACTCTCCGAGCTCTCGATCGAAGCAGTTCGTTTTCTGGTGCTGTGCATAAAGTGAACAAGAATATATATTGTCAGTGAAGGTCAACTATTGTTTGAGGCAGTCTTTGTTCGCCGGTGCCCAGGCTGGTGAAGTGAATACCAGAATTGCCGGACACGCCGCTATATAAGCTAAGTATTATTTTTCTTTCTTTCGTTTCCCTTTCCCCGATCGGTCTACTTTTCCCTTTCCCCTGAATACAAGTTTCATCCCTCGTTTACACCACGTGCTATCCTCGTGCCTAAATGGCCGAGGACGAAGGAACATTGGATGGGAATGATATTCCCATGGATTTACCGGATAAACCCGATATTACTCCCTCCCCTGATTCCCCCAGTCCTCCCCGTATTAAAACATACCCAGCCAGTTCAAATGGACCCTGGGTGGTGTATTTCCGGCCCAACACGAAATCGCACAATATTCTAGAAATATCACGGGAGCTGACTGCTAACTACCCGGCCGTAGCTCAGATAACACGTGTTCGAGCTAATAAGATACGCGTTATAGTAAATGACCTCGATCAGGCAAACCAGATTGCTCGCAGCGAGCGTTTTACGAAACAATTCAGAGTGTATATGCCTTGTAGGGCAGTGGAGATCGATGGAATAGTCGCCGAACCGGGTCTAAAGTGCGAAGACCTGTTGAAGTACGGGGTTGGCTGCTTTAAGGACCCTTCACTTCAAAAGGTGAAGATTCTGGAATGCAAGCAATTGTATTCCGCAAAAACAGAAAATGATAAGACAACTTATTCTCCGTCAGACTCGATTCGGGTGACTTTCTCCGGGTCTGCTCTTCCCAACTATGTCCTCCTGGATAGGGTTCGCTTACCCGTTCGCCTGTTTGTACCGCGGGTAATGAACTGCAGCAATTGCAAGCAACTGGGCCACACAGCCACTTATTGTGGCAATAAAAAACGGTGCGGCAAATGCGAGGGAGAGCATGAGGATGACGCTTGCGGTGGAGAAACTGAGAAGTGTATTTACTGCGGGGGCCCTCCGCATGCTCTTAAGTCATGCCCGGCGTACAAACAGCGTGGGGATAAAATTAAGCGCTCCCTTAAGGATCGCTCGAGGCACTCTTATGTAGAAATGCTAAAGAATGCTTCGCCATCTGTCCTGTCCGAAAATTCCTTTGCTCTTTTGGCTGGCGTTGAGCAAGAATCTGACGATCCACAAGAGGGAACATCATTGGTTAACCCAGGGGAATCCAGGAAGAGGAGAAATCCAGCCTCCCATACATTGCCCCGTAAGGGTGCCAAGGTGTCGTCTACTCAGAGTGCGCCATCTACAACCAATAAATCCAACGGAAGTGATGCACAAAATCCGAAGCAATTTGCTCCAGGACTTGGAAATATTAATTCTAACAAGGAGTACCCACCACTTCCAGGGACACCAAAAACCCCAAGTGTCCCCGTTTTTCAAACAGATACTCAGTCCAGTAACGGACTAATGAAATTTTCTGACATAGTGGACTTAATTTTCACAGCTTTCAATGTTACTGATCCTCTTAAAAGCCTTCTGATACGTTTTCTCCCTATAGTGCAAACATTTTTGAAGCAGTTGACTACTAAATGGCCCCTCCTTGCAGCGATCGTATCCTTCGATGGCTAAGTCATCGAACGAGGTCACCGATTCGATCACTGTTCTACAGTGGAACAGCAGAAGTATCCTCCCGAAAATCGATTCCTTTAAATTTTTACTAAATAGTTTAAAATGTGATGCTTTCGCATTATGTGAAACTTGGTTAACTTCCGATATAAATCTCAACTTCCACGACTTTAATATAATTCGTCTGGATCGAGAAAACCCCTATGGAGGAGTACTTTTGGGGATCAAAAAGTGCTATTCTTTCAACCGAATTAACCTCCCTTCAACACCAGGCATTGAAATTGTCGCTTGTCAAGTTTTAATCAAAGGTAAAGACCTTTGCATTGCTTCCATCTACATTCCTCCTAGAGCCTCGGTAGGGCACCGAGCGCTTTGTAATATCACGGAATCCTTACCGGCACCGCGGCTAGTTCTGGGAGACTTTAACTCGCACGGTACGGTATGGGGTTGTCTTCATGATGATAATAGATCAACATTAATCCAAGATCTTTGCGACAATTTCAACATGACCATCTTAAACACGGGAGAAATGACGCGGATTCCTACACCACCAGCACGCGCAAGCGCGTTGGATTTATCACTTTGCTCGACATCGCTACAGTTAGATTGCATGTGGAAGGTGATCCCTGATCCCCACGGTAGCGATCATTTGCCTATCGTGATTTCAATTGCTAACGGTTCAAGACCATCGAAAACAATCAATGCCTCGTATGACCTCACACGGAACATTGATTGGAAGAGTTACGCGACCGCGATATCCGTTAAAATCGAATCCACTCAAGAACTTCCTCCGGAGGAAGAGTACAGGTTTTTGGCTGGCTTGATTCTCGACAGTGCGAATCAAGCTCAGACTAAACCAGTACCCAGCGCGAATACCCATGGACGGTCTCCCACCCTGTGGTGGGATAAAGAGTGCTCAGAGCTGTACGCGGAAAAGTCCACTGCATATAAGGCCTTCCGGGAAGACGGGTTACCCGCTAGCTATCAACAGTACGCGTCGTTAGAAAGGCGAATGAAGAGTCTAATGAAAGCCAAAAAACGCAGTTATTGGCGCCGGTTCGTCGACGGGTTAACGAGAGAAACAGCGATGAGCACTCTTTGGGGTACGGCTCGACGTATGCGTAACCGTAATAGTACCAACGAGAACGTGGAATATTCAAACCGTTGGATATTCGCTTTCGCCAAGATCTGTCCGGACTCTGTCCCGGTACAGAAAACGTGCCGCGCCGCGTCTCCTCCCGATACCGCGAACGAAACACCGTTTTCGATGGTGGAGTTTTCACTTGCTCTCTTATCATGCAACAATAACGCCCCAGGGTTAGACAGAATCAAATTCAACTTGCTGAAGAATCTGCCTGACACTGCAAAAAGGCGCTTGCTGAACTTATTTAACAAGTTTCTTGAGGGTAACATTGTCCCTCATGACTGGAGGCAAGTGAAGGTCATCGCCATTCAAAAACCAGGAAAACCAGCCTCCGACCACAACTCGTATCGACCGATTGCAATGCTGTCCTGTATTCGGAAGTTGTTCGAGAAAATGATCTTGTTTCGCCTCGACAATTGGGTTGAAGCAAATGGCTTACTGTCAGATACACAATTTGGCTTCCGCAAAGGCAAAGGGACGAACGATTGCCTTGCGTTGCTTTCTACAGAAATCCAAATGGCCTATGCTAACAAAGAGCAGATGGCATCAGTCTTCTTGGATATCAAGGGGGCTTTTGACTCAGTTTCTATCAACATTCTGTCAGAGAAGCTGCACCAGCATGGTCTTTCACCAATTTTAAATAACTTTTTGCTAAACCTGTTGTCTGAAAAGCACATGCACTTTTCGCATGGCGATTTAACAACATCGCGATTTAGCTACATGGGTCTTCCCCAGGGCACATGTCTAAGTCCCCTGCTCTACAATTTTTACGTGAATGACATTGACGATTGTCTTGCCAATTCATGCACGCTAAGGCAACTTGCAGACGACGGGGTGGTCTCTGTTACAGGGCCCAAAGCTGCCGACTTGCAAGGACCATTACAAAATACCTTGGACAATTTGTCTGCTTGGGCTCTTCAGCTGGGTATTGAGTTCTCCACGGAGAAAACTGAGTTGGTTGTTTTTTCTAGGAAGCGTGAGCCGGCGCAACTCCAGCTTCTATTAATGGGTGCAACGATCAACCAGGTTTTCACATTTAAATATCTCGGGGTCTGGTTCGACTCTAAAGGTACCTGGGGATGTCACATTAGGTATCTGAAACAGAAATGCCAACAAAGGATCAATTTTCTCCGAACAATAACTGGAACATGGTGGGGTGCTCACCCAGGAGACCTGATCAGGTTGTACAAAACAACGATATTGTCGGTGATGGAGTACCGGTGTTTCTGTTTCCGCTCCGCTGCGAACATACACTTCATCAAACTGGAGAGAATCCAGTATCGTTGCTTGCGCATTGCCTTGGGTTGCATGCACTCGACCCATACGATGAGTCTCGAAGTGCTGGCGGGCGTTCTTCCGCTAAAAAATCGATTTTGGGAACTCTCATATCGATTGCTCATCCGATGCGACATTCTGAACCCGTTGGTGATTGAAAACTTCGAGAGGCTCGTCGAGCTTAATTCACAAACCCGATTTATGTCCTTGTACTTCGACTACATGGCACAGAGCATTAATCCTTCTACGTATACTCCCAACCGTGTTCGTTTCCTAGATACTTCTGATTCTACTGTATTTTTCGACACATCCATGAAGGAAGAGATTCGTGGAATCCCGGACCATATACGCCCGCAAGTGATCCCCAATATATTTTATAATAAATTCCGAGAAGTCGACTGTGACAAAATGTTCTACACTGACGGATCAAATCTCGATGGGTCCACTGGCTTCGGTATCTTCAACAATACTATCACCGCTTCATTCAAGCTCAATGATCCTGCTTCAGTTTACGTCGCAGAGTTAGCTGCAATTCAGTACACCCTTGGGATCATCGACACTCTGCCCACAGATCACTACTTCATCATTTCGGACAGCCTCAGCTCTATCGAGGCTCTTCGTGCGGTGAAGCCTAAAAAGCAATTCCCGTATTTTCTGGGGAAGATACAGGAGTCCTTGTGTACGTTATCTGAAAAATCTTATCAGATTACCTTTGTTTGGGTCCCCTCTCATTGTTCTATCCCGGGCAATGAAAAGGCCGACTCATTAGCAAAGGTGGGCGCATTAAATGGTGACATATACGAAAGACCAATCTGCTTCAACGAATTTTTTAGTATTTGTCGTCAGAGGACACTCAACAGTTGGCAAACCTCGTGGAGCAATGGTGAACTTGGACGATGGCTACATTCGATTATCCCAAAGGTATCAACGAAGCCTTGGTTCAGGGGGATGGATGTGGGTCGGGATTTTATTCGTGTAATGTCCCGACTTATGTCCAACCACTACACCATGGATGCACATTTGCGGCGTATTGGGCTTGCGGAGAGTAGTCTGTGCGCTTGTGACGAGGGCTATCATGACATCGAGCACGTTGTCTGGGTATGCGCCGGGTATTTGGACGCCAGGTCTCAGTTAAAGGATTCCCTTCGGGCCCGAGGTAGACCACCCAATGTCCCAGTCCGAGATATGCTGGCAAATCGTGATTTCCCCTATATGTCCCTTATTTATACTTTCATAAAAACGATAAATATCCCAATTTAGCCCCTCTCTTTTTATTTCTCGTTTTTAGAAGTTTCCTCTTGCCGTATGGAACCGATAAGCTTCAGACTGCCACTATGTAACCGCCATCGCCCTTATTACTACGGAATCTGAAGCGAGAGCGACTCGAGGTCCGAAGGATTCCCTTTGAAGGATTCCCCGCGGGTCCGAAGAATACCATCCGCCAATCCGACCTACTAGACTGAGGCGCAAATTTGTTTCGCTGATCTCCCGTTTGCCCGAAAGTTGCAAGTTTTGCTCTTCTCTACCGGTCACCATCTACGCCTTCTCTCCCCTGTCCTTGATACAACTACTTCTACACCGATTTTGGAAATGACCAAGCATAAGTATCCGATAAAAAATCAAATTTGTATTCCGTATTCCTAGTTTTAAGATAGTTGTAATTTCTACTCTTTGTTAAAACTATTGTCCCCCATCTTGTAAATAGAATTGTATCCCTAGTTTTAAAACATCTGTGAAATTTTTCATAAATATTTGTTCCCCCTTTTGTGTACCAAACTATATTGTTAGTTTTAAGATAACTGTAAATATTTCCTAAAAAACTATTACTATTGAATTCCTTGTTTTAAAATTTTTCATAAAAAAAAAATCTTTTGCCCCCTCTCTTATATATAGAATTTTTTTTTCTAGTCTTAAGATAGCTGTAATTTTTTTCTCTTTTATAAAAAAAAATATTTCAACATTGTAACCTCCTAGTTTTAAGATATTCAAAATGTAAAAACAAAAGAATTCGGCACCGCCAAGCTAACGCATTTGTGCCTATCAAATAAACGAAATGAATAAAAAAAAAAAAGGGGCTTCCGCCAACTTACCCCAACCGCCAATTAGCCCCGGGATCCCCTATCTAATTCACACAAGATGAGCAACCTCTGCAATAACATAGCAAAGATAATGCCCGCTATATCTATTGTATCCCCATACATATTTGTTCCCATTCTACCCTACTTCTCGCTGAGGCGGCCGGGAACTCATCATCTTCGTAACCTTTGGTAGTCCTTCGCTGGTGACAAACTTGAGTGGGAGAGTTTGTGAAGACTACATGTGATCAGCTGACAACCCGGTACGACATTGGTCAACTAAATGATTCTACAAGGGCAATGACAAGGATCACTTTGTGAAGGCACAACGCGTACTCTTCTAGAATGATGGTTTTTAGAAACGTTAGCTGTGATAGTTGGCATAATAATAAATGAAAATCAACTGAAAATACAAATCGATTAGGGCCAAAATAGGTACATTTACATTTACCGCAATAGGAAAATTTACCTGATCATTTTATTTCCAATTTCTTCGCGAATGAACCTTAAATTCATAAAATAACACAAAAAAAGTTTGAGTGGATTGTCCGGGTGAGATTTTTTTGAAATCCCGGGATAATCGAGTCTGACCATTAATGATGAATTGGTTTTCCGTGTATTCGGCATATTCATAGAACTTTGTATCACATACACCTACAAGTGATTCCAAATATAGTTTATAATAAATTCCGAGAAGGTGACTGCAGTAAAATATTCTACACTGACGGATCAAATATTGACGGGTCCACCGACGATGTTATCTTCACCAATTCACCATTTCACTGGATCCTCGTTTATCGCCGAGCTAGCTGCTATTCAGTATACCCTAGGGATCGTTCACAATTAGCCCATAGACCATTTTTTATCACTTCGGATAGCCTTAGCTCTGTTGAAACTATCTGTTCGGTGAGCATTATTTAGGCTAGACAATTTTAGTTCCACACTTTTTCAAATAGAGGGCGCCAACACTAACTTTACAACGGAGCTCATCGAACAGATGCAAATAAACGAACTGCAAATTAAACAGTACAATCACGAGCAAATATTTATTTGGTTCAAAGCGAACTAATACGCTATGTAGTTTACGGTCAGTCCAATTGGATCGGTACACTGGCGCTGCCTTATATACGAAAAGAAGGTCAAAATTTGACAAACTAGGTCTAGCATCACAGATTTGTCCTTAATCTTCCGGCAGTCGCGGTCGCGGTCCTACGGACCTACGCTGCAATCACAATGCCGTTGTGCGATTAGTTATACAAAACAATCAAAAAAATTACACATAATTGTTCCGCCAGACTAATATTTGCGAGTGTCTCGTTGACTGATGTCTATTACCAAACCATTTACAGAGACGGTATTGTTGGACGAAAAGACTAAAAATAACGCACCCAAATCTTTTCCATATGCTCTGCTTCTCATGATGCTACTTGATTTAGTTTTTATGCCCTGGTGCAGTGGTCTCGATCCCCCGAACCAAACGCCGTATGTTCGAGGTTCAACTACAGACGATTCTTGGTATAAAAAGGATTCTCGTAGTAGCTTGTAAATGGAGCAGGTTAAGTCCCAGAATGGGATGTATGATCAAGGCTTAATTCTGTGCAGAGGGTTGGGAATCCTTTTGAATAATTCATGAATCCATAGCCGACTGGTAATAAAACTCTGACCATGGTTGGTGATTATGCCGAGCCGGAGTCTGTTGAAGCGCTATTTCCCGTGATACTGGCCGCGTGTAGTTTTTCCTCTGGCAGAGGACAAATCCGACACGTACGGCGGGACAGTAGGTTGAATGGGTTGGAATTGGATGAGTGAATGTGATCCGATAAAATCAAATACACCCGATGATTGGTTATTGGGTGCGTGTCTTTTTTAAGGTGTTAATTAGAAACAAATTGCTACCGCAAGCGAAGCGGTAAAGCCAGCGAATTGGGTTTTATTGAAACTATTTGTTGGTTTTCTCAACATTACTTTACTGTATAGCGAATTTGAAATATGTCCTAAAAGAGACACTAAAAAATACCAACCAATAGGCTCATTCAAACCCAATACGCTAGCTTTGCCGCTCCGCTTGGTGCAGGAATTTGTTTCCAAAATAATATTTGTAAATCATGGCTTACATTAAAAACAAGGGTAATAATTTTGTTAAGTGATTGATTGGAATGAAATCTAGTTCCTAGTTAAGGGACGGACGCGTTTAAAAGTAGCTGACTTTAAAAACTAGCTTTTTGAAAATTTAGAAGGATTTGTACAAACTTTTGAAGAGTTCAAATAATGTGGTTTGAAAATGATACAAAATGGACAACTTATGGGGGATACAGTGAAGCAGCTCTTCAGCACCGTAGTATCTGATTGGTGGGAAAAGTATTACTTATATTTTTTTACAAAATTATGAAACCCAAAAGATCTACAGTTTACATAAGTATATACCCTTTAAAATTCTACGAAAATACTAAAAAATCCTGAAGTCATGTTCTGAAATATTTAGGACGAAACATAAGGGTTGGTGGCACATTTGTAGTGTTGACAGAAGCTTTACATTTTTTAGACTAAAATCGTAATAACATTTTTATAAAAAATCTTGTTGAGATTTTTACTGTTTTCGGCAAACTTGGTACCACATTATGAACTATTCTTTCATTGCATTGTTTTTTTTTAAATTTGAGTAAAATAGGGAACTATATGAAGGGAGATGCAAAAAAGTACATTTTCCCATACTAATTTACATATGAACTCGTTGGAACTGCAGTATCTATCAGATCGAAACGTGCGACCGAAATGCAAGGAAGCGGGAGGGAATTTCTTTACCCCGTTTGACTGCCAGGCTGGTGGGAATGGTGGAACCGTCGCCACCGGAGGTGCACTTCCGTGCTCTGATGCCAAGGGAAGGTGGCGAATATTGGATGCTATTGTAGATTTCTTTAAATTGACAAGAGCACAGTTTTCGCAACTTGTGATATAGATTCCAGAAACTTGAGCCCATATCCCGAGCAAATACTCATGGGTTCAAACACCACATAGCCCCTTGAAAAGAACTTAAACATGGTCCGTGCCAAAATTCACAACCATCAAGACACCATAAAATGGTCTCAATAACCCATAAATACACCAACATATGGTATTTTATATGGGATCTACCGGACCATGGTGATGGTGTTTTCATGGGTTGAACCCATTTCAAACACCCATGTCAAGCCCCATGAGCATGGGGGTATTATGGGCTTTACGTTTACTCGGGATAAGCAAAAAAACCATAGCACTATACCTGGCTTCTACTCTCTAACATATGTACTTTGCAAAGTGAACGCTTTAGGTGAAGGAATTCTTCAAATATCCTGCACAAAATACTTAAATAAATTTGACGTTTGCTAAAACTTTTAATATTATGTTATATACCTTTTCACCGATTTCCCATAGTTGATTTTATTTTTCAAATTCTAAGGTTATCTACGTTTAATCCCGTATTTAATTCGAATGAAATTCCAAATACCATCAAGCATATTTCGTGCATCAATTCTAAAGAACCACTGACAGTCAATTGCTTTGAGATGGTTATTGCATTACGACCCGATAGTGGTGCGTCGAGGAGACCGAGAGGGCTTATGGGCATTTTGTATGTTTTGTGTTTTTTCATACTTTGCACCAGCCCAAACTAACGATCAACCGTTGAGGTTTGGCTTTGTGTGCTCCGAGGGGGGGGGGGGTAGCTTTTGGGACGGGGCGTGAGCTTTTTAACTAGTCTTTGCACAGCCTGGCTGCTTTTCTTCTTTTTAAGGAATGACCGCATTTCGGGGTTATCTCAGATGAACTTCGAAGAAATGTAAAGCCTATTAGTGGTAGTGTTTGTAGTAATAATCGTAGTTTTTCCAGTACTAATGTCTCGACAAACATATGGTTACGGCGTAAAAGCCAACTGTCAAAATTTTCTTTGAAAGGAAATTCCGGACAAACCGTCACTAGCCGAACATAGCTCACAGCAGATAACGAAAAAGAAAACATTTCTCTTTTGTTTACTGCGTACATCTGTGATTGTGACGGTTTGTCCGAAATTTCCACTCAAAGTGAATTTTGACAGTTGGCTCATACGCGCTAATCATATGTTTGTCGAGAATTGTTTTGTGCTAGTCGTATGTTTATCTGTATATGGGAGATGCAAGTTGGTAAAGGCGGTACGTTTGATTTGGTCTTTCTCCATTGTTGATTCGTCTCATAATTTTGTAACGAATGAGTCATGGACATCCATTCCATGACTCATTTGGCATATATGATGAGAGTTTATTGTCTCGCGTGCAATTTTATTCTTCCTAGGATTCGTTGGTCACTTTTTCCGGTGTTCAATTAGCACATTCAATTCGATTTATTCGAGAAGTTTGGAATTATTTACCGAGGCACGTGATCCACCTATTTCCGGTCAGCATACTCCGACAAAATTCATTGAGTGTTGTTTGCTTTCTACTTCATTGGTTTGTTTTTGTGTATCTATATTAGTCTGTTTTTTTCTACATATACACTCATAATCTCTCTCATTTCAAATGTACACACGCTCGCAGCCTTCGTGATAATATAAACCAGGTCGCAAACGTGAACATGTGATTGCGATCATCAACATATACTTACGCCCGCGATCTCGCCAAAATTGAAACATCCCGGCAGAGCTGCAAATTTTCACAAGGTTGTTTTGAACTTGAAAGAAGAACACATCTCAAATCATTCCTTACTATGTTCAATTCGCAGTTTTTTCTTTTCATCATTCATTCAAACAGCCGAGCTGCTCAATTTCATTCATTTTCGATTTCATTGACCTGGTGAATATCTCTGTACTGGTATATTGACTAGGTTTTTCCAACAAAAGTACTCTGAACATACTTCTTACTGTAAGCTTCATGTAAGCTTGAAAATCCAAAATATGTCAACCTAGACTGGCTTCTACAGAGCAGATGACAACTTTGGTTGGTGAATGAAAAAGCATCAATTTGAAATGAAGACGTACGGTTTGGTTATAAAAATCCTGTCAACTTGAAAGTGAATGATTAAGGGAGGCTTTGAATTTAAATCATGGTTGGGTTTGATTGAGCTGAAAGTTGGCATTTGAAAATGAAAATTTGCACCACTGCATCACGGTAATTAAGTCAACGTTTTAACATTTGTAAATATACAAACGCGGACTCAAGCATGGACCCACAAACGTCCGTGTTCGCACAATCATGATCACGTCCGAAAGTCCCTACCCTCAGTTCTAGTAGCCTACTACAATCATGCATTCAGTTGGATCATTCTTATAAAATGTCACTCATATCCACTAGATCAGTGATTCTCAACCTGGGGTCCGCGGAACCCTAGGGGGCCACGAAGTCATTGCTGGGGGTCCGCGAAGAAAAATATATTTTCCGAGTGCAGATTGGAATTTCAAGTCTTGTTTCCTAACAAACTGAAAATAACATATTGATAGCATACAAAATCGATGTTTATCCGTGGGGATCCGCAGCAACCCAGGGCAATTTCTAAGGGGTCCTTGGTGCGAAAAAGGTTGAGAACAGCTGCACTAGACAATACATTTCCATGGCGATATGACCGTGAAACCTAGTGATATGGGAAAACTAGTCTAGTATATGAACCCGACACTTAAAATTAATTTCTGATTCCAGGTCAATTTTGGAATATTGCAGCGTAGTATGGAACTCATACACTGTAATATACGAAGAACGCATCGAATCAGTCCAAAAAAATTTCTTTTGTACGCACTTCGTAAACTAAACTGAACGACTTTTCCTCTTCCATCGTATAAAGCAAGTTACATGCTCATTAATATACAAACACTCCAAGAACGCTGCGAATTTGCCATACTTTGCTTTATCAACGACATTATTTCTCAACGCGTACAATCCGCATCACTACTTTCACAATTAAAATTTTATGTACCTAGCCGTCAACTAAGAACTCGTAATTTGAGTCTATTCTCAACCACCAAAGGCATCAGTCACAATACGAGTGTGCTCTCTGTTGCTACCCAAGTCAGCGCAAGCAGTTGCTTTTTTCTTGTGTGCTTTGTCTGAAGAACAAAGGGAACCGTTACTATTCTATCAAGATGACTGAGTCTCGATAACAAAATGTGATTCTTCGCGCTAACACGGTGGCCATTGACTTCCGGTCTTTCCGCATAAGACATTTGCTGAAGGAGAAAATGCAGCTTCGGTTTTCAGACGTCAGTTTCATCCAGTTGGAGCACGTCAGACACACAGTGCTGATAACGTTCAACAAATTCCAAAAAGATTCATTTCTCAAAACAACTTGAAACACGTGCTTGTTTGTGACAACGTTGAAATCAAGATCCCTATATACATGGTTAATGGAAATATTGAAGTTAAATTACATGATTTATCTCCACTTACTTGCAAAGTGGCAATTAAAAAATGCATGTCGAATTTCGGAGCAGTGGAATCTATTACGGAGGACACATGGAGAAACTACTTCCCAGGTATTTCAAATTGTGTCTTTGTGGTGAGAATGCGGGTAGACCAACCCATTCCCTCCTACCTTACCCTGCAGTACACAACAGAAGGGAGTGATACCATCATACAGCGAACTCTATGTACATATCAAGGACAAACTAACACGTGCCAGTTCTGTGAACAAACGGCACATTACGGACAACCCTTCCCAGAAACCGCTAAGAAAAGTTCATCTACAGAAAGAAATACCAACACTCAGTCTCCAATATCATTCCCTGAGCCACAAACGGTTGCCAAATTTGTGGCTGCTGTTCAAGCAATAATGACAACTGCGAAAGCCGCGTCAGGTACCACAAACTCAACAGCTGATTCCAGCAATGAGGGAGCTACTAGCAATGACGGAGGGTTCACGCTCGTGACCCGAAAGGGAAAGAAGTTAGGAACAACACCTGATCGCGAACATCAAGGCAGTAACCCCGTAAGTTGACGTGGATGCAAATATTTCCCCGACACGAAAACGAATCTTCGCGCGCAATGGCAAGTCGCGCGTACGGGATCGATCTTAGCATTTATTGTTTATTATTTTTATTGTTTACATCTTGTAAATATATAAAAGACCCACGGCTCCGTGAAGCTAACGCCTTGAGCCGTGCCAAATAAACGAATTAAAAAAAGAACTCGTAATTTATTCCAAGAACAATCTTTTAGAACAAACTATGCAAAGAATAGCCCCGATAACAGAATGATGCGTCATTATAGTAAAAATTGTGAAATAATTGATCTTTTCATGTTTGTATACAAATTAAATTTGAACTTAACCGTAGAAATAATGTATAGTACATAAGTAAATATTGTAATATCATTCTATGTAGTCAACGTCTCCTTGACGAAAATAAATTAAATTATAAATAAGATACACGTGATCATCAAGTCCCTACGCCCCCACATCTCAACCGTATACTCAATGTCACATTCCGCACACTCAATGTCATATCATCAATGGATCGATGACGCTCCTACTTCATCCCTTTGCATCTTTTTCTATCATGTTTCGGCATGTTTTTTTCTTCTTTTACTATATATTAAACTAGATACCAGCACTCACTAACACAATCAAATGCATATTCTCTCATATACACTCACAATATCTCTCTCAATTCAAAAGTACAAACGCTCGAGCCCTTCGCGATCACCCATGAACACCTAAGTCCGCATTCTCGCAAACACGAAACAACTCCGGTAATCAAATGAATGTTTGACCATTTCTAGAATTCAAATGCAGTATCAAGGGTGGAGCTACAAAAACCTGTGTTCGCGTGAACATGGATAGGTCATGTCTTTCGATCATAGCAGCCTGCCTTCAGTTGGACGCATAAGAATGATGCTCATATCCACTAGACTATACGGCGGTTGCATGGCGACATGACCGGGAACTCTAGTGATATGGGAGAACTCACTCTCTTCTAGTATCTGAACCCAACACTGAAAATTAAATATCAGGCTCACGGTTCGCGTGATTGTTAAATAACACTCGCGAACATGACACGAGGTTATAAAATCGAATTCATAATCGTGAAGTTATATACACACTAGCACATGCGGCATACAAACGCATACGCGATCGGACACGTTAACATACAAACGCTCGAGCTGTTCGCGATGACAAACGCGATCGTGAAGTCTCCCCGCCCATACATCTGAACCGTATACTCTATATCAGTGATTCTCAACCTAGGGTCCGCGGACCCTTAGGGGGCCGTGAAGTCGATGCTGGCGGTTCGTGAAGAAAAAAATTTGAAAATTGGATTTGTGGATATTGAAAGTTCAAGTCTTGTTTTCTAACAGACTGAAAATAATATATTGAAAGCATACAACAAAATCGTTGCTTTACCGTGGGGATCCGCAACAACCCAGGGTGATTTCTAAGGGGGCAATTGCCATTTAGCGATCTTTTAGTGGGTGATATTTCCGGCCTCTGTCTGCAATTGTAGTGAGTGATTCTGACAGAGAGCCGAAAAACTAGCTCTACAGCTCCAGTACGACAGCTCCAAAAAATTGTTACTTTGTGGAGAAAATGTTTGATTATGCATATAGAATACTATATGTTAACGTCTGTTACGTCTACCCTAGACGAGCCCTTATTCATCTCATTAGTCAGGATGTCACACTATTTCGTTGATAACTCGGTCAACTGTCAGTGGATTACGCTTAAATAAATTTTAACATCATAGCTTCGTTCCTAAGAAGCAAAACAATGAAAAATCTGGCCTAGAAAAAGCAAAATACTCGCGTTTGAGCGAAATGAAAAGTCGAGTACAACGAACCCTTATTCATCCTGCCATTCAGGCTAATGCGTTAAATAGAGCAGACACTGCTCTAACTAATGTGTTCAAACGGGTGGGATGAATAGAGGTGCTGAAATGAATTAGGGAGCTGTCACCCTATAGGGCAAAGACATTGCTTTATGAAAATGTTGAGCAATTTTCTTATTTTTCATGGAAAAACCGCAAAACAATGAATATTTTTCTATTTTCGTCTCAAAACCATGTAGTATTTTTAGCAATAGAACATAACATAGCGTACCTTTGTAAAATCGCTGAAAATGAAAACGTAGCTAATTTTGTGCCAAATGTACAACCTATACGTACTGGGTCATGTGAAAAGTACAAAATCGCTGTAGCGCCGTGTAATCAATGCATGTGATATTATCGTTCATAATGTGTGTAAGCTGCCTTGCATATCTTCAAATAGTTCCGTTCAAGATCAATTTTGGCTTAGTCTTACTTATATTAATTCCCCTACTAATGATGGAAACTTTTTCTTTCTATTCCAGTTACACAGGGCAGTTTTGAATCGGTAAGAATTCCAATGAAGTAGTGCAAAAAATAAAAAGTAGAAAAGAACAATATATGATAATATGGGCTTTTGTAATAAGGCTTTGTTCTTTAGTTTACCCCACGAGCGCAGTTATATGTTTTTTAGTTATTGCTGGAGAGGTCTGTGTGATGTCCCACAAGAAAATGAGTTCTGAATTAAACCGATGAGAAGATAATGAACCAAAACTTGGTTTGGTTGTGCGTTCATCTCCTTTAGTCATTCCAATAAAAATCGAGACCACTGGACTTTGTGCTGCTATTAAAACATTAAAATATGGTGAAGACCAAGCTACTGAGAATTTCCAGTACCACATTACGTGAACGATGTAGCTGTATGTGAAATACTTCAATATCCTTAGATATTATTTTCAGCTTTATACACCGTTCCATCTCGTGCATTGTAGCTCGAATGGAATTTTGCTTGAGGCCAATCCCAATGTTAAAGGGTGTAGCGATCAAAAATTGGTCAACTTCACCTTGACACATTTTTTTCTTCGTATATCAAAAAGTTCTACGCGTCCCTTTTTTAAGGGCGTATGTGTGTATCATCATGTCTACTATTTGATTTTGATATTTGCTCATCAGTTGTGAAAATAGCATCGAAGCAAGGGGAGCAACGGAGCAACCTTTTGCTCGCGTAATGCGAGAATCCGAACTACTCGCACACCAAGTTGGTAAAATTGATGAATGTGACTAATTCATAAGAATAGCCTTAAATCGTTTGTCAACAGCCAGAAAGACTACATTGGGGGAAATCGAAAGCCGGAAGCACCAATGACGAAACCTCTCCTTCGAAGATGTTGCAAGTAACCTTGTAGTGTCGTGTACAATCGTGCATCGAACTAAAAAACGAGCCAGACTGTCAACTTACAAGAAGGTGGCGACTCTAAATCGTGACGATAAGCAAAACAAGGTGGCCAGAGCACGATCGAGATGCTGTATGTGAAGCTACTGACGAAGTTTGATGACGTAACCTACGTCAATTCAGCCTTCAAACAGCTTTCTGGTCAGGTCTATTATACGTCGACTGGAAGAGTAACCACGGGAGAGATTATAAAACACATTGAACTGTCGAAATTTGCAAAGAAATATCTCGTGTGGCAGGCAATTTGTTCCTGTGGCTTGAAGAGCGACATTTACATCGCAACCGGGACCATGAGCCAGTTAATTTATGTGCAGAAGTACCTAGAAAATCGTCGATTGTCTTATGTCAAGCAGCACAATTGTTCCGTTTTGTTTTGGAGAAATTTGGCATTCTGCCAATACAGAAAATAGGCCGTGAAGATGTTTGCTGCGAACAAAGCGCAGGTGGTGCCCAAGAATGCGAGCTCTCCAAACACGCTAGAGCATCGCCCATTAGAAAAATATTGGATAATTGCCACGCGAAACCATACATATACACTGATCTTATATATAAAACTTCACATTTAAGTAATTTTTGTCTAACTTTTCAGAAAGTAATTATTTTATTTAATTAACCATCGTCCACGCGTCTCCTCAAAGAAACGCAGTATTAACCGTTATGTGTCCGACGCGGTACCCGGGTACCTTTTTAGGTTTCAATTAATGAAATTCTCATGTTTTATCCATAGCTGGAAATTGAAACTTTGTGACATCTTAGAACTTCACTAAGTTTAGCTTTTGGTTTATAATATTGTTGATATAGTAAGAGGGGGAGTGAGGAGGGGTTCCTGAATTTTTTTACTACGGCCGACGTGGGTACCCGGATACCCACAAAACTGAAATGCCAATAACTAAGGTAATTTTTAACCGTTTTTGATACTTTTAAGTGTTTTGGATTCAGGAACTCATTCACTTTTAGACTTGGTGAAAATGAATATGGTTACTTGATTCGGTTCCCGGGAATCCGGATTTCCGGAAGCTTTTTCTGGTGTTGGTATACTGTTTGTGAATTTCAATGAAATACTAGCAATATGGGTATCAAAATTCTTGGAATTGCATCAGTAGCCTGTATCTCGCGGTTTTGGAACCATTTGGTGATTTGACCCCGGAACGGACATTCCGGAGCAGGTTCCTGTGGGGTCGTGAGTGGCCATTCCATTCCAATTCCACTTTTTAAATTGCCATAGGGTCCCGTAACAATAAATAACAGACTTCCGAGACAATTTGAAGAGTTTTGATACTCATACTGCTAGGACATTATTAAAATTTGCAAATCATACCCTAGCACTGGAACACTACTCCGGAAAATCCGGATTGCCAAGAACCAGATTTGCTCATCCAGTTCTATTTTACAGAATCAAAAAGTGGACGAGTTTCTGAATCCAAAACATCAAAAAGTGTCCAAATCGGTTAAGGCACACCATAGCTATGACCATTTCAATTTGTGGGTACCCGGGCCTGTTAAAGGTGTTTTTTTGTTGGACACATAACTGTTAAATTCAGCGTTATAAAACAATCACAAACATTACAACAAACATGATGTTAAGCTTGACTCGATATTACGTCCAGACATATTTAGTACTGCATCCTTTGAAAAATTACGAATATTCTCCGGAAAATTGTTTAAAAGTAGGAAAATTTCAAAACTGTTTTGGTACGTTTTGTCTCCAAGTACAAAAATGCATCTAAAGTGCAACTCGAACAAAACTGAATGCTTATTTTTGTGCTGGTTAGCTTTTGAGTGAAGTACGCACAATTTTTCGAAAAATATTGAATATTTCCCGGAAAATGTTTAAACACTGGACAATTTCAAAAATTCTTTGGTACGTTTCACAAATATGCATCTAAAGTGCAGCTGAAAAGAAAGTCAATGAGTGCTATTGGCATTACACAGCCGTTCAAAACAGCATTTCAAGGTACTTAATTCATTGGAGTCAAAACTCTCCATACTAGCGAATTTTCATTTTTTACAATGTTTGAGTGTATAAAAAGCGTCATCTTTTTGTAATATTATTTTTGAAAAATGGTCGAATTTAACTTTTTAGCGGACCACTTCAAAGTCAACTGTGGCTTATTGGGAAGTTCACACAAACGCTCATTCCTAGGTTATTAGAGTGAGGGGCGTATTCATAGCGCCTTGACCCCTGTAATAAATAGCAAGAAACAATAAGAAATAGAGAGCGGTTTAATGCACTTGTCTGAGTCGAAGACATCCTGTCCAAAAGATTCAGAGCTCAGTACCGATCGAACAGTATGAGATTCTCAAACTCTTTTCTCTTTTGGACCGCCTATCTTCGATACTCTAGTATAGATGATATCCAACTTACCTTGATCCCTTAACGATAAAAAAGTGGACGTATTCCAATCTGGAGTATACGCATAGACGACCTGTGGACCAGAATTTCCTCCCCGAAACAAAAAATGACAATTACCATTCGTTTACATTGACTTTGGCAACAATATGGTATCGGAAAAGTTTTTCTCAAGGCCGACTAGTAGTAATTTCCGCTGTTTGTTGATTAATATGGCTTGTCAAGTTATATATCCAGTAAACTAACAAAGGGATTAGCATAATTAGTATTGGTTCTGCTCTAGCAAATTTGTTATAATACATTGTGGCATTGTGGCGGTTGAGGCATTGGGCAATACTGCCTCCATCATATTCCTCGGTAAAGTCTCCTCCCGGTTTAGCCAATACCTTTCTTTGATAGAAAATTATCTTTATTCTGGGGTCAATTTTCTATGAAGCCAATACCTCTCCCATGCCTTTGAATAAAATACATGGCAGTTGATCGTTGTCAGCGACCTTATTGTTCCTTAGCTATCCCATCTTCTCATGTATCTTGGGTGGATCTCTTGCTAAGAAACTATCGTCGGCTCCATGGATCGCCAATAAACCGACAACGCCCGAGTCTAAAATTATGGAATGTTTGATTCCTACTTTGGTCGAGTTTATTCATTACGCTATGAAGGAAAGTGATCATTATCGCCTCTTCAATTGTAGCAGTTTCTTATAAAATTTTTGTTATCGCACGGTGTTACACCGGTGTAGTCTTGAAAAAGAGACAGACTGATAACATCCAACCCAAGTTTGAGTGAGTTTATCACCGATTACACCGGAGTAATTCAATGTCAAAAACGAAAATATCACTAGAATATCCTTATAGTAAAGTGACCAGACGTCCCGAATCAGGCGCGATAGTCCCGGATTTCAATATCTTATTCCGCATGGTAAAACGTCCCGGAAAGCAAAATGTAGATTTTCATTCCAAAATACCCGTATTGCAGTCATATTGTTCAAACCACTTATAAAAGTTTTGAGTTATGCTGTCTCTGAGATTCGTGAGGAATGTGCAAATGGAGCCAATTTATTCTGATTATCATGGTGCCCTTTTGGCCTTCTAATGTGAGCTAGGTCATGAATCCTTATGAATAGTTTCTCGGTCTTACACAAGTTGTGCAATATGTGGGAAACGCACATCGTAAATATGCTTTTTGAGCACGACCCGAATTCATCCTGAAAACGACTAGTCACTTTACCTAAGCGTATTGTAATAAATTTTGGTAATCAATAACAGCGAACAATTTTGAGCGAACGGGGTTTAGAAAATAAAGCAAAGCACTGGTCAGAACATAAAATCGCTCTTGTAAAAAAATTGTTTGGGATTCGTCCATTCGACTGCCATCCATTGCTCCTGGTACACACATAACAAACTAATGTATGGAGGAAGTAGAGCTTTTTTTCGCGAAAAAATATAACTTTTACTGATCGCATATTACAAAAACGAATTGAAACTCTATTGTATTCTGATCGAACATATCTTGACTACACCAAAAACATAATAATAATATTTCAATATATTTATATGGAAGATGCTAACAATTTACCGAAATATTAACTACACCTCTAGTAATTGTGCATGTAATAGACATTAGATGAGTTTAACGCATAAGAGGACCTTTTCAAATATAGGCCAGAATTTTGTTTACTATGAGAAATCGAACATCAAAGCAACCAACAGTGTTCCTAGACTATTATCTTTCAAAGTATTTTTCGTTGAAGTGGTCCCTTAATCGAAAGAAATAGCCCTTAGCCATCTTCGATAAACTAGTAGAGGAGAGTATTTTAAATTTTTTTTTAGAATAAATGTTGTCTCTGTCACTTACAGGTATCGTGTTTTGAGACGTTTTCTATAATGAAATTTTAAATTCTTATTTTTACTTATAACTTGTTTGTTCCTGATTTTTTTTGTTAACAATATTCAAAGATATTTTTATTATTACAAATTACGCAACCTTCCTAGAGATACCAAATAGCTGTTCATTTGTTCACGCTTGTCATGTAAAGATTTTTTAAAACTGCACGATTTCCAGTTTTTTTAAAATAATGAACAAACTAGAACAGATTTATCAATTTTTAGCCTCGTTCTACAACAACACACGAAAAATAGGGTCGCGATTTCTTGTTTGAGACAAACTTACGATTTTCATAAATTGTTACATGTGCTGCGCACAGATTTCAAAAAAGATTACCTGGCATCCCTGCATTTGCTCTTCAGTTGTGAAAAGGGCATCAAAGCAAGATGCTCGCGCATCGCGAAAATCGAACTCGCATGCCAAGTTGGCAAAATTGTTGAGTGTGGCAGCTGTCATCAACATAATAAGTGTTCGGGAAACTGGATCGGGAGGAAATCTGCTCCCTCCATATGGTCAAGGCTCCGAAAATGGCAACCACAGGCGAAATTTTTTTTCATCAAATTTTGCGTCAAACTGTTTGTTTTTCGTATGCATATAACCACTAATATTAAAAAATATGAAAGGAGATCCCAGAAAAAAATTCCATGTCTGTCATTTATAAAAGTTTGTTGCTGCTACTTGCATGATCTGAAAATGACTAAAATACCGTAAGGAGATAAAAAGGTAAACAAAATCCATATTTTCAACTTTTTGCTTGCAACTGCATTTTTCCATCGTAGTCTAATTTAAATTTCATGATATTGCTTGAAAAATTTAGATGAATATGGATTATTGCTTACTTTCAGTTGTGAAGTAATGGAAGCCAAATAACTTGTAACGTGACAGATCAAAAATTCGAAAAAGTTTTGTGGACCACACCAATAGCATGCATACAATGTCTAACCTGCATTTTTTCTTACTACTTTGAGTCTAATTTTTGAAACTGTATTGTGAATACCTTAAAGTTTTATTCATTTTTGAGAAAACACAGTTAACCTTATGTAACGTGACAGATGTTTTCTGCTGTAAAGCAATTCCATCAAGTTTGATTCAATTACGTCAAGAATGGTGACCTTCTTTGATTCTGATGAAACCTTTTACGTTGCATCTACATGGGAAACTAAATATTTTGCAATATTAAACAAACAATTTTTATTCAAGAGTAATATCTAAAAAGGGCTTATGAGATCTTGAATGCACTACTTTCAATATATATTGTTCGAAAATCCCCATTTGTGCAGTAAAACTATATGATAGCGAGTTCTAGGGAATTTATTCTTTTGTGTGAATATTTTTTTGGTGAAATTTTTCAAAATAAAAACCACAAGGCAATGTTAAAAAATACAACAAAAATGTTAAAAATACAAATATATTTTGTAAAAAAACAACAAAAAAAATACAATTAAAGAAAAACAATGATTTTTTTTGTTGACGAAAGCCTAAAAACTGAAGAAACTGGAATTGCACTATTAGGTAGTTATTAGTAAGAAAGCATTTTTAACTGCAAGTATTCTTCCAAATTTCTTAGTATTTGCCAGTCATAAATTTCTTATACAATATTAAAACTAAATATAATTTCGAAACAAAATGCTCTTAACAAAAATTTTCCGAAACATTTTGATTTTTTTTCAATATCTGGTAGTGAAAATTCGCCCTTTTAATAAAAAAACTTATTAAAATATAATTGCATCGTAGAGAAAACAACAATAAAAAGTTTTGACATATTTCAAAAATTCTTTTAATTTTGAATTTTTATTCAATTTTTTTAAAATAATTTAGTTACAGAATGTATTTCAAAATGGTTTTTCAATTCAAAATGCTCATGAAAAATTATCCTTCAGAATGCAGATGTTTTTAAGTTATTTTAGATTTTCTTTCGACATAATATGTTTCGATCTTTTCAAAAGCTATTCACGTTTGTTCATCAAAACCAATATGTTTTTCAAAATTAACATGAAATTTCCCGTTAATACTCAGTTCCTAGATTAAGTATGATTTGTGTACCATTGTCTTGATATCCTTGCTTCAATAAAAATGCAGAACTGTAACGTGACAGATTCTGGTTGTAGCGTGACAGATCATTGAGAGTACTCCATGAAATCGAAAACAAAGTTTTTCTTCATGAAAACTATATTTAAAACTCTTCCTTGTTTTCTAAGCTTCAACTTAAAACTGTGTTCATGCAAATTTAGGGGCAACAGAACAGACTTTTTCTATTTAGTCGGGCAACCTCCAAACTAACTGCGAAAATTGTGTAACGTGACGTATCAAAATGACAATCAAGTGAAAACGGTTCATGATAGAAAAAAACTTTCTGTAGAAAAAATGTGCGGTTTAGTGACATTAATAATGTGCATTTGTGATAGAATCTGGTTTTATCGTTTTTGCTGACTTATCTTATGAAATATGCGTAAAAATGAAACGTGACATACAGAAGCCTTGTCCATATAACGTCATAAACAAGTCGGATGTCACGTCTGTGGCTTTGGCGAAATTATTCAATGGTCCAACTAGCGGAGATCCAACTAAAAAGCGGCCCAGTTAAAAAGTGACCAACCGGCGAATCGTAATCCATTTGTCGCATGTTCGAGCTGCAACCAGAAATGATTCTCAGTATCAGTAGTATCGTATCATCATCTCTGCAATTTACACGTTTCCTTATTCAAGGGACTAAATAAAGTACTTCCTTGTTTTCGTGTCACAGGAACAGATGGATTGTCTAAACATATTTTTTTTTCGCAAACTTATCCGCTAAAAATAGATTTCAACGTCTATCAAGATGCATCCATCGAGTTCTATCGGCACCCGGTACCATAGCTTACAAGGCTAGGCTCTGATCACAGTTTGGTGTTGAGTCTTCGGTTGGGTTGTTTACTTGAACCTTTCCCGGAAACGGATTCGCCGAACAATACAGTGGTTAGTATCTATTTTTTCGCCTAATCTGAATCCGAGATGTTGGGACCAGGCTTGACCTTCACCCGGAGATGACGATAAACGGTTCCACTGCTCATCTGCTCGATGTCGTCAATTTCCCATTCCGCACTGTTCAAGTGGCGTGAGGTGCGAAAAATATTCCCTTCCAAGTGCGTGTGCATGATATTCCTTTTCATTATATATTTCTATCTTCTCTATAGTAATGCTGCTATTAATGGAAAAAGTTTTTTGTCCTTGTTGTCGGCATTGCGTTTTCTTGGGTGATTTGCCTATTTAAAACTTATTAGACTAGGGTATTGCTATTAATATCTTTGTTTGCCTTAGTTTAGTGCGATGAGCATTCAAATCGAGTGCCCGACTTCTCGTCCTACCATTTGATCAAATCGATAGGATAAAAATGGGTTCAATTTACTATATATGTTTTGAGACCAGCTATTTTTGCCGATTTGAATAAATATGAACTTGAACAAGCAATTTATGTCTGTCTATAGAAAATCCTGTTGAAATCTTTGGGTCTGTAAGCTTTGCTTGTTCTTGGTAAGTGATATAAAGAAAGTTCCAAAATCCCAAAAACTATGAAAGGTTACTGATTTTCCTCATGTTCTCCTCTATCAAATGCCACAATGAATAAAAGAGTTGCTGATTTTCAGTCAGCAAAATCGACTCTTTACTCGCCATCAAATGGCCAACGAATCGCTCACTTTGTTCGGGCAATCGTTCGCGTGGAATTCTTTGAATTTCTAAACCCCTGTAGCTTTTTTTTTTTGTCGCGATGTCTTCTCCACCAGACCAGATCATTGATTGCGAACGGTTGGTTCATAAATGGAGATATTTTCAGGATTGAGCTTTCACCCGGCACCCATCTCAGCGGAGGGACAGGAGACAATCGTTCCTTTTGTGTGAGCGTCTGGCGTTGAAATTTGCTATCATCCCCTTAGTTATTGTCAGGCTTAGTTGAAAATCGACGGAATAATAGAGGTCGCTACAGGATCAGTCTGAATATGCTGGAACGAAGCAAACTAAAAGAGACAAATTAAAAATCAAAGAAGTTTTTCCGCTTACCAGTGAAAGCAAAGAACTAAACCAGCATAATAACCGGTTCTGGTTTCCGAGTAGGAAGATAGACGCTTGGAAAGCAGTGTTTTATTCGCCTGCATAGTTTCTGTATTGTCAAGCACGGTTCTAATTAAACGAAACTATTCACTAATTAAAAATAATTATTTGCGTCTTTCGCTCTGTGTACGGGAAAATCTCTGTACCGGTCAATCATTTATTATATAGCTTAGTTTTTCCACTGTTAATTTAATTTACGATTAATTCCATTTGGCGATATCATAAGTTTTAATTTAAATTTAGGAACTTTTGAGCTTTGCCTCTCATTTGTGAATCGTACTTATGTAGATCAGTTGAACTCCTTCGTCAAATTATGTAATTTTTAGTAATTTGAGGTGCACCTAACTATAAATTCTTGACAGACTAAAGATTACGGCGTATAAGGCAAAAGTTACAATTCTGTTTAATGAAAAATTCCGGACAAATATTTCAGTTATAATATCGAATCTTGGCATTTCATATAAATCGGACGAATAGATTCAAAAAAATAATCTAACATTTGAAATACAGTCCTTGCGTTAGTTAATCTTTTAAAATAAAACCACAACTGTAACGATTCAATGAAAATCGCAATCTTATTTTGAATCATGTACAAATAGAATCTTCGCGAAAGATTACTACCCAAATGAAAACTAATCAAACGAATTGTAATGGTACAGAATAGTAAAGATGTCTTCATTTTTCGGACCTATACAATCTCTCAATGCAGTAAATCGATACACGTTTTATTGTCGATATACTTGTTTCCAGCCTTGTTGACATAGCTCGTAATTCAGCGAGTAAAGGGTTCGTTCGTCGTAACCATAAAATAACCAATTCAGTCACATTCTCTCCTTCCAGGACGTGGTCAATAAACTTGATGAACGTTTGACATAATGTTCATTCACGGCCATTGTGTTCGAGGTAAAGTGTATGCTTTGGTTGTCTTGTTACGAAAAATTATTCAGCTTATTTATTTATATCGTAACATAGGTTTGAAAATTTGTGATAATAAAATGTATGGTCCAAAAAAAATGGTGCTGTGGAGTAACCTGACGTTATATTTTGACAGATTTCGTCTCATCAAACAATAATTATTAGTATGCAAAACTAAATACAGAGATAGATAGTATGGGAAAGATTTACAGGGCGGCAGTGTTGAAGTGATGCACTTAAAAAATTTCAAGAATTTCAAACCGGATTTTTTCTTTTTTTATCTAAGTGCAATAACATGTAAACGTAGTGAAGTTACAAAGTATTTAATTTTTAATTTTGTTTGTTTGTTTTATTTATGTGACTTTAAATTGTTTATTCATTCGTCACGTAATTAGTTTTTAATGTATTTTGCCCTTGTACTTTATAACGGCTCGTAAACGGGTTTCTAAATTATTGTAAGCTGCACGCTCTACATCGTTCGATATTTCATCCCAAAGCTCAACTAAATTTGACAAAACATAGATAATTTACATCCTCAAACTCCCGGACTCCCGGACCGATGAGTCGACTAGGGAGATCAGGGTAATATTGCACATTCTCCGCCTCGTCGATGTTTTAGCATTTTTTCCTTCCTTCTGTTTTTTTTTGGGTGTTTACCGTTATTCGGCTAGCAGAGCAGTGAAGCAGCAGTAATTCTTTTCTAGTAAGCCGCCTGTATACCGCTATATATACAAGTTAAGTAGCGCTATAATATAACATTTCCCATTTTCTGTACTACCAACCTGCACTGGACAATAGGCCCGTGCCAAGATGACTTTCCCTGATAATGATTTGCCTCAAGGTGAGATGGATGGAAAAACAAAATCGTCCTCTCGGCTGAAATTGTACTCACTCTCCGCAACTTGGCCATTTGTGAACTTTTCCGGACCAAAGACAAGAAATGTTTAAATCTATTGCAGCTTTCTCGAGCTCTGACCGAGAGCTCTGACCGAGCAATATTCGGCGGTGACAGAAATATCGAAAATTTGCTCCCCCGTAAGCTTCGGGTGGTGGTAAATAGTTTGAAGCAGGCAAACGACATTGCTAGCTACGGACCTTTTACGAAGAAGTGTACCATGAAATCAGGTTGAATGTGACGGGGTCGTCTGCGATTCGGTTTGAATTGTGCGGATCTGATGACACAGGGGGTTGGTTGTTTTAAAGACCCCTATGCTCCTGTCTGTGAAGACGTTTGCATTCAGCATCAGTCGCAGCTGACGGGAAGAGAACCTACCTTCATTTCAGATTCCTATTGGGTGATCTTTGCCGGTACTGCTCTAAGTAACTACCTCCTCCTTGATAAGGTTCGTTTATCTGTTCGCTTTTTGCTGCCACAGCAACTGCACAAATTGGGAGCAACTGGGACAAAAACCTAAAGAGATCCCATTGCAGCTAGAAGGTTCGTTGTGGGAAATGTAGTGGAAATCATGTGGATGATTGCTGTGGAAGAGATGTTGAAAAGTGTCTCTACTGCCCACATGATCGATCGACATGCCCCGCGTACAAACAGCACGTGGTGAAACTTAAGCGTTCCTTTCAGGGACGTTCTAAGCGCTGCTGTGCCTAGAAGCAATAGAAAAAGGAGGAACATCTCTGCTCCCACTTGTGGGTGTATATGATCCGGGATTCCACGGGTCTCTTGTGTCGAAGAATACAGTTGAATCAGAAGTATCAAAGAAAGGGACACGGTCGGGATTATATGAAGAAGGATTGATGCTCTGTGCCATGTAGTCGAAGTACAAGGACATAAAACGGGTTTCAGAATTAAGCTCGACGAGCCTCTCGCAGTTTTCAATCACCAGCGGGTTCAAGATATCGCATCGGATGAGCAATCGATATGAGAGTTCCCATAATCGATTTTTCAGCGGTAGAACGCCCGCCAGCACTTCGAGGCTCATCGTATGGGTCGAGTGCATGCAACCTAAGGCAATGCGCAAGCAACGATACTGGATTCTCTCCAGTTTGACGAAGTGTAAGTTTGCAGCGGAGCGGAAACAGAAACACCCGTACTCCATCACCGACAATATCGTTGTTTGGTACAACCTGATCAGGTCTCCTGTGTGGGCACTAGAGTGCCCAGAAAAATAACGAATTTTTGAAAACTCAATCGGCCCACCCCTAAGTCGATTCCTAGTCTCACCAGGAGTACTTGCTCCAAATTTGAAGCGAATCGGACAAGTATGGGATTTTTCGACAATTTACATGGAGAAAACCCGCTAACTCGCATTTTCGCCGATAGGTGGCACTATATGCATCGTATTATCACTGTAAGTGAAAATAAGAAAAATAATTTAATTGCCTACAACTTTGTCGAAGACTGTTAGTCAATCCGGCTTTGGTAAAAGAAGTTATTAAACTTTTAACGAAGTGATGTCTGAGTCAGTTTTGCATGGGGCCTAGCAGCGCCTAGTTGTGGATCGGTACTCGATTACCACCAACTATACATTTTTGTGAGATAATGGTTACATTTAGCTGAATAGTATATTCACAAGAATTGTAGTACATAATACGAGTTATGTTTTGGTTAGAAAATTTTAGTTCCACCTGTAACCGCATAGAGGGCGCCACCACTAACTTTTCATAAAAGTGAGATAGAATATCGAGATGTTCAGAAGAATTATTTAAAAATGCTTGCTCTACAACTTTGTGGAAGACACCTAATCTCTATCTCTTTCCGTTAAAAAGTTAGTGTTGGCGCCCTCTATGCGGTAAAATGTGGAACTAAAATTTTCTAACCAAAACATGACTCGTATTACTTACTATAAATCTTCCGAACATACTATTGCCCTAAACCTAACCAATATACCACAAAAATGTTTTGTTCGTGCGAATCAAGTACTGATCCACAATCATGCACTGCTAGGCCCTATACAAAACTGACTCAGACATCATGAAATGATAGGGGTCATTTTTTTCCTGTCACTCTAGTGGGCACCCCACCATGTTCCAGTTATTGTCCGAAGAAAACGGATCCTTGGTTGGCACTTCTATTTCAGATACCTAATGTGACATCCCCAAGTACCTTTAGAGTCGAATCAGACCTCGAGATATTTAAATGTGAAAACCTGATTGATCGTTACACCCATTAATTAATAGAAATCAAGAAACTTGTTAAATAAGTTCAACAAGCGCCTTTTTACCGTGTCAGGCAGATTCTTCAGCAAATTGAATTTGATTTTGCCTAATTCTGGGGCGTTATTGTTGCATGGCAAGAGAGCAAGTGAGAATTCCACCATCGAAAACGATGTTTCGTTCGCGCTATCGTGTCGTTTTCTGTACCGGGACAGAGTTCGGACAGATCGTCTTGGCGAAAGCGAATATCCAACGGTTTGAATATTCTACGTTCTCGTTGGTACTGTTTCGGTTACGCATATGTTGAGCCGTACCCCAAAGAGAGCTCATCGGTGTTTCTCTCGTTAACCCGGCGACGAACCGGCGCCAATAACTGCGTTTTTAGGCTTTCATTAAACTTTTCATTCGCCTTTCTAATGACGCGTACTATTGATAGCTAGCGGGTAACCCGTCTTCCCAGAAGGGCTGTGGACTTCTCCGCGTACAGCTCTGAGCACTCTTTGTCCCACCACAGTATGGGAGATCGTCCTTGGGTATTCGCGCCCAGTACTGGTTTAGTTTGAGCTTGATTCGCGCTGTCGAGAATCAAGCCATCCAAAAACCTGTACCCTTCCTCCGGAGGAAGTTCTTGAGTGGATTCGATTTTAACGGATATCGCGGTCGCGTACCTCTTCAAATCAATGTTCCGTGTGAGGTCATACGAGATATTAATTGTTTCTAATGATCTTAAACCGTTAGCAATTGAAATCACGATAGGCAAATGATCGCTACCGTGGGGATCAGGGATCACCTTCCACCTGCAATCTAACTGTAGCGATGTCGAGCATAGCGATAAGTCCAACGCGCTTGCGCAGAAAGGACAGATGGAGAAGCATTCTTTAGCACTTCTGCATAAGAGCGCCTGGAGCGTTCCTTAAGGGAGCGTTTAATTTTATCCCCGCGCTGTTTGTACGCAGGGCATGATTGAAGAGCATGCGAAGGGCGCAGTAAATACACTTTTCAGTTTGATTGCCGCAAGAGTCATCCTCATGCTCTCCCTCGCATTTGCCGCATCGGTCCTTAAAGCAGCCAACCCCGTGCTCCAATAGTTCTTTGCATTTCAGGCTCGGTTCGGACACTACCTCATCGATTTTTACGGTCATAGCAGGCACGTACGCCTTAAATTCCAGCGTAAAGCGCTCAAAGCAAGCAATCGCGTTTGCCTGGCCGAAATCATTCACTAGAACACGTATCTTGTTTGCCCGAACACGTGTTATCTGAGTTACAGCCGGGTAGTCAGCAGTTAGATCCCGAGAAAGTTTTAACATATTAACCGGTTTCTCTCCGGTCCGAAAATATACCACCCATGGCCCAGAGGAATCCTGTGGGTACTGCTTTATACGGGAAGCAATGCGAGTGTTAGTGGGATCAGGGACTTCCATGATAACATCAGATGGTATTTCGCCCTCGGCCATTTAAGCACGAGGGCAGAGCGTTATATAAACGGGGATGTGTCTTATTATTTGATTACAAGGTAGAGTAAAAGCAGGTAAAAGGAAAGAAAGCAAACGAGGGAAAAAAGAAACAAAACTTATCTGTATCAAAGTCGATTGTTCCGCATCAGCGAAAACAATGTACTGGGTTTACTACCGGCACCAGTAGAACGGCAGCTAACGAACGAACAAAGGATGACCTTCACTCACTGAAACTTACACACCGAACACCACTGTGAAGTATAACGATCTGTTCCGTTCAGAGGTTGGGAAACGTATGATGCTCTATGTTATTTATTATGGGAGCGTTTATTGAAGCATCTTGATTATAAAAATGCCAAAAATGAAATAAAACCTTCACGGAGCTTATCTCTGTAACTTTCACTTCGTGACACAAATGGTTGATATATGATTTTGAGCTACCAGCCCCCTCGACTTTCAAATTGTCGGATGTTGCTCAATTTAAATCGGAATCATTTCAAGCTTTAATAAGTGTAGTATTACTTTATATTGAACAAACAATCCTGGGTTTTTGTCTTCAATATTAAAAATGAAAAAAAATGCATTTTTCTGTCCTCCTGTAAAAAATTGGAAATGGCGAGTATACGACTTTGTGTATCCTTAAATTATCCTTAAATTTTGGAATGCACAAAATGGTAATGAATTTTTATTGTTTCCATTGCCTATTTTCCATATATTTTCGCATACAAACTTCAAAATTCTTGTGAGTAAACCGATCAAGTTCATATTTGGCATAAAGGTTATGGAGCCAATCACCCTTAGATGTAGCGTTGTTCCCAAAAAAGTCGATTTTTTATATGTTCAGATCAGCAAGTACGTTTAATATCGCACTATGTATTCGAACTCGATTCATTAGCACTTTCTTTAGTCGAATATGTTCAATAGCCTCATCTCACTCTACGGAAAATTCGTGTATGACATGCACTCCTTATCTTTTGTCATAGCAATACAATACGCAAAATGATTATTAGCACTGGCACTTTTGCTAGTTACAATATGTCTCATAAAAAATCAACAAGCTTTACTCTACTTTCCAAAATGATTGTTTCTAGAATGCTACTGAAACAAGTCAAATAGACCAATATTTTTTGTTTCGATTATATAGACTTAGGAACTTTTTTTGTGGTAGCCTTATGAGCATTGGGAACTGAGTCCAAGGCGAGCCGTGTGCAACCCCCTTGTCAGCCCTTATTAATTATTTTATGTATCCACTTGCTACTAGCTCTTGGCGGTCTTTTACCAACCGAGACATAGCGTATTTCGAGACAAAAGTTTTTTTTATCGAACATATTGTACACACCAGCAAGCCATTTCTTTTCCGGCATGACTTCCGCCAGATGGCGAGACTTTTGTCTGAGACAGCTTTTTTTTCTCTTTCGACGTGTCCTTTATTTGATATCTTATCAGATTGGGCTGTTTTTGGAAGCGGAAATTGAGCTAGGCTTGTTCGATTGTTGTGATCTGTATGATACTCTCCCTACCGGAAATAATAGATGTAAAGGCAAACAGTGTTGTCACCAATGCAAATAGGGTAAAGTGCCTATTTTCACCATACTAAGGAGGGTGCCTCACTGATTCATTAATTACTCGGTCTACAAACAATGGAATGCATACTAATTGGCATCAACAGCTTTGCTTCGTTGTATAGAACCAAGATAATAACACACATGCGCTAAAAATAGTGAAATTCTCGTGTTTGAGCTCAACGAAAACACGAATCGAGTGCCCCTATTGTTGCACTACCATTTGACTCAATGCGTTGAACAAAGATGGCAGACACTGCTCTAACCAACGGCTTCAAATGGGTAGGGTGATAATAGAAACATAGCAATATTTGGCTCATCACCCTACTGTATGAATATTCAAACTAAAATGTCGAAAGTTTCCGTCGACAAGGACATATGTGTGTCGCTTCGATGGCTCGCTCCATCGTATGACAAATCTAAAACAAGAAAACACCACCAAGCGTCATCCATTGAATTTTATGCTTTCGTTTATTTCGTAATAACTCATGTAGTTGAAGCGGTGCTTTTACCAACATTGCAGAAATGTGTCCAGTTACTTTGACTTTAGTCGATTGTATTTTTTTCCGAAAGTTCCAAACAAATAAAACTCATTTTATGACTGTTTCATGCGGAGAAAGAACATCGACTTTTTGTTATTACGCAGCAGTTTGTGCATTACGACGAACATGTCCCGTCATTCAAATGCTCAACCCGAATAACACTTGGAACAGTGTGTCACGCTGACGTGGCGCAAACTTGAGTGACACACTGATCCGGGATGCGGTGACTGTGTGAATGATTATTTTCACTAGCGATAAAAGAAGAGGTTTTGAAGCTTTTTATTTTTTTCTCTTCTTGAGGTTAGAGTGTCTGTTCCTAAACAATGGAAGATTATTAGTTTTTTACAGAATTAATTTTGTAAACAAATCGGAAAGAAAGTATCAAGGAACTACGTTTGGTTAGCCTCGAATGTCGACTATGAAGCGAAATGAACTACAAGAGATGTGCCGTCAATGGAGTAGTTAGTTTGCTACTCAAAAAAAACTCTTGCTCGAGCTGGATGCTTTCTTGTGACTTCTCAACTAAACCATTATGTTGCAAGCTCATAAATGTACCAACAATCAACGGTTTGTAAATAACACTGTAAGAAACGTTCCCTTCTTTGTTACATACGGACACGTTGAAAACATGGATAACTGTCACGGCTACCGCATTCCGAGTTAGCCCGAGAAACACGAGAACTAACAAACGATAATGAAATTAACACATTGTTGAACTTACGAATTTCAATCCGATTGGCCAGATGTGTTCCTAGCCCTTGACTGCAGAATACAAACATGGCAAATTCAGCCAATTACAACACTAGATATAAATTGAGGTTTCTGTCCCGTATCGAGTCAACGTAAAGGGTGCCAACCAACCGCGCGCCTCCATCCATTCGGTGTACTGTTACAAAACTCCAATAAATCTTCATTCATTTCTCCAATGATTTCCTCGTGGCAAGTAGTGTCGATTGGAAAGTTTTACCCCCAAAAAATCGAACTGGTGCTCGAACAGGAAAACGACATGGCGCTGAGTGAAAAGTTGTTTATTTCATCTTCGGACTGTGCGACAACACAAGAACAAAGTAACGGGGAAATGAGAATGGAATCCGCGCAAAAATTTCAGCAAATTGTATTTGTATCGGTATATGATGGACAGTCCTTTGCGGAGATAATAAATTTCGCTCATTCATCATGAGATAGCTCAGGGAGCTTGAAATTAATTTTATCGAAAAGAAATATTTAATGGTGTATAGCGACTTCTTCCTGGTCTATCTGACTACGAGTGTCGAAATAGGGTTTTTTGAAGTTGATTTTCACTCCATGATCCTCTCCATGGTATCAGACTAATCATAAATAGTAAATATCAATTCAGTGCAGCAAAATTTCAGTACATTCAATTGAAACTGATTCAACGCAGCCAATCAGTCGGGTATGGGTATAAAATTCATATTAATTTAACACATACCAGTTGCTATTAACCCATTCATGCCCATGTTTGTGGATAAAACGTTTTTAAACAGCAGTAACTTTTGGTTGCGGCAAGATTTTCTCACAAAAACACGTGCGCTAAAAAAGTTAGGCATGAAAGGGTTAAACTGGTATTCAGTTCATGGCTCTTCATTCGATGTTGCTTTCAAATGAGTTGCCGCAGGTCTCAGCTAGGTGGCCATTTTTTCCAAACCACAATCTGCCTTTGTTAAAATCCAAAGAATTCACTATCTTAAATACGTTTATTTAGGCCCAAATGCTTCAGCTTAACGAGGCCGGTAATTCATTTTTTTTTAATTACACATGTTAGTGGGGGAAGGGAAAGCCATATTTAGGAGCGGCTTGCTCCCCTCTTATGTAAGTAAAGCAAAAAGGTAGGAAGTGGGATACATATTGTGTAATTGACATCGTCGTTTGCTGATTGATCATTGTGGCGGATATGCACACTTTGTTGTAGTGTTGTAGTTTCCAGCCTGTAATCGCAGGGGCGAGGGGAGGGTCGATATTCCGGATAATTATTGGCACTCTGATGCTGTCATGATGTTCTCTATATCATCTGCATGTGAGGTATGTCATGATGTTCTGGGTAGCCGGTTATCAAGAAGGGTATGCACCGAAGACTCGTGAAGCAATGCCATATTGTAGATACAGGGATAGGTTGGTGAGATTCTACTGTGAATGAGAGAGGGGAAAATGTATTAAACTTGGACATCAATAGTTTTCAAAAAGATATAGATAAGAAAAATATAGGGGTGATCACGGCTTGCCAGGACGTCCCGGACTGGCACATAGGGTGATCTACCTCGGGTCCGAAGGGAATCTATTAGTTGGGACCTGGCAACACAGTACTCTGCGCACAGCTAAACAACATGCTCGATGTCGTGATAGCCGTTCTCACAAACACAATGATTACTTTCAGCAAGCCCTATACGACGGAGATGCGCGTCAAACGAGTAATGGTTGAACATGATCCTTGACATCGTACGAATAAAGTCCCGGTTCACATCCAACCCCTTAAACCAAGCATTCGTTGATAGCTTCGGGATAATGGAATGTAGCCACCGTCCCAGATGCCCATTGCTCCACGAGGTTTGCCAACTATCGAGCGTCCTCTGACGAGATATACTGAAAAATTCGTTGAAGCAAATTGGTCTTTCGTAAGTGTCGCCTTCTAATGCGCTCACCTTGGCTAAAGAGTCCGCCTTCTCATTGCCCGCAATAGAACAATGTGACGGGACCAAAACCAAGGTAATCTGGTAAGATTTTTCAGATAAAGCACTCAGATATTCTCGTATTTTCCCCAGGAAATACGGTGAGTGCTTTCCAGGCTTCGCCGCACGGATGGCCTCAATGGAGCTGAGACTATCCGAAACGATGAAGTAATGGTCTGAGGGCAGGGTGTCAATGATCCCGAGAGTATACTGAATGGCTGCTAATTCTGCGACGTAAATTGAAGCAGGATCATTGAGTTTGAATGAGGCAGCAAGATTTTCGTTGAAGATACCGAAGCCTGTGGACCCGTCGAGAATTGATCCGTCAGTGTAGAACATTTTGGCGCAGTCGACTTGATGGTATTTGTTATAGAAAATATTTGGGACCACTTGTGGGCGAATATGATCCGCAATTCCACAAATCTCTTCCTTCATGGATGTATCGAAAAATACAGTTGGATCAGAAGTATCTAAGAGATGAGCACGGTTGACGTTATACGTAGATGAATTGATGTTCTGTGCCATGTAATCGAAGTACAAGGACATGAATCGGGTCTGAGAATTAAGCTCGACAAGCCTTTCGCAATTTGCAATCACCAATGGGTTTAGAATATCGCATCGAATGAGCAATCGATATGAGAGGTCCCAGAATCGATTTTTCAGCGGAAGAACGCCCGCCAGCACTTCGAGACTCATCGTATGGGTCGAGTGCATGGAACCCAAGGCAATACGCAAGCAACGATACTGGATTCGCTCCAGTTTGAAGTGTATGTTCGCAGCGAAGCGAAAGCAGAAACATCCGTACTGCAACACTGATAATATCGTTGTTTGGTACAGCCTGATTAGGTCTCCTGGATGGGCACCCCACCATGTTCCAGTTATTGTACGGAAAAAGTTGATCCTTTGTTGGCACTTCTGTTTCAGATACCTAATGTGACATCCCCAGGTACCTTTAGAGTCGAACCATACCCCGAGATATTTGAATGTTGAAGCCTGAGTAATAGTTTGATCCATTAATTGAAGCTGTAGTTGCGCTGGTTCACGCTTTCTAGAAAATACGACTAGCTCAGTTTTCTCCGTGGAGAACTCGATACCCAGCTGGAGAGCCCAAGCAGACAAATTGTCCAAGGTATCTTGCAGTGGTCCTTGCAAGTCGACGGCTTTAGGACCTGTAATAGAGACCACACCGTCATCTGCAAGCTGCCTTAGCGTGCAGGAATTGACAAGACATTCGTGAATGTCATTCACGTAAAAATTGTAGAGGAGAGGGCTTAGACATGAGCCCTGGGGAAGGCCCATGTAGCTAAATCGTGATGTCGATAAATCGTAATGCGAGAAATGCATTTGTTTTTCAGACAACAGGTTTAGCAAAAAGTTATTTAAAATTGGCGAAAGACCATGCTGGTGCAACTTCTCATAAAGAATGTTGATCGAAACTGAATCGAAAGCCCCCTTAATATCCAAGAATACTGATGCCATCTCGTCGCTGTTGTGCTATCTTATGACAAGCGCCATTTTACACATTTCGAGAAAAACGATTTTTAAAGTTTGAGATTGAATATCATGAAACTTATAAATGGTAGAAACAATTCAGAGAAGACAATTGATGCTTCTACCTATTCTGTACTAATCTCTCAAATATTACGAAGATTGGTTGACTATGTTGCGAGTTTTCACTAAAAATATAAACAAAAGTCGCACTCACACGTGCCATAGGTGTGTATTGATGAAAAAATTTGTATGACGTGTCATAATCTTGCATGGAAAATTTTCCAAAGAAAAAATCACCAATTATGAACTTTAATTCATATCTTTGAAGCAAAAAACTCACAATTTCTAATCACTTTTCTTGCTATATTTCAGTAACCAAGCAAAATTTCAAAATTCTGGAAACGCCATCTTGTAGAGATTCGTTAGACGAGTAGTGTGGCATATCTAACTCAGTTTACCCCAAAATGGCGTTTGTCATAAGATAGCACAACAGCGACGATCTGCTCTTTGTTAGCATATGCCATTTGAATTTCTGTTGAGAGCAACGCAAGGCAATCGCTCGTCCCTTTGCCTTTGCGGAAGCCAAATTGTGTATCTGACAGTAAGCCATTTGTTTCGACCCAATTATCGAGGCGAAACAAGATCATTTTTTCGAATAACTTCCGGATACAGGACAGCATTGCAATCGGACGATACGAATTGTGGTCGGAGGCTGGTTTTCCTGGTTTTTGGATGGCGATGACCCTCACCTGTCTCCAGTCATGTGGGACAATGTTACCCTCAAGAAACCTATTAAATAAATTCAACAAGCGTCTTTTGGCAGAGTCTGGCAGATTCTTCAACAAGTTGAATTTGATTCTATCTGGCCCCGGGACTTTATTGTTACATGATAAGAGAGCAAGTGAGAACTCCACCATCGTAAACGGTGTTTCGTTCGCGATACTGTAAGGCGACGCGGCGCGATAGATTTTCTGTACCGGGGCGGAATCCGCACAAACCTTCTTGGTGAAATCGAATATCCAACGCAACGGTTTGAATATTCCACGCTCTCGTTGGTACTATTACGGTTTCGCATACGTCGGGCCGTGCCCCAAAGAGTGCTCATCGATGTTTCTCTTGTTAACCCGTCGACAAACCGGCGCCAGTAACTGCGTTTCTTAGCTTTCATTAAATTTTTCATTCGCTTTTCTAATATCGCGTACACTCGATCACTAGCAACTAACCCGTCGTTTCGGAAGGTTTTATACGCGGCAGCTTTCTCCGCGTACACGTCTGAGCATTCTTTGTCCCACCACGGGTTGGGAGAACGTTTTTGGGTGTTCACGTCGGGTACTCGTTTCGTCTGAGTTTGAATCGCGGTATCGAGAATCGAGTTGGACAAAAACTTATATTCTTCCTCCGGGGGAAGTACCTGTGTTGGATCGAGAGTCTTGGATATCCCAGCAGCGTAGCTCTTCCAATCAATGTTTCGTGTGAGGTCATAGGGAACATTGATTGGTGCCGATGGTCTTGAACCAGTGGTGATTGCAGTTACAATTGGTAAGTGGTCACTACCGTGGGGATCAGATATTACCTTCCACTTGCAATCTAATCGTAGTGATGTCGAGCATAAAGATATGTCCAGTGCACTTGCTTGCACAGGTGGTCCAGGAATCCGTGTCATTTCCCCTGTGTTCAGAATTGTCATATTGAAGTTGTCACAAAGGTCTTGAATTATCGAAGATCGAATATCGTCGTATAGACAGCCCCACCCCGTACCGTGAGAGTTAAAGTCTCCAAGAAGCAGGCGGGGCGAGGGAAGGTGTTCAATCACGTTGGAGAATCTTCGATATCCCATCATGGCCCTAGGAGGAATGTAAATAGAAGCAATGCAAAGATCTTTGCCTTTGATTGTTGTTTGACAAGCGACAACTTCAATGCCTGGCGTCGAAGGGAGGTTGATTCGATTGAAGGAGTAGCACTTTTTTATCCCTAAAAGTACCCCTCCATATGAGTCTTCTCGATCCAAGCGGATAATGGTAAAATCGTGGAAGTTGAGGTTTATATTAGAAGTTAGCCATGTTTCACATAGGGAAAATGCATCACAATGATTGTAATTTAGCAAGTGTTTTAATGAATCAATTTTGGGGATAATACTTCTGCAGTTCCACTGTAAAACAGTGATCAGATCCTTGATTCCGTCTAATAAGTTAGCCATCGAAGGATACGATCGCTGTAAAGAGGGGCCATTGTTCAGTCAACTGTTTTAAAAATGTTCTTACTGTTGGTGGAATAGCAACCAGCAAGCTTTTCAGAGGATCGGTAATGTTGAAAGCTGTGAATATCCAGTCCACAATGTCAGAAAATTTAAGGAATCCCGTTTTAGGTTGAGTTTCTGACTGTAAAATTGGAGCACTTGGGATTTTTGGTGCCCCGGGGAGTGCTGGGAACTCCTGGTTGTATCTCAATTTCCCAAAACCAGGAGGTATTATCTTCGGATTTGTACCAGCACTTCCAGTTTATGATTTTTTTTATTTTGTTCCCTTGTTTGGGACAACCTAGGACCCTTACGAGGAAGTTCAGGTGAGTTTTGATTAGGTCTTTTCCTAGAGTTTCCAAGCGGAGCCAAAGAATGCCCCTCGCAAGGGTCGTTAGAGGCGTTATCGTCAGTTGGCAAGAGAGCGAATGGGTTTTCGGAGATAAGTGGAACAGCTCTTTTAAACATTTCTGCGTAAGAGCGTCTGGAGCGATCTTTGGCGGATCGCTTCAGTTTATCCGCGCGAAGTTTGTACGTTGGGCATGTCAAAAGTGCATGCGGATTCTCCCCACAGTAAACACACTTCTCAGCGGGCCTACTGCAAGTATCATCCCCATGGCGTTCCCCACATTTACCGCACCGTTGCTTGTTGCTACAGTAGGTGGCCGTGTGACCTAGCTGCTTGCAATTGGAACAATTCATGACCCGCGGTACAAACAGGCGTACAGGTAGACGAGCTCCTCCCACTTCAACGTAGCTCGGAAGTGCAGATCCGGCGAAGGTTACGCGAAACGAGTCTGATGGATAGTAATTACCATCTTCGATGGACTTTGAGTGCAATTGCTTGCACTCCAAAATCTTAACTGATTGAAGGTTAGGGTCCTTAAAGCGGCCAGCCCCATCATTCATCAGATCATCGACAGTTAGACCCGCATCACTTACCACACCGTCGATCTCCACATCACGAGAAGGAATGTAGACGCGATACTCCAACGCAAAGAGGCTATTGCTAACGATATCATTGGCCTGTTTCAAGTCAGTAACGACTACGCGCAGTTTATCTGACTGAACCTTTTTAATCTCGGTTACGGTCGAGCAACGTTTTGTCAGCTCCCGTGCAACAGTTATGCTGTTTAACGGTTTATTTTTGGGCCGAAAGTATACTACCCAAGGACAGCGGATCCATCCTGGTAAACCTTGACTCGGGGTCGGGCTGTGAGACATTGGGGGAAAGTGGGGGAAGTGGATCGACCATAACATTATCTATCTCCGAATCAGATATACGTTCCTCTACCCCATAAGATTCGTATTCGGAGGGTGATCCTTCTGTTTGTTCCATTTTGTTGCGGGAGCAACACGCTCGACCGCACTGTTTAACTTAAATCAAAATAAAAAAAATCAAAAGCAACAAAAAGAAAAAATCGATAAGAAAAGTAAAACACGAAACACTTCACCAGTTGGTTCCTGACGAGCTGGTAGGTGAATTGATCCTTCGTTTGTTTTATCCGTCACTCGAGTGACCTTCACACAGTAGAGAGCTGATATAGCTCGTCTAAACAAAGCCGTCTTTCAGGCAAGAAAACTGTTTAGTAACGCACTTCACTGCACTACCTTCACCGATATCGCAGGTAATAATTATCACTCGCGGGACTGTTAGTAATGCTTTACTGCAGCCTCTGCCACAGCAAGCACCTTCGTACTACCGAAAAAACTATACCACACCGGAGAGAACAAAAAGCACTTGTTTCTCGGTACAAAGTTCGGTTACGAATGTATAAAATTATTTGTGACTAAACTACTGATACTAAAGCTTTCATGTCTTCTTTTAAATAAGTTGGCATTAGGGTGACCCTAATTGTTTGTATAATTTGAAGATTATTTTCGTAATTAGGTGAAATAGAGTAATGGAGTGTTCAGCAAATTGTAATAGGGTGTACCCCATTAGGCATATGTAAATTAGGCATAATGGACGTTAGGCCTAAAGACGTTAGGCATAAGTGACGTAAGGCATAATGGACGATTGGCAAAATGGACGATTGGCATGATGAACGATTGGCATAAATTACCATACTGAAGCATCACATAAAGGAATTTATTTTTTGGCGGTGTTCGCCTCGGGTGGTAAGAGCGTGAATGTTTGAACTTTTTGCCTTTCTCCTATAGAAAGATTATGCAATCACTCTGAACATCGTCAACTTAATTTTGTTGACTTGTATAGGTTTTCTGTATTTTAACAGGGGCGTAATTAGGGGAATATGGTGACGGGTACCCCCTCTTCCCCACATCACTCACCACATTTTCCTAAACCGCCCTTCTCTCATCATGTACCTCTCTACCCGAATAAAATTTTCTAGTTCCTCCAGAACAAATTTTCCTGGTGGGTCTGAAAAACCAGTGAAAAATTTGGTTTGAAATGATTTTGAGTTGAGAAACTAATTTAAAATTTCTTGACAAGTTGAAAATTTTGGTGGGGTTCAAACTCCCGAACCCTCCTCCTGGATCCGCCGCTGATTTCAAGTGTTTCAGTGTCGACACATAAGCTGTCGATTCATTGCACGTATGTGTAAATCACACTGAATATGTAATAGACATTTCCACCATTATATTAAACATACCCAGCCATGGAATCGTAGTTTGGATAAATAAGAAAGGCACAATTGCACCACTAGGTGGATTAAAACGGGTTTTTATGCTGTAGAATTACTCTGGAAGTTGATAAAACTCGATCAAAAATGAAGCAAACCGTATGCATGCGGAAAATTCAGCCTGCGTTTATTACTCTACGCACAACCGATAAATTGCACCTAACTAAAATAGATTAAATCTGTTCGTAAAAAAGAGGAGATTTTATGCCTGTTGGAGACAGGTTTTGTATGAAACCTAGCTTCAGGGGGCTTATCCCTACTTCAAGTAAAACAAATATGTAAAACAAAATAATAAAATCAATCCCATTTTTGTTAAGGTACGAATAACGCACATTAACTTAGATTAGTTCTTACATACATGCATGGTGCAATTGTCCAAGAAGACAATATATGTCTTGAAGAACAGTTCATGAACGAAAGAATGATAAATTTGCTGCTTCTATATTGATTATCTCCCATATTATTTAGTTAAATAATCTTATTCTTGAGGCCATTAAAGATAAAACTACGGAAACTGTCTGATACGAAGGAGAGTTTTTTCGTGTATTGTGTAGAGTTACCGAAACAAAAAATGTATCGGCATAACGTAAAATTCTTGCGCTAATGCTGATGCTGTCCATGACACTGCAAGTTTGCATAACTTAATAGCTGCTCGTTATTAGCCTTTATTGTTCAATATTTGAATACAATTGTATTGTATTGCATTGTATCCAATAAGCTTGAAATTGGCTAGAATCAAAACTGTTCACTCAAATGGAGAAATCATTCAGCTCTTTCATGGAAAAATATAAAAGGATTCTACACTTGTAAAAAATAAATATCTTACTTGGTGTTTTCCATTTTCTTTCCTATTCTTTAATAGTCTTATACACTAACAGACATACCAAAGCCCCAATGGTGTTGGTCTTAATAATAAACTTATTACTAACATTCAAGTCATATACACAAATAGTGGTCATACAATAATTCACAAAAACGGTAAAAAAGTCAAATGTGGTTAAAAGATTGATTAAAAAGTCTAGAAAATCGCTGACGCAGAGTTTGTCTAGACACGTTGAAATCGAAAGCTGTAGCAACCTGGTTGAAAATCCTTTGTAGACCAGTGATGGCTCCATGCATACCATAATTAGTGCGTCTGAACGGGTAATCGAAGCATAACGTTGTTGCGTAATGTTCGTGGTGCGACGTTTATATTAATTTATTCTAATATAGCTGGGGCATCTATATGTCCTTGCAAATTGTCGGCGATGAACAAAGCTCTTGCTGTATTCCTTCGAACATAAAGGGGTTCCAGTTGAATCAGCTGACACCGGTTTTCATAACTAGGTAATCGGAGAGGATCTCTCCACGGCAATCTACGGAGCGCGAAACGTAAAAAGCGACGCTGTACGCTTTCAATTCTCTCAACGCCGTTATTGTAGTTTAGGCTCCACACTTCAGGGCAATACACTGAAACCTCCATTTACGAACTTTTTTTTACGTAATATTCGATTTACGTAACTTTTTTTACGAACTAGATTCGAAATAACGAACTCTTTTTTTACGAACAAAGTTCGTAAAAAAAAGTTTAAGGTTGTACACTACCCATGATCGCATAGTTGTCCCGTTTTCTATGGGGTTTCCTATCTTTATGGGACTGATATGCGATCATGGGCAGTACAGTACAGTATGAAGTTTCACGTATTCTTAACGAACTGTTATTAATAAAAGTTGGGTATTTTCGGAATAGGGTTGACGAATACATGACGGAAATCGATGTCTTAAGCCATTTCGTAATCTAAGATGGCGACTTACGGATTAGATAAATTCTCTTTAGCCTCAACAATATAGGTATTTTCGGAATGGGGATGAGGTGTACATGACGGAAATCGATATCTGAAGCTGTTTCGAAATCCAAGATGGCGACTTCCGGTTTCGATAAATTCTATATAACAACAACAATATTTTCGGAATGGGGTTGACGAGTACATGACGAAAATTGATATCTGCAGCTGTTTCGAAATCCAAGATGGCGACTTCCGGTTTCAATAAATTCTCTGTAATCTCGCACTATGGGTATTTTCGGAATGGGGTTGACGAGTACATGACGGAAATCGATGTCTTGAGCCATTGTGTAATCCAAGATGGCGACTTCCGGTTTCGATAAATTATCTATAACCTCAACAATACGGGTATTTTTCTCAACCGGAAGTCGCCATCTTGGATTTCAAAAAGGTTCCAATTGTCCATTTTCATCACATACTGGTCAAGCCCGTTCCAAAAATACCCATATTGTCATGGTTACCGAGAATTTTTCTCAATCGGAAGTCGCCATCTTGGATTTCAAAAAGGTTACATTTGTCCATTTTCATCATCTTCTTGTCAAGCTCGTTCTAAAAATGCCCATATTGTTATGGTTATCGAGAATATGGCTCAACCAACAAATTTTAATAAGAATATGGAACAAACTTTTTTACGAACTAAATCCCAAATAACGAACACTTTTTTAACGAACAAATTCAATTTACGAACCCCCGGCTTGGCTCGTAAATGGAGGTTCCAGTGTATTCTGGGATTGATCGGGACAAAGCGCAGTACAGCGATTTGAGACAATAAACATCTGTAAAATGTTTGGCTATCCTCAAGATGCATCCTAGCGCTCGAGACGCTTTACCGACTGCATAGGAGACGTGTTGTTTAAACGTAAGTTGAGAATCCAGAATCACTCCCAGGTTCTTCACGTGACTAACGCGTTCGGTTTCTGTTTCTAGAAGACGGTACTTAAAATAGATCGAGTCCTTTTCCGTGAAAACGATATTACCGAGCACTTCTTCGGGTTTACATACATACGGTTCATGGTACACCAGTCAGCAAAGGCTTGAAGCTGCTGTTGGAGAAATCTGCAATCTTCAATTGTACGAATTATGCGAAAAAACTTGAGATCATCCGCGAAGGACAATCGGGGAGTCTTCAGAATTAGATGTACATCATTGAAGTATATCAGAAACATCAACGGTCCCAAGTGGCTTCCTTGAGGTATTCCTGGCGTAGAAGTGAATATAGGGCCCTGGTAATCTCCTATGACAACCGCTATCTCTCGGTCTGTGAGGTAAGATCGAAACCACTGCAAAACACTACCATTTATTCCAATTCTATCCATTTTTGCTATTGTGATATCGTGGTTTAGCTTATCAAAAGCGGCAGATAAGTCGGTGTAAACGACGTCAGTTTGAGCGCGACATTCCATACTCTCTATTATGTAGGATGTTAAGCATAACAGGTTCGATGCAGTTGACCACCCGGACGTGAAGCCATGTTGATCGTCACTTAGGTACTGCTTACAGTGAGCCTGAAGAGTTCCATAATCACCAGCTCGAACAACTTCGAGACAGCACTCAATGAAGTTATCCCATGGTAATTATTGACGTCTCGCTTATTGCCCTTTTTATGAACTGGGAACATGTTCGCTGATTTCCAGCAAGATTGGAAAATACCTCTAGTAATAGATGCTCTAAAGATCTGAAGAAGCGGAGCAACCAAAACTTCGATGTGCCTTTTCAGTATCGTGGAAGGAAGTCCGTCGGGTCCCGGATTGAAAGATGACTTAAGTCGAGAGGAAGCTCTGGTAATCAATGTTGCATTAAAATCGATAGCACCCAGAGTGTGACCTACAAGTGGAGCTCTGCTAGCAGCGAGTTCGATTTGCTCAATAGTTAGTGCCTCATCTGTGAATACATTCGCGAATTTTTCCGAGAAAAGTGCACTTATGTCTGGAGATGTAGTAGCTGTGTTGCCATTGAAAGTCATAGACGACGGCAGTCCTGATTACTTGCGCTGGTCGTTCACATATTTCCAGAAACGTTTAGGATGCGACTTGAGATTACGCTGAATATTTTGCTGATATTGATAGAAACAGTGTTGACTGGCTCGTTTGTAGGCATGGTTGAGACTGACGTAATAGTCTCTGAGTGATATTGTGCGATACTTGGTAAATTTCCGCAGGGCAGCTCTCTTTATAGACTTCAGCCGTCGCAGTGTACTCGTTTGCCATGGAGGGCCGGTTTGTCAATGGTGAACATGCCTGTCAATAGCGTACACCAGAACGTTTGAAAAGGTTTGAACTGCGGTTTCGATATCTTCGGGGTCCAGAATATTTTCCCAATTGATTTTGCTGTCTCTCGAAGGTATGCAATTGTATACAGCAAAGCGTAGTTTTTTTCTAACCCGAAAAACGAGAATAAGGTTGAAATCCCTTCAATAAAGAAAGCTTTGCGATTATTTTTATACTTTTTAGTGAAATGTGTCTATCTTCCATTATGCCTAACGTCCGTTATGCCTAACGTCAATTATACCTACCGTTTATATGCCTAACGTATGTATGCCTAACGTCGCGCACCCTTCAGCAAAATTGTAGTACATTGCAACTTCCATTTACGAACCAAACCGGGGGTTCGTAAATCGAATTAGATCACAAAATAAGTGTTCGTTATTTGGGATTTATCTCGTAAAAAAGTTCTCTACACATTCTTACAAAATTTGATTTCGTAATAGCAGTTTATAGAATGAAATGATTAAATAGCTTAAAAACTATTCTGTATCAAATAGGTACGTATGTATGCTTAGTCTAAACAAGTATCAAGTATCTTTCGGTCGTATATGGATGCGGTGGCAGTTCAATGAGGTATTGCGTCCAATTGATATTTATGGTCATCCAAGAACTTTTTGAAGTACAGAACTTAAGATCTATAAGCGTAGTAAGAAATATGTTGATGATTTTTTTCTCTGTATGCTCTTTGAGGTTCATGACATAATGCTCAATATAGTACGAAGTTCAACGGATGTCGAATTGAGGTCGTCTTTGAGCGTAGGTCCAAAGATCTACATGCATAACCACTGTTATTAAACGCAGATAAAATGAGTCGATGAAAATGCAAGTAAAGTGAATCAAGATATTCTCGCCAACTGGCTTGATCAAGTACATGATGGATATTGGATATTTTTGGAACGGGGCCTGACAAGTAGCATGGGGAAATCGACGAGTGACGTCAATTTTAAATCCAAGATGGCGACTTCCGATCGAGCCAAACATTTTAAAACCTTAACAATATGGGTATTTTGAGAACGGGCGCGTAGATGACGGAAATCGACGAGGGGCGGCATTTTGACATTCAAAATGGTGAGTTTATAGAGAGTTTTCTACAGCAGAAGCCACCATTTCGGATTTCTAATTGACCTTAAACATGAATCTCCGGTATGCACCCGGCAGTCCCATTTCAAAAGTACTTATATTGTTGAGGTTTTAGAGTGTTTTCTAAACCGGAAGTCGCAATTTAGAAAAACAAATAGCCTAAAATAATGATTTCCGTCATCTACTCGTAAACCCCATTTCGCTTAAATCAGAATTTTATTAGTAATAGTTAGCTGAGAATATCTCAAATTGTGTACAACGTCACACCAAATACAAATTAAATACGCTAAGGTTCCATACAAAAGCATCATCATTTTTTGGCTCACCAAAGGCGACGTAAAACAACCCAATTCATCTTAACAAGTAAAAGTCGCCGGAAAAAAACGAAACTACCTGTGCTATATTTCACCCTAAGGAGGAAAATTTGGTAAAAACCAAAATTTCTCACTAGGGTGAAAATTTGTTGGTAAAACCAGTCTTTGCACTTGAGGGCACAAATCCTTATTTCATACTCAGTTGCGTTTCAGCCTCGCCTCATCAGAAACCGACACTAACTTATTGTCGGAATAGATTAGCGCCGGCTTGACGCAAATCCCTTAAAACATTGAAACACTTTGTGTTTCAATCGAACGACTGATCAAACGTGATGTCCCGTTCGAGCAGAAGTTCTGTTTATGCCGATGAGACACCAACAAATTTTCACCCTAGTGAGAAATTTTGGTTTTTACCAAATTTTCCTCCTCAGGGTGAAATATAGCATAGTGCTTTCGCATAGGCCTGCTAAGCTAAGACAAGTTTCGGCTTCACTGTGTCGCATCGTCATAAACAGAACTTCTGCTCGAACGGGACATCACGTTTGATCAGTCGATCGATTGAAACACAGAGTGTGTTTTAGTTTTAAGGTATTTGCGTCAAGCCGGCGCTAATCTATTCCGACAATAAGTTAGAGTCGGTTTCTGATGAGGTGAAGCCGAAACGCAAATGAGTATGATCGCTACCTGATCAAAGTGCGCTTTTTGTTTTAATTTTTTTCAGTACGTTTATTTATTTGGTAAGTGAAGAATTGACCTGGTTCAATAATTCATTTCAATAGTTCACAAAAATGACATGTCCCAATTCGACATTATTATTCCTGTAATTTCAGCCTAAATCTACGCTAAAGCAATTTTCTACATACATCCAGGAAACGCAGGATGATTGGATGTACACTGAGAGATGACATGGTGTTCTACTCGTGGCGTTCCGGCGCAAGCATCCAACGATAAGCGCAAATATCTCCAACTTTCAATTCTGCCATTTTCAAATATTCATATAAAAACTTTTTCGTTCTGTGACAAAAGTTTTTATATCATTTTCCGAAGATAAAAACTTGAATTTGAACATACATTGAGGTTTCACGAAAAATGACTTTTTTAAATTTAAACTACAACTCGTGTACTGAGTGGACTAGGAAATTGATTGAACATCAGAAAGGAGGGTCCCCAGTACAGTTTTAGACGAGATTTGTTTGAATTCATTGTATCAAAACCTGTTTTAATCCACCTTGAGGTGCAATTGTGCCTTTCTCATTTCTACAAACTATGATTTAATAGCTGGTTCGTACAATATAACATTGTGAAAATGTCTTTCATTCTTATTACACTTGGTAAGTATATATAAGAGCACGTTTGTGCATTCATCGCGGTATCGGTTTGAATCGGAGTTTTCTATGTGATTGCACTCCACAACCCGTAACTCCGGAGCCGGAAGTCGGATGGAGATGGAATTTAATATCAGTTTCCGGGGACGCAACACCTTTCATTTGAGACTAAGTTGATCAAATCGGTCTAGCCATTTTCAAGAAACCAATATAACCGTTATTCTGAATTTGGATACTTCAGGATCCGTCGATGGTGGCCAGTGTGGTCAAAGAGACTTTGAATGACTGTTGGTGACCTAGATCTACAAATTCAACCGTTGTGTTTACATTTTGGAAAAAATTTCGCCTTTTTACATTCATCGCAGAATTCGTTAGAATCAGGATTTGTTGCGTGATCGTACGTATCACCCTGTAATTCAGGAACCAGAACTCGGATCCACACAAAATTCAACAGCAGCTAATGGACCTTTCATTTAAAATCAAGTTTGTCAAAATCGGTTCAGAAAATTACGAGAAACCGATGTGGACAAATCAACAAATTTTGTTTTGTAACCATACTCTTCCACTCGTAATCCGGAACAAGATGTCGGTTGAAAATGAAATTCAATAGCAACCTATGGGAATATTATACCTTTCATTTGAATCTTAGTTTGTAAAAATCGGTTCAGCCATTTCCGAGAAACCGATGTGGACATTTTGTTAACAAATCCGCACATACACACACATACATACATACATACATACATACATACATACATACATACATACATACATACATACATACATACATACATACATACATACATACATACATACATACATACACATACATTCACACATACATACATACATACATACATACATACACACATACATACACACAGATATTTTGCGATCTCGGCGAACTGAGTCGAATGTTATATGAGACTCGGCCTTCCGAGCAATTGCATAACCTTTCTATAAAAGAAAGGCAAAAGAATAATATTTGATTAGCTTAATAAGCATGAGTTCAATGTTATCTTCATGTGATTATAATTTGGAAAGGTTGGTGGAATGGGTTTGAACGTGTAGGGAATGGGGGGTTAGTAGAGTGGGAGTGGAGGATGCGTCAGAAATCCTTCATCTTATTTCGGTATACGAGGTGGATGGAGGAAATGCGGGCGTGAGGGTGGTCCAAGAGGAGGGGAGTGATGAAGGAGGGAGGTGTAAGGGCAAGGAGGGGGGGGGGTGCGGCGCCGCAATACTCAACTGCATATTTTGCCTTCCATTTGAGACTTGGTTTAAGAAAATCGATTCAGTCATCACCGATGAACCGATGTGACTTTAATTGTGGAATATGCCCGGAATTCCGGAATCGTCGATAGTGGACAATATATTCAAAGAATGTTTGATTGGCAATCAGTGATCTACATCTGCGATTAGAAGTAATTTGGTGACCATTTCAATAGTTTTTACCCTCTGAGGTATTACGATTGCACCGATTTATATGGGAAATTCCAGTATATCCTTACTAACACCCCTATAACTTCGGAAGCAAGAGTCGGAACCGAATGAAATTCAGCAGCAATCAATGGCATTACTGTATCTTTCATTTGAAATCAAGTTTGTAAAAATCGGTGGAGAATTCGTTGGGGAATGAGTGTGATATTAGCTTAGGAACTTGGCGGGTTCCCCGGGGGCGTCATGAACCGTCATAGGTGGCCAATGTGGTCAAAGCTGCTTTGATTGATCATTAGTGATCCAGACCCGCAAACTAGAGTAATGTTACATCAATTTTAATATGTTTTACATCATTTGAACATCATGGTGGTACCAGTTTATATGGGAATTTGCTGTGTGACCGCACTCTTCAACCCGTAACTCCGGAATCGGAAGTCGGATCAACTAAAAATTCAATAGCAGCTTATGGGAGCATTATACCTTTCAGATGAAACTAAGCTTGCAAAAATCGGTTCAGCCATCTCTGAGAAAATTGTGTGAGTTTAAATGACACACACACATACACACACACATACACACACATACACACACATACATAAACACACAGACATTTGCCGATCTCGACGAACTGAATCGAATGGTGTATGACACTCGGCCCTCCGGGCCTCGGTTAAAAAGTCGATTTTTACAGTGATTGCATAGCCTTTCTTTGTATGAGAAAGGTAAAAAGGTGCGAAATCGGCAGTCCCGAAAAGTCGATTTTTATAAAAAAAAATTTTTTCGAGATAACATAAAATCTCGACGTTTCATGCATTTTAAAGATGTTTGGCATCAAAAATACGAATTCGATTTCTGAAATTTCATGAGGTCCCCCCCTTGAAAAAAAAAATTTGAGTTCCGGCTTATATGGGAATTTCATATGTGAACGGACGATTTAGTCTATATTTCCGGACCCATATAAGCGATCCGTACGAAATTTTATTGACATCTATGGGGATATTATAGCTATCATTTGGGACTAAGTTTGTGAAAATCGGCCCAACCATTTCCGGGAAACTGATGTGAGTTCCTAAATTTTGAAAGATGGCCGCTTTTCCCGGGCACTTCCGGAACCGTCTATGGTGGTCAATGTAGTCAACGAAAGTTTGGTTGGCCGTCGGTGACCTAGAACAGCAAATTTAAGTTGTTTGAGAGACATTTTAGCGAAATTTTTACCTTTTTTGCTTCCATCGGAGTATCGGTTTGAATCACAATTTGCTATGTGATCCCACGCTACAACCCGTAACTCCGGAACCGGAAGTCAGTTGGGAATAAAATTTAATAGCCATTTACGGGGACGCAACATCTTTCATTTGAAACCGATGTGACTGTTAGTCTGAATTTGGATACTTCCGCCGGGGCTTCCGGAACCGATGATGGTGGCCAATGTGACCAAAGAGACTTTGAATGGCTGTTAATGACCAAGTACTACAAATCGAAGCAGTTGAGGTCACATTTTGGAAAAATTTTCACCATTATACATTCATTGCAGAATTTCTTAAAATCAACATTTTCTGCGTGGTCGTACTCATCACCCTGTAATTCCGGAACCGGAAGTCGGATCCATTAGAAATTCAATAGCAGCCTATGGGAACGTTGCACCTTTCATTTGGGACTAAGTTTGTAAAAATCGGTTCATCCATCTCTGAGAAAAGTTAGTGAGATTGGGTTCGCGTACACACACACACAGACGCACATACACACACATACATACACACACGTACATACACGCACACAGATATTTGCCGAACTCGACGAACTGAATCGAATGGTATATGTCACTCGGCCCTCCGGGCCTCCGTTCAAAAGTCGGTTTTCAGAGCAATTGCAATACCTTTCTATTGAGAAAGGCAAAAATACTGCCCCCCAGTACAGCCACCAGACGCGAGCGGTACAGCTTCTCTTTTCTTATTTTACACTTTTTAGTATTTTTAATCTATTCCATATTTTCAATAACAGACGACATCAATGAATGCGGTTCGTTTATGTGTACAAAGCGAGAGAACAAACTTTACTACGCTACACTCTCACCGAGCAGTCGGAGTACAGCAGCAAAACAAAAATGTATTCTACTGCTGTACGGGAAAATGTGCTCGGTTTGGCTACCGTTCTGGCAAGAGCTGTAGTGATGCGTCGCTGTAGCGGGCTGTACAGCTTGTGTAAATGTAAATATACCGAAAAAATGTAGTTTACCGGTACCTTTGGCATCCCTGCCAGTACCACTAAACCAAATGCCATTACCAATATCGAAGTAGCAACGATTACACCAAATGTCTCTATACCAATGACCAACTTTTGTCTCTGCAATACGGAAAACAAAATCGTCTTATGCTCCAGGACAAAGTGCTATGCCGTCTGCTGTTTTGAAAAAATGTTCCGATATTTTAGCGACCCCACTTACGCACCTTTTCAATGTGTCGCTTCAGCAGCAGAAATTTCCCGATGATTGGAAGTTTTCAGTTATGTTTCCGGTACACAAGAAAAATGACAAAAGCAACATCGTGAGCTACCGGGGAATCGCTTCGCTGAGAGTTGAGTCAAAAATCTTCGAATCGCTTATCAACGAGGTGCTGCTTTTTTGCTAGTAAACATTACATAAGCCCTTGTCACCACGGATTCTACCCTGGTCGATCGGTAAAGACGAATTTAGTTAGCTTCACAACGTTTTGCATTGAAAACATATCCAGGAAACTCCAGATGGACACGGTCTACACAGATCTTAACGCCGCTTTCGACACAGTTAACCATGAGATACTGCTTGCAAGGCTTGATAAACTAGGATGTACCTCGAGATTCTGCCACTGGCTTCGATCCTACCTTGTTCACTGCGAGTGCGTCGTGTAAATTGGTGACAACGTGTCTCCTTTTGTAATAATTCCGGAGTTCCCTAAGGTAGTACACTAGGTCCATTACTATTTTCATTGTTCGTGAATGATGCTGTCTTTGTTCTAATGCGTGGAGGGAAACTGTTTTTCGCCGATGACTTGAAGATATTTCTTGTGATAAGGAATGAACTCGATTGCCATGAGTTACAATGGCTCATTGATACATTTTACAATTGGTGTCAAAGAAACATGTTGATCCTTTGTGTTACGAAATGTTTTGTCATCAGTTTGCATCGTACAAGAAACATGCTTAATTTTAACTACAACATTGCCGGAACTCAGCTGCAACGCGTTGACCACGTAAAAGATTTAGGTGTTATTCTCGATCGAAGGCTAACTTATACCAATCACCTGTCAGCGACTATCGACAAAGCAAATCGACTTCTAGCTTTTATGTTCAAAATATCTAGCGAATTCCGGGATCATCTGTGTTTCAAGGCTTTATATTGCTCACTAGTGCGCTCTCAGTTGTAATTTGCAAACATCGTGGAGTGAAAGGATTGAAGTTGTTCAGACAAATTTATACGATATGCTTTACGTCAATTGCCTTGGAATGATCCGTTGAACCTGCCACCATATGAGAACCGTTGCAGACTATTAGGACTACATACTTTGCAAGAACGTATACATACTTCGCAGGCCATTTTCATATCAAAGCTTCTGTTGGCTGAGTATGATGTTCCCGATCTCCTTGGACAAATCAACCTCTACGCCCCAACCCGTGTTCTTCGCCCTCGAACATTACTACACATCGAAAAGCGAAACACCAACTACGCTGCTAATAGTCCGATTTTAGCGATGCTTTGTCGCTTCAACGAGCTAGCCGAGCACTTTGACCTCAATTATAATTCATCACAATTTCGTCACCGTTTGCTGTTACATTAGGTTAATTATTTTTAGTTTAGTTCATTAAGACTTAGTGTCAGATGAGACAAATTTTAAATACAAATACAAACACCACCCACAAAAACCGATGAAGAATTTTATATTTTTATAGGATGTATAACAGCGACCCGTAAGTACAAGAAACAAACAAGAACATCCAACCGTGAGCATCAAGAAAGCAGTATCGATGACGACATGGACATGAACGAAAACGCGAGAGAAGACGGACCGAATGACCCCCAAAGTGTGGCAGACAACGCATCTAATGTTTCTCCACCAAGGAAGAAACTCGCAGCAGCAAGCTGCGTCAACAAGACCCGATGGACAGGCATAGTGAAAATTAACTTTTATTTTTACGCATTGTAAAAATAAGAAACACCCACGGTTCAGTTATGCTAACGCATGGAGCCGTGTCAAACAAAACAAACAAAAAAATAGTTCCAAAGTTATGAGATGAATTCTTGAAAAAAACACAATAGTTAGTTCTAAAAGTTTCGTGAAAATACTGTTGACAGGAAAAAAATATTTAAAAAGTTACAACGGAAAAAACAGATTGTTTAGGTATACCTACCTACCATATCGCACAATATTCAAATAGTTGTAGAATTCAAACCATTAAAGCTACAAATATGATGTCTTCTCATCCTAAATTCTGGATTCAGACCACTGTGCAATGATTACTATTGTCATAGCCTGTACATTATTCTCAACATTTTGAATAAAATGCCATGGATTCTGGAACGATCACGTTGTTACGTTACGAAAACAGTAACGAAACTCATTTGTTTTATAAGTATGTTATTATCCCTTCAGTAATGCCTGCATAAGGCTTTTATTAGTGGAGCCATCTGTTTTTGTTTTGTAAATTTCAGGTTTCCGCCACACCAGTACCAAATCGATTTTCTGTACGTGAACTAGTTCATAACTTTATGAGCATTATTCATAAAACTAATGAGATTTTACTTATAGCGTAGCTAGCACTGCGAAAGCAGTGAAATTTCATCCGAAAAGTTGACGAATGTTCACTCTTGTATTTCCCCTTTGTAGCCAAACAAAAATGTCTACCAAAGATATCAAAAGCGTTTAGTAATTTCTTGGAGAAAGGACTAATTGAATACGGTCAAATCCAAACTGGACCAGACTTTATTATATTCTGAAAGTTATTCCAACTTAGGCCCATGTGATTATTTTTGGCAAAGTTTTTTTGTATGATGCAACAATTTCGTGGACAGCTGTAAATAGCTATTTTCTATCTAGTATGTACTGAGGAATATTGTTTAGCACATCGGTAGTGACGCATTCCGCGATTGCTGCCAATAATAGCATATATTTCATATTCAGCACCAGTAAGGGAAGAACAGCAAACAGAATGACGATGGCTTCCTGTATCAGCTAATGTATCCGGTATTTTTGTGATGTCAGCTGCAAAATTTAACACTGCTACCGGAAAGTATAGGAAGGCACACGGAAGGCACAAAATTGATTGCTTCCAATTGAGTTCTGATTTGTTTCCATTGGAAATTTGCAACTTTTTATTTCGTCTGGAACACTAGCTATACTACTTACTGCTTTTTTAATTTTGTGTCATCATTAATAATCAATGTACTATGATGAATAATGCATTCAAAAATATTGAACATATTGTTACCCGCAATTCGTAATTTTTTCGGCGGTGGGTGAAATTTGACGAAAATTTAGCTAAAACGGATATACAATTCACCGTTTCATCAAGGTTCCTGAAAATCGGTCAAGTGATTACAGTGATGGCTTCGAAACAAGAAAAAAATGCATAAGAAAATTTTAGGCACTCCGTAGAAAAAATAATCGTCTCTCATTGAATTATCAGGAAGCGGCTCCGAATATTACATTCAGCATAAAAGTTACCTGGGTGTACTTGAGTGTACCACTTTAAGTAATTCGTTCGAAGAACAATTTAATGGGATCAACATCTTCTTTTTCTTTTTTTGTTAGGGGAAACTTTGCCACTGCGACCACTATTCAGGTTATCTTTTGTAGCTGCCCCTGTTTGCTCTACATGTTACAAATTGCCCGAATCCAATGTAGTCGGAAGCGAGTTGTTTGTTTGTCCACATGTGTCGTCCCAACCGGGTAGTACATTATTAATGTAGCTGAGGATCCGTTTGGGACAGGTATGCCATATCTCGTGAGGCGTCATAAGATGTCTTCCGAAGTATCGCTCCCTTCGAAGAAATAGTAGTGCACACTGGCAAACACTTTGAAATTTTCAAGGAAATTTCATTTTGACTGCAATGCTTTGTTTGCACAAAAAAATTAAAACAATGTGGACAGCATGAAGTAAAATATTAAAAAAAAAATATTTGGAAACTTTTCGGAATAGTATCGTCGTAGAGAAATTACCATATCTATTATATGTTAGGCATGTTACATGCGGTCGGTATAGTTACACTTGATTTTTACGATCAAGTTCAAGAAAGAAATATTGTTTTAGACGTTTCTATGTACAAGTTGTTGTCCAACATGGCTAAATATTAAATTTAGGTTTACCGTAAAAATTCGAGCTTTTTGTATAGTTCCTGGTGAAAATATCCCACATTTTCTCAAACAAAAATTCAACCAATTATCCTTCTTTTCCCAAGAGTAAGTCGGATGATCGACTATGCAATTTATGCCAACCAACCGGTAGCAACAAATAAACATACACAGTCATCAATCATTTTCGAATCATGAAGCGGAAAAATGTATCAGAATAAACATTACACCCCCATAGTTATTGATAATAAAAACGACTCACACAACGTAACATGGAACAATGGGAACAAATATTGCTTTATCGTGTTTTTTCGCTCTGTATGAAATAGCAAGCAAAAATATATAGTACAATGATGAGAAGCGAGAAAAACGCATCAAACCTTACCCTGCGGCGAATCTGCTGTGATCGATACTTTATGGAAAAAACTCATTAATAAGAAATCATATTCCAGAATAAATCTCGCCTCGCATATATCATCGCAAATGGCAGTTGACACAACATACAGAGGCCAATGAGTTGGCAAGCGAAAGAGCGCAAAAAATCGTGTTTTTTTATTTCTAAACTAACAACGGAATGTACTTGTTAGTTTTAGCATTGGATGCTGATTCAATCGGATTGTTCATTCGTAAAATTCCAGGTGCTGCACGGAGATAATAACTTATACTACACCCTCCACGAGCTATGCAAATAGCAGGGAAAATTGAATGTTGTTCTGAGTAATATTTACAAGTTCGTATTGGTTGTAGCGGAAGGAAGCCCAAAGTTAATAGCTTCAGTTCTTGTCCTTAGGCACATCGTGCACGTTGTTGGCGGTATACAACTCCATGACATTTTATCCGTAATGGCAGGGTAACAAATCCGATTAAAATAGCATGGTACAATCGAGTTGGTTAACAGTAAAGATAATCCGCAAGTTCAGATAGCCTGGCAAACTGGATATTTCTTAGAGAACATTTATGGTTCCATATGCTTATTATAAGCCTGTTTTTGTAGCTCGATGTACGGTTGTACACCACTATCCCAGCTTGTTGGCGACATATCGGCGTGAGAGGTTGGGTCGAAACCGTTGCTCTTTTTGTCGTCACTGTTTCTTGCGGCTTTCGTTTTCTTTTTCCGGATTCTTTTATGGTGACACATCGCTTAGAATGATTTTACGAATTCGGCGGTAGTTGGGATTTTACGAGATGCCTGAGCAAAATTTTACCTCATTGCTCTCCCAAGTAACAGTTCAAATGCTAACTGGTTTTATATAAGTTTTACGGCAGTTTTATTGAAGCCTAACAGAAAAAATTTGGTTTCATCGGTGCTTACGACAAGGACATGTAGTTTTATACGATTGAGTTTGTGGCGTTTTGAGAGTGCCTCAAGAACGCTTGAAAAGAAACTTTCATGAAATTTCATTTTTCATAAGAGTAATTAATCTTATGAGCACTTTTAAAAGACTCCTGGGCCCCTTCCTAAGACAGAGTTTTCATACCTGCATTAAACCAAAGGATAGTTTTATGACATTCTTGTTGAAGATGAATGTATCTTGTAAATGCTGCCGTAAAATCTTAAAACTGTATAGTTTTAACGGAGTGGAAAAATTCTTGCATAAGTGCGTTCTAAAATTAACAAGCAAACAGTTACAACTGACGGGATATGTGAAGTGTACCAGAAGAGTTAGTTGTTTGTATAGCTCTATTTAATATACGTTGCTTAAAATCAGGGGCGGATCCAGAAAAAAGTTTCAGAGGGGGTCCAAAATTTCGATTTTGAAATCTTCATTAAACAATACGTAATATAGAATAACAATTATTATCAACCGTCCTTATTTTAAAGGTCTTGCCCTTAATTTTGAAGCGTTTGGGAAGCGTTCTTTATTTTACCTCAAATGCTCTTAATTTTAGTCTCAAATCCATTTCAAATTTTATCAGATGAAGTTTATACCAAGAGTATTCTTGGTTTCAATTAGCATTTTCCATCCAGCGCTTTCTGTCAATAATGTTACTTGCATACCCTTCGCGAAGATCTTTATCCATAAAATAAATGAAGTTTACTTCACTTAAAATTCGGACACATTATTCATTCTGTAACAGCGCATCTATAGGTCGAATTTGGAACGTTCTGATAGCGTATTATCTGGAAAATACAGATTTATTTAGTGGTGAAAGATTCGCTTCGATACGTGCAGTCTTTAAATAATTGCGCAAGATGGAAGACGAAAAATCAAACCTATTCGTACACACTAATTTGGAAAAGCCGAACTGTCAATCTCAGGCGCATTTTGTTCCAACATCGCGCTACTTATGCAGCGTCCGCATTCGTCTCCAGTTTTCTTTAAGTTCCGTTTGATAATTGCCCATTATTTTCAATTTGGCGGATTTGTGGGCAGTTGGATACACGAAATCTACTTTATTGTCCATCGTTTCTTTTGAGGTGAAATGCTTGATTTTGTGACCGCAGCGGTAAATTCCTTGCTAGATGAGTGAAAATCATTCCTTTATAAACCAAACAATCAATTAAACAATATTACTAGATGATTAGTTTTTGGAAAATTTGTCGCCGAAAACAATCTTGAATTTGCTGAGCACCTTGTATGTAGCCAGATAAAACTTTTCTCCGGGAGCATGCAGACATGGGTTTGCAGGATCATTTTTTGAAGTAGAATACTTCTAACTAGAGATGGGCAAATCGATTCAGTTTAGAAAGCAAATTGTGTCCGATTCACTCGAAAAAGTTGATTCATTTGGGAAGATTAAAAAATATCTCTTTGATTTTGATCTGGAGTAGATATTTTGATTCCATAAATTCAAAAAAATGTGCGTGTGTTCATTTCGGCATATTTTTGGGCTCATCGTTCTTCATAGTTTCGGTGCAGTGCATGCATTCAGTTATTTTCGGTTCAAATTCAATTTCAGTTTCAAACTGAATTTTGTTTCTGTGCTGGTTCTGAGTGGGATTATCGAGTAAAAATGCATTAGATAAGATTACGTAGTTCACTTATGCCCCAAAATTCAAAAGAGGTCACATTCTCCCTTCACATATCGTCGCTGTTGTGCTATCTTATGACAAGCGCCATTTTGCACATTTCGAGAAAAACGATTTTTAAAGTTTGAGATTGAATATCATGAAACTTACAAATGGTAGAAACAATTCAGAGAAGACAATTGATGCTTCTACCTACTATGTATTAATCTCTCAAATATTACGAAGATCGGTTGACTATGTTGCGAGTTTTCGCTAAAATGAAAACAAAAGTCGCACTCACATTGATTGATGTATTGATGAAAAAAATTGTATGACATGTCATAATCGTGCATGGAAAATTTTCCATGCAAATAAAGCATCAATTATTAACTTTTATTCATATCTTTTGTTTAATTTGGTCTATTAACAATCGGTAAGATGCATTTTGAAGGAAATGAGTCAGGGAATCTAGAAAAAATAGTTATTTTTGGTTACAGTGTTGCCAAATTGGCAATATTTCCAGTTTAAAGCTAAAACTGCGTTTTTCTCCCAATACATGTATTTTTCTTTTGAAAATTATTATGCGATTGTATTCTTAAGACTTCTTAAAACTTCATTATAACTTGAGCCAATCCTAAAATATAATGATTTGAAGCAAAATACTCGCAATTTCTAATCATTTTTCTCGCTATATTTCAATAATCAAGCAAAATTTCAAAATTTTGGGAACGCCATCTTGTAGAGATTCGTTAGACGAGTAATGTGACATATCTAACTCAGTTTACCCCAAAATGGCGTTTGTCATAAGATAGCACACCAGCGACGATATAACAAATAAATGCTTTTGCTTGTGAATTAATTTATATTTCCTCTGCACTTAAGGCGATTCTGTGTGAAACTTCAGTAGGCTCGGGAGTGAATGAATGAAGGAGGCGTTGACACTGAATTCTGGCTTCGGTAAATGCACTCAGAAATAGGCAACTTTTACACAAATTATTTCGTTTTAAATGTTTAAATTATACACATTTTTTTTAAAGAATCAAAAGAAAACTTTTTAAAAAAAGAATCGTGGCTCACTCACTTGTTTTCAAGAGTCGATTCTTTTGATCGATTCGCAATTCACTCGCCCATCTCTACTTCTAACGTTTCAAAACAAGCGCTCCGTTTCAAAATTTCTAATTCCGTAGAATGCACAATTAGTGCAAATAGCGGAAATAATGGATTTTGCGGAGATAGTAATTATCTGCACCATAATTGGTGGGCACTATTCGACCGAGTGAGCTAACGTTGTTAGCACGGCCTCTTTGTCGTCTGATAACTTGAGACACACGTGTAAACTAAAAAAATTAATCAGTTTGCTTTTTCACTCCATAGCAGCATGATTGCAGTTTCTCGTCAAACGCAGATCGCTCGTTGGTTAGCCACCTGTTCGTTTGAATCATTCATCGCTCGCATGCCAAAGGTGCAATATCATGGCTATAATGTCCGGACGGTACAATAAGTGATTAAACACCATTAACCATGTTAGAATTCGCACTCGTTTATTTGCTGTGTGCCAAGCTTATCACGCGCGCGATTTAAAACGAACGAGTATAGTAATCTTATGATAAGGACCGAGTTGTGAACACACGATGATTTGAAAAATTAAGTTGGTAGGGTGGGTTTGGATTGAGCTCAGCGAGGTGTGTGGTGCTTGTTAGTTAGCGTTGGGAAAAAATAATTTATTTTTATGCTATGAAATTCTCAAGTCAAAATGCTTTCGGCGGGTTTGTAAGTACCTATTGGCACACACGTTTCATATTTTGGATACACGTGATGTGTTTTTATCATTAAGGCATCCGACAACATGCTTCTGTAAGTATTTTTAAAGTACGGGCGGACTCTACTGGGTTTGTGCTCACTTAAAGGCGGGGGTTAGCTGGAGATTTTGGTGGGTTAGGAGATTGAGTTTGTTAGAGCAGTGACCAAGAATGGTTTTTATTTTTATCACTGGTTTGCAAGCATTAGTTTTTATACAGATCAAATTATTTGGGAGAATAATATAGGAACAGAAATGGTCACATCGCCAGTAGATCGCTTTGATTTATTATTTCGAATAGTTTTGTTTCGAATTTTGAAACTGATATGTGATGCCGTTCGGTTTGTTGCTTTATTTAAAACACATTTAGATCTGTTTTGAATAAAGACTATTTAGCACACCGGGCCCGTGCACAGAAATTTATCAAAAGGAGGGTTTTGATATGTTTTACGTTTCTTTTAAAGGAAAGGCATAGAAATCCTCAAACTGGAGGGCCGAGTCTTGTGTACCAATCAACTTAGCTCAACAAATTGAGTAAAGCCTGTTATGGAGAGGAGAAGGATTGATCAACAGACACCGGTACCTGCTGGCTCGTGGTGGTGTCGGATTGGTTTGTAGTAGTTAAGCCTACCGACTAAACCTAAAGCTTTTGTATATCGCAATCCTCATCCATCTGGGGTAACTTTCGCGGTATATCTGACCTGTCGACCATAATGATTCACATCACTTTACAACCACCTTCGTGGGGTTTCTTACCCTTCTTGGCGCTACTCGTCCCTATATTTCTACTTACTGGTACTGAGAGTTCCTCGGCTGCGGTATTTCCCCCGATACCGATGCCTATTTTCGCGAGCCCTTTAGATGTAGGCCACTTCAACGGAGAGATTGTTGTTCCTGCTTAGCACCCCCCTGACCGACTTTTCTGTGTAAATAGTCTACTCTCAAGTGTTGCTAATATCGAAACTTGTCGAAACGTGAGCCGATCCAGAGAAGCAGACCAGCAAGTTAAAGGATTGCGGGGGGGGGGGGTCCGGACCCCCAGGACCCTCCCCCTGGATTTACCACTGCTTAAAATAAAACTTTAAAACCTGGATGGAATTGTGCTTGCCACAACAAATTATAATAATAGGCGTTCTCATTACATTTTCAATTTTACTGGTAGGCTTTATGGTGATCTTGGAATAAATAAACCAAAAGGTTTTCTTCAAGAGTGCCATAAACAAAAATGGATTTATTATGAGCTTGATAAAATCTTATTATCCTTGAGCAAGAATAATTAGTTTTATTAGTATCTTATGGCTGGTTCAATTCAACTCAATCACAAGTAATGGATATTTTGACTTCATCGAAATCGTAGCCATCAGCATATGCATTACAAGAAAGTTGTTTGTTAAAAAACTGAACTCTTTGCTGTCTGAAAACACATGCATTTTTTCGCATGGTGATTTAAATTTTTACTTGAGCCTCTTGCTTTGAAGCTATTTTGATAATTGAGGAGCAAACGTCAAAATCATTCCGCGTAGTGCATTGGAATTTTATTCGAAATCCTGAAATCAGCTTGTATTCCGGCTCAAATTCATCTCGAAACAGATTGAATCAGAGCTGTTTGTTGTATTTATTTGGAATCAGGACTCAGAATATATTGCTTTGATTGGCACGTTCCCCATATTTTTTTCAGCCTGGATTCTGCACTCCCGAACGAATAATGAATCCTACTGATAAAACCTATAGCTCTTTACCATACTGTGCTGGCAACAATAACATATCCTTGAGTTTTAGCTCCCTGTACATAGGTTCTATGTATGGAGAACCAGAAACCGGATACGCAATTGCATTACTGCAAGGCAATTGTATATATATCAAATCATATGAGGTTCCGCAGTCGGCTTCACAAAGACCACACGAATAACACTCAGCACGCTGAATAGTAGCAATGTGATATTTGACTTTGCAATGTCCAGTCAGTGCTCTGACTGGAATACTGCAATTATGCTTGGAAAAATGCAACAAACTGTTTGACATTTTATTGCTCCGTACAGCCTGGAAAGTGTATGCCAAAAAGACAATTGAGTACTTCATCTTCGCCAGACGAGTATCCACATATCTTTTTGAGTCTTACAATTTCGGCATTTCATCAAGGGGCACGTATAGCTCTTGTATGCTGCTACTATGAGTGAGTTTGTTTCATTCATAACCGCCACCGAGTCACTTGGAGCTTCAACCGTTGGAAATACTCGTACATGTAACGATGTCTATAGACACATTTAAATGATGAAAAGGTGAAGTATTTTTGGTCAAACAACTACGGTTTGCATTCGCTCGAACGCGCCAGTTTGCAAACTCATGCGCAGTACTATCAGAGCAGAGAGTTAAATCTAACACCTCTTTCCTGCCAGACCGTGCAAATTATAGACTATTTCTTCTATCGAGTATATGCAGATTTGTACTGCTTAAGTATCCACTAATTCAGTGCCTCTCAAATTGATATCTGAGTTGCCCCAAACTATGTGGTGGGAATTTTTATGAATAATCCTTTTGAAGTCATCAGAAGGACGATTAATTATGCGGCAAATATGCCGAACAATAGACGTATATCCTGTTTATGTTATCCATTATAGAACTACGGTTCTTGAATCTGAGCTGGGAAAGTTTTTCTTCCTGCACAAGGCGTGTTAGATGTATAGTTGCTGTACATTTGGGTATACAGAATTTAGTTTTCGCCAGTCTTGAACATAACCGGAGTACCGTGACGGCATTTGAACTTGCAATCCATATGCAACGTAATGAACAATCTACCTACCAAGTGGCAGTTCGAAACAATTGTCTCCTCAGTATACCGGACTTGATATAGAGTCTTTTGAATAGATGCTCGGTTCGTTGCTTTCAAAACGTAAACTGATTTCACAATTATTTAATTTCAATATTTGCGGTTGGAATTACAATAAACACGAACGGATGTTTTCGAAGTCCGAGTTTTCGTTTTTTTTACAAGATTCCAACCATCGGAAATAAATATAACTGATGGTGAAGGAACAAATAATCAAAAAGGTTTTTAGCTTATTTTATGGTAGCAGTGGGTTGAATCCCCTAATAAATTGTTTGCACAGTAATCCGATCTGCGCGTATAGGTTCCGAAAAAATACCCCCTTCGTGGCCTTCAAGCACCAAGCTTCGAATAATCTTAGAAACAGATCTGCAGTGATTTTATAATTAAGATTTCACCAACTTTTAGTGCGCATTTGGTACTCTTCATCTTCCTCTGTCTGAAATAAATTGGAAAATATAGGATTTTTCGCCACGTTTTCGATTTTTTTTTTCTGAAATTGGTTGGTTCAAGGATATTTAAGAGAAAGCTTTTAGAGACTAATCGAATATGATAATCCCTGATGATACAAGGTATTTTAGTCTAATCGTTTACAAGGTGTAGAAGATGCCGAATGGAAATGAGTAGAAAAACACTCGTAAAATTTTCGACCAAAGAAAATATTGGAATTTTCTTTATATCTTCTGATCTGGCAGGCGAGTTGTAGATGCGGCGAAATATTAGCCGGCGCTAATCTATTCCGACAATAAGTTAGTGTCGGTTTCTGATGAGACGAAGCCGAAACGCAACAGAGTATGAAATAAGGATTTGTGCTCTCCTGTACAGACTGGTTTTCATCAACAAATTTTCACCCCAGTGACAAATTTTGGTTTTTACCAAGTTTTCCTCCTTAGGGTGAAATATAGCATAATGCTTTCGCATAGGCCTGCTAAGCCAAGACAAGTTTCGGCTTCACTGTGTCTCATCGGCTCGTTCGCTGTCACATCTTGCAATTATTACCAGTTCTGTGGCAAAACGCGAGTTTGCACAAATTTGTAATATTTCAAGTTTAAATGAAACTATATGCAAGACTGGTCCCCTAGCATGGCGAATCAAAGTGTAAGGCGATGGCCTCATAGGTGATTGATCGGATGTCAAGTCCAATTGATTGATTTTTCTCCTTATTTCTCCGCCATTCGTGATCATCTCTTTGATTGTATTCCACAACCAACAAAAAAAGAACGAGAGACTGTCACGTACTGAAGACAGAAAATTAAAACTTATAGATTCAACCACCAGTCACAACATTTTAGTCACTCTCCGTGATTGGCTTTCGATGTATGTTCGTTGTCATGTATTGCAATTATCACCAGTTTTGTGGCATCAGGCGAGCTTATTCAATTTTATAAGTAAAATTGCCGGCCTGGTGGATCAGAGGGTAAGGCGATGGCCTTATGGGTCAATCATCGTATGTTCGAGCTCCAGCCAGAAAGAATTCTTAACAATCAGTAGGTTCGGTAGATAGGATCAAGGCATTGCTTTGCTTTTTACATTGAAGACTTCTGTGCACTTTTATACAATTTGTTCGATAATATTGTCAGACAAGTGAGACAAAACTTATCTTTTTAAATATTCAAATTTTTCTATAGATACAAATTTTTTATGAAATTGATACTTTTTATATCACCATGCATACGAATTTAATAAGAATAAGATACTGTCACATATAGAGCTTCCAACCTGGGACCGCGAAACGCAAGATTTTCGCATTTCCCACTATTCCCAAATTCCGGAAATGTATATTTACTTTTTGTCGGAGCTCGAAAACCACTGGAAAATGAAATCTTGACCACGAGCATGTTTTGCAAACAAAGATAAGCTACAGAAATTGTGTTGATTTATTGAAAACTGCATTTTTTCTGACCAACTTCCGGATATAGGAACAAGTTCAATCGGCCGATACGAATGTTCATCGGAGGTTGTTTTTCTTTGTTTTTGGATGGCGCTGAATCTCGTTTATTACCAACCAGTAATATCCCAGGAATCCTGTTAAATGTTTAGAAATGTTTAAGCGTGAAAAAGTTCAATTATCGTTCAAATTGAAATCCCTTTGCTCAAAAACTAGCTTTTATAGTATCCTAAAAGATTCAGATGGATCAATGGATTCGATGTGGAGATATCGTTAGTGACAAACCGCAATTTAAACCAGGTGAATTTAGATTTAGATTATTTTAGATACCTTAGGTTCGTTCATATATGTGAAGCTTGTTAGCTCTGGTTGCGGAAGGCGATAGCCCTACAGTACATCCAATGATCCATTTTAAGGACGCAACCTACATGCAACGGTAGCAAACCGTGTGGTGTCCGGCGGGCTAAAATTTTTTTGCACTCTTTCAGCCAAGAATAGAACCACTGGAAAACTGCTCCCATGTCGTAAGAGGCAACTAACAACATGCTAGGAGTTCCTAGGTCAAGGTATTGATCCGTACCGGAAACTTAACCTGGACGGACCTTAAGTTTTTGCGTCATAGCCTTTATCTATTCTATATTGAGTAAATCACTGACATTTAGTCACCTATTCTGATTCGCCATTCTCGATGGTGTACCAACGTTTTAGGCTTCTTCTGGTGGTTGTACAACAGCCGTAAAGGATTAAGTCTAATTCTACACTAAGTAACACCGTATATTAATATACCGGCTCTTCCACGCCAAGGTATAACTTTCAAAACGTATTTAAAAAAAGCACACTTTCAAATAGGCCTAGGCCTAAGATGAAGCTGTCGAATTACACAAAAAGTTTTTTGAATGGCAGGCGATCTGTAGATGTGTCAAATAAGCCAGTGTTTTCTTTTAATTAAATCTGAAACCATCTAGTGACAAATCTACGTTGACGAATGCCCCCAAAAGACTTCTTTAGGTCTCATGAAGGTCTGACACTAGCTTTGTACTACTTTTGATTTCCTAAACAGTGGTAAACATTGGAACACTCCAGAACTTCACTCCATCAGAAAATGTAGGGCCATTGGAAGCTAAAACTTCGTAAAATCGAACTCTTCGTCCTTTCTTCAAAATCATCCAGTGCAGTACTCTGGGTCACTCTTTCGAGTTTGAACCGCTCATACCGTAGTCGGTCTTTGCCAGTATTGCTCTTCTACCATCCATTCTTCTTCTGGACCGCCGATGGATCTAAAGCCCTTGGCATTTAACCCAATTATGGAAACGTGTCTGATAGGGAGAGTGGAGATGCCAACTTGTCATTAACATATCTAATACTTTTTGTACGCTTGCTTTGTACTGCAAACTTTGGTATTAATCATTGAAGTGTTAATAAGAAGCAGTACTCCCAACGGCCGGCTATTCGGAGTTCAAATTACTCGTTTCTTTGATCTAAAATGAGAAAAAAACAAAGCGCGTGAGTACTTAGCTAAATCACAATGTCTACCAAGATATATCTAGAGAAAATTTTCAATAGGACGTAAGTAACATTGAGAGCCTCTCTTTGTTTACTTTCTCTTTCGTTTATTACGACGTCATTATAACACTTTGCACTAATTTTCCTGTACATATCGAAAGCCGACGGTTTTCACTAGAATATTATGCAATGAGTAGAGTAGTAAATGTTGAAATGGCCGAGTAATGAACAGAAAAGAAAGACCCCAAAGAGAATCTCTTATTGTTACTTACGTCCTATTGAAAATTTTCTCTAGATATCCTTATTATTTTCCCTACCTACTAACACCAATCCTATCCTGCGATACTTTTGGATGATGCAGATAATTCCTCGGTCATAATAGTCACAAGTATTGAACTAACATTCCTTCCAAGCCCAAAATTGAATGTGCATGGGCGTGGCCATCTACGTTATTGATCATAGTATAATCTTAGTCTCTTTAGGTTGCATATTGAGTATGATGTACTACTCTCAAGTATCATAAATTGATTCAATATGCAATTTCAACAGACTTCGATCAATCACGGGAAACTCACGGGCGGTCAACTAAGCTAAGCTAAGCTAATTGGTTGGTGCGTTATTCAAAGCAATTATATATACTTCGAAGTGTAATACAAAATTTCTGAGCAATGTCTGATTAGTGCAAAAATTGGCTGATTCCGTTCAGTATAATGAAAAATACTATCGTTCAAAACTATCACTAATGTTATTATTTTTTATTGTTATTTCAAAAGGTTAGTCGTAGTTAGGACAATAAAACCACAAAATAACTCCATACCCTTGCACAGATCATTCAGATATAGATTTTCTTCGCTGAAACGCAGCGTTGGATATATTCAAGCACTTTTATTGGAGAATAATCGAAGCATCGATACTAACAACGGTGACCAACTGGCCATCGTTAGTTTTCCTATTCTAGTTAACATATGAGGTAAAAATCACATAGGGGAACTGGGAGGAAGCCCGACACCCTGGGTAAGCCCGACACCCCACGACTTTTCCCAGATATCAAATTTTAAATCATACAATAATGACAAGCTATTATTAGTACGACTATTTTAGGCATTTCGATATATATCGTTGCCATATGGGTTCATTAAACGTCAACAAAATAAACAAAACAAGCGAAAGCAAAGTTGATGCGCTTTTGGATGTTATTTTTAGTTGATACATTTTAAGGTTTTAATAACATAAAAGCTTTGAAAATGACCAGTTTTTTTGTCACGCATTCAATTCTACTCTCCATATCGTTATTTGTGTGTATTGAAGATAAGTTGGAGTATTTCAATATTGTTAATTGAGCATTTAACAAAAATGTGCGCTGTTGGGGTAAGACCGACAGTTTTTGGGTGGGGTAAGGCCGACACGGTGTTTGGATGATTGGGTTCGTTTTTTATTCGATACAAACGACTCAGTATATTTGTTGTGTTCGATTATACTATAATTACGTCATGTTAACAATTGAAATACACGGAAACTATGTTTTTTGCATTTATTTATAAGTATTGTCTCAAGCCGACCAAAAAAAAAATTAAAAATTAAATTGAACGTGATTCATAACAATATTACAAAAAGAAACGAAAAGTATTAACTAATATGAGATTTTGAAATGATATTGTTTAAAAATTTTTATTGACCGTCGGATTGTTGATCAACAGTGTTCCGAACCGGATAGCTTACTACGAAGCGTGCGTCACTTTTAAGTGAATGAGTCCTAGTAACAGCGTATATAATCTGCTTGCAGAACAGCTCTTCCTCGTTAGAATGGCTATACAAGTGGCAATAAAGCTCGAAATAATTACTTGAGAAAACCTGTACCATAATATAAACCACGCGTTAAACATTATTTATTCATAACACCACGCATTAGAATGCTCTTTCTCTTGCTACGCGATGAAACTACAGAAAGCATGCGTTTGCATCACACATACTCATATACACATAATTTCACTTTATCACACATACACAATACATTTTCAATGGAAAATATTGGACAAAAAGAAAGTTAAAAAGGGGGTCGGTCTTGCCCCTTTGGGGTGTCGGTCTTACCCGCAGCGTTTTTAAAATGTAATTTTTTTCCATTTTTTGGCAACCAATAATTTTTAATGAATTCAATTTTTTGAAACGCTGAAAAAATTATATTTTGTTAAGAACCACCTAAGCAAGGATTATGCACAGAATATTCAATTTTAGAAGCTGTGTGGAATTTTAGAAAAATTATTGCGCTTAAGGTGTCGGACTTGCCCCGCGGTCCCCTACAATCGCTTATAAGCCATATAATCGACTATATAGAAAACAACTTCAATCGGCAGCACACAGGAACTGCTCTCCATTTAACATAGTTCGTATAAATATACCAACATGATATGACACATCGTCGGGATTTCGCCACCGTGTCAACCAATGTTGCCATACGCCTCATCATCATCATCATCATCATCATCATCATCATCGCCATCGTTGTCCTTCATTTCCGGAATCCGTTATGCGACACCACCTCTATCGCCTGACTGGGCCGGCCTGCTCGCACTAGTAATAGAGGCCGGGAGGCATCGGATGACGGCCGTGATGAAGTTTGTCAAAGCGATTGTTGATAATGCTCGTTCGTCTGGACGGGAATGACCTGGTAGGTTGAAGGGGGTAAAATGTAACGCAGTAACGGTAACGCGTGCAAACACCGCTTAGTTTAGGATAAGAGCATACAAGCCAACTGTCAAGATATATTTTGAGGAGACACTATGACCGAATCCTTAGTAGTTGAACACAGATCATAGCACTGAACCAAAGAGAATAGTGAAAGAGACGCAGAGTGAAAATCAGTCAAAACGGCAACACTCCCTTTACGATGATTTCAACACTAGAATTTGGCAACCGTTTCCAAAGGCAGCACTTTAAATGACTCCTATTATATTTTGAAAACAAACCTTTTGTCGATCGTTGGATTTGTTTATCAAACGATGTGCATTTTGAAACAAAGAGATGAAATAATTCTAAAGCTTGTTTTTACTCATACATAGACTCTAGAATGCACCTTACAATCACGATTGCACTAAATTCTGACGAAAATTCAAATTTCTTTTTTGATAGATTTACAATACTTATCTCCTCCAACTCAGGCATGAGTAATGTTTATTTACATTGCACGATTGGTCTGCTCAATAAGGTATTTTTGGCTTCACACTATTCGTCTCTTTCCCTATTCTCTTTGCACTGAACGAAAGAGAAAATTTTTCTCTTCCATTAACTGTCAATAGTTGAAGTTTTTTTTCCATTGGTCATATCTACAAACGAAAGATCTTTTCGTTTATTTACCCTTTCGATTATTACAGTACCATTAAAAATTTGTGTATGTCTTTTTCAGCATTCAGTACTTGTATCAAAACACAATGGGTCAAGCTAGCTTTTCAGGCAACGAGTTGAGGAACCACCTTAAAAGCGATAGAATAATTTACGGTAGTGAAGGTAAACAAAGAGGTATTTGTTTGTAGATGTATAATGATAGCAAATCTAGGGGTTCGACTGAGATTTCCATCCAAACTGTCTAAATGCAGCACGTATACGAGAAACTATCTTAAATTGAGTTCTTTTGATTCCATTTCGTGGTATCGCTGAATAAGGTAAATACTCATTGCTAAATTGTTTATACTCAACCTTAGGTTAACCCTTTCATGCCCAACTTTTTTCTCGTGCATGTAGGGTTCCAAAACTATTTTTCCTTGAAAACGGTGGGGCCAAGAAACACGAAAAGCTTTTTTTCATAAAGATAGGTGCCTTCCTCGCAGTGGTGGAAGGTACTCATTTTTTACTTTCCTATGCTCATTTCAATTCTAGAATATTTGCAATAGTCCAATTGCGTAGAAAACGTTGCCAAAGACAGTCTAAATTGATAAGTTTTATCAGTTTTTAATAATATTGCAACATAACGAAGATATATGAAAAATTAATTTTCAGTCGTCAACGTAAACTGTCCCTGGCAGCACTGCTCCATTGGAATTGAATCAAACTAATTACAATAACTTCAGTTGTAAAGCTGATCCTTGTAACTGTTAATACTCAAATGAAAGGCAATAAATACAGTTATTACCCTTACTTGTTTTTGTGAGCAAAGTTATAGCTGTTAAAAAACGTTGTCCACAAACAACATGGGCATGAATGGGTTAAGTATACTCAATTTTAAGCTGAATTTACCTATTTTTGAGTAAAGCTCAAACAACTTAAAAGAATTTCACGGAAGAGCTTGACTGAGTCGAATGTCTCTTTTTTGACAACACTAATAAGCGCGAATGAGATGCAAAACTCAAAACCACCTAAATTTAGATTTGAGTTGTTCGTACAAACAAGTTTCGGAACTGGTGATTATTTTACACCACACTTCCCCAGTACCCATCGCACGCGCTATTGTTCGTGGTTTGTGGTGGTGCACTTTTACACCAAACTAGCACAAACCGCTTTCCTGCCGCGGTTTTGAAGCAAGACAAGGGTCGGCCGAGTTAATACACACCGGTTGCAGAAGGCGCGCCTTCGACAATAGTGGAACCACCTAGGATCAGTTGGAATTGTTTAATGAGTTGGCGAATTTGAGCATTTTGACCTAGTTTGGCGTGCTTTCGTGGCATTCGTTTTAGTTGTTAGCGAATGTTTGTGCTTTATGGTTGTGGTAATACACATGCTAAACTAGCTTGGAATAACTTTTCGCCGAGTTTGCGTTATCTGTGACCAGGGCACAGGGTGTCAAAACGAAAATTTACGTTTTAAATTATGATTTTTTTATATATTTGTTTTTGACGTTTCTTCGTCTACTTGTATATTTTTCAGAAGTAAAATTCTTCTAGTGTTCTATTGAGGGATTCCAAGGGAAATCGGCTGGCCGCAAAATGTGACCATCAATTTTGGAAAATAAATTTTTTTTGGACACAAGACTTAACATAAAGCATGTTTTTTAGTATTTCGGTGTTTCTCCTCATCAGTAACTAACACCAACTTAATGCTAGTTAGATAAATCCAAACCACCAAATTGGCGCTGTCTGGCGTTCACGCAAAACGTGTGACTTTTTGGATTTTGGTGTCTAACCAGCGCCAATTTGGTGCTGGTTTGGCTTATCTAACTACCATTAATTTGGTGTTAGTTACGAAATTTTATAGATGTGTATGGGAATAACATACCTTTCATTTGGAACTGTATTGTGTTTGTGAAAATCGGCCGAACCATCCCCAATAAACTGAGTGCTTTTTTTAGTTTTGAAGAGTGGTCACTTTTCCGGAACCGTCTATGGTAAACAATGTGGTAAACGGGACTTCAGTTGGCCGTCAGTGACCTAGAACTACAAATGTAAGTTGTTTAATACATATTTTAGCGAAATTTTTACCTTTTTGCGCTCATCGCGGTATCAGTTTGAATTACAATTTGCTATGCACGCCACAACTCGTAACTCCGGAACCGGAAATCAAATCGGGATGAAATTTAATAGCAGTTTACAGGGTTGTAAAAGTTTTTATTCGAGACTAAGTTTGGTACAATCGATCTAGCCATCTCCGAGAAACCGATGTAATTATTTGAGGCTTTCGAAAGCGTCGATGGTGACCAATATGGCCAAAGAGACTTTGAATGGTTGTTAGTGATCTAGAATTACAAATCGAAGTAGTTTTGGTCACATTTTTGGAAAATGTTCACCGTTTTACTGTAACCCGCCAGGGTAATAATTTAGCACTGGGTGAAAATATACCAAATTTTAACTATACACTCCGTAGAGTGTATTTGTTTTGACAACATTATGCCAACCGCTGTTTCTGTACCGTTCACAGTTAGTTGTAAATTTTCATTCATTTTCGCGTTTGTGAACGGATTTGTTTGTGCAGATAGGTGTAGTAATTTTTGTTTGACATTCCTGTATAATTAGCATACGGTTTAGTGAGGTTGCCGCTCTCCTCTTATTGGAAAAGTGTTCTGATTATGCTGTACCATAACGGTAACAGCTATGCGGCGGTGCGGTTTTTTGGTGTTGAACGATTTGTTTTGGTCGTGAGGAAGGCGGCCATCGAGTTTTTGCTAGAAAGTGACGAATCACGGTTGTTGTCAGACGCCCGAATTATTAAATCCTTTTCGGAAAAGTTTTCTGTCACTATTGCCGTGAAAAGAAGTGCGCGCGTGTGACGGTCAGTTAAATCCGTCGAAGAGTGCTGGCCCGTGGTTCGGGCACACGTAAAAGCGGTGTCGATTCGCCATTAAGGGGTAAGCTAAACGTCAAGCAGTGTTTTTGCTACCCCGGTAAGGTATCGAATCACCGGCCGTTCTCACTGTAGAGGATAAGTCTAACGAGCCAAGCTCTCTTCTACAACTAATAGTCAAGGAGAATGAAGCAGGGCGGACAAAGGTTCCTCCTGGGAAGTGCACTGCGGTTACTTCCGGGATCGCTTACGGCGAGTAGACGATCCGGCGATTCGTAGCCAATGTTGCAAGGGAGGTTCCAAAAAAGGAGTAAAGCTCACCTTCCTAGCTAAAAGACAAGGACCGCTGCCGGAGCAGCCAACGACCAAAAGAGAACGCGGCCGTTGTAGTCCCGGCCGGTCGGGAGAAACCGTCTGCCTTACCGTTATCGTCAGCAGCAGCGGATCTGAGAAACGACCAGCAGTGGAGAGTGGGGGAAGAGTAAACGGTAAAGTTAAATTTATATATTTTTTTGTTTACCTTTTTGTTTGCATACGATAATCCGAAATTCTTGGAGGGGCACCCACCCTGATAAGAAAGGTTCGCCGGGCAAACAGAACCCGTGTAGTGGGCAAACCGCTACTTACAATACATTCATCGCAGTATCCGTTAATATTGGGATATTCTGCGTGGTCGTACTCATCACCCTGTAATTCAGAAACTAGAAGTCAGATCCACACAAAAATCTATAGCAGCCGATAGAAACGATGTATCTTTCATTTAAGATTAAGTTTGTGAAAATCGGTTCAGAACATTCAGAGAAACCGGACAACGTTACAACAATATTTTCTATGTAACCATACTCTTCAACTCGTAACTTCGGAACCAGATGCCGGATCAAAACGAAATTCAATTGCAGCCTATGAAAACATTGTACCTTTCATTTGTATCTTAGTTTGTATAAATCAGTTCAGCCTGTTAAATCAGATACTGATGTAGAAATTTTGTTCATATATCCACACATACACACACAGACTAGGGGCTTAAAGATCCTTCCCCTTACGGTCCTTCTGCGAGTTGGGGAGCCTTGCTAGAATATGGTGGGGTTTGGATTGGGCTCTGCTAAACCTCTAAAAAAGCCATGACTCCGAAAGCAGTTTCGACGAAGCGAGTCTGTGTCGCTTCTGGTAAGATCCTAAGATTCCAGTAATTTAAGATAATAGCAAAAAAGAACCCTAGTCCAACTAGAGTTCCAACCGGCGCATCAGGATCGACGCCAGTAGCATTCTGATCATGGCATACTGGCCATGGTGAATGGCAACGGACAGGACACGGGTCACGAATTGGACGACGACTTTGGGCTGACAGGCGTGCTGTTCTACTCCCTGAGTAAGGAAGGATGACACCGACATGAACTGGCGATCACGGCTGCCTCCGTCCCTGGCAGGTTTCCGGGTATGTTCAAAACTCGTCACCAGTTAGTTGGTGGTACTAGATTTGGTTGGAGCATTCCGGATTTTACGCCGATCCAGCTCTGAACACTTCTCTCCATGAAGGATGGGATCACGAGAGGCGACTATATATGACGAGTGAAGTTAGCGGCCCGGAGTTGAGACCAATAAAATGGAGAAAATCATTGAAACTCTGACATATGGAGCAGGCGGCAGCAAATCCGTTCGCCAGAGGTGGCTTGGAGAGGTCACCACCACCCGCAGCAGCTGAAGTTATTCAGCAAGAACAAGAGGAGGGGAAGTAGCAGCAACAGCAGAAAAAGAAACAACAGCCACAGCAGCAGCAATAGCAGAAACAAAAAACAGAAACAACAGCCAAAAGTAGTGGCAGCGAAGTACATAGTGGAGGAGCTCCGTAAGTTTGTGGATACGAGAAACAATGTTCATAAGGTCATTAAGGAGATGGTTATCAGATTCCGAAAGGCGTTATTGTCTGCCGTGAATGAGTATGACACTGCAACGCGGAAGCCTGATGTAGCTGATCAAGCATTGGTGTCGGCTAAGGCTAAGTCACTACTTTGTTAGCCCCCCTGACGCGCAGGGGAAGGAGAAGCGAATTGGAGTTTAGAACACGGTCCGTTTCCGCGACTCCGAAGAGAACGAGAACCTTGCCAGGATGAGGGAAGACCAGGCGGGCCCAAGAGGCAGACACTCGAAGACGCTGTTGTTGCCGACGGAAAAGACGTCACCTAACAGGGAGAACGCTGGAGGTCTAAGGAAAAAAGTCGGGAAACTGCAAAAATAGAAGAAAGAGCAAAAAGTAGAACAGAAGAGGAAAGAAAAACTTCCGGCTCGTCAGAAGGCACCAAAGAGAGAAGCCGTGCTTGTCAAAGCCAATGACGCGACGACGTATGCAGCGCTGCATAAGAAGGTCAGGGAGTACCCGGAGCAGAAAGATTTGGGGAAAAACGTGGGAAGGGTCAGGCGTACCCAAAAAGGCGAGATGCTCTTCAGGTTGAAGAAGGATCCCACAACTAGTAGCTCGACCTTGCAGGAAACTATTGCCAAATCAATGGGTGAAAAGGCATAAGTTAAAGCCTTAAAGCCGAAGATAATGATTGTGTGCAAGGACCTTGAAGAAATCACGACGGAAGACAATCTAAGAGGCGCATTGAAACAGCAGTGTAACCTGGGCGACATGCACATGACCAACCGACTTAAGCAGGGATACGGAGGAACCCAGACAGCGATGATTTGTTTACCGGTCACCGCTGCCGATAAGGCACTGGAGGTAGATAAAGTTACGGTTGTATGGTCGAGATACCCATTGAGAACCGCCCCACGAGTGAATAAACAAACGGAGAAATGCTTCAAGTGTTTGGGCTTTGGACATTTGGCAGGGGCTTCAAAGGCCCAGATAGATCCGGAATGTGCTGGAAATGCGGGGAGAAGGGTCATCTTGCGAGAGACTGCACGCAGAGACCGAAGTGCTTGCTTTGTACCCCAGCGGACGGATACGACCATCAGACGGGTGGCCTTAAATGACTTGCCTATAAGAAGGCGATTTCAGGCCAACGGTAATGGAGATAACCCAGATAAATCTGAATCACTCTGACACCGCACAGCAACTGTTGTGGCAGTTTACGACAGAAACAATGTGTGATGTCGCTTTAATTGCAGAGCCGTACCAAGTGGCGGATAGATCGGGAACAGCTGCGATACAAGTTATGGGCTGATTCCCCATTCAAGAAGTGAAGAACGCTCATACGAGGGCTTCGTGATCGCCAAAATCAACGCCGTCTTCGTATGCACCTATTACGCTTCTCCAAGGTGGACAGTAGAGCAGTTCAGCCTAATGCTGGACAAGTTAACCGAGCAGTTGATCGATCGGAAGCCGGTAGTCATTGGTGGTGACTTCAACGCCTGGGCTGTGGAGTGGGTCAGTGGAGTAACCAACACAAGAGGGTGTATCCTGCAGGAAGCTCTAGCGAAGTTAGACGTACGATCGTCCAATGAAGGTTCTGTTAGCACATTTCGAAGAAACGGGAGGAACTCTATCATCGACGTCACATTCTGTAGTCCTCCATTGACGGCGAGCATGGATTGGAGAGTATGCGAAACGTATACGCATAGCGACCACCAGGCGATTCACTACCGTATAGGTCAACGGAACCCTGCTGCAGTACGGAGAAGGAAGACCGGTGAGCGACAGTGAAAGACGAAAGCCTTCAACAAAGACTTCTTCGTTGAGGAACTTCGGCCGAAAGGCGGGACCGAGAATGTGGATGCGGCTGAGCTAACAAGAAGGACTGTGGCGGCTTGTGACGAAGAGCCAGAAGGTGGTCTCAGAGAACAATATCGGAGCCAAATAGAGAAGAGGTTAATGCAGCGTTTCGGGAAACTCGGGTCACTTTAAAACGGTAGATCGGGACTTAGCAAATCAGACTGCCACGAGAAGTTTTGCCGAGAAATAGACGTCAATCTCTGAGGCGACGCGTACCGACTCGTGATGACGAAAATGAAGGGCTCGATGACGCCAGCCGAGATGTGTCTGAGTAAGCTGAAGATAATCGTTGAGAGTTTCGTCTCGAGCTCGCATAAGCGTCGAGTGGTGCTGAAAGCTGCGGTCCTGGCATATCCGGACATTTTCAGGACGGTCCTGCAGAAGTGTTTGAGAGAAGGCATCTTCCCCGAAATGTGGAAGTTACAGAAGCTGGTGTTGCTGCCGAAACCAGGGAAGTCACCGGACGATTCGGCCTCGTAAAGGCCCATATACTCTATATATACTCGGAAAACTCCTGGAAAGAATCGTCCTTAACAGGTTGATGAAATGCATGAAGCATTAGCATGGACTGTTCAATGTGCAGTTCGGATTCCGCAAAGGAGAAGGAGCATTGACAGTGGATGCGATTTTTTTTTTTATTCATTTCGTTTATTTGATAGGCTCAAATGCGTTAGCTTGGCGGTGCCAAATGTTTATGTTTTTACATTTTGGATATCTTAAAACTAGGAGGTTACAATGTTGAAATAATTTTTTTTCAAAGGAAAAAAAAAGTTTACAGCTATCTTAAGACTAGAAATAAGATTCAATATACAAGAGAGGGCCAAAAGATTTTTTCATGAAAAAATTTAAAACAAGGGATTCACTTTGATATACAAGAGGGGGAGTAATAGTATTTTACGAAATATTTTACGGTTATCTTAAAACTAACAATATAGTTTAGTACACAAAAGGGGTAACAAATATTTATGAGAAACTTCACAGAAATCTTAAAACTAGGGATTCAATTCTATTTACAAGATGGAGGACAAGAGTATCAATAAAGAGTAAAAATTATAGCTATCTTAAAACTAGGAATACAGAATACTAATTTGAATTTTTTAACTAAAACTTATGCTTGGTCAAGATATTCAGAGGGTGGCTTATTTCCGCATCAGTGTAGCAGCAGTTGTATCAAGGACAGGGGAGAGACAGGGAAAGAAGAGCAAAACATGCGACTTTCGCTCGAACGGGGGGGGGGGGGGAAGGGGGATCAGCGAAACAAATTTGCGCCTCAGTCTAGTAAGTCGTCGAGTACCGGATTGGCGGATGGTATTCTTCTGACCCGCGGGGAATCCTTCAAAAGTCATCGGACCTCGAGTCGCTCTCGCTTCAGTTTCCTTCTATGCAGGCGTAGTGGTAAGGGCGACGGCGGTTACATAGTGGCACTCTGGAGCTGATCGGTTCCACAAGGCAGGAGGAAACTCTAAAAACGAGAAATAAAAGAGAGGGGCTAAATTGGGATATTTATCGTTTTTATGAAGGTATAAATAAGGGACATATAGGGGAAATCACGAGTTGCCAGCATATCTCGGACTGGTACATTGGGTGGTCTACCTCGGGCCCGAAGGGATTCCTTTAACTGAGACCTGGCGTCACAATACCCGGCGCATACCCAGACAACGTGTTCGATGTCGTGATAGCCCTCGTCACAAGCGCACAGACTACTCCCCGCAAGCCCAATACGCCGCAAATGCGCATCCATGGTGTAGTGATTGGACATAAGTCGGGACATTACGCGAATAAAATCCCGACCCACATCCATCCCCCCGAACCAAGGCTTCGTTGATACCTTTGGGATAATCGAATGTAGCCATCGTCCAAGTTCCCCGTTGCTCCACGAGGTTTGCCAACTGTTGAGCGTCCTCTGATGACAAATACTAAAAAATTCGTTGAAGCAGATTGGTCTTTCGTATATGTCACCATTTAATGCGCCCACCTTTGCTAATGAGTCGGCCTTTTCATTGCCCGGGATAGAACAATGAGAGGTGACCCAAACAAAGGTAATCTGATAAGATTTTTCAGATAACGTACACAAGGACTCCTGTATCATCCCCAGAAAATACGGGAGTTGCTTTTTAGGCTTCACCGCACGAAGAGCCTCGATAGAGCTGAGGCTGTCCGAAACGATGAAGTAGTGATCTGTGGGCAGAGTGTCGATGATCCCAAGGGTGTACTGAATTGCAGCTAACTCTGCGACGTAAACTGAAGCGGGATCATTGAGCTTGAATGAAGCGGTGATAGTATTGTTGAAGATACCGAAGCCAGTGGACCCATCGAGATTTGATCCGTCAGTGTAAAACATTTTGTCGCAGTCGACTTCTCGGAATTTATTATAAAATATATTGGGGATCACCTGCGGGCGTATATGGTCCGGGATTCCACGAATCTCTTCCTTCATGGATGTGTCGAAGAATACAGTAGAATCAGAAGTATCTAGGAAACGGACACGGTTGGGATTGTACGAAGAAGGATTGATGCTCTGTGCCATGTAGTCGAAGTACAAGGACATAAAACGGGTTTGAGAATTAAGTTCGACGAGCCTCTCGAAATTTTGAATTACCAACGGGTTCAGAATGTCGCATCGGATGAGCAATCGATATGAGAGTTCCCAAAATCGATTTTTTAGCGGAAGAACGCCCGCCAGCACTTCGAGACTCATCGTATGGGTCGAGTGCATGCAACCCAAGGCAATGCGCAAGCAACTATACTGGATTCTCTCCAGTTTGATGAAGTGTATGTTCGCAGCGGAGCAGAAACAGAAACACCCGTACTCCATCACCGACAATATCGTTGTTTGGTACAACCTGATCAGGTCTCCTGGGTGAGCACCCCACCATGTTCCAGTTATTGTTCGGAGAAAATTGATCCTTTGTTGGCATTTCTGTTTCAGATACCTAATGTGACATCCCCAGGTACCTTTAGAGTCGAACCAGACCCCGAGATATTTAAATGTGAAAACCTGGTTGATCGTTGCACCCATTAATAGAAGCTGGAGTTGCGCCGGCTCACGCTTCCTAGAAAAAACAACCAACTCAGTTTTCTCCGTGGAGAACTCAATACCCAGCTGAAGAGCCCAAGCAGACAAATTGTCCAAGGTATTTTGTAATGGTCCTTGCAAGTCGGCAGCTTTGGGCCCTGTAACAGAGACCACGCCGTCGTCTGCAAGTTGCCTTAGCGTGCATGAATTGGCAAGACAATCGTCAATGTCATTCACGTAGAAATTGTAGAGCAGGGGACTTAGACATGAGTCCTGGGGAAGACCCATGTAGCTAAATCGCGATGTTGTTAAATCGCCATGCGAAAAGTGCATGTGCCTTTCAGACAACAGGTTTAGCAAAAAGTTATTTGAAATTGGCGAAAGACCATGCTGGTGCAGCTTCTCTGACAGAATGTTGATAGAAACTGAGTCAAAAGCCCCCTTAATATCCAAGAAGACTGATGCCATCTGCTCTTTGTTAGCATAGGCCGTTTGGATTTCTGTAGAAAGCAACGCAAGGCAATCGTTCGTCCCTTTGCCTTTGCGGAAGCCAAATTGTGTATCTGACAGTAAGCCATTTGCTTCAACCCAATTGTCGAGGCGAAACAAGATCATTTTCTCGAACAACTTCCGAATACAGGACAGCATTGCAATCGGCCGATACGAGTTGTGGTCGGAGGCTGGTTTTGCTGGTTTTTGGATGGCGATGACCTTCACTTGCCTCCATTCATAAGGAACAATGTTACCCTCAAGAAACTTGTTAAATAAATTCAACAAGCGCCTTTTTGCAGTGTCAGGCAGATTCTTCAGCAAGTTGAATTTGATTCTGTCTAACCCTGGGGCGTTATTGTTGCACGATAAGAGAGCAAGTGAGAACTCCACCATTGAAAACGGTGTTTCGTTCGCGGTATTGTGAGGAGACGCGGCGCGGCACGTTTTCTGTACCGGGACAGAGTCCGGACAGATCTTCTTGGCGAAAGCGAATATCCAACGGTTTGAATATTCCACGTTCTCGTTGGTACTATTACGGTTACGCATACGTCGAGCCGTACCCCAAAGAGTGCTCATCGCTGTTTCTCTCGTTAACCCGTCGACGAACCGGCGCCAATAACTGCGTTTTTTGGCTTTCATTAGACTCTTCATTCGCTTTTCTAACGACGCGTACTGTTGATAGCTAGCGGGTAACCCGTCTTCCCGGAAGGCCTTATATGCAGTGGACTTTTCCGCGTACAGCTCTGAGCACTCTTTATCCCACTACAGGGTGGGAGACCGTCCATGGGTATTCGCGCTGGGTACTGGTTTAGTCTGAGCTTGATTCGCACTGTCGAGAATCAAGCCAGCCAAAAACCTGTACTCTTCCTCCGGAGGAAGTTCTTGAGTGGATTCGATTTTAACGGATATCGCGGTCGCGTAACTCTTCCAATCAATGTTCCGTGTGAGGTCATATGAGACATTGATTGTTTCCGATGGTCTTGAACCGTTAGCAATTGAAATTACGATAGGCAAATGATCGCTACCGTGGGGATCAGGGATCACCTTCCACCTGCAATCTAACTGTAGCGATGTCGAGCATAGCGATAAATCCAACGCGCTTGCGCGTGCTGGTGGTGTAGGAATCCGCGTCATTTCTCCCGTGTTTAAGATGGTCATGTTGAAATTATCGCAAAGATCTTGGATTAATGTTGATCTATTATCATCATGAAGACAGCCCCATACCGTACCGTGCGAGTTAAAGTCTCCCAGAACTAGCCGCGGTGCCGGTAAGGATTCCGTGATATTACAAAGCGTTCGGTGCCCTACCGAGGCTCTAGGAGGAATGTAGATGGAAGCAATGCAAAGGTCTTTATCTTTGATTAAAACTTGACAAGCGACAATTTCAATGCCTGGTGTCGAAGGGAGGTTAATTCGGTTGAAAGAATAGCACTTTTTGATCCCCAAAAGTACTCCTCCATAGGGGTTTTCTCGATCCAGACGAATTATATTAAAGTCGTGGAAGTTGAGATTTATATCGGAAGTTAACCAAGTTTCACATAATGCGAAAGCATCACATTTAAAACTATTTAGTAAAAAATTAAAGGAATCGATTTTCGGGAAGATACTTCTGCTGTTCCACTGTAGAACAGTGATCGAATCGGTGACCTCGTTCGATGACTTAGCCATCGAAGGATACGATCGCTGCAAAGAGGGGCCATTTAGTAGTCAACTGCTTCAAAAATGTTTGCACTATAGGGAGAAAACGTATCAGAAGGCTTTTAAGAGGATCAGTAACATTGAAAGCTGTGAAAATTAAGTCCACTATGTCAGAAAATTTCATTAGTCCGCTACTGGACTGAGTATCTGTTTGAAAAAAGGGGACACTTGGGGTTTTGGATGTCCCTGGAAGTGGTGGGTACTCCTTGTTAGAATTAATATTTCCAAGTCCTGGAGCAAATTGCTTCGGCTTTTGTGCATCACTTCCGTTGGATTTATTGGTTGTAGATGGCGCACTCTGAGTGGACGACACCTTGGCACCCTTACGAGGCAATGTAGGGGAGGCTGGATTTCTCCTCTTCCTGGATTCCCCTGGGTTAACCAAAGATGTTCCCTCTCGTGGGTCGTCAGATTCTTGCTCAACGTTAGCCAAACCAGCATAGGGATTTTCGGACAGGACAGATGGCGAAGCATTCTTTAGCATTTCTGCATAAGAACGCCTTGAGCGTTCCTTAAGGGAGCGCTTAATTTTATCCCCGCGCTGCTTGTACGCAGGACATGATTTAAGAGCATGTGAAGGGCCCCCGCAGCAAATACACTTTTCAGTTTCTTTGTCGCAAGAGTCATCCTCATGCTCTCCTTCGCATTTGCCGCATCGTTTCTTATTTCCACAATATGTGGCTGTGTGGCTCAACTGCTTGCAATTGCTGCAGTTCATGACCCGCGGTACGAACAGGCGAACTGGTAGGCGAACCTTGTCAAGGAGGATGTAGTTGGGAAGAGAGGACCCGGCGAATGTCACCCGAATCGAGCCTGATAGAGAGTAGGTAGTCTTACCTCCCTCGGTGTTTGCGGTATACAATTGTTTGCATTCCAAGATCTTAATCTGTTCAAGTGCGGGGTCCTTAAAGCAGCCAACCCCGTGCTCCAACAGTTCTTCGCATTTCAGGCCCGGTTCGGACACTACCCCATCGATTTCACAGGCCACACAAGGCACGTACGCTTTAAATTCCCGCGTAAAGCGCTCACAGCAAGCAATCGCGTTTGCCTGGCCGAGATCATTCACTAGAACACGTATCTTGTTTGCCCGAACACGTGTTATCTGAGTTACGGCCGGGTAATTAGCAGTCAGATCTCGAGAAAGTTTTAATATATTAACCGGTTTCTCTCCGGTCCGAAAATATACCACCCATGGCCCAGAGGAACCTTCTGGGTACTGCTTTATACGGGGAGCAATGCGAGTATTAGGGGGATCAGGGACTTCCATGATTACATCAGATGGTATTTCGCCCTCGGCCATTTAAGCACGAGGGCAGAGCGTTATATAAACGGGAATGTGTCTTATTATTTGATTACAAGGTAGAGTAAAAGTAGGGAAAAGGAAAGAAAGCAAACGAGGAAAAAAAAATAAAGCAAAACTTATCTGCAAACAACGTCGATTGTTCCGCACCAGCGAAAACAATGTACTGGATTTACTGCCGGCACCAGCAGAATGCCAGCTAACGAACGAACAAAGGATGACCTTCAATCACTGAAATTTACACAACGAACACCACTGTGAAATATAACGATCCGTTCCGTTCAAAGGTATGTATGAGTGGATGCGATTTGAACAGTGGTCGAGAGTGCTGAGAAGGTTTCTAAATAGAAGCAAAGAGGAGATGGATACTGTGCTGTCGTCACGATAGATGTGAAGAATGCATTTAACAGCGCCAGTTGGGAAGCCATCGCTGCAGCGCCGCACAGATGAGGGTTCCCGTATGCCGGATCCTGAAGTGCTATTTTCTTGGAACGAGACAAGCAAAGAGCAGAAGTCAATGCGAGTCACGGCGTGAGTCTTAACACTGCGACTGCCCAGGAAAGTTAAAGTCGCTAAAGTTAAAGTTAAAGTTAAAGGGGTCGGTAACGGAGACAATAGACGCGATTGAAATAGCTCACCACAAGACAGAAGTGTTGTTGGTCAGAAACTGCAAAGCGATACATTGGATGCAGATCGCCGTCGGAGGGCAAGTGATTGCATCGAAGCGTGCACTGGAGCAATTGGGAGTGATAATTGATGGCCGGTTGAACTTCACTAACCCAAGTCGGCGAAGACAACGAACGCAGTAGCGAGAATCAAGCCAGACGTCGGTGGTCCGAGAAGGTTGGGGTTCTTGCCTGGGTTGCTGCAATGAAAACCAAGTGGAACCGTGAAAAGCTGAACAGGATATTCCGGCCGATGGCCATATGAGTTCCAAGTGTTTTTAGAACAATATCGTCGGAGGCAGTATGTGTTATCGCCGGAATGATCCCCATCCGCATCACTCTGGCTGAGGACGTGGAATGCTACTAGCGGAGAAATGCACGTAGTGCAAGTAGACTGGTCCGAGCGGCTAAGTGGCAGCAGGAGTCAGATAACGCGAAGAAAGGATGGTAGACCCACCGACTCATCCCAAATGTGTCGGCTTGGGTGCATAGGAAGCATGGAGAGATGAACTTCCATTTGACGCAGTTTTTGTCCGGGCACAGATGCCTCCGGAGGTGCCTTCGTCGGTTTGGACATGCTTGGAGACACCGGAACACGTGGTCTTTGAATGCCCATGGATCGAAGAAGTTCGTAGTGGTATACCTGGTGTGACAGTGGACAATATCATTGAAGAAATGTGCCATGACGAGCATACTAGGGATACTGTCAACAGAGTGGTTACGAATATATTCACCGAACTGCAGAGGAAGTGGCGAAGGGACCAAGAAAGTAGCGCCAATGGCTAGAAAGCTGCTATGAAACTCCACATTGGGATTCGAAAGAAATTCTGCCGCCGGGAACTCTACTTCGGTGTAAACTAGGCCCACCGCAGGGGATCAGTTCAGTAGTACACGACGTAGCACCGGGTTCGGGTCGTCTGAATGGCAGTGAACCGAACATCAGCCTTCAACGGAATCGCCGGACCGGCCTCGACACCTTACTCGACACGTAGACCGCGTCGAATAGCTAGCAGCGGGTCGCTGGGGCCCCAGTGAACTGGAAGCTACGCTCCACCCGGAATCGCTGGATGGACGTTGGATTGAGTAGGCTAGGTATACCGCCGAGGACTAGATTGAGTAGATTGGGGGAAACTAAATGACTCACGGAAATGAAATCGGCATCGGGAGAAATCTACTGTTCGGCTTCGAGAGAGCCTCTCTCGCCAGGAAATTCGACGGTAGGCTAGATCCATCGTCGGGGACTAGACCGAGTAGTTCGTGAACAAGATTTTTATAAAGTCGGGAGCTGAATGGCTTATCGGGGAAGTTGAGCGAAATGGAACGAGAGGGGACCAAAGGGCCTAAAGGAGTTGCCATGCTAAATGAGCCAGATTCACCGTCAGGGACTCGACTGAGCAGATGCCACCAGTCGCGGGTCGTCGGTGCACCGGCGAACTGGACGCCCTGCTCCACCGGAATCGCCGAACTGACCTCGACACCTGGCTGGTTGGCTCGGTTTCGGTAGAACTTATCGGGACTAGACCGAGTAGCTCGCGAACAAGATGGGAATTCAACAAGTAAATGGTGCAAGAAGGGAGTTGCGGTGCGAAATGACACTAGCGAGCCGAAGGGCTCGGCAAATTAGACAATCTAAGGTTTGCCGCCCAGATTGTCTTCTTAGGGGAAGAGCACTAAGTCTCGACTCACAGCCAGCTTTCTGATTGTCATGATCTGTGATGATGGTGGTAAACTGGTGGTGTGTCGAGGAGTGGTGCGGTAACCCTACTGAAGAAACTAATTACTTAGTAGTTGAAATAGAGTGGGCGATTTGCACATAAAAACTCCTCCCCGAAGTAATACGATGAGGTAGTGCCAGGGAGGAATCATGTTCTGGCCAACAGCAGTGGTTTTTAGCGGGTCGGATAATGGCAAGCCCAAACCCGTTCCCTGAGACGTGAGGGTTTTTGTACATTTTTTCCTGCAGTCTCACGGTTTTTTTTGAAAGCTTTTTACTGCTTTATAAAAAAACATACACATAGACGTTTTCCGGACTCGACGATCTGAGTTGAATGGTATATGAGCTTCGGCCCTACGGGCTTCGGTTAGCAAGTCGGTTTTTGGAGCATTGGCATACCCTTATGCTGTATGAGCCTATCGGTAAAATAAGCTAGAAATATTGTGCAATTCAGGAAATGATTACGATTATAAAAAACAATCAGACTTCATAGAGTTACTTGAAATCGCTGAACTTGGAGCTCACATAACCAAAGATAATCAATCCGCTGTGGCAATCGAGTTTGTAGAAGAACGCTAATTGATAAGTATTATGTTTCATTTCATCATGCTGGTAATATAAAACATTTCACAAGTTCTCGACAGGAAACCCTCATCGGTGCTAATTTTCCTGCTCAATTTTCACCATCACCACTCGACCAAACTCTATTGATGGCGGTGGGTCGAGCAAGAACTTTACAGGCGTATTCGTAACAGATTGCATAAACTTGCAGCTTCCGGGTGTACGTACAAGTCAGAAGTAGGATGAGGCTTCCATATATCAGTTGGTTGACTATCCGAAAAAGTTGTGAATCAACTGGTACACTTGATAAACAGAGTAAAAATACTTTGGATCCAATATGGGAAAAATCAATCTACCCCGGAAGGATGCCCGACAGTAGCAATACCCCCATGGATGTTTTCGTATGTATTTATATATTCCACTCCATTCCCTCGCAGGGGAAAATTCTCGTTTCAAACTGTTCGTAACGTTTTCCGGATGTTTCGTTCACACCCAGCTGATTGATCAACCGAGTTGAATCAAATCGAAACGACGGCAGAACGAACCGGGTTTTGGATTGAAATTTGCCGAAGGCAAAGCTCTATGCTGGGAAACACCATGTACGGGAATTAACGGACTGGATACGAAATGATTGTGACAATTCGAGAATATTAGAAAGAGGGAATGAGATAGAACGGGATCATTGCATCCATTTGAATCGGTGGGGGCGTAAGATTTAGGATGTTTGTCAAATCTTTTAGTCCGAACATGTCAGCTCTGGTTTTCCAGCTGGTTGAGTACAATAGGGGTAGTTTGTTTCTGCATGGGTTTACGATTATTTAGCCTTCCTCAACATGTTATTCAGATCTAGGGTGTTACTTGATACGATAGCCTAAGTTGTGCGGGTTGTTGGTACAATTATTATTTTTGTTTTGCTATTGAATGAATCTTCCAAAAAACATTTAAGAACTTCAAATGGCCAAGCGATTCTCAAACACTTAAGAAGTAGGAAAAATGCAATTAACTACAACTTTCAGACTTTTAAAATCACTAACCAGCTTTCTACCGATACGCCAGATATAGATACAGTTTCCATGTAAGTTTATCGCACCGCAACGACCGGCAAACAATGGTTTGGTTGCTGTCCACCCTTTGGTATAACTTTTGTTTGCTTACTGTGCACCCGATCAAGTTTGTCAGCATTACATTACATTATACCATCACTGTCTAGCGGCTGCTACACACAGGACAGAACGACGTGAAACTATCAGCCACGCCATGAACTGAACAGTACAAAGGCTTTCCCATAGCATTTACCATTAAGTCCACACAGATTTCCCAAGTGGAAAGTAAATGAGAGAAGGAAAAAAAAGGAAACAACATTGCGCAGTGTAACGACCAGCCGCAACCATATCCACCGTGCAATGCAACACATGATTATGGACCACAAACTGGCGGCTCCCGTGTGCTTTGGGGTGGGTGACATATGGTTCTATCCCAGCAAAGTGTTACAATGTTTAATCGATATAATATTCGTGCGAATTGCTGCTCTTGGACGGAAATGTTTGCTACGTGTCTACGTCTGCGTTCGGGTTAGCAATTCACAAGGTTGACATATTACATGGCCGAGCTTGTTATTGGTGATTATGTTGGCTCCGATTAATATTTCCAAATAGACGCGGGACATCTTCCTACAGTTCAGTTTGTACCATCCTGTTAACAGGTTGTACGCATTAGAGTAAATTTTAGAACGGTTAGCGAATGAATTATTTGAATAGCCACACGTTGCTGATTCCGGAGCAGTCGAGGTAGCGGGTGAATCCAATTTGAAACTAGTTCTAACACAATGCAAAGACAAAATCGAGGTTGAAGAGAATCAGCGTTTGAATGTCGGCAACAAATGTTTTGGTTTGGCCGCACTGCTCATTCTTTCCTGCCTGCCGAATGCAGAAAGATTGTTAATTGTTTTGGTTGTAGCATTGTTACTGAAGAAACATGGCGAAAAATGGAATTTTCGTATTTTTACATTTCTTATAAAAGAAATGTATAGAATTCGCTCAAACTTTCAAGGTTTTTTCCGAGGCCCGGAAAACCGAGTCTTATATACCAATCGACTCAGCTCGACGATTTGGGACAATGTCTGTGTGTGTGTCTGTGTGTGTATGTAACGGACAAACTCTCATTCGTGTTTCTCAGCAATGGCTGAACCGATCCAAACCAACTTTAAATGAAAAACCTATCAGCCAGACAGAACGCTATTAATTTGTTTTTGATTATGATGTTTAGTTTCCAAGATATTAATGTTTAAATGTGTAAAAATGGCGTTTTTCAGTTTTTTTAAATTATCTGTTGAAATTGACAACATAGATTAACACTTAATATATTTTTGGACAGCTTAAAGGAGTACCTTTCGATCAAGCTATAGATTGTTGAAAGCGGATTATTATCAAAAGAGATATTTAACATTAAATACGGGTGAAAGTTTTTTTATCAATTCCCTTTGCCAGAAATATGACTAAAAACAAGTAATCTATTATTAACTCCAAAACGAATAATTTTAGGTCAATAGTATCTTCGAAGAATTCAATGGAGGTAATATATCCTTTCTTCTAGTATTGTGCTTTTGCTGATTAATCCCCCTACGAGTGAGATATTTTCATAATTTTTTTTGGAAGTGATTGTATTGAAATGATGTCTGCGAAAAATTTGTAGCACTTACTTTTGCGAATAACTTTACTGAAGACATGAAATATCTATTTTGAATAGGGGAGACTGGGGCTAGTTGGCGGTGTTTTCAGTTCTCATTTCTTACCGCTTTGATGTTGCTAGATTTTTCAAAACAGTACACGCGGCATGGACGGGCAGACTGTTGGCAACATCTCTGAATTTTATTGAAATGTTTGATGCATTGTCTCCATTTTTAGAGACAAAAATATGTGACGCGGAAAACCGACTCTGGGGTAAGTTGGCGGTATGTACAGATACACCATAAAATAATCAGTCAAATGGAGAATCAAATACTTCATGGGTCCCTTTGGAACGTGCTGAATGTCTTCTCAATAAAACTATATATTAACCGACATTTGCTATTATATTTCAGTCTCAATACCCAGGAATATTGACTTTGACGTGTACTCCATATTCAATAGCAAATTTTCGAAATTCGGCTTCATGCAATTGGCCGGAATAAATGTCTCCTACATTGGCGAGATACACAAGAAAAAGATTTTCTTACTTTGGAGTGAATTCCAGAAATAAATTTTTTTGACGACTTTTTTGCACTGTAAATAGTACCGCTAACTTGCCCCGCGAGCAGCACCGCCAACTTATCCCAACCGCATATTTTATAAAAAACCATTTAAAAAATAACTTTTGCTTGTGGATAGATGTAATATCTATACGGATACTGAAAGCTCATTTCACGCACTGTCGAAAAATATATTCATTTGCGAAATAGATTGAAAATCACCCTAAACAACACAAAGTGTTTAAAATTTAGGAAAATTACTTGGTATGCTCGAAAACACAATATCGCCCACAACATCCACAAAACAGAATGTTTTGCAACCAAAACACATTGAATAATGGGTTTCACATAACTTGAAGCACATAACGAGGGGCAGCGCTATATGTTTAATAGAAACGGAGAAAAAGGGATTCCGCCAACTTACCCCAACCGCCAACTAGCCCCGGGCTCCCCTACTTTAACAGTTATGGCTTGTTGTTTGTGAATTACCCTTTGTCGCCTATTTTTGTTGTATATTGTAATGTTCAATATTGTAATAATCCATTTAAATAAGCCAAACATTATTTCGATAAAACGAATTTTGTATTTCTTTCTTTTATCTACAACCGCTAGAAATAATAACCGCACAATTCCAAGTTGTCTGGAAGGAACTTGATAACTTATCAGTGCAAAAATGTTCATTTGCGCGAACCTTCTCACTGCAATTTTTCTAACTTGGAACCATCGGATCGATCTGAAACATATCGGAAAATGAAAAGCGATATAGATAACTGCAAGCAACGGCACACAGTGGTTTAAAACGCGAAAAACGTTATCGTTTTGAATAACTTCGAAATGGTTAGTTATAGCGATATACTATCTTCGGAAGAATTTATGACAATGAGGCGCCCCATATTTATAAGCCAAAAGTTTGATGATTAATCCTCCTATAAGTGAGATTCAAAATTTATTTCTCATATAACTAGAGATAGCAAATTGGTGTATTCTGCAAAGTTGTAGTAAATTCTTCTACAAGAAACTTTACTGAAGGTGGTAATAGTCTATCTTTAATAGTCTTTCAGATATAGCGCATTATTTGAGGAAATACAGTAAAAATCAATTTATTCATTATAACTACATTCCAAGATTTTTTGGAAGTTCAAAATGTTCTACAAAACTATCACAATTTATGAAATACAAAATTTCAGTGAAGGAAGCAATTTAATATGTTGAGCAGATTCTGAGATATTCACGATTTTTATTCGAAAAATGGCCTACTTTGCACTCAAATAATTCATGAACGGGCAAAAACGGGCAGACCACTCTATATGTATTTGAAAGTACAAGAAAGATGCAACAATATTCTGTTTTAATCACTTGTATCCAGTTGTATCCATGGCTCTGGTAGCTGGATTTAAAGAATATCATTTATTAGTCTAAAATATTGATACGAAACATATTCGGTAAAGCTGTTGAGATCAAGTGGTGGTACCTTCGGCAAAATGTCGGGGAATATTCTTCTTAGAAACATTGCCGAAGACACCAGTTTGCAATCTTTACTAGTTTCTTAGGTACGGTGCAATATTTATGGAAAACCTACTAAAAGTAATCGCGCATGCTTTGATTACTTGTTTAGCATTGTCACTGTATAGTGTTACGTCACACTTCGTAAGCAACAAAAGTAGTTTATTGGTTCGAATGATTTGTATTTGCAGTAATCGCGATGGTGGACAATAAACAAGTTTTTAAAAGGTTTTCTTTCATATAACAATACAAATTCAACTGTCAAGTCGTTCATAGCAAACGGAAACGGTTTGTTTATATTAATGTTCCAAGCCCTGGTACTACATTCTATTCTGGAACTTGACCTTCTGTGTTGACAAACTTTGCAACCGATTTCAGAGTTAATACACAGCCTACTTATACTTAAAATCGTTCCTTGTTAGGATTCGACTATATGGCTCATAAGACAACGCATTACTCTCTGTACCACCGAACAATGCACTGTATTTAAAAACCAGTCAAGGCAGAAGGCTGCTGTCTTCGACAATGTCTCTTGTGAGAACATTCCACATAGAATGCCGAACATAGTCCCTCTTTATCTCTTCAGTTCACCGAATTTGTTTCGAATCAAGATATTAGACTAATAAATAATAATCTTTAAATCCAACTACCAGAGCCATGGATACAACCGGATACAAGTGATAAATACAGAATATTGTAGCATCTTTCTTGTACTTTCAAATACATATAGAGTGGTCTGCCCGTTCATGAATTATTTGAGTGCAAAGTAGGCCATTTTTCGAATAAAAATCGTGAATATCTCAGAATCTGCTCAACATATTAAGTTGCTTCCTTCACCGAAATTTTGTATTTCATTAATTGTGATAGTTTTGTAGAACATTTTGAACTTCTAAAAAATCTTGGAATGTAGTTATAATGAATAAATTGATTTTTTCTGTATTTCCTCAAATAATGCTCTATATCTCAAAGACTATTAAAGATAGACTATTACCACCTTCAGTAAAGTTTTTTGTAGAAGAATTTACTACAACTTTGCAGAATACACCAATTTTCTATCTCTAATTATATGAGAAATAAATTTTGAATCTCACTTATAGGAGGATTAATCATCAAACTTTTGACTTATAAAGATGGGGCGTCTCATTGTCATAAATTCTTCCGAAGATAGTATATCGCTATAATTAACCATTTCGAAGTTATTCAAAACGATCACGTTTTTCGCGTTTTAAACCACTGTGCGGCGTAGCCAACAGAAGGCTTTGGGGTTTAACACCATACACCCCACCCATTCTGATGCTTAGTTCCTAAGATATGGATGTTCGAATGTCCAAAAAAGGCACTTTTTGTTAATTTCTGTCGAAATTAACAACATAGATAAACACTTTATACATCTTCGGACAGCTTATACGAATACCTTTCAAACGAACTATAGTTTGTTGAAAGTGGACTATTAGCGAAGAAGATATTTAACATTAAATACAGATGACGGATTCCTACCGTTTCTCAGTATCTAGAAAAAAGACCAAAAACATGAAATTGACTATTACCGCCAAAACGGTTAAGTTGAGGTCAACAGCGGCTTCGGAGAAGTTATTGGATTTTATATGCTCTTTCTTTTGACTTTCACTGATTAATCCCTCTGTAAGTGAGATATATTCATTAAATTTTTTTAAGATATTATATTGAGATGATGTCTTCTGCAAATTTATAGCTCTGTCTTTTGAGAACAACTTTGCTGAAGACACCAAGTGTCTATCTTGTATGCTGTAAAAGTTATAGCATGTTACTTATTGTTCAATATGGTAATGATTCGTTCAGGACATATTTTGTACTTCATTTTCTACCTACCACTGCTAGGACTAAGCACTAAACAATTTCAAATTGTCTGATTGTATCTTGATCACTTGTCAATGTGCAATCTTTTATTTGCAAGTATCTTCTGGCAGCTAATTTTCTAACTTATGACCCTCAGATCAATCTGGATCATATTTCGGAAAACAAGAAACGAAATAAATGACTCCAAGTAAGTGCGAAACAAAGTCATTATAAACTTGTCACAAGAAACTTCTTCGAATACTGACTACTTGGGGATTGTTTTTGAGGATATCTTTTGTCTATTGCATCGATCCACACCATTTTTGGTAGTTAGTTAAAAGAATAATTTCACGGTTTCTTTCAAAATTTGGCGAAGCTTCTTCCATTCGTTCATTTGTTTGGGTAATTTATGTTAAAAAGTGCCCTAAATTAATCGGCACAATTAAGGAGGTGGACTGCTTTGGGAGACAGAAAAAGAGGCTTACTCTCGAGATGTTTTGAAAGAGGAAGAAACATATACACATTTGGAAAGCTAAAATAAAAATTTTACTTGAAAACCTTCACAAAATGGTGGTGTAAAGAAATATTTCGTCATTGAAAAAGAGCAGCTGGTAGTTACGGTTGATATCAGTGAAACAACAAAATTTTCAATTTACGTAAATAAGTATACCTTTTGTTTGCCGTACCGTACCCGTTTTTCCACAGTCTTCTAGAAATTACATTTTTGATATGAATTTTTGATACTAACGTGACACAGAAATGTTTAAAATGTTTCTTAGAATCTTAAGAAATCTACATATATTGTTGTGATTTATCTATCGCCATTAGTAAAAAACTCGATTTTTTCGATCTTGTATAGCAGGACACCTCGTCAAAGGTTTATATATGAAGCGAATCGTCAAAGATTAGAAAATTGCATTATTTTCTCTAACACTCAAAAAAGCAAGCTAAAATTGTTACCTAAAGAAACTTCGCTCCTAAGACTCAATAAAATCAAAAGCCTCTTTTTTGCAAATGCAAAAAAAAATTAAATCCTACGTATGTCGCTGGAGAAAGCAATTCCGAATACATTGTGAAAATTTCAGAAGGATATAAAAATATTTATTTGAGTTATATTTTCGGCCAATGCCAAAAAATGTGGTTTAGAGAAAAACACAATTAAAGTTGTTAGTATACTCAGTCAGGTCTGAATATTACTAAGACTAACAGCACCGGAGCGTGGGTAAAAGCGATTTGCTAACCGCCATCATAACACGACATCGCACCGGTGGTTGGTAAACAGGTTGGGAAATGGAAACTTATCCTTTCGGTTAATAGCGTGTGCGTATATTTGATAACTGCTTGCAACGGACGCCAATGTTGCTATTCGCAGAAAGGAAGCAAAGCAAAGGAAAACGTAAAAAATGGGGTCTCGCTATAAATGTTACGTAGAAGTGTTCTGTGAGAATTTTGGTTCGACTCGTGGAAGATTTTTATTTTAAATAAAATTATGGATTGAGCTAATAAAATAAAATATAATTATTTGTTGTGAGACAAAAAATTCATTGTTTGAATTAAATAACATTTATTTAAAGTTTACTGAAATTAAAACACAATTATTTAAATTAATAGTTTATTGTTGTTTTAATGAAATTATATTTTAAAACCTCGATTCACACCAATTATTTTGTCGTTTGATGCAATGAACAGTATTTGTTTGAATTCAATAGCACATATTCTTGATTCTGCTGTATATTTCCTGCGTGGAAGTAAAAATTAGTGCATCGAAGCAGCTTGGATTGACTGGGAGATGTAGCATTATAATGTGTTTCAGGATCCGATTGATGGGTCAAATCAAAAAGCCAACAATCTGCACGGAATGTATCAGGAAACGCGGCGTGATTTGTCGTTCATTCGCGAATAGATATGACCACAATTCGTTCCACAATATTTTCAATTTGCAGGCTTTTGTGTTGAAGCTTGTATCACTCTTAAACGAATGAAACTGGACATATTGTCGAACCAATAATTAAACCATTCGGCTTAAGGTCAAAGATGCTAGCAAGAAACGGAATTTTATTCGTTCTGAAGCTTGCCAATGCCGGAAGATTTTTAGCTGTGGCGGCCAATGCGAAGGCTAATGACGGTATCTAACGAAATCTCCAAGCTTTCGATTGTTTCGATTGATCTTAGCAGATAAACTAATATTTCCAATAAATATTATGAGTGGGAACACACCAAGAAATGGTGTTTGTTACTGTAGAATCAACGGATGCTATGTTTGTTTCTGTCGATGTTATCAAAGCAATATTATCATATTAGAATATTAGCAAACCAAAGGAATGCGATGAAAATATTCATGATGGCTATGGTTCCAGTGGAGGTAGTAGCGATGAGGTAGCTTTTAAATTGATGTTCTGGTCTAGGCAAATGAAGTGATTCAAACCCGTGAAAATCGCTGCGAACAAATTGTGGTGATTGTGGGAACTGTAAAAACTAAGATTCAAGAAGAAAGACAACGCGTGAATTTTTCTAGCGCAAAAATCATTAAATCAGGTCCAAAATTTCATCCAAACTGTGGATACATAGATGTGGATTTGATGACCGATTTGGTAAATAGCAAACGTCACGTTCAAAAATGTTCGAACGGTCGACTGTTTAAGGCTCAATAAACCTTTTTTTAAGTATGTGTAAAAATTGAACGCGTAGTATGCGTCGATCAGTCGATTTATTGGATTATCACGATTCAAATTATGTAAAATAGTTGGTGGAAAAACGATTCAACAAGCAGAATGGTCCTTTTGATAAAGTGATTTTCATTACGCAGTGTTGTGTGGCGTGTTCCAGCGCAATGTGGTAGTGTGACAAAAAATCACAGCCACTTTTTCAAAAGCACCATACCGCTTCGTTAATTGTTTTTCCACCAACTATTTTGCACAATTTGAATTGCGATGATCTAAAGAATCGACTGATATTCTTCATTTAGAGTTTTGAAAAAGTTTTATATTGATAAACCGGTGGCAAAGCTGAACGCAATTTCTCCTACGCATAGGGGAACATGGGGTGACTTGACCAGGTTTTCAGCTAAAACTGCATAAATCTCTAAAAATGTCTTCAATCCCTCAAAAGTCATTTAGATATAATGTGCAAAGTTATTGTGCGTCTTCATGATTTTTTGCAGAATTTTTAACTTAATTTTTGAAAAGTTACAAAAGTTTTTCTGCGATCGCTCTTTTTTTTTTTGCTCAAGTCTCCCCACTGCGGGCGTGGGAAGACTTGACCAAGGGAATTTTGAAAAATCATAACAAAAAATAATGACATAAAACATACTGTAAATATTTTTCCCATATTGTCGAGATCCTTTGGTAGCAGAAAAAAATATAAAAGGGTTGCATTTGATAAATTTCGATTTTTTAATGCATTTTTGAAGATGAACTGTACTGCTTGCATTGCATGTTCACACGTCATGAAATCAGTCCTACTATTGCTAACTTTGTTTACTAATACTAAAATATCAAGACTTATGTTTGAGGTGGGATTATGGTGTAATTAACATTAACAGTAAATACCAAAGCATAATAAATATCAGGAATTTTGTATCTTTCTTCATCTAATTACCACTTGGTCAAGTCTCCCCAACATTAGTTGTTGCGTTCAATGTCATGCAAATTCTAGTAATAACTGTTCCAATGTTCCAATTTATGTAAAATCATTTCACTGCTTCACAAGGATTAAGATGGTATTTTAGTAAATTAATAGTAATTAGTATTCAAGTAGATATGTCCATACAAAGTTTGATAAAAAATTACATATTTTAATGCAAATTTATTAATCACGTGATATTTTCTGTAAGGAAAGGATTTTTCATTCCAAACTTTTAAAATTACCTTAAGGGATCGAAACAAGTCTAAAAATATTTTTGAGAATCGAATAGAAGACGCCATAGCCAAAAATAGAATTTTGCGCTTGGTCAAGTCTCCCCATGTTCCCCTTCTACCAAGCGTTTAATTGTTACATATGCTCAAAAAAGGTTTCTTAAATATTAATCTACCTATGATTATGACCTGTGTCAGGCCATGGCAAACGCCGGAGGATTCTTTGGCTCGGTCTAAGCACGGACAAACAGACCTAATAATTCGAAGACTGATTTGCGAAATACATTACATTACATTACGCTACCTACTGTCGCTTCAACTCATCGCATCGTAAAAAGCGATGCTAATTCATTTGACAGACGAAGCTCTAATAGAATTTCAAATTGCTTGACTTAAAAGTTGGAGACACAAGAAGTCACCATATGAAACTCTGGCTAGGAATTTTACACTACCCCGCAGGATCGTTGTTTGAAAGCAAGATTCCGTGTTATGTCATTTGCCATACTGATAAATTGGAATCCGAATTATAATTTTAAACAATAAGTGATTATTTGGAATTACCGTATCGATGACAAAATGTTGAATTCAGTTGATACACTATCAACTTGCCACAAATTCGTGTGTACCAATTTGCCCCAGGGTACGCACTTAATGTTTATTTCTTGAAAAAGATGTAGTTGTAGTTGTAATTAGTATTCCAGCTTTAGTGATACAACCGATTCTAATTAGAATTGGTTGTGTTATTGGCGCCGGAATACTACATAGTTAAGCTCAGCCGGAATGTTGGCTGGTTCTAATTCGCATTACGGCTTCAGTGACACTATTAATCGGTTGTATCAGTGGAGCCGGAATATGGATTAAAACCAACCAGAATTCCGGCTCATTTCCAATTGAACTTTACGGGGTGTATGCTAAGTCCGTATACCGATTATTGGAAGTCTGTTGCCCGATAGTAGCGCCGGCTAGCGGCTAATTGTTGCTTGCTGATGTCATTTAAAAATGATAGTTATATTTTTTACTCATACAATGGATGTCATTCATTAATAGAAAAAGTACAATTACTTTTGGGATGGGTCAAAATACACTTTGAGGGGAAATTCCGGAGAAACTATTATTGACTCTGCGCAGTTCACAGCAGTCACGAAAGAGATGACAATTCTCCTTTTGTTCACGAGCACTAGTAATAACTGTTCCAATGTTGTTGTTGTTGTGAATGTTGATAATTGTCTTTTAAGCACAAAGCTCAGATCTACATGTGGAACGTGCCATTTGAGCCAACCGCTACTGATTCCTGATTCTAGTTTTAAGTCAGACGAGATGTAATGACTACATCAACGTGCTCCGTGTATCAACCTCGGAAAACAACGCAGTTTACTTCAGCAAATTAATATCATTATTGAAGCCACGCATAAAATGCTACCACTTCATCATTTTTGTTTTACTGTATACTGTTCTGTCCAAGATGTACAGTAATGTTTCCATTTCGAGTGGGTACAGTCCAGCGTACCAAGTATTCCTGAATAAGCCCACTATTCTGCGATTCAAAATCGCCTTAGAACATTCTTAAAACCCAGATATATTTACCCAACTATACTATCTGCAATATTACCATAGATGACGGGTTACAAAATTTATGTAAAAATCTGTCTAAACATCTATTATCTGGGGTATGGAAGTATTCTCACATAGATTAACGCACAAATGTTCTCCCATCCGAATATATTAGACTGTAGCGTCCGAAGGACGTATGTCAGATGGCTTCCGCATAACTTAGTAAAACCCTGCTTTCTCTGGCTTTTTAATATAGTATTATCTACTCTTCAAAGGCTTCGAAATACATAAAAAACGAAAGTGTCTTCGAAACCGATGGTTCGTATAAACTGGTTCCGCAAAACAATTGGCCGAAAAACTTCTTTCACCGCAGGTCTGTTTGTAATATCTAGGATGAGATCCTCTTCATTGCACTCCTCATTCGAAGCCGTTGTAGTATGTGCTTTAGACAATAACTGCCAGGCAAACATTGGTTCATAGAAATCGTCGTCCGTCCCGAACTCATCAAATTTCTCAGAATTATTACATAGAAAATTGTAGCATATTTGAACAAAAAATGTTTTGGAAAGAGAACGATATTTTTTACTGAAACGATTTTATTGAATTCAATAAATAAATGTATTTTCTCTCTAGCAATATTTTTTCACTGAATTAGGCAATCCATGAGACGTTTCTGATCAGCTGATTATTTCTTGTTTACTTATTCTGACGTTACTCCGAGGGGTGCGACGTCCGACAATATCGTTGATTCGATCCAACATCAAACGAATCGGACTAACAAAGTTGTTTGTCGGACGAGTTTTTCTGTTCGCAGGAGTAGACTTGTTGACAGAACCCACCGCTGAATTGTCAAACAAACGTCTAATGGATTGCCTAATTAATAAATCCATATAATTAAAAAAACTATTTTTTATTGCATGATTGCAAAAAATGTAACGTAACTATAATAACAACGAGCATTGTGAAAACAGATTATTATTTTGGCAACCTATTTACCAACGACCGGTACGAAAACGGGTGTCTAAATATATTATTATCGTTTAGCGTAATCAAAATACACACGCATTTGCTTACGCACCGGTGCTGATAGTCTAAGTACTTGTGTATTATCAAAGGCTTAACCACAGAGAACAGACATCCATGATCGAACAAATATATTAATAAAATGTGTGTAAACATTTGAATTTATATACGATAAAACACTAGCGCCGCCACACCAACCTATCCCAACTATCCGTCACATCCATTCCGGAAACGGTTCAGAATCCTGAATGGATTCTGGCTTCAAGCAAACAACCGATTCTGACTCAATCGGTTGATGCTTTGAGCTGGATTCCATACTGAATCCACTCAGAAGTCCGAACCGGTTGCGGAATGGTTTGACTGGGTAGAGGTATAACCGCTGGCAATTCAATCGAACTCAGCCAGTAAAAAACATTACGTCTGCTTTTATTGGGGAGATATTAAATTATTACCAACATTTAAGTTAGGTGTTTCTGAATCGGTTGGTGTATGAATGATTAAAATCCATCTAGTAATATCGGAGTTATCAGCGTGCAAACCTTACATAGTTTCGTTACATGGAGGATAGTTTAGATTTTAGAATGACACCTAGCCCCAGATAGTGGAGTAAGACATTCTTAAGGTCAAAAAGTCTAAGTCTTTTGCATTCAAAAGGACTTAGAATATTTTTACGCGTCTCACTGAACGGAGCCACTTGTTTTGCGCAAAATATTTCCGTTGGTGCTCCGCAGGGAATCAAACTACTCCCACTTCTGTTTAATCTGTTCACCTCGGATATAGCACCTCTCTCTGAAAATGGTACTGTTACGCATAATGCGAGCACCTCTCGTTTTCACCGTCTTGAAACTTTTGTCTATCAAACGGCCTACGCTGTCACATTTGTTAGTTCGTGATCAGCGTTGGCCGAGATGGATTCGTACCAAATGTAAGTCTAAATGTGATAATATTTCTTGTAAACTAATGTAACCACTGTTACAGGGAATTTATAATATCTGTTTTAATAAACACTTTTATTGGAAAATGGTGTTATAAATTCAGAAATAACATCCTGGTCAATTGCGAAACGCAACAGGTACTTCGTTGCTGTTCACCGATGATATCGCAGTAATCTGCAATGGTTGGGCCATTCGATCGCCTACGTCATGATTATTCCCCTCTCGAAGCCTCTTGTTCCGACTGAGAATTGTAAAATAACACTGAACGGAGCAGCAGCGGAATGGTCCCAATGTGCCTAATCACTTTGACTTTACCCTAGTGAGAAAAATGATCTTCCGACAACAGGTTAACAAAAAGATTACCGAATGCAACAGGTTAATTTTAACATAGTTCTGGTCCTTGGAACGAACCGGGACGACACCTTTAATGATAATGAACATCCTTCCATTCATAATTTATCAACATTAAATTTAACGGATGAATCAGTTATGTGAATATCTATACATTGGCGTAGCCAGAAATTTGGTTTGGAGGGGGTTTTGATGAAAATCGCAATTTTTTTGAAAAAATGCTAAAATTTAATATGAGTTTGATAAATTATTGAAAACTCAAAAACATAAGTAGTCTAACAGATGTTATTCCAGTCTACAAACAAGAAGGATCAACATGGAACAGTTTTCAAACCTCTATAGATTATTATCTTGTATAATATGTCAATGAAGTCAAAAATTGCGATCTTTTAAAGTGGGATAAATGATCTAAAAAAATTTCAACGTTCAAGATCACCTAATATAAAAATCCTTGACTTTGAAGGTTTGACAACTTCGGGAAGCTATCAACATAAAACAGCGACTGGGGACATAAAAAATTGACTGGGCTGCTATATTTCTCCTTAGTGAAGAAAAATTTAGGCGAAAACTATTTTTTTCTGCGCTACGGATAAAATTGTTTGAAACAATCATTGCACAAAACCTATAACTAAATTATGGATGGATGGAACTGAAACTTGCGTTTCGACTTCATCTCATCAGAATCCGACACTAACTTGGTGGGCGGACAAAGCTAGCGCCGAATCGATGCTAGCTCCTGAAAATGGAATCACTCTTTGTGTTTTTGAGTCCTTTAAATATCTGGGAATTATTTGTTTTAAATCCAGTTCCCTTATTTTTTTTGTAAGCTTCAAAGGCAACTTGAACGCAATGTGAATTTTTTATTTAATTACCGCAGAAGAGATTTATCAAATACAGTAAATTCAGAATAGCTTGTTGTAAAGGTTTTCTACTACTATATTTCGATACTCTGAATATGTGGGATATTTATGTCTTTGACAAAGTTGTTTGAAATAGCACTTTCGAAAACTTTGCTGGAGACATTAAGTCTCGACCCAAATTTGGTTGAAGAGTAATTCTTGTCTATAATTACTTCTAGGAGGATTAACCGTCAAAATTATTCTATCAGCAGATGAACAGTTTTACGTTTTGAAATTCTTCAATGTTACTTAACATCGAAGTTTGGCAGTTTCGAATGAATGTGATCGTAACCGTTAAAAATTTATCGAGCATTAATTTTACTTTTCTTCATTAGTCAACCTCACAACTTGCAGTACTATTACGTAGCTAGTACAAAATTTTAGTACGCCATTCATTGCATCCTGCTAAGAGGCTATTCATATAGTTGATAATACAACAAAAATCCAATGCTCATAAAACCGATCCTGACCTGCTAGAGACAAAATTACATTAGCTTTCAACTAGTTTCTGAAATGTTATTCTTGTTGTTAACCATATTGAATTGATGTCTAAACTCTACACAATCTAAAAAAAATACATTTTCAGCAAATGTTGAAATGTATGTAAGTTTTCGGTAAACAAGCTTATGTTTTATATGCAATCAACCTATTCAAATTTAGATTCCCATTCGAAAAATTGTCTCTAATCCATCTTTTGAAGCATCTTTCCAGAAATGAGCTCATAATAATTCAGACAGTTATTTTATTTTACATTGAAGTAATTTGATAACTATGGGATTTTGGCTAAGAAATAAGTTACAAGATCCCCTTCCCACAATTTTCCAAAAGTTCTCATGACGCTTTAAACACAGCTCTCAATGTAGTGATCAGAGAATATTTTTCCAAAAATATTTTGTGGAATATTAAATTAAATTCGTCAGTATCAATTTTTTTTTCAATCCAATTAATTTTGGTTTGGGGGGGGGGGTTAGCCTCCAACCCCCCCCCCCCCCCCCTGGCTACGCCACTGTATCTATATGTGTTACTGTGTGTACAAAGTACATACATTTTGGCGCTAAATATTGGCAGAGAAGAGAAGGGCCACTCAAAATCAAAACTTCTCACAATTCTTTTTAAAATCACTAGCGGCACGTGGTGTCGAAGCCCTGCAAAATACACTGTTAATCAACACATTAGTTCAAAATTATACGACGTTACTGGTATAAAATATCTAGCAAATTCATCCCCGATAATCCGACAAGTGGTCAGAATATGTTCTACCGAATAAAAATTATCATGCAATAATTAACCCATCTTTCAAACATTGACTGCGTTTTTGGGTAGCGAACGGGTATTTTACTTTAAAAATTAACCTATCTTTTTCCATCGAAAAACGAAAGTTTTGATGCTGAAGTATGTAAGCATACATTTACGTTTGAATATCGAAACTTTTGACTGTACAGTTAATTCTTAGCGCACTGCCCAAGAAAGATTTTCAATGGATATCTTACCAATGGTTATTGTGTGTCCTTTCTTTTGAGAACCACCAAGCAAGGAGATTAAATTTAAACACATACAGCATTTTGTTAGCCAGCCATTTTCCTTTCCCAGGATTCGATATAAGTTTTTTGGTCTTTATAAAAGTGGAGGAAATTAGTTTATAATTATTTTCAATCTTTAATATTGGAGGCTACTTTGTATAAATTCTCATGAGTACCTTTTCAAGGATTTAACGTCGCGTTTCAATTTTTGTGAAATGTCACCAAGGTCTGTAAACCATGACAATCGTTCTGACTACTCACCAGTGCTGCCACAATTAAACCTGTACTGGGAGTTGAAAATTCTTCGTATTCTGTACCAACACAATGACAAACAGAATCATTTTATATAATTATTTTTCATTCGAGATAGTGATATACTGAGTTGGCTCTGATGCTGATATTTGGCTGCGAAAAACCATAAAAATCCGACTCGGAAGCAGTTGTTTCCAGGCATTGCATTTATCGCTCATATGAGCAAATGCGCCCGGATAGTTTGCTACTGCGACAATAAAAACTCACATTTTCACACGAAAAGTTATTGGAACTCACACAACTTCTCCGGATAAATACAATGTGTTATTTCTCCGGATAAATAAAACAGCCGGAGAATGAGTGAATGAGTTTATCACGGTATCCTTTTTGCGTTCGCTGCTTTGCTGTCGTTATTCCAAAACACGAAAAAACAAGTCTATCATACTTCTTTTCCGCTTTTCTTTGTAATTAAGTGTATTTTTTGAAGTTTTAATTGATTTCCACGAAATTAAAATTTTGTCACCTTCTCCGGCGAGAAGGAAAAAGTCAAATAATTTTTATCCGGAATATCATTCTCACGCTATTTGTGGAGACGGAGAATTTTGCGACTCATCTTATCTCGGAAAAGTTGGACATCGGATAAGCTACTTCTCGCGTGAGTACTGAGAATTACAATGCCTGGTTGTTTCATTTGCGATAAAATTTCGCCAGAAACCAGTCAAAACTACGGAGTGTTCTACTAAAATTTCCGAAAAATCTATAAAAAATTGAAATATTTCCAAAAATCTGTGAAAATCGGTGAAATTTTCATGAAAATGTTAAAAATCTGTCTTCTGAAAAAAAAACTACAAGGGGCAGCCCTATGGGGTTGCACGAGCTGTAGACGTAGGACTAAACTACTTAATGTAAAACATTTATTTTCTTAATACATTTATAGTAATAATAAATCAAACATATTTATTACGTATGGTTTAATCACAACCAATCAACATCGAATACAGATTACATATTGAACCAAACCTTCTTGGTTATCAGGTCATTTCATTTGTAGTAGGTGATCGAATCCGATTAAACTTATTTAAGAAGATCTGAAGAAAGAAGACAGAAAACTGTGAACGAACTAATATCTGGAGCTAAATCTTTATAGCATAAGATTAGCTTTCGATTGTGTGGGGTAAAAAACCTGGACCAGTGAAGAAAAATCAAATTTTAGACAATATAATCACATTTCATGTATAGACCAAGTATTCTAGTTATATTTTGCCATTATTGTAACTTTTAGTTTGATTTTAGAAAATATAATCACATTTCATGTATAGACCAAGTATTCTATTTATATTTTGCCATTATTGTAACTTTCCTAAAGTACGCATACAAATATAGCGAATGCAGTGGTCGTAATCATATATCGAAACTATAAATATACAAGAATCGAAAACAGTTTTATATATGGACAAGATGCGTTTTTGCAACGGTTTTTCAAGTGGCAGTGTATTCATTCATAAATAGGCTTTGTAGTATGTACCTATTAGTAGAATCAAAGTACTATAGGCTGAGTGGAAATGAATCACGTGATGGGGAAATGAATCAATGAATTCATCGAACGTAAATAATAAACTTTCGTTGTGTAATTTAGTAACAAATTAGATCTATCTACCTACACATTCGCCTCAAACATTAAACCCAAGCGCACAAAGCAAAATGAATCAACGCTGATGATGATGGGTAGAGCGAAAGAGACAACTAATACCACGACACTATGTTAACCGTGTTTGCAAATGGAGCTCGCATGTACAAACTGTTTTGTGTACGAATAATTATACATAAAAGTGTGCTGGAAACGAGCACAACACAAAAGACGGACAAGCTCATTCGCATTCACTGGGTAGCGTACGTCCACAGGCAGTGTAACGGACTTCTAACTCAGCTACACTGGCCGTAAAAGCACACAGCGCAGTGATCTGCTTCGCCTGCCGCTCAACAGGCGACTGAGCTGCTTCGGCGAAATCCGTTCGTTTAAATAGTCGATGATGACGTCATTCATAGAAACGTAGCGCGCAAGGTACACAAATCTGTCGTGCTGGACTAGGGAAGCGCTATCTTCTGTGTGTAAATGCGCGAAATTTTGACTAGGTTGTTTATTATTTAAATTTTTAATGCCATAATATCAAAAATCTTTGGGTTTATCTATTGGAATCTATTCTTAGAAGTATTTCGGGGCGACATGAGCAAAAAATTTGAAAATTTATCGTGAGATGGCTGAATTATATGCGTTTAAAATTGGACCACTTTTCGTTACATACCATTTTTGTAGAATTTGCAACGTGCACCCCTATATCGAAAACAAAGAGGTAGTCCTACGTCAAAAGAAGCTGTGACCAAAAATCAGGCAATCTATGAGACGTTTGTTTGACAACTCAGTGGAGGGTTTTTCTTTACTCCTGCAAACACAAACATCTTTCATTAGTTCCGATTCGTTTGATGTTGGATCGAATCAACGGTTTTGTCGGACGTTGTGCCCAGCAAACCGGAGTAACGTCAGAAAAAACAATCAAGAAATAATCAGCTGATCCAACACGTCTCATGGATTACCTAATTGTTAAATAAATCTGTGACATTAAAGAAAAATTTGTGAATGTGCAACCCTGGCTGGGGCTTGTATTGACATTTGGATGCGAGATGTGACAAACTTGTATTCAGCAAATCAAATGAAGCCTATGGATGCTTACAGAGTGGCGGCGAGAAGCTAAGCTGGGGCTAGGGCTGACATTAGAATGCGAAAAACCTGCTTGCTACAAACCAAAGGGATGATGTCAGAGTGAAAGACGAGCGGATCTGCACCGGCTACCTGCTTTTACACTGACAGGTTCCATTTGATATGCTGCAAGCAGGTTTCTGGCATCTCGCATCCTACTGTCAGTACCACCCAAGTAACCCATAAGCATTATAACGTAGCCTAATATCTGCTTTAGATCCACATATAATGCTGTCTTGAAGAGCCGTGAAGCCTCATATGATGCTGGTATTATGTTAGAAAAGGAGAAATATAGTGCTATTACTGTGCATAGATTGACAGCTCGTTTCTGCAGTACTAATGCTATTAGCATTAGCTTCAGTTGGCTGTCATTGTCCGCCATGATTTTAAAATCATTTCTTATGTTTCCTTTCGGTATGATGAGCAAAGGGAAAAATTTTAAAATAAAATGTTCTGTTTAAAACCGTAATTGACTCTCTTCTAATGTATTGTAATGAATATCCTTAATGTGTTTTCGTTCTCACATGATATGAATGTTTCACGAAAATTACCTTTAGTATGTCTCGAACTGAGGTACCTTGCCTCGTCCTTCACGGTAAGTACGCTGCGTTTGCTCCCTAGACTATATTGCATATGTTCGATTGAAATGAAATATGCCCAATATAATCTTCAAGAAGAGTTACATAACAAATAAACCCATAGCATTACAATAACATTATATCGGCTTTTTATTTGCTCTATAATGGCACTAAATGCATTTGTAAAACTTACATGCTTTAAAGATCCTTGAAGCATGTACGCGTTATATCAGCTTTATATACGCATATAGAGCCAGTGATAATGCTATATGTCGGTTGCGCTATTATGCATTATTGATGCTAATATAGAGCTTTATTACATTGTAAATGCTGTATTATTGCAAATTTCAATGCAACATTAGTGCAAATGTATAGCCAATATAGTGCAATGGCTTAATGCTTATGGTTACTTGGGCAGCACATACACAGTTTCTCGCCGCCACTCTGTAAGCGGTCTATCACAGTAAACGCAAGCAATCCGCGCAGATCCGCTCGGCTTTCATCAGGTTTGTTTCAATACACGGTTCTTGCTCCTAGCTGCTCCGTAGCAAACAAGAACAAAAAAACTTGTTAATTTTTAATTCGGTTTGCTACTAGAAGTAGAAAGGGAGAAGAAGTACTTTCAGTTTCTCCTGGTACTGTAACAAACCTATTTTGACATCAGTCCTTTGATTTGTTGCAAGCAAGTTTCTCAAATCCCGCATCCTAATGTCAGTGCTAGCTCCAGCTCAGTTTCTCGCCATCACTCTATCAGCGGTCTAACTCAACATTTATAACCTGTTTACTGATATGCATCGCAGTGTTAAATTATTTTACCTGTCTTGAAAAAAAAATCTGTACCAAACTGTACTTTTTTACAAAAATATGTTATCCGTATCGTACAGAATTTGTACCAAAAATACTCGAAAAATCTGTACCTTTCTAGATAAATATGTACTTGTGGCATCGCTGCTACACACTTTTCAGATCTGCGTACCGAGAAGCTATTATTGATCAGTTACTCAGTAGCCAAATTAAAGATTTTTTCTAAAATAAATTTAAAAATAGTTAAACTGTTAGAGAAAACAACTGCTGTTAAGACCGACGATGGCGAGATTGTATACGTTCATTGGATCATTAAGCCATATGCTGTTTTCGATTTTTTCCGATGCAGCTGACGTTTTTTCGAGCCTTTTTTATTTTTTTGTTCGAAGAATTACAAATATTTTTTTTTTACAAAATTGAATTATCACGACAAAATCTTCCATTGGATTCCCTAATATGTGCTAAGTGCTCTTGTGACCTTAAGTACTCACATTAGCTGCCACTGCATTGGATTGGAAATCAGAAAAAAAGTTTACTTCTTCAGCTTAATTATCACAAGTAATATTCATGACAAATGGAAAAATCCATCACCCATGCGGAAGATCACGTTCCATCAGTTAGAAAGAGGGCTCTGCAATCATGTGCTGCTTAACAAAGGTTCATTACGAGTTACTCTTCAATATGCAAAATTAATAAAAGCGGGCCAGGTAATCTGCGAACATTCCGTTGAAACTGGATAATACTACGGACGCTCCGCAAAAATAACAGATAATGTCGTTTTAGAAAACGAGCGTTCAATGATTACATACAGCAATAAGCATAATATCAATCAGAAAAGTAAAATCTATGATACGAAACGCAATAATATATTTTCTGTTATTTACTGTACGCTTTAGCGAAGCTCGACCTTACCGCCTGCAACGATTTATACGAGCCAGTCTCAAAAGTTATACTAGATGAAATGTCAAACGGGTGCACTCTCAAATCAAAGCAAGGAAAACCAGCAACAAATCCGATTCGCTTTTGTGAGAACTTTCGTAATTCTTTTTTGTTCGAAGTGGTACTTCTCTTCTCTGTGAATGGTCAAACGGGTGTAATCTGTATGATGCTGATTATTTTTGGATTCATGACGGCAACCCACGGTGAACTGGGAAGTGAAACCGGAGTCCGGCTTATGCATTCAAAATACTATATTTGAATTTGTTCGTTTTAGTACCTGTGTTGTCACCTTATGAAGTAGGTAATATCACTGTTTATACGCAAAATGAAGTTCTAGAAATCCAAAACAATTCTCTATAACCATGTATGTACTAGTAATTCTAAAATGGCATGGTTCAGACCACAACTACACATCATTAAAAATTGAAACTATTCTTCAATTCCACAATATAATTACATGTTCCTAGCCATTCGCTAGACATGCTGTTTGTGTTGACTTCGTATAACACTTTAATTAAATAATAATTTTCAATCAACGAACAGCTTCGCTGAACTTGATAATGGGAAAAGCGAAACACGACACGCAGCCCATTATTGATCACTGGATGTTTAACGGCCAAAGGGCCTGACAACTAAATTATGACACACTGAGGAGGCGTGGTGGCCTTGTTTGCGCGTGTGTGATTCAAGTACCCCAAGGACATCTCGTGGCGGTAACTGCGCCGCAAGCATGCGAGGGTGTTGGTGTTTATTTAAGCTGGAGAGTTAAGCAAGCGTCTTCAAAATGTGTTCAATATATTATCACCACAGAAAACAGAACAAAATTTTCCGGAAAACTGATTTATTATCACAGAGAGCAGGCATTTATGCTAGAACATTTTTTGTGGTAAAGCTGTGTAACACTGCAATGAAAATTCGTTACAAATCACAACTATCCTCAATTTTGTATACATGAATAACCATTGGATCCAGGACTGCATACGAGATACGTATACCGATTGCTGCAAATCTGCTGGTCGAAGGCAGTGTCGGTTGGCGGCAAGTTACTGCTTGCTGATATTATTTAAAAACCTTACAAATTGAAAGCCTGTACTTGGATGTCAGCTATCAGTGCTATCATTGATAATCAACTCAAGTTTCGAATATTAGTAAGAAATATGACTGTTGCTTTTAAATGTCATCAGCTAGTATAGTATTTTCAAAAGGGCGTTTACAACTCGAGCATTTCTGCTGTCAATTTTTGTTTTTAAATTTTTGTTCATAATTTAACTAACAAGTGTAAAATTCATTGATAAAACGTGCCATAATTATCGAAACGTAAATTTTGCGTATTTAGGTTAAAATGGGACTGTCCCCCTTTCTTGGACTAACCCAAGGATTATGATCGATTACAAGCCGGCCACTTGTAGTCGGAAACAATACCAATTTGCCATTTAATGAGATTTGGTTCATTGATTGCGCTGGCATAGGTTTGTCATTGAAGCTCCCACACAAACTGTGGGAGTGTGTGATTTCAATCACATTATTAGTGGACCAACAGCAAAACAACAAATTTTGTCACCTGTAGTCAATATGCAAGAAAACACTACCGGCTATATTAAATCGGGTTGTCAATTGTCTTAATTAACGTTCGTTGGCATTTATTTCCGAATGCGCAATCTCTGATTACGACGGAAATATTTGATGTGATTAAAATTGTTTGGGTATGTATTGATTACACTGACACGGGTAAAGTAAACACATGCCCAGCAAACTCGCTATGTGACCCTTCTGCTACACGGGACCATGTTGATGGTTGTGGCGCAGACTCATGTGTCGATGCAATGACATAAATTACGGTAATTTATTGTCGCATCTAATGGTCCACCGCCCTCTACTGACTTAATTTGCCCGGAGGAAGATTGAGTTCACAACAAGTGGAAAGGAGTCGTTCGGTACAAAACGTGCTGACTTTTGGTGATAGCAAAGTTACAATATGACCATGACAAAGTCAAAACGTAATCTCAGTTAGCTTTCAATCGTTGTTTAGATTTGTCGTTTTCATCCTTCGATATCGATACCACACACGACGTGCGCATTGGATAATTGTTACAAAAAATTAGCATATTTTAATCTTCCCTGATTAAAACATTATGTACCAAGGCAGTTAATGTTGATATTAATCTTTGAGTTACCGAAGTATCGTAGAATGTATTCGAAAAAGCTCATAACAGAAAACTAATGGAAAGCGATGGGTGGGTAATGTCAGAGACATAACTGGAATGAAGAAGAATACATTTTAGCCTGTTAGTTCAAATGTAGCAATTGTTGCTATCTTCAGAAATATTGTATTAAAATCAAGAAAATTAGATAATGAAGAAAGTTCTCATTTAAGGGAGGCGTCTGGTGTAAAGTGCTCAAAGCGAAAGTTAATTTCTTTTACGATTTTGAAGGCAAGGTATTAATCGATCTTATGTGTAATGTTAAAATTAATGTTAAGTGCCAAAACACATATTTTCAGTCACGCAGAGCCACACATGCGAGTGTTCCTAGAGTAGACGTCCAACCATTTCCACGTCAAAGAGCACCACCACGAACACAATAACTCTTGATAAAATTGTCTGACACATGAAATTTAATAAGATTTGGAAAGCTGAGACTTGAACCAAAAAAATAGGAAAAAGTTCGAGTTTCAGAAAATGGCTACATGAAAACCGAAAAATCTCATATTCTTTTGTAAAATTCACTTACTTTTCTTCAAAATAATAGGGAGAAAAACTTTTTTCAGTTTTCTGTGGTTCTTCGATAGACTACATATATGGTGCATTCTCATAAAAAAAAATCAATTCAATTCGTAGAATAGTCTGTGAGTTATCGTGTTCATCAATTCGAAAAACACGGTTTCGAGAAAAACGCTATTAAAGGGTGTCCCACATCAAATTGCAGCACGGAAAAAACGCTGTGGAAAATAACCCATGGGGTATCTCCTCTTGAAAATTTGGGTATAAGTAGTTTAGAGTGTATTGTTCACACTGTATTTTTATCGTTGTCAGTTTTTCAAAAATGGTTGCCGATAGATTGAAATCTGCGTGTGCTATAGCAAATACTCGCGAAGAATACATGACTATTTAAAACAAAAGAAGTTCAGCGTGGCCACCAAGATTACAGAAGACTATTCTAGAGATCCAATACTAACAATTAAGCGGATAAAAAAGAAGCCATTTTTTTTGCCCACTACACCAGACGACCTCCCTAACCACCTCATAAATAAAAAGTCCTTTTGGAGCCATCATATAAGAATCGATAAAAAATGTTTGCTTGTGTGCCATCGCCGAAAACTATATAAAATTCCGATGTTTGTAGACTTTCAAAAATTCCAGAATAACTGATCATTCAGAAGATAGTAACAATTGCTGCATTCAAATTAATGGGCTAAAATGGACTCAACTTCACTTGGCTTATGTCTCTGAAATTACTCACCTTTTTTGTTTGTAAATTATTAGAATCATGTTGGATTGATTGTGTAAATAAAGTGGATCTCGAAATATTTTACGAAACATTTCTATTATTTCAGGTCTGCTGTAGAGATAACCATTTTGCTTGTCCTGATCAACCCTCGGATTTAGAATTTTCGTTTAAGCACTGAGCGGATATTTCAACACCCCCGAAGAGATATTGTCATTCAAATGCGGCTTAAACTATAGCTCTTCACCACGCTATGTTAGGAACAATAGCATATCCTTGAGTGTCAGCTCTCTGTACATCAGTGGCGTAGTAAGAAAATTTTTCGGGGAGGGGGGATATGAAGATTTTTGTTTACATATGAAAAAATGTTCAAAAACATTCTGAGTAGGAAAAAATGTTCAAAAACCAACAACTCAGGGAACGGGATTGGGTAGTCAAGGTAGGAAAGCTGGCTGTGGGTCCAGAATTAATGCTCTTCCCCTACGAGGACAATCTGGGCGGCAAACTTCAGACTGTCTAATTTACTGAGCCCTTCAGTTCCCTTGTGCCATTCTATGCCACTTCTTCATTGAGCTTCCGATAGGTTCGTGCACTACTCGGTGTAGTCCCCGACGAAGGATCTAGCCTACTACGACGAAAAGTTCCCCGGCGAGAGAAGTTCGAAAGCGAGCCAACCAGCCAGGTACTGAGGTCAGTTCGGCGATCCCGGTAGAGTAGGGCGTCCGGTTTGCTGGAGCAGCGGCGAGACAGGTGGTGTGTCGTCGCGGTCTACTCAGTCTAGTTCCCGGCGGTGAATCTGACTGTACGCTGACGGAGACGTCCCAGACGTAAGAAGCTCTCCCGAAACCGATTCTTATTTGTTTTCAGTACCACAACTTCTTGAACCCTTCGGCTCCGTAACCATTTACCACTGCAACTCCGTTAAGCCCTTTAGTTCTCTTCTTGGGCCATCTAGCACTACTTCCTTGATGATCCATTCAGCTCCTCGACTTGTTCGCGAGCAACTCGGTCTAGTCCCCGACGATGGACATGACCTACTCCGACAGAGAATTCTCCGGCGAGAGAAGTTCTCCCGAGATCGAGCCAATCAGCTAGGTGCCGAGGTCAGTTCAGCGATTCTGGTGAAGCAAGGTGTTCGGTGCACTGGTGCGCTGATGACCCGCGACTAGTGGTGTCTCGTCGCTGTCTACTCAGTCTAGTCCCCTGCGGTGAATCTAGCTTGCGCTGACGGAGAGTTCCCTGGCGAAAAAAGTTCTCCCAATATCGATTCATCTTTGGTTTTCACTATTTTTCTATCGGAACAACCGGTGGGGTGCCGTGGTCGGTCTGGCGAATCCACATGGAGCGTGACGTCCGGTTCGCTGGCGTTTCGACGATTCATACTAGGTGCTCTGTTGCAGTCTGCTCGACTAGTCCTCGGCGGTGTATCTAGCTTGTTCCTGTGGAGAGTTCCCTGGTGGTGATGGCTCTCCCGAAACCGTTGCTCGATGTCCATTCCGCTGTAAGACGGTCATGATCTACATCCTATCTCTGTTTACTGTGTTTCACGTCTTTACATCGCTTGTCATACTGTAGGCTACATTATCCGGGTTGATGTTCGGTCCTCTCGTTTTAAGGAGCTCTCTGCACGTCACTTCAAATCTCGGACATTCAACGACTCTCCTTGGATATTCGAAGACTGTAAACCTCGGACATTCAAATACGCTCGAGCGTTCTCACACTCCGGGCACAGTGTTGACGTTGCGTACCCACACCGATGAAGATACTCCTTAAGCAGCCGGAGGAGCTGTTTCAAGTGGAAGGTCATCTCTCCATGCTTTCTATTGACCCACGTCAACAGGTTTGGATGAGCCGGTAGGTCCACTTTCCTTTTTCCGTATTGTCCCATTCCTGCTGGCACGTCACCATCGAATCTTCCTCACGTTTCTGACGTTTCATTGATTGTAGCACTTGATATCCTCCGTCAGAGTGATGCAGATGGGGATCATCTCGGTGATAAGGCATACTGCCTCCGGCATGCAATCGTAACTCGTACGACTAGCAGTCGAAGCGTTCAAGAGCAGGAGCCCCATATCGCAGCATCGATGACGAAACATTAGATAATGGATCGACATTTCGCAGGTTTAATCAGCGTGGTTGTTAAAGCTCAACCAGTCGTCGCTTCCCGATCAGAAACACATAACAAAAATATTTCAAAAACATATCTCGCTTTGTCACTTCTTATAATTTTCTGTTATTTTAACTACTAACGAGACCTAATTTATAACACAATTTGTTACGAAAATTGCATTCTGTTATAAACTTGTTATTTCATTCTGATCGGGTTATCACTCCCAATTGCTTCAGTGCGCGCTTAGATGCATTCACATGCCCTTCTACGGTGATCTGTATCCGCTGAACCGCTTTGCAGTTGCTGTCCAACAACAAATCCGTCTTGTAGTGAGCTATTTGCAGCTTGACCCGTTCATCCAGCTCTCGATCGCACGCATATTGTCTCCGTCACCGACACCACCATTTCTTCAAGTGTCTCAATCATCACCGTTAGTGACACGTCGTCCACGAAACCCACGATTTTCAATTTTTCTGGGCAGCCGCAGTGTTAAGACCCCATCGTACATCCCATTCCAAAGAGTTGGACAGAGAATGGAACCCTGAGAAACGCTCGCTGAGACTCGCATTGCATTCTGCCCGTTGTTCGTCTGGTACAGCAGTGCTCTACTCTGGAAGTAGCTCTCCATGATCTGGCTTATTCTTTTATGCCACGCTGCGGCATTCGTCTATACGAGGCTGGATGGCCCCTGTACAGAGCTGCAAATTTTCACTAGGTTGTTTTGAACTTGAAGGAAGAACAAATCTCAAATCATGCCCTACTATGTTCAATTCGCCGTTTTTCGTTTCTAACATTCATTCAAACAGCCGAGCTGCTCAATCATTTTTCATTCATTTTCGATTTTATTGACCCTATGAATATCTCTGTACTGGGATATTAACTAGGTTTTTCAAGCAAAACTACTCTGAACATACTTCTTACTGTTCATGTAAGCTTGAAAACGCAAAATATGTCAACATTTAACTTAAACTGGCCTCTACAGAGCAGATGACAACTTTGGTTGGTGAATGCTTTAATTTGAAATTTTGGTTTGGTTATGAAAATCCCGCCAAATTTGAAAGTGAATGATTAAGGGACGCACAGAGAAGTAACTAGAACAAATTCCTGGCAAATAACCAAATTTTTTTTTTTGATTTTCTCCTTCGTTACATTTTTATTACATATCTAAAAACTCGTTGAATAACGTGGCAAAATTAGGAGTATGTCAAAAATTGTTAAAGATTTTTTGCATGGATGAAAAATAGTGATATTTTAAGGGTTTTGCCTTTCTCATATAAAGAAAGGCTATGCAATCACTGAAAAATCGACTTTTCTACAGAGGCCCGGAGGGCCGAGTGTCATACACCATTCAATTCAGTTCGTCGAGATCGGCAAATGTCTGTGTGTGTATGTATGTGTGTGTATGTGTGTGTGTCATTTAAACTCACACAATTTTCTCAGAGATGGCTGAACCGATTTTCGCAAACTTAGTTTCATCTGAAAGGTATAACGCTCCCATAAGCTGCTATTGAATTTTTAGTTGATCCGACTTCTGGTGCCGGAGTTACTGGTTGAGGAGTGCGGTCACACAGCAAATTCCCATATAAAATGGTACAACCATGTTGTTCAATTGACATAAAACATATTAAAATGGTTTCAACATTACTCTAGTTTGCGGGTCTTAATCACTAATATATTACACTTATTACCCAGCGAATTCTGTACCGATTTTTACAAACTTGATTTCAAATGAAAGATACAGTAATACCATTGAGTGCTGCTGAATTTCTTTCGGTTCTGACTCTTGGTTCCGAAGTTACAGGTTGGTTAGTAAGGATACACTGGAATTAAATCGGTACAATCGTAACACCGCAGAGGCTAATAATTATTGAAATGGCCACCAAATTACTTCGATCTGCACGTCTAGATCACTAATTGCCAATCAAACATTGTTTGGATATATTGTCTACTATCGACGATTCCGGAAGTCCCGGATCCCGGGCATATTCCACAATTTAAGTCACATCGGTTCTTCGGTGATGACTGAACCGATGTTTTCAAACAAAGTCTAAAATGAAAGGCAACATTTGCGGTTGAGTATTGTGTTGCCACTCAGCACCCCCCCCCCCTTGCCCTCACACCTCATTCTTTCATCACTCCTCTCCCTTTGGACCACCCTCACATCCGCATTTCCTTCATCCACCCCGTATACCGAAATAAGATGAAGGTTTTCTGACGCATTCTCCACTCCCACTCTACTAAACCCTCACCCCCTCCACTTCCAAACCCATTCCACCAACATTTCAAAATATAATCACATGAAGATAACATGAAGAACTCATGTTCAATAAGTTATTTAAATATTAGGTGAGCCCGGGGCTAGTTGGTGGTTGAGTAAGTTGGCGGAATCCCTTTGTCTTCGTTTCTATTAGACATAGGGTAATTTGGGGAGAGATGCCGCACATTTTTAAAAATCGATCCTGCATCAAAGTTAACCATTCAATAATTGATGAAATCATTTTTACCAATTGCGACAAGCTTCTAAAATACTGTGAAATGGTTTTTGTAATGAAAAAAAAAATTCACCAAATTTCCATGAACATTTTACAAAAAAAGGTCATTGCGGGAGAGATGCCGCATGTGCGGGTGAGACGCCGCACCGTGGTCACAAACTGAAAAATGGTGAACTAAAGTATTTTTTGGCTCTCATTGATGTTTTTGTGATTCAGTGTCTTCAGCTGAGTTTCATGAAGTTTAATTGCACCTATAAATCGGCTAGCACCTTCACTTTTCTTAAGGGGGTACTACCATTTCCAGAATCATTTTTTTATTCAATATTTTAAAAATATTTTTCTTTCTCAACCTTGTGTAACGGTTAAGTTGGAGTAACTTAATTCAGGGCACTATTTATCTATATACTTATACGATATACAAATCTATGTGTTAGTAGCAGTATATAAAAGCACTGTTTGGCTGTATCTTCCAATGAATTTATACAACTTAGGTTTGTTCTTGAAAGATTCATTTTGAAAAAGCATCAATTCGTTCAAATTTCGCTTTTATCTCATTATTGACATCACCTTAAATCAATGCGTTCACGAAAATTAGTGCCTGAAACTTCAAAGAATAAACCGAAGTAGCTAATACTTAGATACATGTCGCCCATTTAAATATATAGATAAATAGACTCATAATCCTATATGTCACTGTGTTAGGTCCGTTAGTTTGTGGATATACCTTATTAAGAACATATACATGACGCAAATGATCATTTAATGACATTCTGGGGTGAAAAAAAATACATTTTAGCTATGCATCCTCTTCCATTGAGCGCGACATCTCACCCGCAATTTTGATGCGGCATCTCTCCCAATTGTAGGGGAGAGATGCCTTCCGACGCCATTTTCCTCTAAAATTTTGGATGATCGTGCTCATGATCAGAATGCCTTCTAAAAGGTCCCAGTTGTTCAACCGATACATGATTTACCAAAAAAATCGAACAATTTAAAAAAACGAAATTTTAATGTGGTGCTGAAAAAATTTCGGCACGCCGCGATGCAACTGAACGCACAAAATCATTAATAAAATTTTCGTGAGTAATTAAAAGGGATTATTTTACATCTCTAGAGTTATAATTCTTCGAAAGACAAACTCACAATATCATATCACCACATAAAAGTGACCCATATACGAGATATAGAGAGTGCGGCATCTCTCCTGACGCGGCATCTCTCCCGAAATTACCCTATTTGATATCAACTCAATCAGAAGATCCGACTCAAGCGGGCATAGCGGAATTTGTACATAGAATGCCATGCACGCAGCTCATTGAGTACCTCGACTAATGTGAAAGGCGCAATTGCACCACTACGTGGATTAAAATAGGTTTTTGCCTTTCTCAATAGAAAGGTATTGCAATTGCTCTGAAAACCGACTTTTTAACGGAGGCCCGGAGGGCCGAGTGACATATACCATTCGATTCAGTTCGTCGAGTTCGGCAAATGTCTGTGTGTGTGTATGTGTGTATGTATGTATGTGTGTGTGTATGTGTGTGTATGTGACCAAAAATGTCACTCATTTTTCTCAGAGATGGCTGAACCGATTTTGACAAACTTAGTCTCAAATGAAAGGTGCAACGTTCCCATAGGCTGCTATTGAATTTCTAATGGAGCCGACTTCCGGTTCCGGAATTACAGGGTGATAAGTACGAACACGCAGAAAATGTCGATTTTAATAAATTCTGCAATGAATGTATAAAGGTGAAAATTTTTCCAAAATATGACCACAACTGCTTCGATTTGTAGTATTAGGTCACTAACATCCATTCAAAGTCTATTTGGCCACATTGGCAACCATCCTCGGTTCCGGAAGCCCCGGCGGAAGTATCTAAATTCAGAATAACAGTCACATCGGTTTTTCGGAGATGGCTAGACCGATTCGACTAAACTTGGCCTCAAATGAAAGGTATTGCATCCCCGTAAATGGCTATTAAATTTTATCCCCAACCGACTTCCGGTTCCGGAGTTACGGGTTGTGACGTGCGATCACATAGCAAATTGTGATTCAAACCGATATTGACCACCATAGACGGTTCCGGAAGTGCCCGGGAAAAAGCGGCCATCTTTCAAAATTTACGAACTCACATCAGTTTCCCGGAAATGGTTGGGCCGATTTTCACAAACTTAGTCCCAAATGATAGCTATAATATCCCCACAGATGTCTATAAAATTTCGTACGGATCGCTTATATGGGTCCGGAAATATAGACTAAATCGTCCGGTCACATATGAAATTCCCATATAAGCCGGAACTCAAATTTTTTTTTCTAAGTGGGGACCCCATGAAATTTCAGAAATCGAATTCGTATTTTTGATGCCAATCATCTTTAAAATGCATGAAACGTCGAGATTTTATGTTATCTCGAAATTTTTTTTTTATAAAAATCGACTTTTTGGGACTTTGCCGATTTCGCACCTTTTTACATTTCTTATAAATGAAATGTATAGAATTCGCTCAAACTTTCAAGATTTTTTCCGAGGCCCGGAGGGCCGAGTCTTATATACCAATCGACTCAGCTCGTCGATTTGGGACAATGTCTGTGAGTGTGTGTGTCTGTGTGTGTGTATGTAACGGACAAATTCTCATTCGTGTTTCTCAGCAATGGCTAAACCGATCTTATCCAAACCAATTTTAAATGAAAGAACTAAAAAACAGTATGAACGCTATTAATTTGTTTTTGATTCTGATGTTTAGTTTCCAAGATATGAATGTTTGAATGCGTAAAAATGGCGTTTTTCGCAGTTTTTTTGAATTATCTGCCGAAATTGACAATATAGATTAACAATTTATATGTTTTTAGACAGCTTTAGCAAATACCTTTCGAACAAGCTATAGATTGTTGAAATCGGACTATTATCAAAAGAGATATTTAACATTAAAGGCGGACGAAAGATTTTTATCATTTCCCATTGCCAGAAATATGACCAAAAACATGTAATCTATTATTAACGCCAAAACGGCTTATTTTAGGTCAATAGTATCTTCGGAGAATTTAATGGCGGCAATATGCCCTTTCTTTTGGTATTATGCTTTTGCTGATTAATCTCTTTATGAGTGAGATATTTTCACAAATTTTCTTGGAAGTGATTATAACGAAATGAAGTCTTCAGCAAATTTGTAGCTCTTACTTTTGCGAATAACTTTACTAAAGACTTTAAATATCTATTTTGAATACTTTAAAAGTTATGGCTTGTTGTTTGTTGATTACTCCTTCTCGCCTATTTATTGTTCAATATAGTAATAATCCATTGAAATAAGCTAAACATTATTTCGATAAAAACGAATTTTGTATTTCATTTTACTATCTACAACCGCTAGAAATAATCGCCGAACACTTCCAAGTTGTCTGGAAGGAACTTAATAACTTATCAGTGCAAAAATGTTCATTTGTGCGAACCTTCTGACTGCAATTTTTCTAACTTATAACCATCAGATCGATCTGAAACATATCGGAAATTGAAAAGCGAAATAAATAACTCCAAGCAACGGCGTAGCCAAGAGAAGGTTTTGGGGTTTACCACCATACAACCCCCCCCCCCACCACCCAAAAAAAAATTGGATTGAAGTTGAAAATTTATTGATGCAGACTGATTTAATTCAATATTACAATAACAATTATCTGATCCGTACATTGATAACCTGTTGTTGTAAACATCATGAGGACTTTTGATAAATTGTCGGAATGGGGTCCTGATATGTAAATGATCTATTGGTCTTGATTTCACAGTTGTCTAATAGCATCAATATCAAATTCCTGCCTGAAAACATTCCAATAGAAGTTGATCCAGAGTTCTGGAATCAATAATAATCCTCAGATTTCTTTTCAAATTGAGCTCGCTTTTGTAGAGATGTACTGTAATAAGGGTCTTTATTTAATAGGAAGTGAAGTTAAAATTGATTTAATGTCTATGAAACATAGAACTGCTCACCAAAAAAAATGCATAACTTTCAACATTTGCTAAAAATGTTTTTGCCTTTCTCATTCACTCTAAAATTCGTCAATCTAATCCCGACCGGGAGGGCCGAGTGTCATATGCCAATCGACTCAGTTCGTCGAGTTCGGAAAATGTCTGTGTGTGTATTTATGTGTGTGTATGTGGAAAAAATGTGAACATACCGGCCCGGAGCGAGTATGCAGTGAGGGGCTGCTACTTTAAAATTAAAACTAGTTTAAAATTTCTTAACAAGTTGAAAGTTTTATGCAGGACCCGGACCTCCCGGATCTTTCTAAATGATCCGCCGCTGGTTTCAAGCGATGTTTCAGTATCACATAGTATCTCAAGATCGTGGCTGTCGATCCATTGTTCGTATGTGAAAATTGTACTGAACATGTAATATTCATTTCCACCATTGTATTGAACATAACCAGTCATGGAATCGTAGTCTGGACAAATGAGAAAAGCACAATTGCACCATTAGGTGATTAAAACGGGTTTTTATTTTGGGAATGCGTCAAGTTGAGACGAAAACGTAATATGATTAATAACGAGGATAACACTTTCCGAATGCAGAGAGAAATTTATGAAAAATGACGATTAACATTCGACTCTAGCAGGTCCTGATCGATTTTGATGAGAATTTGATTTTTGTTGTATGACCAATTATACGTACAGGTTAAATGTTTTTTTTTTGGCTCAGTACAATATACATAACCCCTTTAGGAAAATTCAGTTTTCCCACCACAATGCATTGATTGAGGAATTTAGATATTTTATTAACAGAGCATTAGCAATAATTCGTTTGTATGTCTATTTTATGGACCCTTTTTTCGCTTTCCCATTGATTTGGTTTGAGATTTCTAGCACTGATGTTGTCCTATGCTGATTTGAGCGATTCTCTGAGTCCTGCCACTATCCCATGTAGTATGTGTTATCAAAAACATCGCGAAGCATCAAGTTCTAAATGTTCTCAAACGATATAATATCCGAAGAGAGTGATAAGAGTTATAAGAAATGTCTCATCACACTGTTAGGTGGATTAAAAGCGTTTTTCAGTTCAATATTACCGTGGCTGCTTTTTCTTTTTCAAAATTTTAGAACTCGAATAATGATTTATTTTCTTGTATATAGTTGTCATGTGATGTACAATAATAAAATGTAATATATGCATTTAAAAGCTTTTAATGAATATAAACAACGCACACATTCTCGTGATTCATGATTGAGAAAGGCACAATTGCACCGCTAGGTGGATTAAAATAGGTTTTTTTTTATCATTTTAATTATATATCCAGCAATATCGCTTTCTAATGATGATGACTGTATTAAGTAAGATTATATTATTAAAAATGTAGTTTAACACAGCCATTTGTATAACTGTAGGCTAAAACCGACTGAAAATAGTAGTGTTGCTGTGCATTGCACCAACTTTAAAATATACGTTTTTTAAACATTTTATTCCAAACTTGAGTGACAAAAAAGTTACATTATACGGCGAGATCCGCCAAAGTTGCTGAAGCAGTATTACAAAACCAGATTCCAGCTATCCAAAAAACACTCGAACTCTTCCGATCATGTCCGATTTAGAATAGATCGCCAAATCGTTCCAAAAACTAGTTATTGTCTATTTTTTGTTCATATTAAGGCATAATAAAAGCAATAGCAGCAACAAATAATTTTGGCCAGGATTTGACTCCAGTTACTCCTCTGTGGGACGCTTTGAATTTGCATCATGGTTGTGTTTGATTGAGCTGAAAGTTGGCATTTGAAAATGAAAATTTGCACCACTGGCCCGGTAACTTCCCTGACTGGCAGCAATATTAGTTTCTGTACCTTCCTCATTTCGTGGATTACAATCGTCTGAAGACTTCAGCAGTAGCATCCTGAACATGTCCGGATATGCCAGGATAGCAGGTTGGTATTCCATCCGGACCGATTTTTTGATTTTAGTCACATTGACGCTTCTTTGAGCTTGTCGTTAGTCGCTTGCCACTCGGCTGAGTTACCTTCTTCTTCTTCGCCGTACGGTGTCGGTAACCAGATAGTTACATCGTGCTTCGGGATTACCCGGGCATATTTCAGCTGGTGTCGACAGGCCCTCATCTTCGTCACTACGACTCTGTACGCGTCCCCCAGAGATTGGCGTCTATTTCTCAGCACAGCTACTTATGGCAACTGGCTTGCTCAGCTTGATCCCCCGTTTTAAAGAGTCCCACCTTCTCGAAACGTCGCTTGCGCTCTGAGCCCGCCTTCTGGCTCTAAGACAAGGGACCATGCATAAATGACGTAGCATTTTGGGGAGTAGGGAGGGTATACCAAATTTGTGACGAAGTGTGACGAGGGGGAGGGTAGGGTCAGAAGTTGTGCGACGTAGCATTAAGTTTAAAACCCATTGTTTAGAGAAAACAATTTATTGATCCTCCATTCCCAAGAGAAATGAATTTAAATTCAAACAAGTTACTTTTGATGTGGTTATTCATTTTCGATTCACGAAATTACAAGTTCGCAAAAATACGAAAAGATTTTGTATGCGGATTTAACTTGCTACATTAGTTAGCTAATGTTGCTAACTAATAGACTTAGTTTCGAAGCTGAATTAAATTTTCACTTCAGATTCAACCAAACAAAATTTAGTAATTTATATCAACGTATGGTTCTTAGAATCATTGGCAGCTGCACGATTGTGAACTGAGAGAACTTGTCTTCATGCTCCCCTTAACATATAAAATTCAAAACAAAACTATCAACACTATATTTGTCATGAAATGGGCTTATTTTGCACGCAATTTGCTGTTATAGTGAAAATGTTGATAAAAGTCGTCAAACATTTTGAAAGGACATGTATTTAAAATAACTGAAACACATATGTAATTTTTTCATCACCCGGGCGCGTTGCATGTGACGAGGGGGAGGGGGTAGGTAAATGCTACGTTATTTACGAGGGGGAGCTTAGAATTTTGTGACCAAATGCTACGAGGGGGGAGGGAGGGGTCAAAAATCGCCGAAAAAAGCTACGTCATTTGTGTACGGCCCCCAAGCAGCGTGTAGCATACTGAGCTATTTATTTGACCAGTAAGCTGCCGCCTGTCTATTGCATGGCTCCAGTTTTCGTGGCATTGTCACGTCTCCAGCCGTCACAATCCTTCTTGTTAGATCCGACAGATCACCACAGCTAGAATTAAAGTGACAGTTTCTTTTGTTCTTACGACGAATCACACAATATGAAAAGGAACTGTTTTATCACACTCGGCATATTGAGTAGATATCGTGACTGCTGTTTTCGGTGGTCACCGAAAAACATGTTGTTTCTTTAATTTATTTTTGAAAAAATTCGGATTATCCCCCTAGAAAGGTAGTTTTATTCATCTATGCCTATTGAATTATAAGATCCTTGAAGCTCAGCGTCAGACACGGATTGGTGACCACAACATAAATCTCTACTACCCGGGTAGGCACGTAGATGCGATACGATTTCGTAAACCGGTTACCACAAGCAATCCTGTTTGCCTGGTCGAAGTCATTTACTGTTACATGTGTTATCTAAGTTACGGTAGCGGATTTTTTTTCGGGTATCAGTTCTAGAGTCAGTGAAATTATTTTATATTATATGTAAAAACATTTGCAATTTCCACGTTCATATCATTTAAGCTCGATGGTAGAGCGTTGTACAAACAAGAATGTATTTTGAGGAAAGTGTACTAAGAAAAATAAAAGAAAATAAATCTGCTAACTACTTAACTTTACTATCGACAATTTTTCTGATCCAGCGAGAACAATTGATTGGATTTATAACCAACATCGGCCGAGCAGCAGTAAATTGTCAACTTAAATTAAGAAATGGAAAACGTCTTAACTTTGAATAAGTTTTGTTTTTCTTTTATGCGCCAGTTCCAATACCCAGAACCTGGGGCATACAAACCAAACGCTTATTCTATTTGTAGCAATAGGAACAATTTTTTGGATAAACGATGGAAGGAGGATTATATTGATCATGCATGGCATAAAGACAATATTTGTTCGTTCACTTGGTTCTGTCGAAATCTATTACATCGAATTTATATCGGCATAAAAAAGCACTAATTAGTAATGGATGACGCTTCCAGGTGCCGCCCACAGAACGTCCCGCGATGATTAGAGATGGTTTCATGTATTGGAAAAATCATCGTGACGTTGTCTATTTTGTATGCAAAACTATCACTGAAACCACCTCACTTGTGAGTTCAGTTATTTCCAAAATCCAATTTTCAAAATCTATGCGCTTGTCTTAGCAAGTTTACCTTATTTCCCCGATCTGAGTAGAACAGCAATCAGTGCTCGTCTGATAAGATTGTTGTTTACGTTTTCACTTTCACCCCAACACCCTCATCCGCTTTCGTGTAAATGAATCCATTTTGGTATCCTCTTGACTCAATACGATTGGTGCTTTCATCAATCCAAAAGTAAATATATTTGCACAAAACTAGCAGACAGCTCGCTTTGTCCCTTCAAGGAATACATAATTGATTACCGTTGAATGGGCGCGTATTATCTTCACAATGAATTAAGGACGATTCAGACGATACATCAGCTTCCGTCAACGTCAACGGAACGTCACCGTTCCGTCAGGATAAGTTACATGCGGTTAAATGGAGGCATTCACATACAACATCAACGGCACGGAACGTTTTGACGTACGGCACGTGTGAACGAGCGCAAGAGAAAAGTATTTAACTTATCCTGACGGAACGGTGACGTTCCGTTGACGTTGACGGAAGCTGATGTACCGTCTGAATCGTACTTTACGGAGCAGGGGCGGAATATTATTTTACCGAAAAGTGAAACTTACTTTGTCCCCCAATTTAGGTCAGACGGTCTAGCTATTCCACTCGATGGAAAACGCCTTACAAATAAGACTAACACCCGATATCTTCCTATCTTTCTTCACACATACACAGGATAATCAACGATGGAGCTCCTGGTGTCACAAAAGTCGGTCAGTGATTGTTCTTCGCAGTCGGCCACCTCTCGCCGACCAAGCACAGGAATCGTGAACCCTGCGGCTACCGTGGATTTCGATGACAGCTGCAGTATTATCAGCGATATCTCGAAAATTCCTCGCGTGCCCGGTGATGGGGCTCAAGCGGAGGATGTCGTACCGTCGATCGTTGGTTCGGTTGACCTGGAGAATCGGAAGCAGGAACAGCTTCCGCAGCTGCCCTTACAGCAGCAACCGTTGAGTAATGGAGATTTGCGGCCTGGCGCGGCGGTTGCGATAATGTGCCAAAGTGAGGTCAATGGGAAAGAGCTGAAAGGTGAGTGTGGGGGTTATAGGGGTATTGGTTAGTTTTTAGTAATAGCTTTAATAGTTTTTAGTAATAGCTTTAATTCAATCTAAATTCCGGGAAATTAAATCCGATTAGATTTTGGAACTGCCTTAGTGTTGTAGCATTTTTGAAAATTCATTTCCATCAGTAAACAAATATTCTTCTGAAGATATTAAGTTTTTTTAACTCACACCAGAGGAATGAAAAGGGAATTGATATTTCTATCGTTTCTTTATCTTAATTGGGAGTCAAAAATAAAGTTATTCACAATAGTTAATTGTTTTACGCGTATGTAATAAAATTCGATCTCTGGGAAGGAAGTGACATTCAATTACAAATATTTCCAAGTTTAGTAATGCTGCAACCTTCAGAAAAGCAGCGATTATATATTGCAACATCACGCTTGTATCACTCAACAACAAGCAGAGTAGCAGATGCTATTGCCACGGGGTTTCCAGGGGCACGTATTGTTATTTTTGAAACAGAACTTAGAAGGCAAAACCACAAATTAGATGAGGAATGCTGCTTACTCAAAACTAGCGAAATGCATAGAGCTTCACGATAGTCCGCCCTCTCGCTTTTCAATCGTAACACTTCCTGTTTCATAAACCAGGTCGCAATAAAGTTTTTATGTTGAATCACTTACACTTAACAAATGCTGCTCCCTCGATGACAGAAAGGGTAACCTTCGACTCGCTCTGCACTCCTGTCAGGTAGTTCCGCCATATCGCGAAAAACGTGAGATAAGAATGATAACACGATAATCATCATTTCCAGTCAATGCGATTCTCTATGCATACGTGGTGTTTCCTAGCTTCCGTCACTAGTCGTTTAGCATAGTAACCCCTTTTCCGGATATCATGTGTAGGTATGGTGGGGATGCGCATCGCTATATTTAACTTGTATCCATTGGAGCGAAAGTAAGAACCTCAGAATTGCACGAGACAATGGGAAATTTATCGATTATTTAATTGAGCCAATGTGTGTGTGTGCATGTGGGTTTGCATGTGTTTGTTGGTCGATTCGAGTTTGATGAGGGAAAAGGCAGTCTAAACGTTTTATTAAAGTGCGATTCACTGAACTTCAACCCAACGACCGACCGCCGGCACTGCTAACCGATCCGATGAGCGCGGATTTTATTTATGAGCCATGTTCTTCTACCGTCTGGTTGCCAATTTGTTCTTCTAATATGTACTACGGTGTGGTGTGCCTTGCATTGTATGTTGCCGCGGGGATTTTTATTGGTTGTGGATCTATAGCCTCCTTGAACATTGTTCTATTTCCATACACGTGTTCGTGTCATTGTTTACTAGGATAATAAAAGTGTCTGTTTTATGACTTTCACTTTGGTCCCGTTAACTAGCTATAGCCGGACTAGTTATTCGAGGCGATGATGCATAGTTCATCTACTATAAATAGTAGGATTGCGAAAAATTTGAAAGTGATGTAATTCATAAGTTTAGTAATGGGAATCGGCATGCATACTGAAAATAGGTCAAATTTGTCATACTTTAGAGGTTAGTAGTATGTATGTGCAATGCATGTGTATGTGTATGTAGAAGGAAGCCACCATCAGTTCAAGGTATTTCCAATAGGTGCGGGTAGACTTACAGTAGAATAAATTTGTGTATCAGATGACTTTCATAGTATTGCTGTTAACGAAGGGTCAAAATAGGGTTGGGCGAATCCGTAAACAGATACATTTACGCGCATTTCGTGGGGAAAAGAGAATATCCATCCAAAAATAGACGAATTTTGCGCCAACTCGAACAAATGGTGGCAGCACCCTCTCAGATTTTTATGAAGCTTTCTGTACATGAGAACTTTGTAACAAAAAGCCACTTCCATACTTTGTTTTTCCAAAACTGATCTAGACTGTCTTTTGAAAAGGGTCAAACTTTTTTTACCATTTTTTTTCAAATGACTATAGTCTAAAAATTACAAATTCTACAAAAAAATGGTGTAGAAGTGATTTTCACAAAATTAGCCAAAGTTTTGAAGAAAAATATTGAAAAAATTCTTAATCGACTCCTACATAAATACTAATCTTTGAATTGGATGAAATTATGTTCCTAAGCTAATCACTTTGCACTTGTTTATGTTCAAATCCATTCCGCCTAGAGGAGATTTTATTTTCCGGAAAATCTTCAGGTCGTCGGCATATAACAGCTTTTCAGACTGGATTCGCTCGCAGAGGTCGTTTATGAATAAGATGAATATAAGAGGCCCGAGATGGCTGCCTTGCGGGACCCCAGACGGTAATTTGAAAACAGTCGAGGCAAGGTTTGCCAATTTCACATAAGCTGATCTATTGTCTAGGTATGACTTCAGCCAATTAGTTAGCCAGATGGGAAAGCCAAGCCTATTCAGCTTATCAATGGCAATATTATGCGGAACTTTATCGAAAGCTTTTGAAAAGTCCAAATATACCGCGTCTACTTGGTGTCGTTCTTCCACAGCCGGGTACAAGGCACTGGTATAAACGAATAGGTTAGAAGAGTGTAGTAATAACAGTTATAAGGAGCAAGGGTTTTTCGTTGTATCGGCCAGAAAGGTAAAATTAATTCTCTACCCTGGGCAATGTTCACGCCGGAGAGCAATTTTTTTCCTGCCAGGCCCAATGCTTCGCAACATATTTCGTCACTGTTGCCAAGTAGACGGATGCTCCGGCACCGACACGCTCGGCGTAGTTGCCCTTTCTCAGCAGACGGTGAATTCGACCGACAGGAAACTGGAGACCGACACAAACCGAGCGAAATTTTGATTTTCCTTTCACCTTTTCTTCTTACCGCGTCCAGCGTACGTGTGGTGTAGTAGGAGTGTAACACACGAATGATTTTACACTCGCTTAAGTTGGAATGGTGGCAATCTGTACAACGGGACGGTTCCCGGTTCAAGAGGTAATACACTCCTCCGGCGAGAGTGTTGCGATTGCCAAGATCAATGGTGTGTTCTACTGCAGCTGCTACGCCCCACCAAGGTGGCCAATAGAACAGTTCAACCAGATGATCGACAGGCTCTCGTCGGACCTAGTGGGCCGGAAACCGGTAGTCATAGCGGGAGACTTTAACGCTTGGGCAGTGGAGTGGGGCAGCCGCTGCACAAATAGCAGGGGCCAAGCGCTAATGGAGGCGCTTTGCTAGGTAATAATGGCTCCGCTAGTACATTCCGTAGAAACGATGTGGAGGCGTGGATTGACGTAACATTTGCCAGCCCGAGTCTGGCTCCTGGTATGGAATGGTGGGTAGACGAAGGCTACACCCATAGCGATCATTTAGCAATCCGCTTCAGGATCAACTATGGTGTGCAGCATCCGAGGGCAGGAGATCCCTTTCAGGTACGCGGGTGGAAGTCCAATCACTTCGACAACGAAGCTTTCACCGCGGCTCTAGGACTGGAGGCCAACACCGACAGTCTAAGCGGGGATGCGCTGGTAGCCGTTCTATCATGCTCGTGCGACGCCACTATGCCGAGGAAAAACCTGCTAAGAAACGGCAGATGCCCGGTATACTAGTGGAGTGCCGAGATTGCAGCTCTACGATCAGCCTGCCTCAGAGCTAGACGTAGGATGCAAAGAGCCCACACCGAGGATACAGGAGAGAACCGCCGTGAAGTGTTTCGAGCTGCGAAATTGGCCCTTAACAAGGCCATTAAAAGCAGCAAGAGAGCGTGTTTCGACAACCTGTGTGAGAGTGCCAACGCGAATCCGTGGGTGACGCCTACAGAATCGTGATGGCCAAGACCCCCAGAACGGTCTCCGGACCGGTTGGCGACGATTATCGAAGTACTCTTCCCGTCTCGAGCCACAAGCCCCTGGCCACCTGCACCACGAGACAGTGTGGGCGCGGCCGAAATGGTGGCTCCGGTGACGAATGAAGAACTACTCGCAGTGGCTAATTCCCTAGCAATGAACAAAGCTCCAGGGCTGGATGGAGTTCCAAACAGCGCTCTCAAGGCAGCGGTCATAGCGAACCCGAACATGTTCAGGCTACCTGTGCAGAGATGCCTTGACGAGGGCCGTTTTCCCGATAGATGGAAAAGGCAGAAATTGGTGTTGTTGCCGAAGCCCGGGAAGCCGCCAGGCGACCCATCGGTGTACAGACCAATCTGTCTGATCGACACGACTGGAAAACTGCTTGAGAGGATCATCCTCAACAGGCTCACCCCGTACGCGGAAGGTACGGACGGTCTGTCAAGCAACCAGTTTGGCTTTCGGAAGGGTAAGTCCACAGTGGACGCTCTCAACTCAGTGGTAAATACTGCCGAGATAGCGATCCAATGGAAAAGGCGAGGTATTCGATAATGTGCGTTAGTGACACTCGACGTGAAGAACGCATTCAACAGCGCAAGCTGGGATACCATCGCGCTCTCGTTACACCGGCTTAGCCTACCGGTGGGTCTGTACCGGATCCTGGAAAGTTACTTCCACAACCGCGTACTGCTATACGAGACCGATGCCAGTCAGAAAAGGGTTCCGATTACCGCCGGAGTCCCACAGGGCTCGATCCTAGGCCCGGTGCTATGGTACCTCATGTATGACGGGGTTCTGAGACTGAAGTTCCCTCCTGGGGTCAAGATCGTCGGCTTTGCCGACGACGTAACCTTAGAGGTCTACGGGGAGTCAATTCCTGAGGTAGAACTAACCGCAGAACACGCGATCAGCACGGTGGAGGAATGTATGAGCGCGAGAGGCCTGGAGCTCGCTCATCAGAAGACGGAGGTAGTTATCGTCAACAACCACAAGTCGGCACAACATTCAGTTATCCATGTGGGAGAAGTCGCGATCACTTCACAGCGAAGTCTGAAGTCTCTCGGAGTCATTATAGACGACAAGCTGACCTTCGGCAGCCATGTCGACTATACATGCAAGAGAGCGTCGACTGCTGTTGCGGCTCTATCGAGAATGATGTCCAACAGCTCAAAGGTGTGCGCCAGTAGACGTAGGTTACTGGCAGGCGTTGCCGTATCTATCCTTAGGTACGGCGGCCCGTCATGGTCAAGAGCACTGAGGGTAACCAGTTACCTACAGAAACTGGAGAGCACCTACCGCGAGATGTGCCTCAGAGTGATATCTGCCTACCGCACGGTATCACACGATGCATCCTGCATGATAGCGAGCATGATGCCAGTCGGGCTGGTCATTCGGGAAGATGAGGAGTATTTCGAGCTACGTGGAAATAGAGGAGCCCGCGAGCGCACCAGGGTGACCTCGGTCGCCAGATGGCAGCGTGAGTGGGATAACTCGTCGAAAGGTAGGTGGACCCACCGGCTGATACCTAACATATCGAGCTGGGTGGGAAGACCCCATGGGGAAGTTCACTTCCATCTGACACAATTCCTGTCAGGCCATGGCTGTTTCCGACAGTACCTCCACAGGTTCGGGCACGCGGAGGTCCCAGCTTGCCCGGACTGCCTAGGTGTAGATGAAACTGCCGAACACATACTGTTCGTATGTCATCGGTTCGACGTCGAAAGAAGAGCAATGCTTGACGTCTGTGGCTGGGACACAACCCCTGATACCCTTATTCAGCGGATGTGTCAATCGGTGGAGAAGTGGAACGCAGTCTCGGCTGCTACCACCCAGATTGCCTGTAGGCTACAGGTAATTTGGCGAACCAGGCAACAGACGACGGGCACGATTAACTAGTGATTGGTTAGTTGGAGCGAAAAAGGCCGAGCGCAAAAAAGTGAGTGAATGGTCCGTCCATGCTGAGGCATGTTTGGCGCAGCGACTGGCAATCGCGTAAGGGGTAAACCCAGCCACCCCGAAGCAAGGCAGAAGAGCGAGTGTATAGGCGTATATGTGGACTGCCTCATGCCAAGATGGGAGGGTCGTAGCGTAGTATGTTGGGACTTAGCTATCGATGCCTCGTGGTGTGGCAGAGGAGTGAAAGGGTGAGCATCCAAGTCAGTCTCACACGGTATGTTAAGGGTTAGCACAAAAGTCAGCCTCACATGGTATGGTAAAGGTTAGCACAAAAGTAAGCCTAGCAAGGAATGAGAAAGGTGAGCACACAAGTCAGCCTCGCATGGTATGTCAGAAGTGGGGCCTAAGAAAAATATCCCACATGGGATGCCAGGGAGAGCGACAGGGGTATAATAGTGTGGTACGATCGAGAGTGAATCAGGTGATAGGGTGAGCATCCAAGTCAGCCTCGCAAGGAACGAAAAAGGTGAGCACAAAAGTTAGCCTCATGTGGAGTGTTAGAGAGTGAATCAAGGTGCGATTGAGAGAGCACCCAAGTAAGCCTCATACAGGACGTATGAACGCGTGAGCGAGAGTGAATGAGTACATCAAGTACAGCCATCCCCCCAGAAGTAATACCGAGAGGCAGGCTTCCTTACTGCTCTCGATATTAGCTCATTTTCTCTTTTGCAAGCAGTTAAACGCAGTAGGGCTGTTTACTAGCTCCCACCGAAAGCGAGAGAACACGCTCTCGAGAATCAAGAGATTTTTTTTTCCGTTCACGCATATCTCTCTACCACGAAGGGGGGATGCGAAAGTATTAATTCTCGCCCAATTCAAGAGGGAGTGTTCCTCGTCAGATGCTCAGTTACAGAAAGAGCATGTTTGAAAAAATGCCAATAAAATAAGATGGTTTCGAAAACAACAGAATGGCGATATTTTATATCAAATGAGTGCTTTATTTAGGCTTTGCATATTCAAACCAGCCATTTATATGTACACACTTAGCTAACCCAATTTGATTCCCTTGCCATATCTCATAATCTATACATCAAAAGTCACCACAATATAAAAAGAAAATTAAATATTTGATCGTTTATGATGTTTCAAAAATAAATCTAATGTATAACATTTGGTTCGAAAAAATTGTACAATATTTTAGAAAATATGTGTTGATATCCATCTCGAAGATCTTTCTACAAATTTTTTAAGCGGTTGTATGAGATCGGCAAACTAATTGTATATGAATATTTTCAAGTACGATTACTTTGTAAGGGCTTTTGTCTAGAAAAAAACATTTTTAGAATTAAAAGTTTCACAACACATACAAAAAAAAATAAATTTTGTTCGCCTTATACAATAGGTATCTTTGATCCTTGTAACACTGGGTGCATTTGATCCCTATCATTATCCCTATCATTGGCGAAATGTATAGAAATAGAAAAACATCATTTTCATAAAGTGCCTGGCACTATTAATTAATCTAAAATGTTTTTTTTCCGTGGGCAAATTACGGTACGAGGTACTGAAGGTTGGAAAATCCAGTTAAACAGCACTGATTTACCGCAAATACTTGTCTTGACTTTCTACTGTGATTAAAATTTGTTGTGCGTTTAAAAAGGTAGTCTAATTAACTAATTTGTCAGGACAGATGATTGGCTGAATATTAGTGGTTGTTAGTCATAGTGTGCTTTGTTTCTTTAGCCCTAGTAGGCAGGGGATCAAGTTACCACACGTTTTTACAAAAACCTCGTTTTGACATGATTTCCAAAATAGTTCATATTACTGACAGTGCATAATATTCGGATTTACATATTATTCATAGCTCTTACAATTCAAATTGACTACAAAATGGCGAATTTCGCAATTTAAATTTTTATTTCATTGAAAAGATATGAAAAAAAAACAAAAGTGGGATCAAGTGTACCCACTCTCCCCTATTCATTTTTGAGCGACTTCGGTAGATTTACGAATAATTTGCTGCTAAAACCTGGAATATTTTGAATTGAATTTATTATTACTTTTGCTTTTTTTGGTAAATTATACACCATTCAGAAAAGTACTAACTTGTTCGGCACCACAATATTCCTTTAAATGGTCGCAGTGGAAATCAAGGCTCTACAGCTTATTCAAAAAAAAACTTAAACTTAAATCGCCAATTTCGGAGAAAAATATTAACACGATGTGGTGGCACATTTGCAAATACTTCTTAGTCTTTCGTAAAACCATTAATTTTCAACATAACACAATGAAAGCAGGAATAGTGAGATTTATGTGGTTGTCATTGTCATGACTAGGGCAATTTTACACATAACGATTTTGGATAAAGGATTTGACTCGAAAGTATAATAATTAGAAGCCTGATAGTGCAAGGAAGTGTAGATTAAATCGCGAAAAAGTGGAAATAATTCGACTTTATTGATAATTGTTGATGTTAATTTAACGAAATGCTGCACAGTTGCCATCTTATGATGAAATTGCTAGAAAAAATTATTTTTCTGATCCAATACATATGTTATAAATTCCTTTTAACAACATTTCAACTCATCCCTTTATTGTGCCAACAAAAAATTCCGAAATATGCCCATTTGTTCAAGCTCTACACTGGTGTGACCCCTTAATGTTGTTCAGCGATTTTGAACTGAAAGCTGCCAATTCAAACATCTTTACTATACCCAGAAGGTAAAACATGGATACTTATCATGAAAGCCAAGTTAAATATTCGAACACTGATGTAAAGCGAACTAAATTTGGTTCCCTTGGGGGTAAAGAGGAAACTATTTTATTCTCATCTGCCAACTGAGCAATTTATCTCCGTTGCTCCACCAGACTATGATGAGGTAAAAGCAGAGCATCTAATGAAGGTTTGCTCTGTCACAAGCAAGAGGATTCAGTAATGAGAGCATGTGCTTTCTCTCTGCTCCCCTAGTTACTGCGCAAAAAATGCGCACCAAAATCAAACTCATGTTATATGCGGGTAAAATATTTCTCTATCTCGTCGTTGCAAAGATGAGTAAAATGAAGCCTGCCGAGAGGTAGTCCCTGGGAGGAACGATGGCGGAGCCCAATGGAGTTTAGTCGGTATTAATGGCAGCGTCACCATTCGAGCCCGACTCGCCCCCAGTACACCCCGTGTGGTAGCTTGGACACCTACTAAAAGCAAGTGTACTGGGCTAGTACGTAAACGTCTTCTCCATTGTAAAAAAACACTCGGTTAAGTTTACGTTCGAGGCTAAACAGTTCATTTCCATCGTCAAAAAAATGGAGCTTCAAGCGAAGACTAGTCTGGCTCGCGTGGTCCGTTGGTCGAATTGTACGGGCCAATCCATTATTTCCGTTATTTTTAGTAATTGTACATTCAACTGAATTCGTTACAAAATTGATTTCCACTCAGATAGCACAAACATCTAATTTGTTCATTCAGTTCAACACGAATAGAAACAATAATAGTTTGTGAGGGAATGGTTTTTTCATGATTATGCTTCTTTCCACCCATCGAAAATAGGAATAATAGTTGGGAAAGGAAATGATTTTTAAATTTAATTCTTTTGAGTGATAAGGGCTAATTTGTGCAAAAGAAAATATTCTCCCGGTGAGAGATTTTTGTTCTAATTGGCGCTGGTCCCTAGCACGGAGCTGCACAAACTAATGCGCGCACCTAATAATCAGCTTCTCTCACTGTGTTGAAATACAGTCTTTGGACATCTGACAAAATTGATAAACCGACCGAAATCACAATTCTGTCTGCTCAAGATTTGCGGCTCGGTGCCTAAAATTAGTGGGGATCAATCACGAATGAGCTTCGATCAGATAAATCAAAATTGGTTGTGTGTGTGTGTGTTTTTATAGCAAGGTTTAAAAAGCTTCAAAAAGTTTAAAAAGCTGGCCTGTAGTGTATTGGCACTGTGTGTGACTCATGACTCACGTTCGTGCCTAACCACTAAAACATTCCTAACTTTTTACGCTCTTCTTCCCCACGGAACTACGTCATCGTATTACCTCGTGGTGGGGATCGTTGTGATTTCGTCGCACCTCTTTCTTCTGCTCTATCTCGGAGCCGGTTCATGGAGCTTTGATTTGACTCTCGACTCTGCTCATGTTTCTTGTCTCCATCTATTACGTCGCCGTTTAGCTCTCATCCCCGTGAGCCGTTTAGGTGTTGATTCATTGAGCAATTTAGCTCATGTTTCCGTGAGTCATTCATCTCCCGGCATTAGCACGATCTACTTGGATAGTCCCCAACGGTGAACTATTCCGACCGATAGTTCCCCAACGGAGGAATTTTCCACGACGCCGATACCCGCTTCCTTGAGCCATTTAGCTCCCAGCTTTATCGAGATAAACTCGGATATTATCCTACTCCGACTGAGAGTTCACCGGCGACGGAATTTCTCTCGGTACCGGTATTTTTTTCGTGAGCCAATTAGCTCCCCTTTTCGTCACGATTCTCCCCTTTTCGTTCACTGCGGCGAATCTACTCTACCGTGAATTCCCTGGCGGTAGATTCCTCCCTACGCCGATGTACCTTTCTGTGAGCCATTTAGCTCCCCGCTTCGTCTACTCGGTCTAGTCCCAGGCGGTGGACCTAGCCTACTCGACGGGCCAGCCAGTAGATGCTGAGGTCCATCCAGCGATTCCGGGTGGAGCGTAGCTTCCGGTTCACTGGCGCCCCAACGGCCTACTGCTAGCTATTCGAAACGGTCTACTCGGTCTAATCCCGACGGTGGATCTAGTCTACTCACGAGCTACCCGATAGGGTGTCGAGGTCGGTCAGGCGATTCCGGTGAAGCCTGACGTCCGGTTGACTGGCGTCCCGACGACCCAAACCCGGTGCTATATCGCGTACCACTCAACTGGTCCCCGGCGATGGACCTAGTCTACACCGTCGGAGAGTTCCCCGGCAGTGGAATTTCTCCCGAAACCCGATTTGTAGTTTCCTTGTGGCCTTCTAGCCGATGGCACTATTTTTTTGGTCCCTTCGCCACTTCCTCTGCAGCACGGAGAGTATATTCGTAACCAGTCTGTTGACAGCGTCCCAGATACGCTCGTCGCGGCACATCTCATCGACGATATTGTCCCGTGTCAAACCAGGCATACTCCTTCGGATTTCTTCGAATCTAGGGCATTCGAAGACCACGTGTTCCGGTGTCTCTTGCACGTTCACACACTCCGGGCAAAGGGATGACGAAGCGTGTCCAAACCGATGCAAGTACTTCTGGAAGCTTCCGTGCCCTAACAAAAACTCCGTCAAATGAAAGTTCATCTCTCCATGTTTCCTATGTACCTAAGCAGAAACATTTGGGTACGCCATACGTCAGTATTGAGGATGAGACACCCGCCAGGAGACGTCTCATGGTGCCTCTTGCTCCTCTGTGATTCGGCATGATCCTTGCCAATGCGTTAGTTGTCCTCGCAGCCTTCTCACATGTCGACATGGCAGTTGTAATTTAACCGATCGTCGACTATCACACCCAGGTGCTTCAGTGTGCGCATCGATGAGATGGTTTGTCCCCCGACGTTGATCTCGACACGTTGGTTTTTTTACGGTTGCTGACCACCACTAGTTCGGTCTTGTGGTGAGCCAGCTGCAACTTGATGTCAGCCATCCAGGATTCCACGATGTCTAGTGTCTATGCCGTCAACATCTCCACCTCCTCAGTTAGCGCTGTTGAACGCATTCTACACGTCTATCGTTACCATGGGGCAGTAGCGATTACTCCTTCTCTTTTGCAACAAAGCTTCTCGCCGTTCGCGATGACTGTGCGGATGGCGTTCACCGTCGATATTCCTCGGAACCCGAACTGCCTCTGCGATAGTCCGTTCTCACTTTCAGCGCAGGTCGTCAGCCTGTTGAGGATGACCCTTTCCAGGAGCTTACCCACAGTATCCAGCAGGCATATAGGCCAATACGATGCTGGCTGTCCTGGAGGTTTCCCTGGTTTTGACAGCAGCACCCGCTTCTGGATCTTCCATATATCCGGGAAGAAGCCATCCTCCAGGCATTTCTGTAGGACTATCCTGAACATGACCGGAAACGCCAGGATCGCAGTCTTCAGTACCACGTTGGGGATACCATCCGGTCCGGGAGCTTTCTCCGCTTTCAGCCCACTATAAAGAGCTCGTCGTTGGAGTCACCTGCATTTCCACCGTCTGCATCAACGTGCGGTGTAGGCAGCCATGCGGTTGGGTCGTGCTTCGGTAAAAGACCCTCCACGATACTTTTCAGCACATTTCTACTGGCGTCCTGGCCATAACGACACGGTAAGCATTGCGCCAGGAGTTATCGTCTACTTTTCTGCACAGCTCGTTGTAGCAAGTGGACTGCTTAGCCCTATCTCGGGTTTAAAAGCGGCCCTGAGGAACAGGGCATCTCGCATCATACTGTCAGTACCAGTCCATGCTCAGCTTCTCGCCGCCACTCTGTAAGCACCCTTACGCTCGGCAAGCTTGGTACTTTCAACCAGGCGCCACCCCTCCCTGAGGCTACCGCTCCTGTTGCTGAAGCTGCCGCTGCTGTTTATCCTGGTCTTACTGTTGTTGTACTGGTTGTCTTTACTGAGGTGGTAACCGCGTTGAACCACTTTTTTTGAAGGGATTCGCCGCGCCTACTCCATATGTGTGAGTTTCTGATTCTTTCTTCATTTTATTGCGTCCCAAATCCGGGTCGCTATCACTCAATCGTTGTACGGAGTCGCCTCTTGTGATCTCATGGTTATCTATTCGAGCAGGGAAGCCATGCTAGGGTGGACACTATCCTGTATCAGGATTAGTGTTCAGAGCCGGCATAAAATTGGGAATGGTCCATCCGCAGCTGTGCTGTTAGCCCACTTTCCATTTCATGTCGGTGTCCTTCTTCCTTACTCAGAGAGTAGAACAGCACTCCTGTCAGCCCGAAGTCGCCATCCAAGTTGTGATCCGTGTCATGTTCGTTAACATTCGTTATGACCAGTATGCCGTGATCATGATGTTACTAGTGACCATCCTGATGTTATGGTTCCCATTCCAGTTGGGTTAGAGTGCTTTTATGCTAGATGCTGGATCTTTGGTCTTACATAGGATCTTAGCAGAAGTGGCACAGACTCGCTTCGTCAGAGTTGCTTGCGGAATTATGGCTTTTTAGAGGTTTAACAGAGTCCAACGTTGCCCAAACCCCATCCTATCTAAGCAAAACACCCTAACTCTCAGTAGGTCCGGGGGATGTTCGTTCAATGTTTTAATGCTTAATTTCGTATTAATTCGAACAGCACACTAAAGACCGATGATAGCGATTGATATGATATCACATTTTTGAAAAGAAAATTTAATAAAAATATTCTCTATTTTCTCTTCTTCCTTTTCCAGATGACCCACAGAAACAGAACGGTCTTTCCACGCCCGTGACGATGGACGACAGTAAAAGTAAGAGTAGGGGTCCTTCACCGCCGCCTCCTGGCGGAGGAGCAGACGATGAAGGCGGAGGTGGTGGCGGTGACGTTAGTGGCGCGGTAATACCCAACAGTACTGCGTTACCGCCGCTCAGTAGCAACACCTATTCGGCCTTCAAGCGGGGCAACGTAATTAAAGGTATTCTGTGTCCATCTATGACCAACTCCTTCCGAGCACCATCACTTGAGCGATCCTATTTGACCTACTCTCACCGACAGAGGCAGAAATCGCTCATTCTTGTTAATGTTGTCGATTTGGTGCTCAAGATCGTGCTGGCATCAGTCTGGATCGGATTCAATAAACCAACGGTAAGTGTTGAGTGTGTTGTCCCAGAGGTTCATTGACGCGAAATGAAGTATCGTTTCCAAATTACAGACCGTGAAAGCTCACGAGATCACCTGGTCGGTGTGCTGTGTCATTTCCAACTTCCTCATCTGTGTCCTGGGAAGTTGGCGACTGTTTGCCAACAACTATCTGCACTGGGCTGCAGTATGTACCTGGTTACTGCTGAATCTGCAAGGTTTCATCGGTGAAGGAATGGGTTTCGCCGAACGGGAGTACCTGATTTGGTACGTCCTATTCATAATCTTCGTGCCATACGCTATGTTACCGCTGCCGCTGAAGTGGTGCATGATTGCCGGCTCGGTAACTGCCATCTGTCATCTAATAGTTACGACGATCAACAAGTTTTTGCATGAGAAGGTGAGTTTGAGATTATTTATTTGCACGCTTATCGTCTGCTTGTGGTTTTAGTAGTTTTAGGGCATTGAAACTATGTAGAGTATGTATTCGAATAGGCTTGTAATACATCCGATGTCTTGGTCTATAAAATTAACTTGTATAATCTCTATACAAACCCCAACTAATTCGTGGAGAAACGAAGCCAAACACCTAAGATTTTTTAATCTGTATTTGATTTATTTCTGTCTCCTCACCCACAGGATACAACATGTATCGTACGTCAGATGATTGCTAACTCGCTGCTCTACCTGGCGATTAACTTTGCCGGGATGTACACCAAGTACTTAACGGACCGTGGCCAGCGATTGGCATTCATCGAAACCCACAAGGCTATGGAGCACAAGCGGGAATCGGAGAAAGAATACCAGCGGACCCAGCGGTTGCTAGATTCCAGTAAGTTGATTTGTGGTTTAGCATCGGTTAAAGTTAATTTCGTAATTAAGAACAATTCAGTATACCAGATGGTTTCTGTGACAACGTTTATTGGGAGTATCGTTTATCACAGAGCTAACTTTGATCATATGAAGGATTAGACGATTCCTTGTACCAAAACTATCGCTTAAAAATCGTTTGAATGTTCATTTTTTTGCAATTGAAAGTTCTGGTCGCGAAAATCAGTGAATTCCGTTGTCAGTAGATGTCGGTTCAATGGGATTGAGGACTCGAACAGTTACCATGAAACAAACCACCACAGTCAACTTACATCTATGAATATTCGAATAAAAATGTACTTCCCCCAATTTTTTTTCTTAAGTCCAATTCACTTCAAACTTTCTGAAAATGACATTCTACTGAATAACTAAGTTTTGATTTTGACAACGGTGTTTATTGAATCTTTTCCCTCATCCACAGCGCCCACACCTTTGTCTTTTCTCATCTTATTAGGTTTAGAGCAATGGTAGGGCTGATCAAAACTCACTTTAGGGGGGTTTACAAAACTTTGTGCAAAATAGCCATTTGCGAGGAATTTTGCCCGGAATTTCGCACGGAATTTCGTGCGAAATTCCATACGAAATACAGCGTGAAATTTCGTGCAAAATTCCGCTCGAAACGCCGTGCAAAATTTCGTGTGAAAATCTGTGCGAAATTCCGTGCGAGATTCCCTGCGAAATTCCGTGCGAAATTCCATGCGAAATACAGCGTGAAATTTCGTGCGAAATTCCGTGTGAAATTCCGTGCGAAATTCTGTGCGAAATTTCGTGCGAAATTCCGTGAGAAATTCCGTGAGAAATTCATAAGAAATTCGTGAGAAGAATCGTGCGAAATTACGGGCGAAATTCCTCGCGAAATTCCGTGCGTAATTCCGTGTGAAATTCCGCGCGAAATTTCGTGCAAAATTCCGAGCGAAATTCCGCGGGAAACTCCGTGCGAAATTCCGCGCGCAATTCCGTGCGGAATTCCATGTGAAATTCCGTGCGAAATTCCGTGCGAAATTCCGTGCGAAGTTCCGTGCGATATTCTGCGTGAAATTCCGTGAAAAAATCCGTGCGAAGTTCTGCTTGAAATTTAGTGTGAAATTTGGTGTGAAATTTTGCGTGATATTTCGTAAAAAATTCCGTGCGAAATTCCGTGCGTAATTCCGTGTGAAATTCCGAAATGCGAAATTTCGTGCGAAATCCAGCGCGAGATTCCGCGCGAACTTCCGTGCGAAATTCCGTGCGAATTTCCGCGCGAACTTCCGTGCGAAATTCCGTGCGAATTTCCGTTCGAAATTCCGCGCGAAATTTCGTTCGAAATTCCATGCTAAATTTCGTGCGAAATTCCGCGCGAAATTCCGTGCTAAATTCCGTGCGAAATTCCGTGAGAAATTTCGTTCGAAATTCCATGCTAAATTTCGTGCGAAATTCCGTGCGAAATTCCTTGCGAAATTCCGTGCGAAATTCTATGCGAAATTCTGTGCGAAATTCCATGCGAAATTCCGTGCGAACTTCCGTGTGAAATTTCGATCGCAATTCCGTGCGAAGTTCAGTGCAAAATTCAGTGCAAAATTCCGTGCGAAATTCGTTGCAAAATTTCCTGTGAAATTCCGTGCGAAATTCCATGCGAAATTCCATGCGAAATTCCATGCGAAATTCCACGCGAAATTTCGTGCGAAATCCAGCGCGAGATTCCGCGCGAAATTCCGTGCGAAATTTCGTTCGAAATTCCATGCTAAATTTCGTGCGAAATTCCTTGCGAAATTCCTTGCGAAATTCCGTGCGAAATTCCATGCGAAATTCTGCGAGAAATTCCATGCGAAATTCCGTGCGAAATTCCGTGTGAAATTTCGATCGCAATTCCGTGCGAAATTCCGTGCGAAATTCCGCGCGAAATTCAGTGCAAATTTCAGTGCAAAATTCCGTGCGAAATTCGTTGCAAAATTTCGTGTGAAATTGTGTGCGAAATTCCATGCGAAATTCCACGCGAAATTCCGTGCGAAATTCCGTGCGAAAATCCGTGCGAAATTCCATGCGAAATTCTGCGAGAAATTCCATGCGAAATTCCGTGCGAAATTCCGTGTGAAATTTCGATCGCAATTCCGTGCGAAATTCCGTGCGAAATTCCGTGCGAAATTCAGTGCAAAATTCAGTGCAAAATTCCGTGCGAAATTCGTTGCAAAATTTCGTGTGAAATTCTGTGCGAAATTCCATGCGAAATTCCACGCGAAATTCCGTGCGAAATTCCGTGCGAAAATCCGTGCGAAATTCCGTGCGAAATTCCGTGAGAAATTTCGTTCCAAATTCCATGCTAAATTTCGTGCGAAATTCCGTGCGAAATTCCGTGAGAAATTCATAAGAAATTCGTGAGAAGAATCGTGCGAAATTACGGGCGAAATTCCTCGCGAAATTCCGTGCGAAATTCCGTGCGAAATTCAGTGCGAAATTCCGCGCGACATTCCGTGCGAAGAATCGTGCGAAATTCCGGGTAAAATTCCGCGCGAAATTCCGTGAGTAATTCCTTGTGGAATTCCGAGCAAAATTTCGTGCGAAATTCCGCACGAAATTCCGTACGAAATTCTGCGCGAAATCCCGCGCGAAATTTCGTGCTAATACCGTGCGAAATTTCATGCGAAATTCTGGGTGAAATTCCGCGCGAAATCCGTGTGAAATTCCGTGTGAAATTCCGCGCGAAATTCCGTGCAAAATCCCGTGCAAAATTCTGTGCAAAATTTCGTGCGAAATTCCGTGCGAAATTCCGCGCGAAGAATCGTGCGAAATTCCGGGTGAAATTCCGCGCGAAATTCCGTGCGAAATTCCGTGCGAAATTCCGGGTGAAATTCCGCGCGAAATTCCGTGCGTAATTCCGTGTAAAAATTCCGCGCAAAATTTTGTGCGAAATTCCGTGCGAAATTTCGCGCGAAATTCCATGTGAAATTCCGTGTGAAATTTCGTGCGAAGTTCCGTGCGATATTCTGTGTGAAATTCCGTGAAAAATTCCGTGCGAAATTCCGCGTGATATTTGGTGTGAAATTTTGCGTGATGTTTCGTAAAAAATTCCGTGCGAAATTTCGCGCGAAATGTTGTGCAAAATTCCGTGCTAAATTCCGTTTGAAATTTCGTGCGAAATTTCGCGCTAAATTCCGTGCGAAATTTCGTGCGAAATTTCGTGCGAAATCCAGCGCAAGATTCCGCCCGTTCGAAATTCCGTGCCAAATTCCGTGCGAAATTCCGTTCGAAATTCCGTGCAAAATTCCGTGCGAAATCCAGCGCGAGATTCCGCGCGAAATTCTGCGCGAAGTTCCATGCGAAATTCCGTGCGAAATTCCGTTCGAAATTCCGTGCGAAATTCCGTGCGAAATTTCGTGCGAAATTCCGTGCAAAATTTCGTGCGAAATTCCGTGCGAAATTCCGTGATAAATTTCGTGCGAAATTTCGTGCGAAATTCCGTGCGAAAGTCCGTGCGAAATTCCGTTCGAAATTCCGTGCCAAATTCCGTGTGAAATTCCGTTAGAAATTCCGTGCGAAATTTCGTGTTGAATTCCGTGCAAAATTCCGTGCGAAGAATCGTGCGAAATTCCGGGTGAAATTCCGAGCGAAATTTCGTGCGTAATTCCGTGTGAAATTCGTGCGAAATTTCGTGCGAAATACCGCGCGAAATTTTGCGCAAAATTCCGTGCGAAATCCCGTGCGAAATTTCGTGCTAATACAGTGCGAAATTTCGTGCGAAATTCTGGGTGAAATTCCGCGCGAAATCCGTGTGAAATTCCGTGTGAAATGCCGCGCGAAATTCCGTGCGAAATTCCGTGTGAAATTCCGTGCGAAATTCCGTGCCAAATTCCGTGCAAAATTCCGTGCAAAATTCCGTGCGAAATTTCGCGCGAAATTCCGTGCAAATTTCCGTGCAAAATTTCGTGCGAAACTCCGTGCGAAATTTCGTAAGAAATTCCGTGCGAAATTTCGTGCGAAATTCCGTTCGAAATTTTATGCGAAATTCCTTGCGAAATTCCGTGCGAAATTCCGTGTGAAATTCCGTGCGAAATTCCGTGCGAAATTCCGTGCGAAATTTCGTGCGAAATTCCGTACGAAATTCCGTGCGAAATTTCGTGTGAAATTCCGTTCGAAATTCCGTGCGAAATTTCGTGTGAAATTCCGTGCGAAATTTCGTGCGAAATTTCGTGCGAAATTCCGTGCGAAATTCCGTGTGAAATTCCGTACGAAATTCCGTGTGAAATTCCGTGCAAAATTCCGCGCGAAATTCCGTGCGAAATTCTGTGTGAAATTCCGTGTGAAGTTTCGTGCGAAATTCCGGGTACAATTCCGTGCGAAATTCTGTTTGAAATTCCGTGTGAAGTTTCGTGCGAAATTCCGGGTAAAATTCCGTGTGAAATTCCGTGTGAAATTCCGCGCGATATTTCGTGCTAAATACCGTGCTAAATTCCATGCGAAATTCCGTGCGAAATACCGTTCGAAATTGCATATGAAATTCAGTACGAAACTCCGTGCGAATTTCCGTGCGAAATTCCACGTGAAATTCAGTGCGCAACTCTGCGCGAAAATCCGTGCAAAATTCCGTTCAAAATTTCGTGCGAAATTCCGTGCAAAATTCCGTGCGAAATTCCGTTCGAAATTCCGTGCAAAATTCCGTGCGAAATTCCGTACGAAATTCCGTGCGAAATTCCGTGTGAAACTCCGTGCGAAATTCCCTGCAAAATTTCGTGCGAAATTTCGTGTGAAACTCCGTGCGAAATTCCGTGCGAAATTCCGTACGAAATTCCGCGTGAAATTCCGTGCGAAATTTCGTGCAAAATTCCGTGCGAAATTCCGTGCGAAATTCCGCGCAATATTCCGTGCGATATTCCGTGTGAAATTCCGCGCAAAATTTCGAGCGGAATTTCGCACGATATTCGCACGGAATTTCGGCCGATAATTTGTTCGGAATTTAACGCGGTATTCCACACGAAATTTCGGAACTCCGCACGAAATTTCGGAATTTTACGCGGATTTTCGCACGGAATTTTGCACGAAATTTCACATAAAATTTCGCACTGAATTTTGCACGGAATTTCGCACAGAATTTCATATGAAATTTCGCGCTGATCTTCGCACGAAATTTCACACAGAATTTCGCGCGGAATTTCAATAAAAAAGGTTTTCTTTCGAGAGGTTAAAATATGAATTTTTGAAATTGAACCGTTTTCAAATGCGATTGCACGTAATTTTGAAAAATCATGTTTTGAGATAAACGTGTTTAAAGTTTAGAGGACTGAATTATTGGTGGTGGAATGTCAATATTTTGTAACAATTACATGGAATTATGGGTTTTGGACATCGCAGATAAGAATTTATAGTCAGTTTTTTAAAATTCAAAATAGCCGACACCCAATAAAAAAGTGGTATTTTAGTTAAAATCGAGAAAAAAAGGTTTTGTGATTTATAAACAATGATTTGAATTATTAAGTATCAAAATCAAAATCGTGATTCGAATATTCGAATATACAATGTGACTTTAACAATTTTGACCAAAATTTTTCGTTTTCACCGTTTTCTGTGGTTGTTTGCTAGTAGTTTGCGCTGCCTCTACAGATCAAGCCGTGAAATACGTTCTCGAGATCTGTATCGATTTTCGGCAAATTTGAGATTAAGAGAAACGAAAGCAATGAAATAGAAAGACGGATAGGTATTCTAGAGCGAATCAGTTATAAACTTAGAACGGAAAACTAGGACTAGGTAGGCTCATATGGACATGATTGAAAGGAAATGTGAAGAATTCTTTGCCTTCTGCTAAGTAGGAGTTGGGCTTTGCACCCAAGTCTACCGCATGGTCTATGGTAGAACATAACTCATCATCATGTTTTACCACCGACGCCGTCCTAGTTTTCCGTTCTAAGTTTATAACTGATTCGCTCTAGAATACCTATCCGACTTTCAATTTCATTGCTTTCGTTTCTCTTAGTCTTGAATTTGCCGAAAATAATCAACAAAATCGACACAGTAGAACTTTGCGGCAATTAAAACATAGTAACATACGTTCTCGAGATCTGTACACATGTACAGTGCAATGCGAAGCATTCTGGGAACGTGCATAATGCCATGAAAAGGTTTCTACCTAAGGCTCGTGTCTGGAGCCGAGTGACATCCCATGGCGTTCAGGACGCCACTTCAAGCAATGGCCCGTAGAATATGTTTTGATGCGCGGATCTAAAACCCATTTAACACAATATAGAGGGCACTTATACATTTCAAAAAGGCGAAAAAAATATTTTTTAAAAATTTTGAATGAGACTTCCCTTTAAGGTAGAAAGTTTATATTTAAACACAAATAGAGGTAGTTAGGTCTGAATATGCTTCGTAAGACCCGTTTTAAATAAATTAGAATGCAAAACAAATCGGATTTTGAATTTTTTTTGAAAATATACTTGCTACCGCCCGTTAGAAAACGTCAGTCTTCGTATTGTTTGATATATTTCCAACGAGATTGGTGTAAATACAATGACAAATCGAGCTTAATTAGAAATTCAGAAAGAAATTAAGGTGGGTTAATGGTTATTACCTGATTAACAATAAATAACCCCTGGATTCTGAGGATAAGTAGAAAAATGAGACCACAGATTACGGACGTCCATTTATTCATCTTATTTTTTTCTTTGCGATTTTTACCACTCAAACCAAATTTTAGCATTGGAAATCGTTGTTTTTACAAATTTGCATCACCAACTTATAGGGTCTAGAGTTTTTTTTTTCTTCAAAATCGAGCTAATTTTATTGTCCAAAAGGAAATCGCCGTACTTTTTTTCCAAAAACGCTCCACAAATCAGGTACTTTTCACTGTATCTCAATAAAAAGTAATAAGAGGTGTTGCCAGACTCTTAACAAGTAGATTTCATAAGATTGGAGCACTTCTCACTTCATATTCCTGCATTATGAACGAAACGAAAAGGTGGCAATATAGTTGCCACTGCCTTACAAAGGGTTAAAAAAATCTACTTTGCAGGAACCGCATATATTTTTTTCTGGTTTTTATACTGAAAGTTTTCTAAACGGCTCTCCCATCGATAATTCTCAGTCCGATTTTTACATTTTCACATATTGGAACCGGGTTTTCGAAACGTGTTCTAACCTTGTGATTCGGTCGTTCAAAGTTTCATCCAAATCGAAAAACATCGACCTTTAAAACAAAGGGATGCTCTTAAACTTCGCTGCCATTTAAAAAAATTGTTTTTTCGACGGCTGTATCATCGGAGTCCAAGTATTTGCGGAAACTTTATATACGTACCTCATCCAAATTAGTACACCCAATTTTTGGGCAGTATGAAAAGGCGGCTATCGATATTCAATTCACAGCTGATTGAGTCCTGAATACAAGGGAAAACCCCCTGTTCGATATACCTTAGCAGTGCGGTTTAATCAGCTGCTTTGGATGTACGTACGTATATGATGGGTGCTTGAGCAACAGCTCGAAGCATCATTTCCTAACTCGATGAAACAATTTGATCCAAGTTGGGAAAGGCACGCTAAAAATATCGGAGATTTTTTTTATCGCACGGAAAAATCGATCCCTCTCGTTTAGGCTTAAGGATGATTGATGGTTTGCATTCCCTAATGTGGTGTGGATATGTAATCTTTTGTGCAAAATTGAATAATTCGGCTGAGTAACCATAATCGGAGGGTGAGCTGTCTCATTGGTGTCATGTAGCTAAATTGGATGAAAATTCGTTTTGATAAATTGTATCGTATTTCTTAAACAGTTCGATAATTGGACAATTTCCATATAAGTCTAGATTGTCAACCTATTAAATTTAACTTACTATCAATCTACGTGCTTCTACTAGTTAATAGCTATTTGATTATGATTTAGATTCTCTCACGATTTTAGAGTGGTAGCCATATGGAACACGAAATCATTTTTCGCTGGTACCGTTAGACAGACAGTTCGACATGCTACCCAATCATCTATGCCGATTTCCATCACACGAGAACAGCTCACCCAGAATCATGCCGCTTACATGTCAACAACTGACGGGTTCTCTATTGGTGTTGAATAAAAAAAAACTGCTGATAAGATATCTTCCCGATGATATGGGGCTAGTATCGATTTTGTATCCACTGCTGGGGGCTCCTTACGTACATATTGCTAGAGTGTGAATAAAATGATTTTCCCTGCCGTCGAATCTGCGGCAGTGGCGAACATAAATATCACAACTGACAGAATGCCTATCTACCCCTCTATCTGTACATTAACATTCAAGAGGGGTGTTTAGGACCCATCAATATTTAATTCTACACGATTTACCTTAATTTGATTTTCAAATAGTTTGCTCATCGTTTCACCAGCTTCCCCAGCAATTTGCATGAATTCGATGAAAATTATTATTCACCGGATAACGGATGCCGGCCAACAGTTGACAGAGTACTTGAGGTCGCCTAACAAATGCAATAAAGTTAAGCGTCTATTAATAATGTATATCCTGTGGTTCACAATTTGCCCCCCTCCCTCTATTGCATCATTATCTGGGAGCAGTCACCGGCAGGTTTAAAGGAGCGTTTTCCAGGACAGTAAAATACTAATTGATCAAATTATTATTGATGATGATATGGATGGGTGCACGAAGTTTTCCTCTCTGGGTTTGCCACGCTGGAGAACATTCTGTTGTCGGCTATGCCATGGTCGTTTATTACCAATTGCTGATGATGTAGACACGTCATCTTGGTTGTTTATAATTGCCGTACGCTTTGCCACGGGAAGGTAACGCTACACATGCTTAATTAGCTCGCTCCGATGCACGGTGTATTTATTAGAACAATTTTATGCAAAAAAATTCAGCATCTCTGAAACTTCGGAATATGAAAGAATGGGCTTTCTCCTTTCATTTGAAACTAAGATCAAAATAATCCGTCGGGGGGTCCAGAGCAATTTTTTTTTCGAAGTTTTTTTCGTAACAATATAAGTTTTACTACTGGAGATAGTTCATATTTCTGTCCCTAGATGGTGCTTTATATATTCGAACAACACTAAAAGTGAGAATTTGATAGAAAATTTAATTGTCTACAAGTTTGTTGACCACTAAAAATTGATCTGAAATCATCCGGAAAAGTTGTTTAAGATTTTAACAAAGTTATATCTAAGATAGTTTCACACGAGGCCTAGTGGTTTGGAAATATGTTTTCTCGCACTTATTATATTACCAAAAAAATAATTGGGTTTAGTGGCATAAAAATATTAGACGGGATTCATTACGTTGACAGTTCTAATTGAACTTCTGAAAATTAGGATGTTTGACAGAGTCAGAAAACTATTTGTGCTTTTGGTTTGTCATCTTTCCCGATAGGTTCGAAGGGACTACCATTCATCGGAAGGTATTGCTTGGTTACAAGTGTTTACTTACATTTATGTTTTGTTACACGGGTGTTTTAGAAAGGACCATACATCGTATAATTTAGGTTATGATCGCTTAAGTCAGCTATTATAATTCCGTTCAAGACAAAATATTGGGACACACCGTTTCTAGTTTAACGCAAACCATAGCAGTAACTGCCCTAATTAGTGGCTAGTGTGAAATGATTTATTCAAATTTTCTCCGCAAAGCATATTGTGGCAGTTGGATTTTACGGCCATTTCCTATCAATTATGCGAGATATCGTTACTAAATTGATCCTAGATTATGCGATATGTATTACTTTTGAAAACAAAATATGATTTGAGTACAACAATAACCTTATATACATAGAAGTCCTAGAATATATCCCAAAAAAAATGATCTTGATCCAAAAACTCAAAGTTTTTTGTTCACTGTTTGTCAAATTGAGATAATTTTGAAAACGGATAATCAGCGTTTTGAATCAAGCGTTGCAATGAAATCCGCGAAATATTGCAATGGTGCGTTAAAAGTTTCATTGAGTTTGTTCAAATATAAAGGTTGAAGTTCAGGACAAATCAATTTTATACGAAGATGCTAACAGAGTAGGAGATTCATGTAAGAATAGTTATCAGTCATCCCTGAAAACAATCGAAAAAATGAAGAAGATGGCATACATAATTGAAAAGGCTGTTTCTGCGGGAGGAATCACTTACCATCATGGAAAAGAATATTAATATCATACTAGTTTGGTCAACACTTATCTAAAACTTCTCAGCCCAAAAATATGAATGGTGCCCTGTATCAGGGAATTATAATTTTCAGCTAAACGATGACTTTCCAAGCTCTCAAATTCCGCTAAATTCACTATTGTACTAAACACAACTATTTGGCAAATAAAAAAAGTGCTTGTGAATTAACAAACCACTAGGTCTTCTGTGAAACTAACTTAGACTTAGAATTCGTTAAAATATTAAACTACTTTTCGGGATAATTTCAAATCGGTTTTTAGTTGGTAACAAAGTTGTAGACAATTAAATAATCTATCAGATTCTCACTTTTAGTGTTGTTCGAATGTCTAAAACACCATCTAGGGGCAGAAATATGAACTAGTTCCATTGTAAAATCTATGTATTCACGAAAAAAAAACTTCAAAAAAAAAAAGTTGCTCCAGACCCCCCGACGGATTATTTTGATTTTGGTTTCAAATGAAAGGGGAAAGCCCATTCTTTCATATCCTGAAGTTTCAGAGATGCTGAATTTTTTTGCATAAAGTTGTTAAAAAAAGACACCGTGCGATGGCACCATCATGGTGTAGAACGCCGGCAGGATCAATGGATCTAATTGATTTACGACATTTACCTAGGCTACGGCATTTAGCATTGTCCGGGAACGATTTTAGTGATAATTAGCAAATACAAAAATAATTGTTTGAACAATCTAAAAAACGAAGGAATTTTTTATATAACACCTAGAGCAAATTTCAAATCTGTTTCATTCCACACCGGTTCACAGTGGCGGGTCTTTCAATAAAAGTCGGACAAAACTAAAAATGTTGACCGATCTTACTGAAAATTTCATGTTAAAGTAATTTTGGGGTGCAGAGTTCATTTTTAATGTCAAAAGTCATAAAATATGAGATAAATTTTCCTATACAAGCATAATACCATTTTTATGATAAATCTTTTTTTTACTAATTAGTTATACAGTGAAGACCTGTTTTTATCACCTTCTTGGTGAATTTTGTGCTGATAAAATGGGGACATTGATAAAATCGAGACATATATTTTTCTATCTTATTAAGAAACCGAAGCTCTTAAAATATTCTGCTTTAATCCCTAGATATAGCCTCAAACCCTTTCCTGAATATTTAGCTTAAACTTCCCTTAAGGGGGCCTGCCAGTGCAAAATTATTTTTTTTTTGCATCTTTCGGATCTCTAATATAAGAAAAATATGATCAAGAAAGGATTTACTCGAACTCAACTTGGTTTGTCTGCTACACTGATAATATAAATTAGTAAATATAATGAAATCGATCATGCAATGCACGAATTCATTCGTTGTTTTCTGCAACGAAGTATTTTCGTGCATTGTAAATAGTAGGTTTCGTTCATTTCATGAACAAGAATGCCTGCTTGGTGAACGAAAGCTTTCGTAAATTTTACACATTTAATATACACTGCACGAATTTTATCGTTGATAATGACATTATTTTTCGTGAATGAAACGAAATTTTTTGCTTATTTTAATAAGCGTATTTCCGTTGATGGCACGAATTTATTACGTTTATTTTAGAAAGGTTTTCGTATATATTAGCCTCTTATTGTTTTCAGTCGATCTTTTGGGATCGATCTTTGACAACATCGGTTTTTTTTTTAATTTAAAAGAATCGATGTAGACAAATCGATTTTATTGTGGTACGAAGAAATGACCGCTTGATGAACGAAAGTTTTCGTAAATTTTACTTATTTAGTTTACATTGCACGAATGTTATCGTTGATAACGACATTATTTTTCATTCGTTTTCGAGCTCTCCATCGAGACAGAGGTTGTTTTTTCTAGTCCGTAGTGCTGTGTGAGGCGATAAAGAATAGTTTTAATCCGCATTCAAGGTTATTTTGCCAGTTCGGTTCGGTCCTCAGTCTTTTGTTCGCGTGTGAGGATTAAACAATAGCCAGCTGTATAAGCTGGATCGGTTCGTCGTTGGACACCAGTTTAAAGCTAAGTGGTTTTTGTCTTTTGTAACACATTTATTGCTTTCTTCCGTCTGCGCGGGCGCTGACCCCATGCGTTGACGTTTTCTATGGTTCCCTCTCCGGATGGTCAAATGGAAGTTGAATCGGGTTCAACTTCTAAGGCTCCCCCCCGGCCCAAATGCTATCCAGAACTCTCAACTGGTCCATTTGTGGTCTTCTTTCGGCCCAAGACTAAATCACTGAATCTTCTTCAGATTTCTAGAGACCTGACGGAACGGTTCTCGGCTGTGACCGAAATTTCAAAGGTCCGCTCGGACAAGATAAGGGTGTTGCTAGCCAACTCAAAGCAGGCAAACGATATTGCTTGCTGTGAGCACTTTACGCGGGATTATAACGTGTATATTCCGGCTGTAAGAGTACAATCCGAAGGCGTCGTAACCGATGAGAGTTTGACGTGCGAGGATCTGCTGAAGTGCGGGGTTGGCCGATTCAGAGACCGCTTACTTCAGCCAGTTAAAATACTTGAGTGCAAACGTTTGCACTCAGTAGTAGTTGCGGGGGATGGTTCAAAAACGTACCCCCAATCAAACTCTTATCGGGTGACCTTCGCTGGTACCGCTTTGCCAAATTTCGTCCTTTTGCACAAGGTTCGTTTGCCTGTGCGTCTCTTTGTACCGCGGGTCATGAATTGCACAAAGTGTAAACAACTGGGTCACACAGCCACCCATTGTAGCAACAAGGCCCGCTGTGGAAAATGCGGGGAGAATCATCTAGATGATTCGTGCAGTAAGCAAGCCGAAAAGTGTCCTTACTGTGCGGAGAGTCTGCATGATATCTCGGCATGTCCCGCGTACAAACTACGCGGGGATAAACTGAAACGTTCCCTTGCGGGACGATCCAAACATTCTTTCGCAGAAATGTTAAAGAATGCTACGCCACCATCCTCAGCAAACATCTATACTCACTTGCCTCCTGACGAGGGCGAGGCTGGTAACCCACAAGAGGGAACATCTACTAGGGTGCCTAGAATTTATAGGAAGAGGAGGAACACTTCCTCTCGTAAAGTTCCTTGTAAAGGCCAGAAGGTGTCCCTTGAGGGGGCTCCGAAAGTCACATCTATTGGAAGTGTTGCAACCAAACCGAAGCAATTAGCTCCTGGTCTCGGAGGATTAAGCTCAGAGAAGGAGTTCCCAGCACTTCCAGGAACATCAAAAATCCCAAGTGTTCCTTTGTTTCAGTTCGAGAGTAATCACAGCACTGGAATTATAAAACTCTCGGACATAGTGGACTGGATAATAAAAACTTTCAATATTACTGATCCTATTAAAAGTCTTATGTTAGCTTTTCTCCCTACAGTGAGAACATTTTTGAAGCAGTTGACTGCTAAATGGCCCCTCCTCTCAGCGATTGTATCCTTCGATGGCTAACTCATCGAACGAGGTCACGGATTTGATCACTGTTCTACAGTGGAATTGCAGAAGTATCATCCCGAAAATCGATTCCTTCAAAATTTTAATAAATAATTTGAGTTGCGATGCATTTGCATTATGTGAAACTTGGTTAACTTCCGACACAGAACTCAACTTCCACGACTTTAATATTATTCGCCTGGATCGAGACACCCCCTATGGAGGAGTGCTTTTGGGGATCAAAAAGTGCTATTCCTTCTACAGAATTAACCTTCCCTCGATAACAGGTATTGAAGTTGTCGCTTGTCAAGCAACAACCAAAGGCAAAAGCCTTTGCATAGCTTCCATATATATTCCCCCAACACCGCGGTTGGGCACCGACGGCTACAAGACATCTTAGAATCCCTGCCAGCACCGCGACTAGTTTTAGGAGACTTTAACTCTCACGGTACAGCATGGGGTTGCCTCTATGATGATAACCGGTCTTCCTTAATTCAGGATCTTTGCGATAACTTCAATTTGACAATTTTAAACACGGGTGAAATGACACGGATTCCTGCTCCTCCAGCGCGCCCGAGCGCCTTAGACTTGTCCCTTTGCTCAACATCGCTGCGGTTAAATTGCACGTGGAAGGTAATTCCTGATCCCCACGGCAGCGACCATCTGCCGATTGTAGTCTCAATCAATAACGGTTCAAGGCCATTGAAATCAATCAATATTTCGTATGACCTCACACGAAATATCGATTGGAAGAGCTATGCTGCCGCGATATCCGACAACATCGAATCTACCCAAGAACTTCCTCCGGAGGAAGAGTACAGCTTTTTGGCTGGCTTGATTCTCGACAGCGCGAATCAAGCTCAGACTAGGCCAGTACCCGGCGCGAACATACAAAAACGTTCTCCCAATCCCTGGTGGGATAAAGAGTGCTCAGACGTGTACGCAGAGAAGGCCGCCGCGTTTAAGACCTTCCGGAACGACGGGTTACCCGCCAGTTTTCGACAGTACGCGACGTTAGACAAGCGAATGAAGAGTTTGATAAAAGCCAAAAAACGCGATTATTGGCGCCGGTTCGTCGACGGATTAACGAGAGAAACATCGATGAGCACTCTTTGGGGAACAGCCCGACGTATGCGAAATCGAAACAGTACTAATGAGAGCGTGGAATATTCAAACCGTTGGATATTCGATTTTGCCAAGAAGGTTTGTCCGGATTCCGCCCCGGCACAGAAGATTTACCGCGCCGCGTCTCCTCACGATAGCGCGAACGAAACACCTTTTTCGATGGTGGAGTTCTCACTTGCTCTCTTGTCGTGTAACAATAAAGCTCCGGGGCCAGACAGAATCAAATTCAACTTGTTGAAGAATCTGCCTGACTCTGCCAAGAGACGCTTGTTGAACTTATTTAATAAGTTTCTCGAGGCTAACATTGTCCCACTCGATTGGAGACAAGTGAAGGTCATCGCCATCCAAAAACCAGGAAAACCAGCCTCCGACCACAATTCGTACCGTCCGATCGCAATGCTATCCTGTATCCGGAAGTTGTTCGAGAAAATGATCCTTTCCCGCCTCGACAATTGGGTCGAAGCAAATTGCTTACTGTCAGATACACAATTTAGCTTTCGCAAAGGCAAAGGGACGAACGATTGTCTTGCGTTGCTCTCAACTGAAATTCAAATGGCCTATGCTAGCAAAGAGCAGATGGCATCAGTGTTCCTAGATATTAAGGGGGCTTTTGATTCAGTTTCGATCAAAATTCTTTCAGAGAAGCTGCACCAGCATGGTCTTTCAGCGACTTTAAACAACTTTTTACTAAACTTGTTGTCGGAAAAGCACATGCATTTTTCGCATGGTGACTTATCGACATCACGATTTAGCTACATGGGCCTTCCACAGGGCTCATGTCTAAGCCCCCTTTTATACAATTTCTATGTCAATGACATTGATGAATGGCTTGACAATTCCTGCACGTTAAGGCAACTTGCAGACGATGGCGTGGTGTCTGTTACGGGACCCAAAGCTGTCGATCTACAAGGACCATTACAGAATACCCTGGACAATTTGTCTGCTTGGGCTATTAAGCTGGGTATCGAATTCTCCACGGAGAAAACTGAGCTAGTTGTATTTTCAAGGAAGCGTGAACCAGCTCAACTACAGCTTCTATTAATGGGTCAAACTATCGCTCAGGTGTTCACAGTAAAATATCTAGGGGTCTGGTTCGACTCGAAAGGTACTTGGGGATGCCATATTCGGTATCTGAAACAGAAATGCCAACAAAGGATCAACTTTCTTCGTACAATAACCGGAACATGGTGGGGTGCCCACCCAGGAGACCTAATTAGGTTGTATCAAACAACGATACTGTCGGTAATGGAATACGGATGCTTCTGCTTTCGCTCCGCCGCGAACATACATTTCATCAAACTCGAAAGAATTCAGTATCGTTGTTTGCGTATCGCCTTAGGGTGCATGCAGTCGACCCATACGATGAGTCTCGAAGTGCTGTCGGGCGTTCTCCCGTTGAAAAATCGATTTTGGGAACTCTCATATCGATTGCTCATTCGATGCGATATCTTGAACCCGGTCGTGATTGAAAATTTCGAAAGGCTTGTTGAGCTCAATTCTCAGACCCGTTTCATGTCCCTGTACTTTGACTACATGGCGCAGAATATTAACCCTTCTTCTTACAATCCCAACCGTGTGCATTTCATAAATACTTCTGAATCTACTGTTTTCTTCGACACATCCATGAAAGACGAGATTAGTGGAATTCCGGACCACATACGCCCACAAGTGGTTCCAAACATTTTTTATAATAAATTCCGAGAAGTCGACTGTTCTAAGATGTTTTATACTGACGGATCAAACCTCGAAGGATCCACTGGCTTCGGTATTTTCAATCAAAAGTTCACCGCCTCCTACAAACTCAGTGACCCTGCTTCAGTTTACGCCGCAGAACTAGCTGCCATTCAGTATACCCTTGGAGTCATTGAAACATTACCCGCAGACCATTACTTCATCGTTTCGGATAGCCTCAGTTCCATTGACGCTATTCGCTCGATGAAACAAGGCAAGCACTCCTCGTATTTTTTGGGGAAAATACGGGAGCTACTGAGTGCTTTATCTGACAACTCTTTCCAGATTACCTTGGTATGGGTCCCTTCTCATTGCTCCATTCCGGGCAATGAGAAGGCAGACTCCTTAGCTAAGGTGGGTGCCTTAGAAGGAGACGTTTACGAAAGACCAATTTGCTTCAGCGAATTTTTCAGTATTACTCATCAGAGAACCCTCGAAAGTTGGCAAACTTCGTGGAGCAGTGGAGAGCTGGGAAGGTGGCTACATTCGATAATCCCTAAGGTATCGACGAAACCTTGGTTCAAGGGGATGGATGTGGGTCGTGACTTCATTCGTGTTATGTCCCGACTCATGGCAAACCATTACACGCTGGATGCACATCTCCGGCGTATTGGGCTCGTGGATAGTGGTATCTGCGCTTGTGGCGACGGCTATCACGACATCGAGCACATTGTCTGGGCGTGCACCGAGTACAGTTCCGCTAGGTCTCGGCTAATGGATACCCTGCGGGCCCGAAGAAGACCAACCAACGTCCCGGTTCGAGATGTGCTGGCAAGCCGCGATGTTCTCTATATGTCCCTTATATACACCTTTGTGAAAACCATCAATATACAAGTCTAACTGCCCCTTGTTATCTCCTTATCATTCTCAGAACGCTCTTCCACCTGTATCAAACCATCTGTATCGAATGAGCCAACAAACACGGGACCTACGGCACGAACATAACACGCTTAACTCGAAATGTAGCCGATCCACATCTGAGCCTTACTACGAAATCGTCTGGAAAAACCCCTGCCATCTTGAGGAGGACCACCCGGCGTCCCAGTACATGATTCCCCTGATGAAGGCCACCCGAGTTTATGATCTATCCGTTGATCTCACGATGCCTGAAACTGAAATAATTTTCTCTCCCTGCCATCTTTGTCTACCCTCCCTCCCCTGACTCTTATACCCAGAAGTAACACCCCTAACCCCCCCCCCCCCCCCGATATCATCACGAAGCATTTAGCTCTTCTTGTCTCTTCTAGTTTTAACTATTATATTATATAATCTCGTTGAAATTGCCCAACTCTACTACCCACAAAAATAACTATAATTACGAATCTTTACAAAATTCAATCATGCCCTCTAGTTATTCCTATTTTTTAGTTAGTCGTAAAAAATTGTCCCCCTTAATTAAACATTATTTGCTCCGATAATCTCACTGATAAAAATGTCAAACCATATTGCCACAAAAACTAAATGACCCCCCTAATCTTACGAAAACAATATTATCCCCTTGTGTAGATATATAAGATAGCAATAAAATCGCATTAGTTTCATTTTAAAAAAATCAATATGTAATCCCCTAGTTTTAAGCAATTTAAAATGTAAAACAAAACAAAATTGGCACCTTTAAGCTAACGCAACGTGCCTTATCAAATAAACGATTTGAATAAAAAAAACGACATTATTTTTCGTGAATGATACGAAATGTTTCGTTTATTCTAATGAACGTTTATGTATATTTCGAACGATTTTATTGCTTCCACGAATTTATTTCGTTCATCTTAGGACTGTTTTCGTATTCATTAGCATATTATTTTTTCAATCGATATTTTAGGACCGATTTTTGACAACAACCATTTTTTAACTAACTAAAAGGATCGATCTGGCAAAATCGATTTTTCAACTTCCTCCCCTCTATAGAGGACTAGAAAGATTGTGGTGTGAAGAAATGGACGTTTGATGAACAAACGTTTTCGTAAATTTTACTAATTTAGTGTACATGGCACGAATGCTATCGTTGATAACGACATTATTTTTCGTGATTGAAACAAAATGATTCATTTATTTCAATAAATGTTTGTGTATATTACGAACGACTTCGTTGGTCATACGAATGCATTTCGTTCATGTTAGAAAAGCTTTCGTATTTTATAGCATATTGTTTTGACATTGCTCCAGCAGAGAAAAACTCAAACTTCTTCATTCAAAACCAACGAGCAGTTCGCGATGGCTCAACTGAATCCGTAGTGCTCCGGATTCTGGATCAAGCGAAAGAAGTTCAGGAAATTTTCTTGAATTCGGCGGACACGGATACGGCTACAAAATAATCAGACCGAGACCGTCGTGAAGATCAACAATCATCTGACGTATAGCAACAATGGCTCCATATTGAAGCTCTTTTGACGTTGACGGTTTGACGAATGGTGCTCGTAAATATCATAAAGATATTCGTATATAACAGCGAACAATTCGTTTGCCGAATGAAGCCTGTTCGTAATAAGCCAACGAAAGTCGTTTCGTGGTTTTCACGAAAAATTCGTAATAAAATATAAAAGTGTTTCAATAGAACTACGAACGATTCATAATATATTCGAAAAATGCGCATATTTTATGAAAATTGTCTGTACGAAACTAATTCCTAGCGATTTACGAATATACACCCAGGTTTTTTTACGCGGTTTTCTTAGGAGGTTTTTTATGCGGATTTTACAATTAACGCGGTTTTTTACGCGGTTTTTTTACGTGGTGCGTATCCCCCGCGTAAAAAAACCTGGTTGTATTCTATCAGTGAAGCATTTCTGCAAAAGATTGCTTAGAGCGTCCCTGAAGGGAACGCTTAAGATTCTCCTAGTGCTGTTTGTACGCGGGACATGAAGGGAGATCATGCGAGTTTCCCCCACAGTAGAGACACTTATCGACATCTCTTCCACAGGAATCATCCGCATGATTCCCACCGCATTTCTCACAACGGGTGTTATTGCTACAATGGGAGGCTGTGTGTCCCAATTGTTTGCAATTAGTACAGTTCATGACCCACGGCACAATGAGGCGAACAGGTAGACGAACCTTGTCAAAGAGGAGGTAGTGGGGTAGAGCAGAACCGGCGAAGGTCACCCGATAAGAGTCTGAGTTGACGTATGTTTTCTTCCCGTCAGCTGCGACCGATGCTGAAAGCACGGGGTCTTTGAAACAGCCAGTCCCATATTCTAGCAGATCCTCGCAACTCAGACTTGATCGGAAACGACTCCACTGACTTCAACCCTGTTAGGTGGAATATACACCCTGTACTCCTTCGTAAAGGGCCTGTAGCCAGCAATATCATTTGCCCTTTAAACTGTTAACAACCACCCGAAGCTTATCAGGGCGAATTTTAGATATTTCTGTCATGGCTGAATACCGATCCGCCAGAACTCGAGAAATCTGCAATAGATTCAAACACTTTTTGTCTTTGGTCCGAAAGAAGATCACAAATGGCCAAGCTCGGATATACTTTGAGCCGGGGAGCCGAATTTGTTTCGACGTCCATCTCCCCTTGAGATGAACCGCCGTCAGTGGAAGTCATTTTTGCACAGGCCTATTGCCCAGTGCACGTTGGTAAAAGAACCAAGAAGGGGAAACGTAAACGAATACTTAACTTGTGTATGTAACGGTATCCAGACGGCTTACTAGAAGAACACTGCTTCACTCGTCACTGACCGGCTAACGGTACTCAGAAACAGAAACACAAATGAAGGGAAAAAACACTGAAACCTCGCTGAGGCGGAGAGTGCGCAAGATAACCTTGAACGCGGATTAGCACTATTGTTTGTCGTTATATACTGCACGGACTGGCAAAACACTTCTGTGTCGACTGAGCGCTCAAAAACGAACGAATGAAAGTCTTCTCTTTATTCACTCTGGCTCTGGCTGACCGAATCCATAACTGCAACGTAAGGTCTCTCCCAAGCAGAGTACACTCGTATCTCGCCATAGTACAGCCAAGAACAGAAACAGTGATGCGTTCATATGTATATCTCATATGAATGCACAGTGGGACGAGCCCGGAATTAAGTCCATATATGAATGTTATGCGATATTCTCGCTAGTATTTTTCTCCTATCAGCTGAGCCATCAGAGACATTTTTAAGAGATTTTAAGTGATTTGAACGTAAAATGAATTTTGGGCAGCTTTTTTAAGGGCGTAATTCAAGTGTTTTTTGCATAATTTTACCATAGGAACTACATCCGGTTATTTTCGTTTTTCAAAGAAATGGTTGATTTTATGCATTGCGTTACTTCACCAAAATTATCGGTGTGATAAAATTACATCATAAAATCGCCAAAAATAAGTCACTAGTTACTTTTGTTAGTGTTTAGATAACAGTTTGTCAGGAATTTTTATTGAATTTAAATTTCAAATGCGACAACAACAACGACGCCCGTGAATGCCCGCGATCACACTATACCCATTCGAAAGCTTTTAATTTTCTCTTTCAAATGAGGATAAGCTAGTTTTGCGAAAACTTGCGATAAGCAGTCAAAATAAAAATAAAAACTGTGAATGGAGACGCATGGTTATTACTGATATTGAATTTGAATAATCACTTTGTAGCTAGAATAATGACACGAATACATGCACAACTTTCAATTAGCATTGAGAGCATGATCTACAAGGGTTTTACTAGTGATCAGGACTAAAGAGCCGAGTGGTAAGTATGTTTTTTTAGATGATAGAGGTATTAACACTGATTGAAAATCAGCAAATATTTTCAACCATCTGAAATAGGGTATAAAATTTTTCTGGAACTATTTATTGCTAACTTGCGCAATAACTGTCAAATAGAGTGAACACAGTTGAGTTCTAGTCATTTGGTGAGACTATTTTGATCCGAATTTGCATAGCTGGTATAGCCTAAGAATATGCGATATTATCCAAATAAAAAAAGACCATTTTTAAATGAGCCATATACACGAAAAAAGGGTTTTAGATTCATTTTCATTTATGCTATGAAATAAGCAATCTAAGTAACTTAAAACACACCTACGAAAAAAAATCGTTAATAATCTTTTTGATTAGTGAATTTAATTAAACAATCCACTAAGATGCTCAAAATGTTTGTTTTGAAAATGATAGAAAATGTAGCTTTCATATCAAGTAACCCACTAACGAAATAAATATTCAAAAATTAGTCGAACACATCTTATTTGATTCATAAAAACAAAATAGTCATTTCTGAAGCCCCATAATGAGTTGTAAATTATTTCATTTCAGTATGGAAAATAAATTCCAAAATTACTATTGAAAAAAATCAATATAAAAGACAAAATACTTTTGAGCCACTCTAATAAGTAGTAAAGCTAATTTCTATTTTTATAATTAAAATAGAAATTTAGCGCACAAAAACTTTTTAAAAAAAAATTGTATCTTCACTACAAAATAATTCTTTGAGCCACCCTAACGCATAATGAAATTTTTTACATATGTTAATATCAAAAACGATTTAGTACACAAAAATTAATATACACTATAATAAATTAACTATTTCTCAAAAATTAATATGTAACTTTATTTCAAAGCAAAATAATGTGTTCATAGTGAAATTTTTTCTAGAGTTCATGTATTTATCCCTTGGATTAGGCGTTGCATTCAATCGTGAGGTAAATGTTGATGGTATATTAATACATAGATCATCAAGTAATTCACCTAGTAGTGAGATAAAAGATTTCTCATATAATTATACTCGCGGCATCACCGAAAGCAACTGTATTTTTGAATTCCAAAAATCTAGCGAAAATTTAGCTCTTTTTCAAGATTTAGGTTATTTATACTAGTCATAGCGTAAAAATTACTACTTACATAATTTTAATAAGGATGTAAGGAATCAAAATATCGCATAATATACCTTTAAGTATAACGTCACAGCACTAAACATCATTTTCCATTTCTCACATGCCCACTCTCCCTTTCACACTCTTACGCACTCTCTCTCCCTTCCTTCGTGTTCCGGGTAACTGCCACGACTCACATATTTCTTGCTGTTTCCCAATCCATTTCTAAGTTGTGTGATAAGATCTTCTGATAATCTGAAACATTGATTAATGTCCAATCATGTGTGCGATGTAATTGTGGAGGTTTTAAAAGACAATACCATTTTTTTCTTCCGTTACTCTGGAAATAGATTTTTGCAATTTAGTGTGTCAAAAAAGCTTATTATTACATCCTACTTGGTAAGTAGATTATTTTATAGTCCTGAGAAAATTTGCAAAATGTTTGTATTATGAGAAAACTATAACTATTTTCAAATGTTCACACCCTCAAGATGAAAGGTGTATCCCTCCGAAACATTGAACTATGGGTTGGTAGGCGACCAAAATTCGAAAACTACATCAACTCCAATTTAATTAAGTTCTATTCAGAGCATTTATATACACTATAATTAAGAAAATTCATGGCTCTCTATAAAAATATTTAATTTAACTGGGTAATATGGATGTTTGAAGATGAAATTTTTAATAAGAGACATACCACATGCGTTATTTAAACTTTTTGTATCTGAATAGAATTTTAAATGAATCATATGCTCAAATAGTTCATGTGAAAAGTAAAAAATATCTTTTTTGTGATGATATTATTGAAAATATATATTCATTGCATTGGTATGAACTATTATGGAGAATAACGGATCAAAGCCCAAAAATATCCACGAATTAGATACGGGAAAATAAATCTCCTAAAGACCACATTCTCGATGGGGGATACAAGTACAATGTTTCTTTTAACTTATCGTTGTCCATTTTGCTCTATACTAAGTAAAATTCAATTGATGTTTCAATGGCAGTCACAATTAGTAGAGAGGCGTTGGATGTACTGTGTACTGAAACGTTTGATCTACATTTTTGTCATACACATTACTGTGTATCAACAAATGAACACGAAGAAACGTATTTATTCGCAGAAAATTAAGATTTGTAATGTCAAGCATGCCTATCCATCTAGAGTAGTTTTATATCAAGTGACACTTCCAATGGCGCTTACGTTTCCAACACATTAAATAATTATCCTGAAAATTAGAGCCATTTCTTTTTCGTAGTATTGGTTTGTATAAGACTCATTTATCCATATTTCCTGAACTAGAATTCCGGACGAAACAATGTACACGCTATAAGGATGACTGGAAAGAGAGTAAATTATCACGAATCGCATTCTTTCTCTGTCGCTCTCTGTTTAAGGGGTTTGAAAGCATATGTGACCTTATCTTACTTTACTATTTCCAATTGCGCATATTTACGTATTCTGTAGAAAAATCTTTAATCTTATATGTAACCAAAATGACAACTTTGAACTCCAAAACAAATTGAACGTTCCAGGTTCCTGATAACTAATTAAGGTCCATCAATAAAGTAGAAATATCATTATCATAATCGTAAACGACGCCGCCAAGAAAAGAACAACGAAAACAAAAAGTTTAAAACAAAAAAGAATGAAAACTTTAGAAAGTTGATTTCATAATAATTAGCCATTTTTCAGATGAGGGGATTATCAAAAACAATTTATAACTTTCCGATACAATAGTTTTCGTACAATCCGGTTTATTCATTTACTTCATTCAAAAATGGTTTTTAAATAGTCAATTTTTTCAGTTTCTTCATTTCATGGATTTTATTCATCTTGTTTATTTTATTCATTTTTAGTATTTGACTAGTTTTAGGTATATCATTTTTGCATTTTAATTATTTATTTCATTCAGCATTCTTTTTATTCATTTTGTTCATATGGGTTCATTTAATCTATTTTATTCATTTCATTTTTTGGATTCACTCTTAATTAATTTTTTTTTCGATTTATTTATACTTTTTAACATCACCTTATTTTTCATTTTAATCAATTCATTTTTAATCCTATTCGTTTCATTTATTTGATTCGTTTGTTTTATTTATTCATTTTATTGAATTCATATTTACTCTTTTATTAGTTTTATTCTTTTCATTCATTCCAATTATTTTATTCATTTTATACATTTCATTCATTTGAATCATTGTTTTCACTGGATTCATTAAATTCGTTTTATCCATTTGATTAATTTGTTTCATTTGATTCATTTGATTTAATTGATTCATTTGTTTCAGAGTTTTGCAAATTAATGAATGATCCAACAGTGACATGTGTAAGAAATGTATCATCTCACTGCTAGGTGGATTAAGTTGGTTTTTTAATTTAAAAATAAAAAAATAATGTTTAAAAATGATATGAGTGTACTCGTAAGGACACCCGCTATCAGCACATATGAAAAACAGGCGCAATTTTTCCAAATTGCTGCAATAAGAATCAAAGACGAAATAAACTTCCGGATCCCTTCCTGTACAGGATTGACTAAACAATAGTTATTTTTAGCCAGGACGGTGGAATTTGTGCAATTATTCGCCGCTTTCTGCATATGATATACAGGGTGTTTGGTTCATGGTTATGAATCTCTCGAGGGGTGATTGACTGTCATATTTGGACAAAAAAATTGTTCTGCACATGCCATCAAATCTCAACCGTTACAGAGTTATTGAACTTTTTGTGTAAAAAACTTATTTGTATTAAAATACCTCTAACTCAAAAAGTATACTTTGTATTTTAAATCTTTCAGTTCCATTCGAAAGGTGAGAACATTTCCTATTGAATGGTCATCTCATATCTTTCAGTTAATAAGTTTTAATTACCTTTTAGTTGTAAGGTGGTTAAAAATTAGTGTTTTTGAGGAGGTTTTTGATAATTTTCTCAAAATAATGAATTATGATTATAGCAATATCTATTATCCAAAAGTTGGGTTTTAGAACGATTCATTATTTGTTCTTCAACATCATATTCTTATCTGTTATCATTTCTTTGTAACTTCATTACTAAACTTTTCCTGTAATCGACCTGCAAGTGCTGAAAAGGCTCTAATCTAAAAATATGCTTTATATCGTTATTTCCAAGGTTTCATTGGAAAGCTGAGAAAATTTTCTATCGATGTATGTACAAATATCTCTTGGTTAAGGATACTAAATGGCCTTTTACTAAGAAAATAACTTACAAATAGCGTTTTTCGGGGAGTTTTGTAATTATTCTAATTATTAATCAACAAAATTAATTGTTACTATTGTTCATTTGGTGCCCCTTAACATTCTCTATAACTTGTTACTTGACACTTTATTCATATCTCTTTTCTTTTCGCTGCTATTTAATAGTTAACACAGCACGACCTCACCACAAATGTAGTGGGTTCGAAATAGTTATTTTTGCATATGAAACGATGTGATAAAATAATTTTGCGTCGAAACAAAAAGAGATAATTGAGTAGAGTCAAAGAAAGGATTGTAGGACTTGCTGAGATGCATTATTTCTATGATAATAATGGTGATGTTTGTTATTTACTATTTTAAGAAAATTAACGAAAATGCTAATAATAACACTAACTTTTAACTAATTAACTTCTAAAAGAATGGTAAATTCACTTAACTGAAAACTATTAATACATTTTTCAATGTAAAATTTTCCTGGCTTACGAATGAAAAGAAAAGAAATACAACAAGTGCCATACTTTTTCAATTAGAGCTAGTATTAATGAGAATGAGACAAAAATATCCAAGTTCAATAACTAAAACACATGAAAACAATAAAAGATGAATCTATCATGTCAAAAAACGAATTATGCAGCTCTTGAAGACTAACAATCTGAATTATTAAAATGATGATGTTAACTATTAAGATTTTCAAAAAAAGGACGAAAAATCGATCAAAATTGTTAAATTTTAAATAAATTGCTTTGAAAAAGTTACTTAAATTTATTAACTGAAACAAACGAGGGCATCACTCAATGGGATTTTCTTACCTTCCCAATGAACCTAAAAGATTTGAAATACAAAGTATACTTTTTGAGTTACAGCTATTTTAAGACAAATAAGTTTTTAACACAAAAAGCTCAATAACTTTGTAACGATTGAGATTTGATGGTATGTGTAGAACGATTTTTTTCTCCAAATATGGCAGTCAATCACCCCTCGAGAGATTCTTAACCATGAACCAAACACCCTGTATAATACATATTTTAGGAACGGAGTGTCTAAAATACATTTTCTAAATCAGAAACGAAATCTATTTCGCTAGAATGGAGCATCCTCCTCTTTGTCAAAAATCGTACAAATATCGTATAGGTGGATTAGTTTTTAGCAAAGTTACTCTAATTTATCTACACGGTTGGAGTTGTTTTTTCAAAACCAAAGTAAAAATATTAGAATTGGATCTCACAGTGAAAAATTAAAGAACATAATCTAAAAGATGCACTATGCAATTTATTTAAACTTACCTGAACACTCCAAAACAGGAAACCCAGCAACATTAATGCCCGTTTACTAACAGGAACCACTGGACTTCCGCAAATCTAAACTACGGCAGTTGCGTTATTGTACTGAGTACACCACGTTCATAAATTCAACCAAAATCGTCTTTAAGCACCAACTGCTGCTCAATAAAATAAGCCATTAACACGATTTTCGGAGGGTTAATGAGCATCGCCGGGTTTCTAAGTACCATTTGTTTCAAACTATCTGAAACAGGAAGAATCGTGGAAGCGTTTACAGCATCTAAACAACTTTCCACCTCTTCGAAGCTCATTGTCAGAAAACAGCAAATAACATTAATTTTGTTCACTGATTCGCTATGTTGAGTCCAGTACCGTCTTTACGCATGGGCACACTGGGCCAGGGCCAGGGGCCCCGGGCTTTTAGGGGCCCCCAACTTAGGATGAATATAGAATCATAGTTCCAAAAAATAGTAGCACTTAATTGTTTACAACTCTTTAGCGTGCGGGGTAACAATGGATCAGTTCCTCGGATTCACACATTGCACCTTATCCCACGTGATTTTTAGAGAGCTTCAGACAGTCAACCGGAGTGATGGTAACGATAGGGAACGAGGCACCAAATAATCAGGATGGTACTGGACCAATTCAAACGTCAATCCAACATTTTGATTCAAGTTTCAAATCATTTTGAGTAAAAACAATGAATTATTGCCTACAATGCTAGTTTAGTCTAGTCTACACATACACAGCCAATACCTGTACATAGTTTGAAGAATTCAATCAACGAATCATTTAGAACCTTGAATAAGGAAGAAACGTGGACAACCGTACCGACCGTTTCATTTCATTTTTTCTTTATCACATCAGGGATTGTGAATGGACAAATCTTCATGAAAACCTCTAAAAATGACTCCTGGACTTTTTTTATTCAGTTCGTTTATTTGATAGGCACAAATGTGTGCTTGGCGGTGTCAAACTCGTTTGTTTTTACATTTTGGATATCTTAAAACGAGGAGGTTACAATGTTGAAATATTTTTTTATAAAAGAGGAAAATTTTTACAGCTATCTTAAAACTAGAAATTCAATGCTATATACAACGGGTGGTTACAATAGTCTGTTTGATTTTTTTTGCAGCTATCTTAAAACTAGGAATCCAGTTTAATTCTCCTGCTGGACTTGAGATTTCACGATACGTTCGCGGCCAGTTTAGGCATTTTCCACTATGCCGTCGTAGTCTGGTACAGAATTAATTATGTTATTTGTGTACGACACTCCGCCTTATCAAAAATATTTCAGGCCGTCAGAATCAGGAATCAGTAGTCGAGAATTTGTGCCTTGCGGCCACGCGCATTCGATGTGTTTCCTATTTTGAATGTTTTACATTACTGGTATTGAAATGAATCTTTTTGTAACTTAAATTTTTATTCATTTATATTTGGGTTCACATTTTGTATAATTTTGCAGTCAAAGTGATATATAGTCTGTTTGTGGCTGATGATGAATGAACTGCTAATAGTTGTGGTAGTGAATTGTTGAAATGAATCGTGTTGTTCTTATTAATAGGTTCGAGTAATTTCGAAAGTTGAAAAGGATAATTATTGTTATTATTATTTTTTTCTTTCTGTCTCCTTCTGCACTGAGTGCTTATCACCGACATCAGAGAGGCGAATCTACCATCAAAACCCTAGACTTGCCACTTAACTACCGGCGCCGTCTTTGAGATACTAATTCGTTGAATATGAAAATACGTATTTGTTTGTTATCTTCGCCTCTCCGAACCGTTCACTATAAAAGAAAGCACAAAACTTCAGTTAAAATATATAACAAAAATATTCCGGCAATTTGTGTATGGAGAGACACTATTACAAAGAATCTTGCAGCGAAAAATACGAATATCTAAAAAGAATATCGATTGATTTCAATGGCTGTAATATTCAACATTATCATCTGTAAGTGTAGTTGAATTATGATAGAAAAAAGTGTGGCTTTTTTAAAGTTGGGAATTGATTTTTTCCAACTGCATCGTATCAGGAACAGTGAGAAATTGAGAACAACTTTGTACGAATCAATGTAACTTTTGTAAATCAACAAGTTGAATTTTATTGGCATATTGCTAAATATTTTTCTTAGATTTTCATAGTGTCAGGACAATGATTGAATGAATCGTCGACATTGTAGAGTTAACGTTTAACTCTCCTTACTAAATCATTCCTCATTATTGACGGTGGCACTCTCCAGCCCCAAACAACGTCTTACAACTATGAAGATCAGATTATTTCATATGGAGTGGGAATAGCGCAGCTGGTAAATCCATTACACTGTACGCAGCTCTCCTGAGTTCGAACTCCCATAACCGCATATAGTATGTTATGCTCTTTGTCACTTTCGGTAAGATTGGTCAGAGATGCTAATATTTTTTTTAAGATCTATCAAAATCATCTGTTTTTCGACGGTACCTGGACATTTACAGGGTCACCTATAGTGATGGAAATCTAAAAATTTTTCTCGATATATTTTGATACCTACAGTGTTTTTAATACTTTCACATGGTTGAACGATTTGGCTTAAATTTGGAAAATATATCTCAAAATGGCATATACGGCTCCCTGATGCTGGAAATCATATTTTGATCATTCTACTCTACAGCAGTATATGCCTGTTCAATTATAGGGGCCCCTCAACTCAGTTGTGCCCAGGGGCCCCGAGTGGTCTTAAGACGGCTCTGGTTGAGTCTAGCGCAAGCTTCCGCCCGTTTGCACCAACCTTCACCAAAGTTGTAGACAACACATTGAATGTTGAATGCAGTCTATCGTGCAAGGTACCAATTTTTCCTCTCGCTCTCTATACGCCTCGCGGGTGCAGTTTCACGCAAGAGAATCAGACTGAAGGCACGTGTCGCTATATTTCACCACACTATTTTTAAATTTTTCTCCTTCTCTCTCTCCCTCGGTGCAGTTCTTCCAATGTTCGTCAACAATGACATCCGCAAGGAAATGTACAAATCACCGGAACAGCAGGCCCAGGTGGACACCCAATTCAAGAAGCTATACATCTATCACATGGACAACGTTAGCATCCTGTTTGCGGACATCAAGGGCTTCACCGAGCTGGCGAGTAAGACTTCGGCCCAGCAGTTGGTGAAGATATTGAACGACTTGTTTGCGCGGTTCGACAAGATTGCCGAGGATAACCATTGCTTGCGGATAAAACTGCTGGGGGATTGCTACTACTGCGTGTCGATGTTCGACAGTCAAAGTTGGAAAAGTCGACCGGATCATGCGGTTTGCAGTGTAGAGACGGGTTTGCATATGATTAAGGCGATAAAGGATGTGAGAGCGCAAACGAATGTGGTGAGTTAAAATAATTTTTTTTATTTGAAGTTTGGGTGTCGAATTGAATGTTTTTTCTTTCCAGGTTGACTTGGATATGCGAATCGGAATTCACAGTGGCTCGGTGATGTGTGGAGTGCTAGGCGAAAAGAAGTGGCATTTTGACGTGTGGTCGAACGATGTGATCATAGCGAATCACATGGAGTCGGGTGGGGTTCCTGGTAGGGTGCACATATCGGAAGCGACGCTTAATTGTTTGAATGAAACGTACGAGGTCGAGCCGGGAAATGGAGCCGGCCGGGATAGCCATCTGAAGATGATGAACATTAAAACATATCTGATCAAACGGACCGAACCATTGCGGCCCCGGAAAAGACTGATGAATCGAATGAGCACCCTACAGTTTGAGAAGGAAGCTATTAGTAAACTTAACGAATTGAGGCTTAGAAAGGACTCGAAAACGCCGAGCGTAGCGTCGAGCGGGGCCAACCATAATCATATCACTAAGCGTAGCTCGAAATCTACGATACATGAAGATGAGACGACAACCGACTGGACGCCGGAGATTCCGTTCAAAAACCTAAGTCAGGCAGGAGTGAACACAGCGGAAAGCTTCCGAGATAAACAAAAGTATGATCCGGAGGACAGTATTCCATCAACGGAGGAAGTAGACGAAATCATCGATCAGAATATTCAGATCAATTCGAACAAGCAGATGCGTATGGAGTACTTGTACACTTGGACGCTCAAGTTCAAGGATTCCTCGCAGGAGGGAACATTCTGTCAGCTTCGCGAGGACATGTTTCGATCCAACATGCTGTGCGTGTTTGTAGTTTGGATATTCATTGTACTCTGCCAGGCTGTGATAATTCCAAGGTGCACGGTTCTAATTGTGTCGCTTTCGATAACGACCTTCGTCCTGACGATTGGATGTGTTCTTGTTATGGCCGAAGAATTTTCGGCGCTTCCGGTTTTTCTTCAGAAAAGTTCGTCCACGTTAGTGCACGATCGAAAGCGGCGAACCATCTTCGTTTGTATCACCATCATTCTAATGTCCGCTGCTAGTTCAATGGGTTTAATTATGTGCGATTTGGAAGAAACTACTCCGGCGAACAATACGGTGACTAGAGAAGCGTCTACGGCATTGCTTCAGGGCGCAGGTTCCAAGCAAGAACTACAGCTGAATTTGACCGTTACCGCTACCATCAATCAAAATCTGGTGTTGAACTCGAACAAAGTTGTGAGTTTCGATCTTGAGTTGTTGTTGAATGAAGAGAACAAAACGTTGAAAGATCTTACCGAACAAGATCTCCGATTGTACGGACTTACACCTCTCTTCGTTGATATACCCCAAAGCTTCAAAGTGTCTGTGTACAATTTATCTTCCGAGGATTCACTGCTGGACAGAGATCTTCCGACTAAGCTTCCTCCACATCTTCCAACCAGCCACGACCCGCAGTTAACATCCAAATGCGTCCATCCGGAGTATGTCGTTTTTACATGGGTACTCTGCCTGATTTCTCTTGCTACGGCTCTAAAACTTTACTATCTAGTGAAAACGTTCATGGCGATCACCATGGTTGCCTGCTATTCGATCCTAATTCTGGTGGTGTTTAAGAAGGTGTTCGAAACATTTGACACCCAGTTTATGGAGGCTAGCGGAATGCCGTTGGCTGCCCAGATGATGATTCTGTTGGTAGTGTTCCTCACCATGGTCACCTATCATGCACGGTTGGTGGAAGTTACTTCCCGGCTGGATTTTATCTGGAAGGAACAAGCCGAGAAGGAGTTGTCCAACATGAAATCCAATCGACATTTGAACGATCTGTTGATCAAGAACATTCTTCCGGATCATGTGGCTTCGTACTATCTGTCGGAAGAACGCACCGATGAGTTGTACGCTCAGATGCACGAACTGTGCGGAGTGATGTTTGCTTCCATTCCTAACTTTAAGGATTTCTATTCGGAGGATATCGAAAACGGAAAGGCTTGTATTCGGATTTTGAATGAAATTATATCGGATTTCGATTCGCTTTTGGAGGAGTCCCGGTTTGCCACGGTGGAGAAGATCAAAACGGTCGGTGCAACGTACATGGCAGCGTCGAATTTGTGCTCCGGAAACAAGGTTAACTTTAAGTTCGTTCAAAGCAATGATGAAATATTCATACGTAATTTTATTTGCAGACGAAAGTAGATGAGAAAGACGAGGAAGCTGTCTGTGATTTGGTGGAGTTTGCGCTGGCTATGCGACAGAAGCTACAGGAAGTCAACAAAGATGCATTCAACACGTTCCAGCTAAGAGTAGGCATTAGCAGTGGTCCACTGGTAAGTGGGGTAATTGGGGCTCGAAAGCCAGTCTACGACATCTGGGGAAACACTGTGAATGTAGCGTCGAGAATGGATTCAACCGGGGAGAATTGGAAGGTACAAGTTCCGGACTACACGGCGGCGCTACTACAGAGCAAAGGATACACGTGTGTGGTAGGTAAGCTAGCTCGCAACGAAAGCTCCATTATAACACTTATTTTTCTTATTCAGCCACGAGGTGAAGTGAATGTTAAGGGAAAAGGTCTAATGCTAACCTACTGGGTATTGGGCTTGAATGTTTCCGCAAGTCAATTAACCTCACCTGCCCTGGTGCCCGCTGGAGTGCCTCAAGCTCAAACACCTTCCTTGCAGAGGCAAATATCGCAACACAGTTCTCTGGCAGCTGTTGTGTTTGGCATGATGCAGGCCTCCAAGAGGAGCAATCTTAACACAACCCGTAAGTATCGACTGTAGCTTTCCCCTTTCCTTTAGAGACAGCTAAAAATCTCAGATGTTCGATGTAACTGTCACTTCCCGATGTGCTCGCAGGAAGATCTTGACGTTCGATGTTCTCACACTTTATTTCAATGTTTTCTTTCTAACACTACTTGCCTTTTTATCTGATATTTTTAGCTGTTTACGCACTGTCTTTGTCGTTTTCTAAAAAAAATCTTTTTGCCTATTGTCAAAATAAACAAACATACACACAATCAAACTCACACAAAACACTGTGAAATAAATGTGCAGAAAAAGGCTGGAGTCGTGCTAAAAACTTGACTATCAATAAAATGCGTCTGGTGGCACCGTATGTATAAGCTTCGATTGCATTTGCTATGTCGAAGCTCAAAACCTGTCAAACCGAGTGCCGTCACTAACCTCGTGCTTCCTTTGAAGTGTATCCTTCTCTGTCGTATAAACGTAACCTCCATCCAGTACGGTAGCAAGTTGAGTTTTCGATCTCTTGTTGTTTCCAGCGTAACTTTGTTCAGTACAACCACCACTAATAATGGCATGTTTCATCAAACTTTGTACCTACTATGATCGATTTTATTTTTTCATTTGTTTCAAATTACCCAACAACTAATATGTTGCATTTTTTCCTGGATCATAGCAACCGCAACGCCTTCACCGAGAACCCGGTTCGGGCGACGGGGAAGCACATTCAGCTCAGTGAGATTGAGTCAGAAAGTGCAGTCTAACAATCCCATCCGGAGAAACACGACCCGAGTGCGGGTGCGAAGTTACACCATGAAAAAGGTACACTAAATCGATTCAAATGAACCAATTGAATACGTCATGTTCTAATCCATTTCAGCCGACAATTCCCCGTTCACCGACGGTACAGTTCCCCCCGTGTGGAGTGGAAGCGGACGCGGACAACAATGTGATACCATCCTTCCGGCAGCTACATCAGAACGTCAAAGAGGAACAGACTGGACTGTGAAAGAAGAATAGTTTTTTTTGACAAATATTTGTAGATCTTGTCTAGGGTTTACGTAGATTTATCTAGTAGCCAAATAGTATGTTCTAGTCATTAGAGTAAAGCACGAATAACATATATTGAGCACTTTTACAATATGCACAACAACATAAATCAAGTCATAACCGGGTCCAACCTTGAAGGAACCCTGGAGAAAAGGAATGCAATGTTTTAGCACAATTGGAGAATTTATGGTAGATTGTATGACAAACCGAAATGAAAAAAAAAATCAAACAATTACTGAAACCAACCACAAAACTACTAATCACAATAACGACTGATAACAGACGTTTGGGCTACTGGCAGCTGCTATCACAAATGTAGTCGGGCGTGTTTGGCTAAAAGAAAGTAAAGGTTTGTATATGGTGCTGTAAGCGATGCTCTGACACTGAAGCGCAACTGTCAAATTGCGTGTAGCAAATAGTTTAGTTAGTAGATGGCAATAGTGAGCCAATGATTTCCATGATTTCGAATTGAAAGGTTACAATTTTTTTTTGAACTCCCTTAGCCTAAACGTCTATTATCTACGGTATAACCTCAAAATTGCCATCGATAAACTGCAGTAAAATGGTTTCAACAACCTAACCACAGAAAACAGACGTCCCTTGCGAATCGTTGAGTTGAGTAAAACATAATGGTCTATTTAAAGTCGAGTGGTATACTGGTGCCGTGTGCTGTACTGAGTTGGACTGCATTCACACCTGATTACAAAGAGATTTCAAAATAGTTACACTCTAGTTTTATGAGGATATGGCGGCGGCAGTTTTTTACTATCACGTATTAAAAGTCTGTTTTCTGTGTTTTATCCAAAAGTAAAGTGAAGCTATAAGATTTTAGTAATTTGCAACCAAACAAAAAATCAAAAATTTATTGTCAATATACAAAGCGGTCGGGTTGGAAATTGACTTAATTTTTTTTTGTTTTGTAAAACTGGTATCAATTTTCTCAGTATATATAGTAGTTCAAATCATAAACAAAATCTACTGACAAGACACCTAAATGTGATTCTCAATGTGTATTTTTAAGTTTGAAGAAGCACCTTCACCGTTATTATACATTACAAGAAACTGTATGGAATAGGTGTTACGCCAAATGCAAGAAAATATATTAATCATTATACCACAATACCGTAGTTCAATACATTGCAATGGAGAAAACTACAGGCACTTTATATAACGGACTAGCGAAGAGAAAAACAGTAAAACTAGCAACCAGGAATGTAAACTGGCATCACGGAAGCTCCCATAAAGCTTTACATTGGCTTCCTCTTGTATATGCCCTCTCAAAACCCTCATGCTCGTTTGGCTGCACTTTTTGACAGTCCATTTGGCTGCAATTTTTGACACTTCGCTAGTCTGTGTATAAAGTGTCTGTAGAGAAAACTATGCCATGTTACATTTTTTTATGTTAGTATCTTTCAAGAAATCGTTCGATATCGTCCAGTTCGCGAAATTTTGACGCATGGTTTCAAAAAAGGACAATTTCGGGAATCTAGACAGATTTTATTTTCAAGTGCCCAATCAAGTAAACACAAGCGATGCGTCGGTGGTTGAGTGGTAAGCGTGACCGCCACTCATTCCAGTTGGCCTGGGCTCAATTCCAGCCGAGGTCGTTGAGAGTTTTCTGAGGTGAAAAAACCTGTGGTCACGTCTTCCTTCGGAAGGGGGAAGTAAAGCCGTTCGTCCCCGGTCCATGAGTTGATGGATTGATAATCTAATCCCCAGAGTCCCCTCTCTGGCGACGGTAAAGGACGATTCAGACAATACATAAGCTTCCGTCAACGTCAACGGAACGTCACCGTTTCGTCAGGATAAGTTTAATACTTTTCTCTTAAGCCCGTTCACACGTGCCGTACGTCAAAACGTTCCGTGCCGTTGATGTTGTGTGTTTAACTGCATGTAACTTATCCTGACGAAACGGTGACGTTCCGTTGACGTTGACGGAAGCTGATGTATCGTCTGAGTCGTCCTTAAAGAAGAAGTAGAATCCAACTTACTAACAAATATGTGGAGTGCGCAGTAGTATAAACAACCTCTAGCAAAAGCAAGTATTGGACTGTTAGGGCTGTTCCTTCCCTTTCCTTCCGCGATCTACGTTCGGGCCTGGCCGGCGCCGGTATTGATCAATAAACACTGTAGGATTACCAGGAATTTCACATTGAAAGATGTTTCGCTACTCCCAAGCATAATTATCTACTTATTCCCGGTGCAATCGATCCAGTCCAGATCGATAACGGAGTAGCAGCCAGGGGAGGTCGCACAAGCTCAAGCTAAAGTGTCCAATCAAGTATACACCAACGTACTAAAAGCATTTTTCTAAATTTATAATAAAAAAGGCTCATTCGGGATCTAGTTTCTATGCCGAGTTTTTCTATGTCCAAAACGGATGAAACTGTAGACTCAAATTTGAAGCCGCAAGAAATCTAAAATGCATAGGTATAATACAGCACTAAAATACGTAGAGAATGTCCCCGAAGAAGACCACTCAGTCGGCCGGTTATAATTGCCAAGCATGAAATCTAAACTCAGAGCAGGTTATTGAAATTGATCCCGAAGTGGCGCAAACGAACGTTTTGATTCGAGTATATACACACCAAAAAATAATGAAATTTAAACGACATGTAAATCAATACGAATGTAAACGTACAAAGATTGAATCAAAAATTTGATTGAAAATTACGTTAAAATCAATTGGAGCATCAAACAGCATATAATTTTACACTTTCATTCGTGTAATATTACATGTCATTCATTTTACAGCAGTATTCGAGTAAAAATACATTGAAGTGCATTGGTTTTCCGTTTAAAGTAACTGTAATTTTCAATCCACGTGTAAAATTATAATTAAATTCCTTGAAGAAAGCACGACAAGTCATGTGTATTTGTGGTGGAACTTTATTTATGTTCATGCTCCAATTATGTGCATGAAAATAAACTTAAAATTACAAAATATTTTTTTCTGTGTACCTGTCAAATGGACTACATAGAAAAAAAAACAAAGTAAGAATCCCCCATTGTCCGATTTAAAGACGTTGAATTATTGAATAAAAACTCACCATCTAAATAAAACTGTTAGGCAACATTACTTTCTGCTAGTTATCCTCTAGAGAGAGATATTGCGAATCTTTTCTTCAATCCACATTGCGTTGAGTTACGCGCCCATCTAGTTTGCATCAGTGCGAGTGAGAAAATGTTTTGACGTTTGTTTTTGTTTCGATCGCATTCGTGTGTATCCCATTCAGCGAGAACTCGACAAAATGCTAGATTGTCGCGAGATAGACAATATGCGGAGGAAAAAAAGGCAAACTAGCAACGGTAAATATCGCGATAAAAAACTAGCATCATTTATTGCGAATCAAGTTTAGCGTGACTTTATTAACATAACTTTTATTTAAAAAAAAAGAAATGAAGTGCATTGGGAAATTTTGTGCGAATCGGCCTTGTAATTACGCTCAAATAGCTGAAATAAGTTTTTTTTTCGGTACCCGAAGGATGCTACAATACGCGATAAATGGGTTGAATTTTTCGAGTTCCGGAAGACTTCCCGTTGCTGGATTCTATGCGGCTATGTAGCGCAAGTATTATTCAAACAAAAATCAGTGAATATGTATATAATAAAAAGAGAATACTGCAAAAAAAACTCCGTTCCTATGTATTCGCACGTTACGCAGTTATAGGAGTTTAAGGTAAACAAAAAAGCACATTCAAACGTTTTCTCCCAGCAAACATTTGATGATGGATCTATTTCCCGCAGAAAACCATTCTTGACCCTATCGAACAGCGTAAACAATCTACAGAATATAGATTAGATGCATAAAATATACCATGCGGTAGCTTTCGGACAAAAAATCATCTCTTCAGATCAACCAAAAGCAACACTGCCGGCAACGCAACCACCCGGAAAAAATCAGATAGAGGGTATTACCGATGATTCCGCCGGGAATCCGACCTTTGGATATAGGTTGGTTACCCTAATTGAACAGCATTATTCTTGTCAGGAAAGTTCAACTTACAATAGCGCCTATTTATAATTTGTTGTATCAACAAAAATAAAAAAAATATTGCACCTATGCAGTCAAATAATGATCGACTGGCTCAAAACTTTGACAGTAAGCTGGCTCAAGAGGGCGTCTTCGCATATCTCTCCCTAGAGGATAACTACTTTCTGCAAACTGGCACTACTGTGACAGCGTTAACTTCAGTTGACTCGCATAGTACAGTTACCGCAGAGTTGCAACGTCGATGATTTTTTTTCATGAAGTGTGAAGTTTAGTGCCAATAAAACTAGCGCCGATTTTTTAAAATATTGTTTTTTTCGCTTTCCGGTAAACTACGACCTTCGTGCGGAATGAGTCCTGTTCTGTGGTTTACCAGAAAATTACAACATCACGGATAGCTGCACATATGCAGTGTAAGTATATAACAAATCAGTGTATTAACGCAAGAATTAAAAATAACTTGTTCTTGTTTCATTCATAGTTACATCTTAGCCAATCAGTTCCAGTTCACAAATTTGTCCAACAAATTGCGGATCTGCAAAAAACTCAACTGAACAAAGATTTGGTGTCGGAATGAAGGATTTCCCGAAAAATATGAAACGACAGGCGAACCGGATGTTCATTTGATAACATCAAAAATTCCTGTTGATGCTCTCGAAGGGTACGCAGAAACTCGATATTCTTCGGGAAACACTCGATGCTGCGATTCCGGGAATGTAAGCACACCTGTGTCACCCCAGCTCGCAGGAAAAGTACCGGCTTTCAATATCGGAGAGCGGCGTCTCTTTTCGGATACTGGACCTTTAATGAGACAGGGCAAAATCATGCAATGCAATACTCTCCCGCATGACAGTTATCAGAGGTGAGTTGTAAAGCAATCGTTGAAGCAACTTTTACAAGGCAACATAATGACAAAAATTACTTGTTTTACCTTGCCGTAGAGATTCGATTCAGAAATTCATTCAATATATTTTATCTCACTATCACAATACTTTCCAAAATTCTTTCATCAGATTGCAACATTTGAGATGTCTCGTGCTCGATTGGAATCACACTGACAGATAAATGGCAAATAAACGATTGACGTGTCGTGTCTTTATCCAGAGGTATTCAGCGTCGTTAGTCCGATTCATAGCGATAATATTTTGTATTTCTATTGGCCAACATCAATGGATATACATTTCTCGACAAACAATTCATTAGGGTGTATAAGCCAACTGTAAAACTTCTGTTTGACGGGAAATTCCAGACAAACCGTTATTGGACGAACACAGTAGTTAACCCCTAAATGCATGAAACTCATTTTTCCTTGGTACTCATTTTTCTGGTTGGATATGATATATAATATATACCTTTTGTTAAGGTCTTCGTCAAATTGAGCTGCAATATGAAGCAGGTCGAAACAGTGCATTCGGTGAGTATCTCAACCAAGTCCAATGCAACCTGCGGAATAATCCCTCGACATTCTGGAAGTTTATAAATAGCAGAAGACGCTCCGGGGGTATTCCAGAGATTGTTTATCTTCGAGACAAATGTTCACAGTCCACAGCCGAATGTACTTACCAGCCCTCCTGTCTACCCATCCCAAGACTACCTTGAAACATTGCCAACCTATAATATCAGCCTTCTCTGCCCTAACGTAAACGATGCCGACGTTTCGACAGCTTTGTCCAGCGTTGACCCGTTGAAAGGGCCATGTCCGGATTGTTTGCCCCCTTTGTTCATAAAACCTTGTGCCCGAGCGCTGTCTGTACAAGTAAGCATTATTTTCAAGCGCTCGATCACGGAAAATTTTTTTCCAAGTGTGTGGAAAGAAACTGCTATAGTTTCTTATCCATAAGGCAGGAAACACTCATAATATTGAAAACTATAGAGGGATCTACTGAATTGTTTGGCCAAAGTTCTGAAAAAGTTGGTTTACAATGCAATGTACGCTGCATCTTCACACATAATTGATGAACGTCAGCACGGCTTTGTAAAGAAATGCTCGACAACTTCGAACTTGATGACGTACACAAGTTTTCGAGTTACAGCCGTCGAGAAGCGCCAGCAAGTTGATGAAATATATTTTGATTTCGCCAAAGCATTCGACAAGGTGCCGCACAACATTGCGGTTATGAAACTGCAGCGATTAGGATTTCCTCCGTGGGTAACCAGGTGGTTACAATCTTACCTTTCTGAACGATCCGCTTTTGTTAGAATCGGCACCACATGCTCAAGCGTATTTGAAACACCAACCGGTGTCTCTCAAGGAAGTCACTTAGGGCCACTTATCTTTATATTATTCATCAACGATCTCTGCACCCGCATCAAGTCTGGAAAACTGCTCTACGTTGATGATCTGAAAATCTTTCGCTCCATTGCTTCGGGACTCGATTCAGCTGTGCTCCAAGAGAACATAGTACAGATTGAAGAGTGGTGCTCGCTGAATGAAATTCAGATCAATGTCGATAAATATAAGGTGATAAGCTTCGGGCGCTCGACAACTCTAAGGTGCTGCGAATATACCCTTCATACGCGTTCATCAAGTGCGAGGAATCTATCCATGACCTGGCAGTGTTATTTGACAGAAAACTTCGCTTCGCCGACCACATCACAGCGACAACGGCTAAAGCTTTTGCAACATTGGGTTTTTTGAAACGAAACACTGCTGACTTCGAGGATTTCTACACTCTGAAATCTATATACTGCGTACTAGTCCGTAGCATTTTGGAGTACGCTGTACAAGTGTGGGCGCCGTACAACGCCGTGCAAAGCAATCGATTGGAGCGTGTTCGAAGAAGCTTTGTACGGTTTGCTTTAAGAAAACTGCCATGGAACGACCCTATCCGTCTGCCACCGTATAATAATAGATGTATGTTGCTAGATTTGCCAACGCTGGAGTCACGTCGTACCTTTTTGCAAAGAAGGTTCATTTTTGATATGTTGTCGCGAAATATTGGCTGTCCCGATATTCTTTCAAGGATTAATTTGTTATAAGAAACCGACCGCTTTTATGGATTCCTAGGCATCGTACAGCATATGGCAAGAATAATCCGGTAGATAGATGTTGCCGCAAATTTAATGAAACTTCCGAAATCTTTGACTATCATATTACTAAATCTAGTTATAAGTTGGCGATTATAAACTTTTGACACTATAACAATAAGTCGTTTACAGTTAATCTGTACGGTATCTGCCGAAGATCGAATAAATAAATAAATTTATATCACAGAATTCGGTATGTTGCCAAATGACAACAATTTTCATTTAGGGGTTAATGAAAGAGGAAACTTTTCTCTTTTCATTACTACTAGCATCTGTGATTGACGAGTAACGGTTTGTGCGGAATTTCCACTCAAAGTGAATTTTGACACTTGACTTATACGCAATACTTTGTCGAGATTTGTGCTCGCAAAATATTAATGTGAATTTCTAAACGATCTTCTTACAGTTTAACTCAAACTATTTTGATATGGAATATAAAACTGATGGTAAGAACTTACTTTTACTTTATTGCGTAATTCGCCAAGTATTCAAAAAAATTTCAAAACCGAACTGTAAAAGATTGCCATTTTTTCAGATTCCGACCGTGATGTGCAAATTTACTTTGCGGACGTCCTGGATTACGTAAGAGAATCCGTCCATCCGATAAAGGAAGGATATGCGGTTGTCGGAGCGAACCTATTTGTGCTATCGATTGGAGGAAATGTAAAACTGATTATATTGACATTCTCGTCTTTTTCTTCTTTTTTGGTTCAGTGTATTCCTACCGATTAGCTTTTTACATAAATTGCTCCAACTATTTTGAACTTTTGACGAGATTTGTGAAGTTTTTATCGTTGTTTATGGACTGAGAATTTTATTTTTACCATTGTTATTGTGCAGTGTGAAAGTGTCTCCTGTTTGCTTTTGTGTTGCTAAAAAACCGGCGAAGAACGCAATTGAATGACCTTCTGTGACTTAACCACCAAAACTTTCTACCGAACGCAGCACCATCTAAATTTCATTGTTCATTTTCAGATCGGCACACATTATGGCAAGTGCATGTGATCACTGTACGAAAACCGTCAAACTGGATGATGACTTTATCGAATGCATAAGTTTATGCAAAAATATGGTGCGTATGCAATGTGTGAAACAACTTAACAAGCCGTTTTTGAAAAAAAAAACCCAAATTTATTTTGGATGTGCAATGAATGTGTCAAGCTGATGGAGTGTGCTCGCTTTCGCGACACCGTTTCTTCGCTTGGATGTGTTATCGCTGGGAAAACGGTTGTGCTGAACTAAAGGCCGAGTTATCCAAAAATATTCAGCAAATTTCGCGCCTCGCTAGAAAGGTTTCTTCAACAGCTACTCCAGTCCGGCCAAACTCCGGTACCTCTCGACCACATCAGAAACGTCGTCGTGAGGATGGCCCTGATCCGAGCAATATTCTTGTTGGTGGTCTAACGCTAGCCGATAATAGCAATATTGTTACGGTTCCACCGCCCGTGCCGTTGCTCTGGATGTATCTTTCCTGCTTTCACCCTAGCGTTAGCAAGGAGTCTGTCGAAAAAATGTCTAAAGAAGGACTAAATTGTAACTAGGAGATAAGGGTTATTCTGCTTGTTAAAAAGGCATAGACGTCAGTACTTTGAACTTCATATCCTTCAAAGTTGGAGTTCACCCAAAGTACCGTGATACAGCTCTTAACCCTGACACATGGCCGCAAGACATACTGTTCAGGGAATTTGAGGACAGCCGTACCCAGAACATTTGGAGCCCGCCGACTGATTTTCCACCGCCTCCAGAAGAAGTATTTACTTCTCTAATGCAAACCGACCCATCAATAGTCCTGCAGAGGACTCCGCAACGATTAGCCATGCCACTATACCAAGCTACACCGCCATTGTAAAGGAGTATCGATGCCGATCGCATACTGTTCATGGGATTGACGAAAGGATCTTCCTACACGGCAACATGGCTTCGCTCTCTGCTTTACCTGATCCGTCCTCTAACAACATTGTTTTGTCAGATCTGGACGATCGGATGGATGGAAAGCACACAATTATTCAATTGAATTAACCATGCCCGAAAACCCAAAACCGACCGCGCGCAGTGGTCGCTGGATGATAACAGCTGGGGATTTTGTCTTTATTTGTGACACAATACATACATGTCCTACAGTTAATATTTATAGCAAAAACGGAAAGCGTCAACCACAAACTGCGTTCGGTCGCAACAAACATCGAGGTTTACTACCAGAATGTTGGAGGCTTTAATTCATCAACGGACAGCAATTTGCTCGCGACCACGAATTTTTATCAGTGTGGCGACGGTCTTTGACTTCAACCGGACGCGGAACGCGATAAAAGCGAAAATATCGGCAATTTGAAAATGTAATTAGTGTAAGCAACCACCATTGGGGCCAAGGGGCCTGTTGGTGAAGGTAATAAACATAAACATAAGCAATGCCAAGCCAGTTTATTGCCCGGTTCGGCTGAACTGTGTTGCTGTTGACTTGTCGACATGTCCGGTAAGACCATCCATTTGTAAAATGGACCAATTGTTGAAGATGAACATGAAGCTCAACATAGCAGAAGTTAATGCTGTGCAATTCCACTATCTACGTCACGAGGTACTGACTACCTTCAAAAACATTAACCAAGCAGAATCATTTGCTACGCAGAACAACTTAAAACACGTTATCGAATGTAATGTTATTTTATACAGCATCCCAACATACATATGCCGTGACACTACTGAAGTTAAGTTGGAGGAAGTTCCCAGGTCTCCGCAACAGAGTTCGTATGGTGAGAATACGACCGACAAAACTTATCCCCTCATATCTGACCCTTCAATGCCAATCACAAGGTGTTACATTTAGTCAGCGAACATTGGTCACGCATCCAGGGCAGATTTCTACGTGTCAGTTCTGTGATCAACCGCTACACCACGGAAAGCCTTGCTTTGGGGCTCCTAAAGAAAGTCCATCTGACACGATCAAGACTGGTACATAGTCGTCGTATGCTAAACCACAACCGGTTGGTAAACCAACGACTGTGGATTGCGCATTAACAAACACTAACTCAACAGCGAGTGGGCTCTCAGTACCATTAAATTACCTACCGTTACGAACAGCGAAATTACAACGATTACACCAAATGCTTCCAAACCAACAACCAGCACCACCCAAAATGAAACAGATACCGATGAAAATCGATCTACAATAGCGACCCGTAAGCACAAAAAATAAATAAAAATGCAGTACCGATGACGTGAACGAAACCGCGAGAGACAGCGAACTGAATGACCCTCAAATTGCGGCTGACAACGAGCTATTTCACCGCCTAGGACGAGGATCCCAACACGCAGCAGCAAGCTGCGTCAACAAGGCCCGATGGACAGGCATAGTGAAAATTAACTTTTATTTTTACAAATTGTTAAAAATCAAAAAATACCCACGACTCAGTTATGCTAAGGCATTGAGCCGTGTCAAATAAACAAAAGAAAAAACACCTTGTCCTAAGGGGCACTACATTTTGTGTTGGTCTAAATATTTAATTAATTTAATTTAATTGATTGTTTGTTCTTTAGACAGACCCTAGAATTCCTGTTAGTAAGGGGGTATACACATCTATCTATCTATCTATATATATATATATATATATATATATATATATATATATATATATATATATATATATATATATATATATATATATATATATATATATATATATATATATATATATATATATATATATATATATATATATATATATATATATATATATATATATATATACATATATATATATATATATATATATATATATATATATATATATATATATATATATATATATATATATATATATATATATATATATATATATATATATATATATATATACATATATATATATATATATATATATATATATATATATATATATATATATACATATATATATATATATATATATATATATATATATATATATATATATATATATATATATATATATATATATATATATATATATATATATATATATATATATATATATATATATATATATATATTCCATATAAACTGACACAATCGTAATATTTCAGACGTTAAAAATCCATCAAAATGGATGTCAAATTATTTTGATTTGCGATCACTGATGAAAATTCTTTGAGTATATTGTTCATTATTGACATTTAATAAAAAAGTAATAGACATTTCCACAATTATGATGAATATAACCAGCTCTTAGATAAATGAGAAAGGCACAACTGCAACTGGTGGATTAAAACAGGTTTTTTAAGTTCGCATAACTTTGGAACGAAGAAAGTGTAGCAGTTGGTGTTTTAAAGCAATCGTGCGCCTTAAAATAATCGTCAAGTTGTCCAATGGGTACTTGAGTGTAAAATAAAAACTACTAAAGTTATAGAAATAAACCGTATTTTTAAGGAACACCCAAAACCCCTATGGATTTGTCATGCAATAAAAACTAAAAAAAACTAGAGCTTGCGTGTCTTCAGCAAATTTGTCTGAAATGTGTTTTTCTACAACTTCATCTAAGACAGTCAAGCTCTTTCTCGAACCGTTACAAAGTTAAAATATAAATATTGCTAAAATTAGAACCATCTTAGCTTCGGTTTAAACCAAAAGAAGGGCCTTGCAAGGTACAACAACTTTGCCACACATAAGTCTAAGCCGTTTAATTTTAGTAAAAAGTCAAAATTCCTGCTAAATTTACATTCTGGACCACTGTGCATTGATGTGGTAACATATAGTTGTTATCTAGTCTAGTCTAGTCTACACATACACAGCCAATACATGTAGGGATCCTGGAAAATTGCAGACGTTCGTCCACAATTTTTCTTGTCATTATTAATGTTTGTGGCACATATTGAATATGACAGAAGCATTAAAGATGATTCAAAATGATACGGCAATCAAATTATTCATTCAATGAATTATTTAATCAATGGATCATTTTGAACCTTGAATAAGGAAGAAACGTGGACAACCGTACACAACCGTTTCAATTTGATGGGGGTTTGATAAATCGTTGGGAGTGATTTTGCTAAGAGGGTTAATATCACTCCTTTGGTCCTAGGTTCATGGGATGGGACACAAGTATTTAGCCCTGCCCTGGCTAATGAGCCAGAGTTATAGCGCCCTTACTCGCTCTCTGAAACAATAGAGAAAAATGGCGAAATCGGTTAATTAGTAGTAATATAAACAAAAAACGTATAAAAATACAAACCAACAGACAATTCACCTCCGACAAAAATCCATACATGGCTTCTATGTCCTAATAGGCAGTACAGGATCATGAAAACAGAAACCTTCCGCGTTCGTTGAGCGTTGATGGAAAACACAAATAACTGAAGTACCTCTTCTATCGGCACATGTAAAATAAAATACCTACACGCAGCTCAAACCAACATGCCAAAATACGCCCTTTAGAAAATTTAGCGAAAAATAGCAAAAACAAAGCACCGGCATAACAAAAATCACATTGTCCAACTGGTCTTCTTAAAAATAATTGGAATTCTCTCACCCGATGAGTTCCGTGATGATCTCGACCTCCTCGCGACTGTGCATGAAGAGCCACTTCCGGATGCTCGAAAACTCAGCTCCCACCACGCTCCATCCCCGTAATAACACACTCTGCTCATTCAACGCTCCATCGCACGTCTAGACATCCAAACACGTAAACAAGAATCAACCGGCTCAACCGCTTTCCGAGCACTGAACACAGTGCCTGGAACTCTTTGAGGCCAAATACACTTAAGTAGCCTATTACAATCTACAGCACTAACGGCATTCACCTTCCGGAAATCCATTCGTATTTTCCATTATCGAGAGTAGAAATTTCTTCTGAACAAAAAGTGACAGCAGTGAAAAAATGGACCTCCGCCTTCGATGATTGCTATGATCAAACTCTGTGGTAACATATATTGGTTATTGCACGTAAACGCCAAAAAACTCAGGATTGACAGTTTCAATAGTGCATACGGTTTACATTAAATTGTACAAAATAATTGGCGCACAATTATGGATAATGCTAATTTAGTGCTATGTGAAAGGTTTCATCACAATGCTAGGTGAATTAAAATAGTTATATTAACGCCGTAGTAATCTGAAGATGAAATAAACGAAGACAGGCTCTCATTTGCAGTTATGATGTTTCCAGAAATTATTGTATGTAGATTTGTTGAATCCAACTAGATGATTGTCTTCAAAATACTAGTTTTCTGGCTTGCAATCGGACTGAATTAATTTGACTAGGCTTAATTTTACAATAGAACGAGACAATTTCATGGGTAATTCTAATACACTCGCTGGTTGGGATTCGAACATAGGACTACTGAATTTGTTATGGGATTCGAGTTTCGACTTTGTGTCATCAGAATCCGGCACTAACTTAGTGACAGGACTAGGTTAGTGCCGAATTGATGCTAGCTACAAAAATGGAAACACTAATTATGGGCAAACTCATTGTGATGTGTAATGTCCCGCAAAAAAGAGTTCATTTTAAGCTGATGAGAACTAGTGAAATCATAAGATCAAAATCCCTAAGGAGAAAAATTTGGATGAAATTTTTACTCTTATATGGAGCAAATTCAGTGAAACTATACATGCGCGTAAAGGGCACAGTTCCAAAACTACAATAGTTCTAGCTTGGGAGCTACCGTCAATCCAGTGCTAGCTTTGTCGTGTCACTAAGTTGGTGTCGGATTCTGATGGGACGACGTTGAAACGCGAAATCCATAACTAATTTAGTTGTAGGTTTTGTGCTCTTTTGGTTACGCGCAAATGTGGTTTTACCAAATTTTCTTCGTAGTAGAAAACATTTAATTTTCACCCAAAATTTTTCTCATTTGCAAAAAATATTACAGAGGGCTAATGAAACCAGTGCAAACACCCTTTCAGTCGCCGAAACAAGACAACTAATTTCTTGCATCTTCAAAATAAATAATGACACGCTTTCAATTCGAATAATATTTATGGGCATTTCGAAGTTGTGGTGTATTGATTCTACGCATGCGAGACCATCAACATACTCAATATAACTTCAATGAATGAAAATCAATTTCACCCAAAAGGCATCACTGTTGAGAATCAGTGATAGATTGTAAAAACCTTCGATTCATAAAATTCGAAAGAATAACACTGTGCGCAAGTGCATAGGTGAGCGTCTGAGCGATGAGACGTGAACGGTTTGGTTTGACAATACGCTTTGCGATGTTTTCCCATGCGGTTGGATGTGTTGTGCCCTGTTGTTATCCATGCCAGGTTTAACTCGATGAGGAATGCTGAAGAATACCCAAACTCGGGTTCGAAACAGTTCGTATAGTTAGGGGTGGGCATAGTGTAGTTGGTAAATCGATTGCCTTGTACACAGCGCACCTGGGTTCGAGTCCCGACCCCGCATATAGTGTTAGAAATTTTTCATATAAGATTTTTCTAACCCGAAGAGGCGAATCACCTTACGGTTAAAACCTCTATAATAGAAATTAAAAAATTCGTGTGGTTAAACCCTAGATCGTTGCACTGGGGTATAAACGCACCCCACGCGTTTGATCGCAATTTTCGCAGGTAAAAATGCGAAGAAATGAAATGTATAAGACACCATTTTCTTCGTTTTTTAATTGCGAAAACATCTATGTAAGTGAATGTACGGAATTTATTGAATCAATGACACATAAATTGGTTTAAACAACAAAAAAATGAAAAAACGCGGTTCTGACTTTTTTCACAAAAATTACTATAACTTTGCGATTTTTCAACCGATTTGAAAAAAATCAAATAATTCTAAAAGTTGAAAGAATGGTCTAGAAACGGTACGAAATGGAATTTCGATATTTTTGAAAAAGTGCAATTATTTGGAAGAGTGAAAGTTTAAAAATCATGTTTTGGAAAATCCCACGAAATGGGGTGAAAATAGAACTGAAAAAAAAAAATCTCACCAGTAGTATATTGGTAACACGTTACGTTTCTGTTTCAGCTACTACTGTGAGCAAATTATACTTGCGAGCCATTGTTTTGAAAAACTATAAAAATAAACAATAAAAATCGACAAAAATGAGAATGAGTTTTTTTCTACTTCAAAATTAAATAAAATTAATTGAATAAATGATAAAAAACTATTATAAACATTAATTGCTACTTACGTAGTAAAACAAGCAGTATTTAAACTGGTATTGTCTCGAACACTTTCACTGAAAGCACGAAATCTGACGAAACGCTAACGGCAGCTGTACACTGGGGTACAAATGTACCCCATGACAACTTTGACACCTGCTTCGACGAAGGCTATAAGCAAACTGGATATACCACCTTTTCCTACATTTATGAGGAACTCTAAACTGAATTATGGTTGGGGTTCCAGGTCCGTAAATGCCGAATTCTCGTCTTCATACTGCTCCACAGAACACGTGGGGTAAATTTGAAAATTAATTTTTTTAATTATTAATTAAATTTAACCCAAGAATGGTACACTTACTTTTTCTACCTTAGAACGTTGCACTGGGGTACAAGCGTACCACACGTTTGATCGCAATTTTCGATTTGAAAAAAATCGAATGATTCTAAAAGTGGAAAGAATGGTCTAATGATGAAATAAAATGGAATTTCGATATTTTTGAGAAAGTGCTATTATTTGGAAGAGTGAAAATTGAAAAATCGGGTGTTGGAAATTACCACGAAATGGAGCGACAATTGAAATGAAAAAAAAATAATATATCTGACCAGTAATACATTGGTAACACGGAACGCTACTGTTACAGCTGTTACTGTGCGTAAATCATACTTGCAAACCATTATTTTTAAAACTATATAAAATAGAAAAGTTAAATTCAGCGTAAATGAAAACGAATTTTTTTATACTTCAAAATTAAATTAAATTAATTGAATAAATGACTAAAACGATTACATAATACTAATTATTACTTACGTAATAAAACAACTAGTATTTAAACTGATATTGTCACGAGTAACATTTCTACTGACAGAACAAAACACTAACAGGAACCGCACACTGGGGTACAAATGTACCCCACGCCAACTTTGACTCCTACTTCAACGAAAGCCAAAAGCAAACTGGCTTTACCACCTTTTCGTACTCTTACTATGAACTCGAAATTGAATCATGGTTAGGGTCCCAGGTCAGTAAATGCCGAATTCTCGTCTTCACACGGCTCCAAAGATGGCGTGGGGCACATTTGTACCCCAGTGCAACGTTCTAGGGTTAATAAAAAGGAAGGAAGCAAGCTTTGGCTGCGCCACTGTGCTAGAATATACAAATACTTGCTCTTTCTAACACAGTAACTTGTATCTAATGCAATAATATGAAACGAAAAACTAATTTAGCCTGAATAAATCCATGATATATCTGTTCAATTAAAACGTGTCAAAACTGCTAAATAATATCGACTCAAATTAAAAGAAGATTCAAAATGCTAGAATAGCACTACCGTTATCTTCGCTGTATGAGTGTGAGTGAAAGAGAAGGAATAAAATGCATACCTGCACCAATCACAAACCTGTATTCTGTATCAGTTCGCCGAAATAGCACAGACTAACACACATAACACTATGAGAAAATTCCTCTAAAAGATATTAGCTTTGTTCCAGTACGAAGAAGCTGCTCCGGAGCAAACTGGAGTAACAAATTCTTGCTCCTTTTTAGTCCGGTTTGATACCAGAAGAAGAAAAATGAGGAGAAGAGAATACAGAAACGGTTTTCTATCTGATTGCTCCGGAGCACTTCCAATTTTTCCTGGTACTGGAACGAACCTATTGATCCGCTCATTTTCCCAGAACACTAGCCCCACCTTTGATATACGATCCCAAACACTCATTTGCTAGAGTATTGTCCCTCAGGCTTTGGAACAACTTTTCACAACACAGTAAAGTCAGCTGGAAATGAGCCGGAATTCCCACTGGTTACAGTTAGTATTCTAGTTAGAATCGGTTGTTTTACTGGAGCCGGAATACTAACTGGAACCAGCCGGAATCTCGGCTTATTTCCGGCTGAACTTTACTGGGTAGTGGCTTATCCTCGCATGTGCCACAGTCCCGACTACAAATATATTTAAAACGACCGTTAAAGCGGACGAAGCATTTTTTGAGTGCTATGCCTGTTAATCTGTGGTAATAGCACAGACTAACAGACATAACACTTTGAGGAAATTCCCTAAAAAACATCGATCCGGCAATTTTCCCAGAACACTAGCTCACCTTTTCTTCACGGTCCCAAACACTCATTTGCTGTTGGGTTACCCCTCCAGTTTGGGAACAATTTTTCACTAGTGGTCTATCCCCCATATGCTTGTTCATATGTCAGTGGCGCCATAATTACAAATGTGGCCACAGTCCCAACTACAAATATATTTAAAATGACCGCTAAAGCGGGCGAAGAATTGTTTTTTAGTGTTATGTCTGTTAGTCTGTGGTAATAGTACAGTTAATTTACAATGATTTTCATTCATGGTAAATGTAATACAACAATATAAATCAACTTCAACATTTCGACATGAAATTCCAAAGTGTAGGTATTGCAGTAAAAATGAGGTTTTATAAGGTATGTAACTTAAATTTAAAGAAATCTCCAATTTACAAGTTTTGATCCACATAAATCAATCTAAAAGCAGTAATAACCATAATATCTAGTGTTCTACGATTATAGAAAAAAATGGGTAATTTCTATTCGGGCACAATTCAACCAGACAGAACGCAGTTAACATTTTAAAAATACATTACTCCCTCTGAAAATATGGTTACCGTTTGAGCAAAAATCATTCCAAGGCATTCCGAAACGTTATGCATAATTGTCCTTCTGATCATTCCGATCAATCTGCCATCTTTCTGATAATTCTACAAAAAGGGGTAAAATTCAATTATCGTGTAAACAAGCGAACGAAGCTTGAATGATAGTCACCGCAAAACATCGCAGCGAGAGACAGCAGCATCAAACCTGCTCACGCACACACCCACATACACACTTTCCAGCATAGATATTGGCCATGGAAAAATGTACGTGAGTGAATGGGATAGCATAGTACCTATGCAGGCCAAAACTGAATGGAACCTCGGTCACTGCTGCGCTGGGAAGCGACTCCATGTTCGCACAATATTCCAAGTCTTCGGTCGGTCGTCGCGAGTTTCGAGCTGCACGGTTCGTCATTGCTTCTATTATTTCGCGCTCGGACGAACGTGATTGTAGATTTTTACCATCGATTACGGCTTGTCCAGTCAGAACCATTGCGTTATGAGTAAGAAAATGGTGGCAGAAAGTGCAGTGAATTAAGAAAAACACAGGCAGGTAGAGTGCATGCGAAAATGCACGAAGTTTGAGTGAATTGCTGTGGTACGGACCTGATTTGAGCTGTATTCAAATGTCGTCGTGAGCTTGCTAAAACTTCTTCCATGTCCAATTGGTTGATAAAATCTGCAAAGTGATTGATGGCAGCTTCCACGATGAATATCAAAGAAATTATTGTGGTTTTATTATCCCGAAGCTGGAATGGAGCACGAATTAAAGGTGAACATATATTTAATTGTAATCTGATCCGACAGTGTTGCCTGGTTTGCAGTTGGTAGGTGGAATGAATGGTTGAATAGTCTCCCAGTGAAATTAAAATCGAAGAAATCGAAGAAATGTTAGCGCTTCTGCCGTCAATTCATAACACTTCTAGCTTATTCCATTACTCCCAAAAGTTGCTGGTAAAACTCACAGTAAGTTTTAGCGTACAGGACAATTGATTAAACTAATGACACAAAGCTTCAGTCACAAAACCTGCATTTGTCTCGGTTGTAAAGTCGTGCAAGAAAAAAGATCCCGAAAGGTGTAAAGTGATAAGTCGCTATTGCAGCAGAAAATTTACACAATAAATTCCGTGCTCATTAAAATATAAAACACCATATTTATATCTAGTTAAAAACGCAATTCACTGCTTTAAAAAAAAACTTCATATCTAACAAAAGTAAACAACTTACATTTAGCATGCCAGTTACAAGCTGAATATTGTCTTTTTATCGTATTCAAACAATTGAAAAATCCATGAACTTTTACATCTTAAATTGATCTGAAAGAAAAAAGTCACGAATGGTTTTCCAAAGCACAGCAATAGTTTTGAAGATGCGTTATGAATTGATATATTTTTCTTGTCAACTACAGATGCAACATTTTTCAAAAGCACAATTTCATTTTTATATGCACTTACCATAACTATAAGGAAAAATATCGTATCCACCTGCCACAGTATCTTAGTAGAAAAGAACATATACAATCGATTTAATGGAAATAATGTATACAAAAGTTCAATAAAATATTTGTTATTTAGTTACACATCTACATGAAAGTGTGCATTATGTATTAATTATCCTGCATCCAGTAAGTTATCCTGCATCCATGTATTGAACTTTTAATTCCTTTAAATGTCATTTAAAATGTTAAAAGTTTAATCGATTTCCTCCGTGTGACCTTTAAGAAAGATATGGTGCTTTGAAACAGAGGACTAAATATGTTTGGCCAACATAACAACCAGGGAGCGAGAGTATAGGGTAGATGGTTAATTTTATTTATTAATGAAACAAGTTTCAGAATATCTTAGTCTGTTTGATTTGAACTGCACATGAATTGAATAATCAATCATAGGATTCCAAAATGATATTCGATTTATTTAAAGTGCTACCTGTGGAAATGGTTTTCTGGTGTTGAAATCTTACTAAAGAGAGTGTTGCCGATTTAGCTAGTGGTTCTAGAAAAATCGAACATGCAAATTTAAGTTAAGGTAGAACGATACGTTCTTCTGCAATATTTTAGTGTAAGTGAACAACTGCGTAGAACAGCGCACCCGGGTTCGAGCCCCGACCCAGCACATAGGGTTAGAAATTTTTCATAAGAGATTTTTCTATCCCGAAGAGGCGAATGACCTTAAGGTTAAAACCTCTATAATCGAAATAAAAAAAAACTGTTGAAGATGCCAAATTTATGTCTCGTTCTCATTTTATAATGGCTTCCATAATGTAACTCTAGCTTCTCAAGAAAGGTTGTTCTGCATAGTTTTTAATATGATTTATCTCAAAAGTAGTCTTGAGCGTTTCAAGAGCATAATTAGACGTAACTTTTGCGATGCTTGTCTGGTTTAAATGTTATACATGATTTTCACTGAAACATACACCCAAATCAAAAGTTGATATCTCAAAAGAGGGTAACACAAAAAATCAAATCATTGCAGCCAAATTTTGATTTAATTAAAATGGAGTGCGCTTTCTAATAAAAAAATTTATAGAAAGCCATTACTCAGTGGTTCAGATTACAAATACACCAGGAAGTTTAAGTTTCTACAAAAACCAATTAACTTAGACTTATTGTATCTTTGGAAAAGTTTTCGTAGGTTATGAGCCCCTTCTCGGGTGGTTCTAATTTTACCAAGATCATAAAATTTACATAATCATTCTAGCTAGAGCCATATTCCCTTCAGTGAAGTTGTAGAACGACAAATTTTAGAAAAGTGTGCTGAATACATGTAAGCTCTATCTATCATACATTTCATTGCAAAGGAAATTTAAAGGTTTGGGGTGTTTCTTAGGAAAACATTCTTATTCATATAACTTTTGCGGTATTGATTTAAAACCGAAGTAGTTTACAGACAACTATAATATTGTTTTAGGGGGAATAATTTATTTCATTGCCCCACTTATCTAACTATTATTGTTGAAAAGTTAAGAGTACTTTTTCTCCAAAAATGGCTTTTTCGGAATACCGGTATCACTGATCGGGGCAAAGGAAAATTAAGTCTTTTTAGCTATAAATAAGGTCATGAGGTTGAGATATAATTGAGCAACAAATGGCAATTACGATATTGTTCTAATTTCCACAAAATTGATTTAAGAAAAATCAATTTCTGTACTACTAGCGTCAAGTTAGCGTTTTGACATGTTAGAAGAAAATGTTTGTCTTGAAAAATTCTGAAAAGCGTCCAACCGATCTGTTATCAAAAAAAACTGCTAAAGTTATATTAGAAATTCGGTTTTTCATTAGTTGAATCTTGGTAACTGGTTTAAATTACTTCCACGGTAGACAATATAAAAGATATGATTTCGTTCCCACGTTAAAATTTTGCACAGGGATAGGCCTAGTGTTAAAATACGTGATTCAGAAATACGGTGGGACATTTTATTGCCTTGTTTCTTCACAATCAAAACAAACTTTTTGCATTTAGCACAGAGGAAGGAATCATCAGTGCTGCCAAACTAAAACATAAATTTGAAAATACATTGTAATGCAATATCAGATATAAATAATCTAATATTTCAAGTTATTCAACTGATTCCTGATTGCAGAGAACTAATTTTCATCTAAACATAAATCTCGGGTCGGTACAATGCGATGTTTAATGTGGAACTAGTCCTCACCAGTTGTTAGCCTTCGCTTGATTATTTCTTGCGAGTGCAATACTGGGCGCTCTTCTTCCAACAGCTGATGAGGTTCGTTCATGTGCGCGATGTTTATGTTTGTTTTGATCGGCTGAAAAATGTAGAATGATTCGTTTCACAAGTCATGCGCTGGCGTCCATGATCTGGACATGTAGTCACAATTGACGCAAATGGGATGTAAGGCATTGCGTTTCAACAAAATTTGTTTTTCGATGAGGTGAAAATTGGCACATCCAGGAGGCAATAATTGGATTGTTGAGGCGAGAATAAATGCAGAGGACATTTCTTCTCATTTGTGCTGAAAATAGAGACATTTCTGACAAATAAGCATTATATAGATGTCTAAGAAACAGTACAATTATACTTTATTCTGAGTAAGGTTATAGATAATATTGCTTCATTTTAATATTGTTCAAAAATAGCGTAGGTCTCTCCCTAATAGTGCCAAAATAGGCTCATTATCCTATATGTCTTGTACTTTTTATTTTAACAGAAATCTGCCGAAAAATAGTGTTTCTAAAAATGTTTTTAATTATAGAATTTCTCCTGTTTAGATTTTTCGTTAAGAGAACTTTAAAAATACTTTTAGCTATTTTGAAGGAGTTTGTCTCAATGAACTGAGCCTCAAGCTTCTTTCGGTAGAAAGTTATCTATACTTTTTACAACAAAATAAACTGAAACAACACCATTAATCTTTACTTTCCGGGCGGGTAGGTAGACAAAATACTTCTTCGTACACGCCCGAATGTTATTTAGTTAGATCACGCGATATACCGATGATGTTAAATGGCTTATCTTTGGTCCGGAAATAGACCATCCGGGAGCCGGTTGTGTCAGATGGATATAACTTGTAGTGACGTGGAGACTTATCGACATTATTTTTGCAAATCGACCTCCATAAAGCCTGAATGGTCACCGGAGATTCCTTCCCATTAGTCAATACTATCATGCACGCTTCAGTACTTACGAAAAGAAGATTTTATCGCAGTGAACGGAAATTTAATTCAACGAATTTTCAAAACATGGAGTAATTGGTATTTAGCAATGGAATATTTGTAGTATCAGTCGAAACATTATCTCAAAAATTCAACGTAGGGGTTAGGTATTTTTACGTAGAATGTGTATGCAAAATTTGAAAGAAATCGGTTAAGTAGTTTTTAAATGGCAGTTAACACCGCAAATCGTGTATGTTCCAGAGATGTTCTACAAAAATCTTCGTCGCCGAGTCGTTTGTCGATATTTTTGCACGAAAAATTTACAGAATGTTATTGAAATGATACATTATTTATAATACACAAAAGTTTTGATCAATTCGCTTCGCCCAATGTTCTAAAAAAAATCGCAAAAAGTGATTTTTTTTCTTGCTGAAACCCTTACCCCCCTTAAAAAATTAAAATTTGACGTCGACAGATCCAGTTCATTGGATGGTTGTGGACGGAAAGATTTCGATCATTCCATTGGTCAAACTATATTTGCTCTAGCATGCTACACGATCGAGTCGGATATCGGGTTCGACCTTGGTTTCAACCGAACTTTAACAGGTCGCTTAATTGCACTGGCAATCCTTCTACTTCTCGCTCGCTCCAACCATTGTGTGTGAGCGGTATCCCTAGCGTTATTTGTGAGCATTACCTCGTGAGTGACTGCTCCATCCCGGACGAAATTGTAGACTTGGTGGGCTATCAATCACACGGGTTGACATCATACCCATGATAGGGTTTAGGATGGGTGGAACTCGTTGAGTAAATCAAGAGTATCATTGCATTGGGCGAAGCTGACAATCACCAACGCACCGTGGTCGGAAAAGCTAAAAACGTGAACTTAATTCACTAGAGACCAAAACATCGAATATATTCACAGGGTGTCTTTGGAAGAATTGTTAGTATGAATACTCCCCACAAATTAATAAAAATTAAAATTTGGAATGACTTACTATGATTGAACTAGAAAATTATTTGGTGTCTTCAATAAAGTTTTAAACTTGTAAGACTAAAGGTTATCGTTTCATAAAGCGTTTTCTATTGCAATCCCTTTAAATTTAGTTTTCTTAAAATAAAAATTTACGCTAACTTCAACTACGTGTAAGAAAGAAAGGTGCGAATCAAAATTGACGAGCAAGCACTATTTTCAATGGCAATGCATAATAAAGGTAAGAAGGTTTGATGCGTGGCACTCTAGAACCCTTTGAACAGGGTAAGCTCGATTTTTCAGTTTTTTGACTTTTTCCATATAAAATAAACGAAAATTTTTTTTGATTTTTTTCGTGAAATTAGTAATTAACGATTTAACATTCTTTTGTAAGTACTAAATCCATAATGACATGTGTATTTGAGTATATATCAATTTGGGATCTTCAGTGATATTAAAAACTTAATATTTTTGCTCCCACGTTTACAAAGTCGGAAATATCTACGTATAAATGAAAATTATTCTTGTAATTGAGCCTCAAACAAAAAATTACCAAAATTAGCGAAAAAAATAAAAAAAAATTTTTGCTGATTTTTGTATGAAAAAGCCAAAAACATAGTAAAATAAGCTAACGCTATTCATAGGCTTCTAGAGTGCCACGATTCAAACCTTCCTATCTTTAGCACCTACTCGTGCATTTTTGTGTGCACCTTTCATTCTTGTGCGTTGCTGAAGTTGATGTATTTTTTTTTAAATCTTCAATAACTTTGAAACTTTTTACATAAAGTCTTCAACAATATTATGTGTCATACTCAATTGCGTTTCGGCTTCGCCTCATCAGACACCGACACTAACTTATTGTCGAAATAGATTAGCGCCGGCTTCTAGTGAGAAATTTTGGTTTTTACCAAATTTTCCTCCTTAGGGTGAAATATAGCATAGTAATATTATGCGGTTTTAATACCTCCACATTTGTTTGGAGCATCGATTTCACGGTAAGTCGCAATGGAAAAAGTTATATTAAAAAAAAACTAAATTTAAGCGGTTGCCATAGAAAACGTTTTATCGATCGATAACCTTTAGTCCTACAAGTTCAAGTTGTTCAACATAATTCATTACGAGCATTTCTAAAATTTTATCGAAGGCACCAATTTTCTACCTCGTCAGCATAAAAAGTTATTTTCTTTAGCACGATCATAGTAAGCCATGCCTAATATTAATATTTATCAGGTTGTGGGGAATATTCATACGAACAATTCGTCCAAAGACACCCTGTGAATATATTCGATAGTTTTAGCCTCTAGTGAATTAAGTTAACGTTTTTGGAACCACTGCACAGTGGTCCAAAACGCGAAAAACGTGATCGTTTTGAATAACTTCGAAATGGTTAGTTATAGCGATTTACTATCTTCGGAAGAATTTATGACAATGAGACGCTCCATCTTTATAAGTCAAAAGTTTGATGATTAATCCTCCTATAAGTGAGATTCAAAATTTATTTCTCATATAATTAGAGATTGCGAATTGGTGTATTCTGCAAAGTTGTAGTAAATTCTTCTACAAGAAACATTACTGAAGATAGTAATAGTCTATCTTTAATATTCTTTGAGATATAAAGCATTATTAGAGGAAATACCGAAAAAATCAATTTTTTCATTATAACTTCTTTCCAAGATTTTTTGGAAGTTCAAAATGTTCTACAAAACTATCACAATTGATGAAATACAAAATTTCGGTGAAGGTAGCAACTTAATATGTTGAGCAGATTCTGAGATATTCACGATTTTTAGTCGAAAAATGGCCTACTTTGCACTCAAATAATTCATGAACGGGCAAAAACGGGCAAACCACTCTATATGTATTTGAAAGTACAAGAAAGATGCTGCAAGATTCTGTATGAATCACTTTTATCCGGTTGTATCCATGGCTCTGGTAGCTGGATTTAAAGAATATGATTTATTAGTCTAAAATATTGATACGAAACATATTCGGTAAAACTGTTGAGATAAAGTGGTGGTACCTTCGGCAAAGTGTCGGGGAATATTCTTCTTAGAAACATTGCCGAAGACACCAGTTTGCCACCTTTACTAGTTTCTTAGATATGGTGCAATATTTATGAAAAACCTACTCAAAGCGATTCATTCGGTAATCGCGCACGCTTTGATTACTTGTTTAGCATTGTCACTGTATAGCGTTACATATTCGGTGAACTGAAGAGTGGGACTATGTTCGGCATTCTATGTGGAATGTTCTCACAAGAGACATTGTCGAAGACAGCAGCTTTCTGTCTTGACTGGTTTTTAGATACAGTGCATTGTTCAGTGGTACAGAGAGTAATGCGTTGTCTTATGAGCCATATAGTCGAATCCTAACAAGGAACGATTTTAAGTATAAGTAGGTTGTGTATTAGCTCTGAAATCGGTTGCAAAGTTTGTCAACACAGAAGGTCAAGTTCCACAATAGAATGTAGTACCAGGGCTTGTAACATTAATATAAGCAAACCGTTTACGTTTGCTATGAACGACTTGACAGTTGAATTTGTATTGTTATATGAAAGAAAGCCTTTTAAAAATTTGTTTATTGTCCACCATCGCGATTACTGCAAATACAAATCATTCGATCCAATAAACAACAACTGACGTAACGCTATACAGTGACAATGCTAAACAAGTAATCAAAGCGTGCGCGATTACCGAATGAATCGCTTTGAGTAGGTTTTTCATAAATATTGCACCATATCTAAGAAACTAGTAAAGGTGGCAAACTGGTGTCTTCGGCAATGTTTCTAAGAAGAATATTCCCCGACACTTTGCCGAAGGTACCACCACTTTATCTCAACAGTTTTACCGAATATGTTTCGTATCAATATTTTAGACTAATAAATCATATTCTTTAAATCCAGCTACCAGAGCCATGGATACAACCGGATACAAGTGATTCATACAGAATCTTGCAGCATCTTTCTTGTACTTTCAAATACATATAGAGTGGTTTGCCCGTTTTTGCCCGTTCATGAATTATTTGAGTGCAAAGTAGGCCATTTTTCGACTAAAAATCGTGAATATCTCAGAATCTGCTCAACATATTAAGTTGCTTCCTTCACCGAAATTTTGTATTTCATCAATTGTGATAGTTTTGTAGAACATTTTGAACTTCCAAAAAATCTTGGAAAGAAGTTATAATAAAAAAATTGATATTTTCGGTATTTCCTCTAATAATGCTCAATATCTCAAAGAATATTAAAGATAGACTATTACCACCTTCAGTAAAGTTTCTTGTAGAAGAATTTACTACAACTTTGCAGAATACACGAATTTGCTATCTTTAATTATATGAGAAATAAATTTTGAATCTCACTTATAGGAGGATTAATCATCAAACTATTGACTTATAAAGATGGGGCGTCTCATTGTCATAAATTCTTCCGAAGATAGTATATCGCTATAACTAACCATTTCGAAGTTATTCAAAACGATCACGTTTTTCGCGTTTTGGACCACTGTGCACTGTGCAACGGTTACAGATTCTATTATCGATTGATGTCTAATTGATTTTAATTCATTACCCATCGAATTTCGGTGGGAGACAGAGCTACTCGGGACTGCCGATTTATGTCCCTCGCCTAGTTAAAAGAAGGTGTGAGGCGAAAGAGAACCCGCGATTCGAATAATATATAATTCCGTCAGTCCTCTTTGTCCAAAAATAATAGCATGACAGTAAAATAAATACAAATGGAGTTAATTGAAGAAATTTAAAATAAGGAAAATTTGTAACAAATGATCCCTGAAATAAATTAAAATGCGGACAAAATAGAAAGCAAAGAAAACTTTAACCAAATAAAAATAAGGAAGGCAAAATTGGAAAAATTGCGACAAATTAAACTGAAATGAAAAAAAAAAATGACAAAAATAATGAAATGTATAGAAAAATGGCAAGTACAAACATTTCAAAATTCTTTAAATAGAAAAATTGAATCATAAATAGTATACCGATAATTAAAAGTATACCGAGAAAAAATCATGAAAAAGCGGTGAACCGCAAAAATCAACAACAGATAAAATGGAAATGAAGGGATAAATGACAGAAAAGTGTAACATGGAACAATGTTAAAAAAAGGGACAAAGTGAAACATAAATAAAAAATTGGTTGAATATAGAACGAATAAGAAAAATAGAAAACACGTTAAAAATTAAAGAATAGGAGGAAAAGAGGATATTTAGTAAAGAAAGAATTGGAACAATTGGAGCAAACAGGCATCGAGAAAAATAGGTTGAATGGGTATAAAACCGAACAAAAAATGTGAATTACTAAATTATAAAACAGTACGAAAAGTGTAAAATTTAAAAAAGATAACACCACCAAAAAGGTCGAAGAATTGTAAATATACATTACTATACTTACAGAGAAAAGACATCAATAAAAATAAAGGAAAGTTCTATTTAGAAACAAAAAAGACCAACATGAAAAGATAACAGACCGATAAACTAAAAATATGGTAACAAACGAAATTACTAACGAAAGGTACAGTAGCGCTCAAAAGTCTTTAGTAGGTACTTCATTTCCTGCATTTTCAGAGAAATGACGTCCTTATCTTTCGTTTTAGAATTATGGTGTCTTTGGTAAAGCTGTTACATGACATCTAGCGCTTTATTTAATCATTTCATATTAGTTCGGAATTCAGTCGCTAGGGCGGCGCTGACAAGGGGTTACACCACTGTAGAACACGAAAAAATTGGCATATTTCTGGATTTTTTCTAGACGCATTAAAGAGGTAAATCGGAATCTTGTAAAATAGGAGTTATCATACTAGTTGCGAAGTAAAAAAAAAATTTTTCAAGTGATTTTGTCACAAGATGGCGGCTGTGCAGCATTTTTCCGTTGACACCTCTTTTTGGAAAAGGTCCACGGCCATAATCCTACCCGTAATTTTAAACCTAGAGCTTACAATTAAAGTTTTTGCGATTCCTTATAACAATAGCAAGCAACGAACGATAGACTTTTCTGCACCCCTTGTCGATAACAGAGATGCCAATATTGGTGACGAGATACCACCTACAAAAGACTTTTGAGCGCTACTGTAAAATGGATAATGGATCAAATTAAAAATGAGGACAGTCTAATTCCGTATCTTTTTTTTTTTTTTTTATCTTAAAATACGTTTATTTAGGCCCAAATGCTGTAGCTTAACGAGGCCGATAATTCATTTTTTTTTATATTACATGTCACATGTTAGTGGGGGAAGGGAAAGCCGTATTTAGGGGCGGCTTGCTCCCCTCTTATGTAAGTAAAGGAAAAAGGTAGGAAGTGGGATACATATTGTGTAATTGACATCGTCGTTTGCTGATTGATCATTGTGGCGGATATGCACACTTTGTTGTAGTGTTGTAGTTTCCAACCTGTAATCGCAGGGGCGAGGGGAGGGTCGATATTTCGGATAATTATTGGCACTCTATATCATCTGCATGTGCGGTATGTCATGATATTCTGGATAGACGGTTATCAAGAATAGTGTGCACCGAAGACTCGTGAAGCAATGCCATATTGTAGATACAGGGATAGGTTGGTGAGATTCTACTGTGAATGAGAGAGGGTAAAATGTATTAAACTTGGACATCAATGGTTTTCAAAAAGATATAGAAAAGAAAAATATAGGGGTGGTCACGGCTTGCCAGGACGTCCTGGACTGGCACATAGGGTGATCTACCTCGGGCCCGAAGGGAATCTATTAGTTGGGACCTGGCAACACAGTACTCTGCGCACAGCCAAACAACATGCTCGATGTCGTGATAGCCGTTCTCACAAACACAATGATTATTTTCAGCAAGCCCTATACGACGGAGATGCGCGTCAAACGAGTAATGGTTGGACATGATCCTTGACATCGTACGAATAAAGTCCCGGTTCACATCCAACCCCTTAAACCAAGCATTCGTTGATACCTTTGGGATAATGGAATGTAGCCACCGTCCCAGATGCCCATTGCTCCATGAGGTTTGCCAACTATCGAGCGTCCTCTGACGAGAGATACTGAAAAATTCGTTGAAGCAAATTGGTCTTTCGTAAGTGTCGCCTTCTAATGCGCCCACCTTGGCTAAAGAGTCCGCCTTCTCATTGCCCGCAATAGAACAATGTGACGGGACCCAAACCAAGGTAATCTGGTAAGATTTTTCAGATAAAGCACTCAGATATTCCCGTATTTTCCCCAGGAAATACGGTGAGTGCTTTCCAGGCTTCGCCGCACGGATGGCCTCAATGGAGCTGAGACTATCCGAAACGATGAAGTAATGGTCTGAGGGCAGGGTGTCAATGATCCCGAGAGTATACTGAATGGCAGCTAATTCTGCGACGTAAATTGAAGCAGGATCATTGAGTTTGAATGAGTCAGCAAGATTTTCGTTGAAGATACCGAAGCCTGTGGACCCGTCGAGAATTGATCCGTCAGTGTAGAACATTTTGGCGCAGTCGACTTGATGGTATTTGTTATAGAAAATATTTGGGACCACTTGTGGGCGAATATGATCCGGAATTCCACAAATCTCTTCCTTCATGGATGTATCGAAAAATACAGTTGGATCAGAAGTATCTAAGAGATGAGCACGGTTGACGTTATATGTAGATGAATTGATGTTCTGTGCCATATAATCGAAGTACAAGGACATGAATCGGGTCTGAGAACTAAGCTCGACAAGCCTTTCGCAATTTGCAATCACCAATGGGTTCAGAATATCGCATCGAATGAGCAATCGATATGAGAGGTCCCAGAATCGATTTTTCAGCGGAAGAACGCCCGCCAGCACTTCGAGACTCATCGTATGGGTCGAGTGCATGCAACCCAAGGCAATACGCAAGCAACGATACTGGATTCGCTCCAGTTTGATGAAGTGTATGTTCGCAGCGGAGCGAAAGCAGAAACATCCGTACTCCAACACTGATAATATCGTTGTTTGGTACAACCTGATTAGGTCTCCTGGATGGGCACCCCACCATGTTCCAGTTATTGTACGGAAAAAGTTGATCCTTTGTTGGCACTTCTGTTTCAGATACCTAATGTGACATCCCCAGGTACCTTTAGAGTCGAACCATACCCCGAGATATTTGAATGTTGAAGCCTGAGCAATAGTTTGATCCATTAATTGAAGCTGTAGTTGCGCTGGTTCACACTTTCTAGAAAATACGACTAGCTCAGTTTTCTCCGTGGAGAACTCGATACCCAGTTGGAGAGCCCATGCAGACAAATTGTCCAAGGTATCTTGCAGTGGTCCTTGCAAGTCGACGGCTTTAGGACCTGTAATAGAGACCACACCGTCATCTGCAAGCTGCCTTAGCGTGCAGGAATTGACAAGACATTCGTCAATGTCATTCACGTAAAAATTGTAGAGGAGAGGGCTTAGACATGAGCCCTGGGGAAGGCCCATGTAGCTAAATCGTGATGTCGATAAATCGCCATGCGAGAAATGCATTTGTTTTTCAGACAACAGGTTTAGCAAAAAGTTATTTAAAATTGGCGAAAGACCATGCTGGTGCAACTTCTCATAAAGAATGTTGATCGAAACTGAATCGAAAGCCCCCTTAATATCCAGGAATACTGATGCCATCTGCTCTTTGTTAGCATATGCCATTTGAATTTCTGTTGAGAGCAACGCAAGGCAATCGTTCGTCCCTTTGCCTTTGCGGAAGCCAAATTGTGTATCTGACAGTAAGCCATTTGTTTCGACGCAATTGTCGAGCCGAAACAGGATCATTTTCTCGAACAACTTCCGGATACAGGACAGCATTGCAATCGGACGATACGAATTGTGGTCGGAGGCTGGTTTTCCTGGTTTTTGGATGGCGATGACCCTCACCTGTCTCCAGTCATGTGGGACAATGTTACCCTCAAGAAACCTATTAAATAAATTCAACAAGCGTCTTTTGGCAGAGTCTGGCAGATTCTTCAATAAGTTGAATTTAATTCTATCTGGCCCCGGGGCTTTATTGTTACATGATAAGAGAGCAAGTGAGAACTCCACCATCGTAAACGGTGTTTCGTTCGCGGTATTGTAAGGCGACGCGGCGCGGTAGATTTTCTGTGCCGGGGCGGAATCCGGACAAACCTTCTTGGCGAAATCGAATATCCAACGGTTTGAATATTCCACGCTCTCGTTAGTACTGTTTCGGTTTCGCATACGTCGGGCCGTGCCCCAAAGAGTGCTCATCGATGTTTCTCTTGTTAACCCGTCGACAAACCGGCGCCAGTAACTGCGTTTCTTAGCTTTCATTAAATTTTTCATTCGCTTTTCTAATATCGCGTACACTCGATAACTAGCAACTAACCCGTCGTTCCGGAAGGTTTTATACGCGGCAGCTTTCTCCGCGTACACGTCTGAGCACTCTTTGTCCCACCACGGGTTGGGAGAACGTTTTTGGGTGTTCACGTCGGGTACTCGTTTCGTCTGAGTTTGAATCGCGCTATCGAGAATCGAGTTGGACAAAAACTTATATTCTTCCTCCGGGGGAAGTATCTGTGTTGAATCGATAGTTTTGGATATCTCAGCAGCGTAGCTCTTCCAATCAATGTTTCGTGTGAGGTCATAGGGAACATTGATTGGTGTCGATGGTCTTGAACCAGTGGTGATTGTAATTACAATTGGTAAGTGGTCACTACCGTGGGGATCAGATATTACCTTCCACTTGCAATCTAACCGTAGTGATGTCGAGCATAAAGATATGTCCAGTGCACTTGCTTGCGCAGGTGGTCTAGGAATTCGTGTCATTTCCCCTGTGTTCAGAATTGTCATATTGAAGTTGTCACAAAGGTCTTGAATTGTCGAAGATCGATTATCGTCGTATAGACAGCCCCACCCCGTACCGTGAGAGTTAAAGTCTCCAAGAAGCAGGAGGGGCGAGGGAAGGTGTTCAATCACGTTGGAGAATCTTCGATATCCCATCATGGCCCTAGGAGGAATGTAAATAGAAGCAATGCAAAGATCTTTGCCTTTGATTGTTGTTTGACAAGCGACAACTTCAATGTCTGGCGTCGAAGGGAGGTTGATTCGATTGAAGGAGTAGCACTTTTTGATCCCTAAAAGTACCCCCCCATATGAGTCTTCTCGATCCAAGCGGATAATGTTAAAATCGTGGAAGTTGAGGTTTATATTAGAAGTTAGCCATGTTTCACATAGGGAAAATGCATCACAATGATTGTAATTTAGCAAGTGTTTTAATGAATCAATTTTGGGGATAATACTTCTGCAGTTCCACTGTAAAACAGTGATCAGATCCCTGATTCCGTCTAATAAGTTAGCCATCGAAGGATACGATCGCTGTAAGGAGGGGCCATTGTTCAGTCAACTGTTTTAAAAATGTTCTTACTGTTGGTAGAATAGCAACCAGCAAGCTTTTCATAGGATCGGTAATGTTGAAAGCTGTGAATATCCAGTCCACAATGTCAGAAAATTTAAGGAATCCCGTTTTAGGTTGAGTTTCTGACTGTAAAATTGGAGCACTTGGGATTTTTGGTGCCCCGGGAGTGCTGGGAACTCCTGGTTGTATCTCAATTTCCCAAAACCAGGAGGTATTATCTTCGGATTTGTACCAGCACTTCCAGTTGATGAATTATTTTTATTTTGTACCCTTGTTTGGAACAACCTAGGACCCTTACGAGGAAGTTCAGGTGAGTTTTGATTAGATCTTTTCCTAGAGTTTCCAAGCGGATCCAAAGAATGCCCCTCGCAAGGGTCGTTAGAGGCGTTATCGTCAGTTGGCAAGAGAGCGAATGGGTTTTCGGAGATAAGTGGAACAGCTCTTTTAAGCATTTCTGCGTAAGAGCGTCTGGAGCGATCTTTGGCGGATCGCTTCAGTTTATCCGCGCGAAGTTTGTACGTTGGGCATGTCAAAAGTGCATGCGGATTCTCCCCACAGTAAACACACTTCTCAGCGGGGCTACTGCAAGTATCATCCGCATGGCGTTCCCCACATTTACCGCACCGTTGCTTGTTGCTACAGTAGGTGGCCGTGTGACCTAGCTGCTTGCAATTGGAACAATTCATGACCCGCGGTACAAACAGGCGTACAGGTAGACGAGCTCCTCCCACTTCAACGTAGCTCGGAAGTGCAGATCCGGCGAAGGTTACGCGAAACGAGTCTGATGGATAGTAATTACCATCTTCGATGGACTTTGAGTGCAATTGCTTGCACTCCAAAATCTTAACTGATTGAAGGTTAGGGTCCTTAAAGCGGCCAGCCCCATCATTCATCAGATCATCGACAGTTAGACCCGCATCACTTACCACACCGTCGATCTCCACATCACGAGAAGGGATGTAGACGCGATACTCCAGCGTAAAGAGGCTATTGCTAACGATATCATTGGCCTGTTTCAAGTCAGTAACGACTACGCGCAATTTATCTGACTGAACCTTTTTAATCTCGGTTACGGCCGAGTAACGTTTTGTCAGCTCCCGTGCAACAGTTATACTGTTTAACGGTTTATTTTTGGGCCGAAAGTATACCACCCAAGGACCAGCGGATCCATCCTGGTAAACCTTGACTCGGGGGGGGGGGGGCTGTGAGACATTGGGGGAAAGTGGGGGAAGTGGATCGACTATAACATTATCTGTCTCAGTATCAGATATACGTTCTTCTTCTTCATAATATTCCTCTTCGGAGGGTGATCCTTCTGTTTGTTTCATTTTGTTGCGGGAGCAACACGCTCGACCGCACTGTTTAACTTAAATCAAAATAAAAAATCAAAAGCAATAAAAAGAAAAAAATCGATAAGAAAAGTAAAAAACGAAACACTTCACCAGTTGGTTCCTGACGAGCTGGTAGGTGAATTGATCCTTCGTTTGTTTTATCCGTCACCCGCGTGACCTTCACACAGTAGAGCTGATATAGCTCGTCTAAACAAAGCCGTCTTGCAGGCAAGAAAAATGTTTAGTAACGCACTTCACTGCACTACTTTAACTGATATCGCAGGTAACAATTATCACTCGCGGGACTGTTTATTAGTAATGCTTTACTGCAGCCTCTGCCACAGCAAGCACCTTCGTACCACCGAAAAAACTAAACCACACCGGAGAGAACAAAAAGCACTTGTTTCCCGGTACAAAGTTGGGTTACGAATGAATTCCGTATCTTGTACTAGGTGGAACAATCGGTCAAGGTGAAAATGGAACTTGTGCTTACGGAACCCGATCAGAAACACATAACAGAAATATTTCAAAACTATAACTCGCATTGCTACTTGTTATAAATTTCTGTTATTTTAACTACTAACGAGACCTAATTTATAACACAATAGGTTACAAAAATTGTGTTCTGTTATAATCCTGTTATTTCATTCTGATCGGGAAGTGTCACACACAGGGGCGGATCCAGAAAAAAATTCCGGGAGGGGTCCGAAATTTCGATTTTTAAATGAACTTTGTAATACGTAATAAGCTCATTTAATGAATATCACGTTTGTTGGCCAAATTTAGTTTGTAATGATTTTTGGTTTGAAAATAATATAAAATTTAAACTAATTTAAAATTTCTCAACTAGTAAAAAAATTTCGGAGGGGGTCCGGACCCCCAGGACCCTCCCCCTGGATCCGCCTCTGATATAGCTACATCATACGGTGCATGTTGTACTAATAACGTTCAATTCCTTAGTCAAGGCAGAAAGCTTCGTTGTGAAGAACGAAATGCAACATGATGTCGAATATGAAACCGTCAAAATCGAAGAATTGTTATCGCTTCATCTGAAAGTGAAGCTCCTTCATAACATTTTTTTTTAATTTAATTTTTTTACGTTTTAGCGACATTCAATTAGTTAGAGATTACTGGTAAGGAAAGTTATGTAAATTTAGAGCCATAGTACTCAAGCCAGAGCAAGGAAGTGAAGTATACAGATTGGAAAACTAGAAGTGGCAGGGTCATTAGAACAGGCTTAGTACCTTACGGGCTTAAATTTTTTTCTTCTGCGGATGAGGGTCGACTTAGGCAGCATAACTGCGAATCACTCAAGGTCACCAGCATGTCTCCTGGCAAAGACAGACTTTTACCATGGGAACCGACAAAAGAAAAGCCACGCAAGATCACCACTGAAAATCTGTTGACGATTAGCATCAATCAATGAGATTGCTGCTGTTCGTCTCTCTTTGCCTTTCGAATGCCGGGATAGATTTTTATTAGACTATTGCCATTGCGCTTTCAGTCGTAGCAGGTTTGCTACATTGTGTAAGGTGGTGGCTGTGTCTACAGCGTCTACTCTCAGCTGCCGATGGATTAACATCAGTTCCTTTTTCTTTTTTTTCCTTTTTTTTGTTTCGACTATGTAGTCACATTTTCACTTTTAAATTTTAACGACATTCAATTAGCTAGAGATTACTGAGTAGCGAAAGTTAAATTTTATAGTGGTTCGATATTCGTATATATTGAAAGTTACAGCTTGTAATGATACCCGAAGAACTATGGCACCGGTATTCTTCGTTTTGTATCTTATTTGTTCATAATTGATGCTATCAGGATACTTTTAGGAAAAATAAAAATTTAATACATTAATTATTTGGGTTTTAGGATTTCAACTGACCTCCAAACTTTCATCGTGAACTCCGTAAGTATCATCAAACATAGTGGTTCTTGCGGAAAGGGATATAACTCAACCCATTATTAATGGTTTTATACACTATTACAAAAATAGTTATGGAAACTGGGTTTCCGAAAGTACTCCTAGTCAAGCGTGATTTCCCGCAAGAAAAGGAGTTCCGATTAAGCTGATGCGAACTAATGAAGTCGAAAAAATGTTTAATTGTGTCTTCTGAGGAATTGTTCATTCTTCTGATTAGAGAGAAAGTTGTACTTTTAACAAAGGTATTCGTAGTAAAAAATAAATGAATAACATGAATTGATACAACTAAAGTTTATGGATTTATTAACCGTTTTCTATGGCCACCACCATAAATCTAGTTTTTTTGAATATAAATTTTTTGATTGTAACTTTTCATGCAACCTATAACCAAGACAAAGGCAGATGTATCAAAACCACATAATACTGTAAAAAACTGTACACGAATGTAATCATTCGTTTCAATGCTATCGCGCATTTAAGATTTTTTTGATTCCAACTTAATCTACGTATAAGAAACTAGCAAACAGAAATGAACGATTTGACACTTTTTTGAATATCTAGACTCAGTTCAATTGAGGTATGAAGGTTTGATCCGTGGCACTCTAGTACTATTTGAATAAGGTACTTACCTATTTTTTTGTATTTTTTTTTCGTTTGATTATAGTATAGCCATGCCAAATTTTAATTTTACAAAAAGGTGTAGAATATTTACTAGTCACTAGTAAATTACGTTTTAGTGTTCCCAAACACTGTGGGATGATGTCCCGCAAACACAGAAGTTTTGATTACCAATAAGATAGTAGTGAAGTCGGAATATGGTTTGGTTATTAAGATTATACGTTGCATTTTGCCGTATTTTTATATAAGAAGAAAATTGGGTACGACTATTTTAACCACCTATGTCTTTTGTATACTGATATCGAATCATAACACAATCGTGTTGATTGAGTATCACTCCTAGAAAGAAATAAAAAAAAGTTGAGTTGTTTCATAACTTGTGACATAAAATCTCAAGCTTCTATGTTCTTATTGTAGTTCTAAAATCTGCCTCATCCATCGTGGTATTTCGATGGCGGCATCTTTGACAACCGTTTTATTGCAATGGCGCTATCACCGATCGAATTCCGTTCGGCCTGACCACCAGAAAGCCTCTGTCCAACCGACACAAATTCATCTGAAAAGCAATAAAAAATTAATATTACTACTGCATTACATATCAGTCGTGTCCACGGGTCATTGGCCGAATGTCGGTACGACTTGTTGACTACTGTACAACCATAGTAATGCCATAAAACAGAGTACATTGTTGGTTGGCCCTATTTTCGACTCATTAGACGCACATCTGGTAATAATTTCACCGCATGCAAAAGTTCAACTAACAAAACAAGAGTACATTTATCGTGCTGCCTCAGTCGTTGCCCTGTAATGACAGCTTTCCGGTTCATTCAGTGATACAATAGGAACAGGTGTAGCTGCATGGAGATAGAATCGATAACAGTGCCAAAAGGCAACTTCCGGACAGTTACTGCTACCGCTGCTGCTACTATTTGCTGCTTGTTGTTACCACGCACATGCACAAGCTCTGGGGCGGAATTTGTAACCCGGTTTAATGACTCACTCACTACCAACAGATAGCTCTTCGGACCTTCTGTCTGTGTCGTTTTGCTGACGTAGGTCGGCTTAACATTTTGTGTGGATGGATTTGCGCTAGCTTATAGTTTAGTGTTTTTCTTGGCGACCGCTGACGGCTTATTTTTTCCGCTGCTGACTTACTACATAAGCTGCTGCCAGTCGGTATACTGTATAGTTATGATCAGAACCGTTTCTGTAAGATGCAGATATAACAGTTGGTCGGTCACACACACGCATATGAACCCTAAGTTACGTGTCATAGTTCCGGTGATTAGTTTCATTGGTAACTGGTTGTTTAGGAGGCCCATCGGTTTCTTGTACCTACGGCAAGAATAGTTGAATTGTTCTTAATAGCTTCCCGAATAAACATCGTATAATTTAAGAGCCTAACGACCTGTTCAGGGTATTATCCAAACAATATGTGGAATCGTTGCACTATATGGGTTAAAATTCGTGTATAATTTTTATTTATTAGGGTTACTATTCGGGATGGCTATATACAAAGAAAACCTGTTGAATTTGCTCGGCCTCTGGGCTTTGGCAATAAACCCTGATATTGGTAGGGGAAGACGGGGTAAGACCGCCACTCTTAGCAACCACTTTTATAACTCAAAACGGCCAAAGAATTTCACATTCTGTTGTAATACACATGTGAGACTGTTAATCTAGCTACATCTAAAAATGATTGACCTTGTTTTTTTGTCGTGCATAATACGATAAACGTATGACGTAAAAGCCGAAATTCTCTTTGAAGGGAAATTCCGGACAAGCCGTTACTGTGCCGAACACAGTTCACAGCACTTAGTGAAAGAGAAAACCTTTCTCTTTTGTTCACGATCAACATCTGTGAATGGTGTATAACCATTTGTCCGGAATTATAACTCAAAGGGAATTTTGACAGATCGTCGCTATTATGCTATCTTATGACAAACGCCATTTTGGAGTAATCTGAATTAGATATGCCACATTCCTTGTCTAACAAATCTCCACAAGGTGGCGTTTTCACAATTTTTCAGGGCTATTAATGAATGTTATATTAACCCATTCATGCTCATGCAACAACGTTTTTAAACATCTATAACTTTTCATTTTTCGTAAGATTTGTTCACAAAAATAAGTAACACAAAGAACTGTCACCCTTCATTTGAGCAACCACAGTTGCAAGTATTAAGAGTAGAACTGAAGTTATTGCTCTTAGCGTGATTGGAGTCCTTTGGAGCAGTGCTGCCAGACACAGTTTAAGTTAGGGGTGAAAAAAAAATTATATATCTTCGTTGTCTTCTAACGGGTGTTCAACAAAAATTGAGAATTTTTTCAGTCATGTATTCAAAAAACATAAAAAACCGTTGATTTTTGTATTATTTTATTTTTTATTAAATCAATGTTTATTCTTCAAAAAACGCCAATGAATATTAGACAACGGGCCCATCTTCCGGATACAATTCCGGATTTTGGTGGTGAACTGCTTCGTATCTTTGGTACGCCAATTATTTTTGTACACAACGGCACTGAGCGAGCCGAAAAAATCCTCAATGGGACGGCACTGGGGCAAGTTGGTCGGGTTCCTTTCTTTCTGGCACGTACGGTATCTTTTTCTGCTCAAGATACTCCAGCGTCTTCTTGGCGCAATGGGAAGACGCCTTGTCCGGCCAGAAGACGTACCTCCCAACCGCATGCTGCTTCTTTAAGAACGACAGAAGAATTTTCTCAGGACACTCCTTCTGGTACACTTTTCTTTATTCAGCTCTTTTATTTCATAGGCACATATGCGTTAGCTTGGCGGTGCCAAATTCTTTTTTTTACATTTTGGATATCTTAAAAGGAGGTTACAATTTTGAAATATTATTTTACAACAACTCTTTTAGCTAGATTTGTTACAGCTATCTTAAAACTAGAAATGCAATGCTATATACAACAGTGGGATACAACAGTTTTTTAGAATTTTTTTTTTGCAAATATCTTAAAACTAGGAATCGAGTTTGATATACAAAAGGGGAACATAAGTTTTCTTTACAGCTATCTTAAATCTAAGAATACAGTTTGAAAGAGGAATAAGTTTTATTGAGAAATTTTACAGCTATTTTAAAACTATACATATACGATATACAAGGTGGAAAAGGATATTTTATATGACAAAAACACAGCTATCTTAAAACTAGGAATACAGAATGCAATTGTGGTTTATTTCCATCATCAGTGTTGCAGCAGTTATATCAGGGACAGAACAGGGTAGGCGGATGTGGAAACGGGTAAGAAAAACCAAACCTGCCACTTTCAGGCAAACGGAAGAACAGCGACATGACTTAGAGTCTCAGGCTACCCAGACGTCAAGACCCGGATTGATGGGCGGGATCCATCGGTCCTGTGGAGAATCAGGTCGCTCTCGCTTCAAATTGCATGGTAAGAGTGACGGCGGTCACATAATGGCACTCTGGTGCTGATCGGCTCCACAACGCTCTTCTAAAAAGAGAATTAAAAGGGGCTAAATCTCCTGGTACACTTGTTGATTGATGGCCAGACCGCTCGACTTGAACCACGGCTTTGAAGTCCTTCTGTCCGATATGGCGATGTACATCATAACTGTTTTTTCAAATGTATGCTTAAACTTATATTTTACTTCGGGGGGTGTGGCCGACTTGTCGCTGGAATAGTAGATGTCATTTCCTGGACATCCACCGGCACTGCGATTTCACGATCACTATCTGCTCGTCCATGTATTTGGGGGACCAAGTCTTCTTCAGACAGATGATGTCCTCCATCTGGAGGGTTCGCTGAATCAAGGTATGGGAGCAGTAATATTTTCGGCCGGCGTCACGAAAACTCGTTCCGTCCTTGTTGTCGAACAGCTTATTCAACGCTTCCTTCTTCTTCTTCGTCATTATCTTCGCCAGGCGGCCACTACCACGCTCAGGGATGCCAGGTACTCACGGTAAACTGTACTCATGGGAACGTTTTCATCTCGAAAGTTGTACACCGTGAATTTTTTTCACGATGACCATGCGTTTCGTAAAACCGTACAAAACGCTCGCGGACTGCTTGCTGTTTCGACGCCATCTTCGATTGAACTGACAGCACCCGAGTGAAAGGAAACATGCCACCCATTTCTAGGGAGTTCAGAGAGCAATTCTCTTGGAGAGGAAAAAAATTATGCTCTTTACTTTAATTACTGAAAGGTATTGAAATCATTCTCATTTTTATTTAACACCCGTTAGACAATTTCTGCCTAAGGTTTTGTTCCAATTTTTAACGTAAAAGATTTATGCGCGTCTATTCTTCGAGTGCAGGATCTGTACTACCATCAACAGCCTCATTCAGGTTCACAGTTTTAGCTTTTCTCTCTTCCGCCATTCTAGTTACATATCCGGCCAACTGTAGTCTGCCGTGATTTATAAGCATTGCAATGGCTTTGATCTGCATCTTTTTATGTACCAACCAGTCGATTCCAAGATATATGAACTCAGCGGCAACAATATATGGCATCTATTTCTACGTCTGAATCAACGCTAAGTGGGCTGCCTAGTTTCTATCGGTTAGCACATATTTAGTCCGATTTTGGCAGCCTCTCGTTGAAAAGGCACAAAAAGCCTCTTCAACTGCTCTACGATCGACTCCAGTAGTGTCTATGTTATCCGGAAGGAAAGAAGCATGTGAGATCTCGTAATGATAGTGCCAGTTGATTGCACACCAGCTTTTAGTATCGTACTTTTAACCCATTCATGCCCATGTTGTTTGTGGACAACAACGTTTTTAAGCAGCTATAACTTTTGATTGAGGCAAGATTTGCTCACAAAAACAAGTAAGGCTAATAAATGTGACTATTGGCTTTCATTTGAGTGTGAACAGTTACAAGGATCAGCTCTAGAACTGAAGTTATTGCAAGTAGTTTGATTGAACTCCGACGGAGCAGTGCTGCCAGGGACAGTTTACGTTGACGACGGAAAATGAATTTTTCATATAACTTTGTTAAGTTGCAATATTAGTGAAAACTGATAAAACTTATCAATTTAGATTATTTTTGGCTACGTTTTCCACGCAGTTGGACTATTGTAAATATTCTAGGAGAATTGTAGTGAGCATTGGAAGGTAAAAATTGAGCGCTTTTTTATTTCGCCTCTTTTCGGGTTAGAGAAATCTCTATTGGAAACCCTTCCGATTAGAATGAAATAATAAGATTATAACAAAATGCAATTTTCGTAGTAAGCTGTGCTATAAATCTGGTTTCGTTAGTAGTTAAAATAACAGAAAATTATAACAAGTAACAGTGCGAGATATAGTTTTGAAATATTTCTGTTATGAATTTCTGACCGGGTCTATGTGCGAAGTTGGGATTCGAACCCAAGTGAGCTGCGTACAAAACAATCGGTTTACCAACTACGCTATGCTCGCTATCCTATTAGCAATAAATTATTATTTAGTTTACAATTTTTAGTGTGGAAAATGTTCAGAAATCACATGATAAATGCTTCATTTCAGGAAAAATACGCTGCTGTTCATCTCTGTTTGCCTTTCGAATTCCGGGATAGATTTTTATTAGACTATTGCCATTGCGCTTACAGTCGTAGGGGGTTTGCTACATTGTGTAAGGAAGTGAATATCGTTAAAATGTACAGAAGAAAAATTGTGACTAACGTAGTCAAAATAAAAAAATGAAAAAAGGAACGGATGGGAATCCATCGCCCAGCGGTGGGTAGCCGCTGTAGACACAGCCACTACCTCACACAATGTAGCAAACCCGCTACGACTGTAAGCGCACTGGCAATAGTCTAATAAAAATCTACCCCGGCATTCAAAAGGCAAACAGAGGTGAACAGCAGCAATCATCATTGATTGATGCTAATCGTCGACAGGTTTTCAGTGCTGATCTCGCGTGGCTTTTCTTTTGTCGGTTCAAGTCTGTCTTGTAGCGGGCCAAATGGCCGTTTACGATTTCCGTCTACCAAAACGCTCCTCAGGACGTTTTAAACGAGTAGCTTTAGCGCCACCCCTCGTCAGGTTAGAATTGCCCAGCATGAAACCTAACCTCAGGGCAGGTTATAGAAATTGATCCCGAAATGGCGCAAAGGAACGGTAGGTAAACACAAAATGTGAAAAGATGCACTCCGTTTCGCGTATAGATGGAGCCACTACTATATTTAGCAAAGACGCAAGAGAAATGATCGTTATACCAACTCGAAAGCTCATGCACTAAAAAAAACGATCAGTTATCATCACAGGCAGAACTCAGTCGAACACTCTTTCCTTCTCGCTTTGTAAGTAGTAGTGGGGACTAATTCCCGATAGCCCATCGGAGTAAAACAAACACAAAGAAAATTCAAATCTACGGAAACGACGCGAAACGTGAGAAATCTTCTCGAACCAAATTCACTACATGGGAAAGCTAATCAACATAAAAAATACAAACATTTCAGGTAACACTAACTAACAGGAAAACATTTTATTGGACGGATTAAAATACGGCATTTTATTCTTAACCTAGGTTTCATATATTCATTTAGCTTTACATTTTTCGTGTTCCTTCCCTTTCTAGCTTTCCCCTTTCCTGTCTACCTATGTGCGGTCAAAATTTCCTGCTAGCGGATAAAGCTGCGCTGAGCAGTACAAATGCGCGCTCGGCTTTAGCTTTCGAGCGGCAAAGAAAGCTTTCGAAGGTTTGAGTGTTGTGTGTGTATGGATCTACGTGCACGGATCAATGATCTATTTTTAACTTACATGCGTTATTTCAGGAACAGCGTCGATCTAGTAGAGCTGCATCTCAGCTGGGTGCCGACTGGTATTGCGGCTTCGGCACCGACTTCCTATCGCAAACCTATTCAGCGATGGCGACGAACGGCGTCTACAATGGCGTTGCAATGATGACGCTATTTAGGCCTTTGCCTACCGGGTGTTGAATTCGGCCGACTTTTCAATGATGAAGATGGCCGTCGCTCTAACGAAGCGCGTTGATGGTTTTGCTGCTTCCTTCCGACCTTTTGCCAAAAGCGTCGGGAACTTTCGAAGCCGGAACGTGGGGTCAGCAGGGTGGTAAACGAGACGGGCGGCGTGCCGAGCGTATGCGTCGCTAGAACGCGGATGGCGGAAAATCTCCAAACTTTTGCAATAAAAGAAAAGAAGCCGTCGATCGGCTATTCGACGCTTTGAAGCTTTTTATCACACAACTCAATTATTAGTTCTTACCTTCTTTTTACACACAAGTTCGCACGAAATGTAACGAATTCAAATTTGTTGACCGCACAATTCACTGACCGCACTAGCTATGCCTATCGGAAAGGAACTTTTTTAAATAAATTTAATCCTAAAATACTTCTCACATTTTTAACAACTACCTTTTAAAACACACCGCGATACTAAAAAAAGAACTTCACACTGCTGCCTCTTCCACGATCAGGATCGAAATGGACGAGTTGCAGTTCTGTAGATCCTCAGATAGGCGTCAAGTGATTCGAGTATTCGTAGTCGGAAGTACGTATTTTTACAAATACTACTCTTTCGACAACCATTTCTCTCGCTTGAATTTTAAGAATACTCTTTCCTCTTAACACATTCGTATCTATCCATTTCATTCTAATGCGCATTTGGGTTTCGGTGAGACGGAATATTTTTTGAAAGTTCATCCGAAATAGGCTAAAATTGCATGCAAGGGAATATTTGTACACAAGCGTCTGAATATTTCTTGATGTGATGCGTTTTGGCATAGTGAGCGTAGTGAACGAATAATGACAAAAATTACGAAAAAGGTGAACATGCTACAGTCTTTACCAAGAGACATGCTGGTGAACTCGAGTGATTCGTAGTTATGCTGCCTAAGCTCGACCCTCATCAGCAGAAGACAAAAGTTAAGCCCGTAAGGTATTAAACCTGTTCTAATGACTAGTTTTCTAGTTTTCCGATCTGTATATTTCACATCCTTGCTCTCACTTGAGTACTATGGCTCTAAATTTTCATAACTTTCCCTACTCAGTAATCTCTAACTAATTGAATGTCGTTAAAATGTAAAAAAATGGCATCTGAGTTTACTTTGACATTTGGCACAAAATGAATGGGGGGCCAAAGAGATTTCAAAAATGAGTGCTTTTTGCAATGCTCTCTTCCTTCATTTAAAATAAAAAATGCTATTTTTCACGAAAAATTTTGCCATTTTATGAGAAAAAACTCTCTCAATGAATAAACGAATGAATGATTCGAAAACTCAATTATCAAGTATTTTATATACAGAAATAGTTTTTGAATGGCAGTTAACAACGCAAATCATGTTTTTTTTCAGAGACGTTTTACAAAGAGCTGCGTCACCGAGTCGAAAGTTGGGAAGAAAAATTACACAATGTTATTGAAATGATACAAAAATTGTAATCAATTCGCTTCACCAAAATTTAGGAAAAAATCGCAAAAAAGTGCCTATTTTCCACGCTGAAACCCTTACCCCCCTTAACTTCATCGGCAATGTTGCTTTCAGTTGATTTTGAGGTGATGGATGCTGCTTTTGCGGTTGTCATTATGGCCTGAAAGCTGCCACAAATTTGGCTACCATGTGTGGTTTAAGTATTGGTATTGAACACTCTGCTTTGGATTGGTTTGTCATAGCTGAGTTGCCAATTGGTTGAGATGCATTCTCTTCTGCATCTTCCGTACAAGGTTGTCCATGGTGTCCTGTCTGATTACAATACTTTCACACAGGAATTTGTCTATCATGGTGTATAGCGCAGTTTTTTTATTAGTAGCTCTGTGAGTTTTGAGTTTTATTGTGAAGTAGGAGGGAATAGTTCTTCCGACCCGCATCCTCACCACAGGAACACCTTTTAGAGTACTCTGGAAGAACTTTCTCCAAGTATCAGCTTTTTTTTGGTTCAGTGTATTTTCACCGACAAGTTGTTTGTGTTGATCGTTCCGGTTATTTTTAATATTTGACGTGATTTGTGCCGTTTAATCATCGTTTATCGTATCAGTCGATTCTAAATTTTGTTTGTGCCCTTGATATTGTGAAGTTTTAAAGTGTTTACCACAAATTTTGTTTTTGTGTCGTGAAAATCCAGTGAAAATCGAGATTGTTTACATCACCGGACCTGTGTGTAGCTACCCACAAAAAATCACGCGCTGGCTTCGCCCCCTGCACGCGGGTAGAGGAAAGTATTTCCCACATTACAACTTGGCGCAAAGTGAGACGAAAACGAAAAGCCGGATATAGGGCGGGTAGAAAATCGGCATTATGACAAGTGCATGCGATCACTGCGCGAAAACCGTCAAATCGGACGACGACTTTATCGATTGCATGGGATTTTGCAAAAATGTGTTGCATATACAGCGTGGAAAACAACTCAACAAGCCGATCTTGAAAAAAACTTGCCGAAAACCCAAATTTATTTTGGATGTGTAATGAATGCGTCAAATTGATGAAGTTTGCTCGCTTTTGCGACACCGTTTCCTCGCTTGGATGTGCTATCGCTGCTATTGCTGGGAAAACGGATGACGTCTGTGCTGAACTAAAGGCAGAGTTATCAAAAAATAACCAGCAAATTTCGCACCTCCCCAGAAGGTTTCAACAGCCACTCCAGTCCGACCAAATTCCGGTACCTCTCGACCACCTCAGAAACGTCGTCGCGAGGATGGCCCTGATCCGAGCAGCATTCTTGTCGGCGGTCGAAAGCTAGTCGGTAATAGCAACATTCTCACGGTTCCACTTCCCACTCCGTTGCTCTGGATGTATCTTTCCCGCTTTCATCCCAGCGTTAGCAAGGAGACTGTCGAAAAATGTCCAAAGAAGGACTAAACTTCAACGAGGAGATAAAGGTTATTCCGCTTGTCAAAAAAGGCATAGACGTCAGTACTCTGAACTTCATATCGTTCAAAGTTGGAGTTCACCCAAAGTACCATGAAGCAGCTCTTAACCCTGACACATGACCACAAGGCATATTGTTCAGGTAATTTGAGGATAGCTGTATCCAGAACATTTGGTGCCCATCAACTGATTTTCCTCCGCCCTCAGAAGCCGCATGTATTCCGCCAATGCAACCGGGTCCATCAACCCTACAGAGGACTCCACAACAATTGGTAATGCCACTATACCAAGCTACACCGCCATTGTGAAGGAGTGTCGATGCTGATCGCATACTGGGACGCAACGCAGTTGGTACAATGTTATCCCTCGATCCCCCCGCTACAGTCGAGCCCTTGCAGCCAGCGTTCAGCAGTCGTCCCGGTCCATAACATCGAGATTTACTACCAGAATGTTGATGGCTTAAATTCATCAACGGACAGCTATTTGCTCGCGACCACGGGCTGCTGTTATGACGTCATCGCCTTAACCGAGACGTGGCTCGACAACCGTACTCTGTCTCGCCAGGTGTTTGGTTCAACATTTGATGTCTTCCGCTGTGATCGCAATGCCCTCAACAGTCACAAGACATCAGGTGGCGGTGCACTCATGGCCGTTCGTCATGATATAAAAGCCCGAATGATCAACGATGACCGGTGGGCGAGCTCCGAGCAAGTGTGGATATCAATGAAACTTGCCGATCGCAATCTTTTCCTGTGTGTAGTGTATTTTCCACCTGACCGAATTCGTGATTACAGCCTGATCGATGTATATCTTTCCTGCGTTTCATTCATCACCTCGATCGCTGCACCGTCTGATGATATCGTTATACTGGGCGACTTCAACTTACCTGGTTTGACGTGGTGCCAGGCAAGTAATGGTTTTCTACGATCGGATATCGAAAAATCTGCGCTTATCAACAATGCCACTTGTATCTTTGACAACTAAAGTAGCGCAACTCTTCGGCAAATTAATAATATTATCAACGAGAAAGGACGTACATTGGACCTCTGCTTTGTAAGTGCCGGGGACTACGCTCCGTACTGCTGCGCCGCTCCGACACCTTTAGTCCAGCATGTGCGCCATCATCCCCCACTACATCTTGTACTCGCTGGTAACCTAGGAGTGAATTTTGAAAACGTCTCAAGCTCTATCGTCTACGATTTTAAAAACGCTGACTACGAGAGCATCGTTAGAACGCTGTTGGATATAAACTGGGACGAAAATCTTAACAATGATGACGCGAACGAAGCAGCGATGACGTTTTCTAATATTCTTAACTACCTAATCGACCGTCATGTTCCAAAACGAACAATCAGCACAAATCAACACCCTCCCTGGCAATCAACAGTGCTTAGACGATTAAAAACTGCCAAATGAGCTGTATTTAAAAAAATTTCGAAGCATAAGATACTTGCATTACGAAACCACTACTTTCAACTTAACCACGAATACAAACGGCAAAGCAGGCGTGCCTTTCTTAGATACCACCGAAACGTCGAACGTCAACTGAAATCCAAGCCCAAGTCGTTTTGAAAATATGTGAACGAGCAGCGAAAAGAATCCGGGTTACCATCTTGTATGTCATTAAATGGAGTTTTAGGCACCGACACTAAGGAAATTTGCCAACTGTTCTCGACAAATTTTCAAGCGTTTTTTCCGACGACAGCCTTTCCCCACAACAAGTCGCTGCCACTGCAAATCTAACTCCTTTTCTAGGATGAACCATCAACCGAATTTGTGTCGATAATGCTGCCATTCTTGCAGCAAATTCCAAGCCCAGATGGCATTCCCTCGATTTTTGCCAAAAAGTGCATCAGCGGGCTTCTTGAACCACTTAGGCGAGTCTTTGTGCTATCACTCACTACTGGAACATTCCCTTCCTGCTGGAAAGCAGAGCACATGTTTCCAGTTCACAAAAAAGGAAACTATATCAAAACTATTCGAGCTGGTTGTTTTAAACCCTATTTTCTTTCACTGCTAACACTCTACATTGCAGACGACCAACACGGTTTTATGCCTAAACGATCGACAACGACCAACCTGCTCTCGTTCACAACATATGTACTCGATGGATTCGCTGACGGATTGCAAACCGATCTCGAGCAGAGTCTGATAACAAATTGAGAACTAAACTTGATGTTGTGAATGATTGCTCAGGTTGTTATCATTTTGGTCGTTTTAACGGTCAAAATCGACAGCAGAAAAATTGCACTATGACATCAAACAGAAAACTATTTATGCTATCAGTGAAAGCAAATTGAAAACTCATTGAGATGGTGAAATATTTCATTGATAACAAAATAAGCAATCAATTTGATGTTTGTCAAAGAAATAGAAACAAACATTTTTTTCTAAAAATGTAAGCACATCAAAATGATATCAAAATTTGATGTCATATCTGAAAAACGTTTTTAATCCACCTAACAGTGTGATGAGACATTTCTTATAACTCTTATCACTCTCTTCGGATATTATATCGCTTGAGAACATTTAGAACTTGATGCTTCGCGATGTTTTTGAATACACATACTACATGGGATAGTGGCTCAAATCAGCATAGGACAACATCAGTGCTAGAAATCTCAAACCAAATCAATGGGAAAGCGAAAAAATGGCCCATAAAATAGACATACAAACGAATTATTGTTAATGCTCTGTTAATAAAATATCTAAATTGTGGTGGGAAAACTAAATTTTCCTGAAGATTGTACTGAGCCAAAAAAATTGAAATTTTTTTTGAATCGATTTCAAGTTTATAGTTTACTCAAATTTTCACCGCGACTGATAACTAAGAAATCAACGCTTTTTCTTGAAAAGGGCGATACTAGCAGTGATACCATTCAAAGAAAATCAACAGTGAATATTTCCAGACTTGCTTTATTTCCTATTTAAGAACTATTGTGTTTTTTACATCCTAGCTTGCATGAGTCAGTGATCGAAACCCAAAACTTCATAAAGTATTTGAAATTATTAAATTAAAATTTGTTTTTGCTATTGAAATTGGCAAAATGATAGAATCGCCCCTTTGGCGATTGTTTACTTTTTCGGTCCCACCTATCAGCATTGAAGTATCGCCCTTACGGTTTTTTACAATAACTAACGTTTTACACCAATGATTTCGTCCGGGTTTTTTCAATAGCGATCATTGTTACTATTTACAGCTGGTATCAGCGTGATAATCCTAAAAAATACGAAAAAAACAGTTTCGCCTCTAAACTGCTAGCAAAAAAAGTATCGCCCTGTTTGTTTGCATGGAGCGTGGAGGGCGAAACTTTAAATAAACAAACAAAAATACAGTTTCGCCCGTTGTATTTTTTGCTGTAGTTTAAGAAAGCAATATCGTAGAATCCAAATTTTTAGGTTAATTTGTTGCGTTTCAAAGCCCTCATTCGCATGTATGAAAAAAGCCTTATGTTTACATTTGTAAGTATCGCCCTTTTCACAAAAAAGCGTTGAAATGAAATCGCAGCTCCTGATATCACGCTATCTCTGAAGTGCATGCGTGCATAGTTCCAAATGTTACTTCGACATCGACTTTTTCTAAAGGTGACTTCCCAGTAGTATCCTTGATTTGAATTATTATCGCTAATCCTAATGCCAAAGAACAAATAAAAACCTCTCGAAAATGAACCGTTTAGGAAAATTATCATCATTACTGAAATTTTCATTTTTACGAATCTTTTCGATAAGCTTCCGTCACTTGCGTTAATGCATTGGGTGCACAGTGCTCTGAAAATCGTCTTAGGGCACCAGCGGGTCTAATTCAGAGCTATCTGCGCTGCGAGTTAAATCTGTAAAGAATACTAAAAATTAATTTCTATTCCATAATTTTCAGTTCAGCAATTCGAGAGATCGTGCTCACCGCAAGTCATGAAAAATAGACTACGTTGTGAAGCGATGGTCACTATTTATTAAAAAATCACGGTTAAATAAAAAATTAAACTATTAAAAAATTTCAAAAGTTTATAATTTTCACAAACTTATTAGGAAAAATTGTTTAATAAGCTTTCGTAATATTGTGTAGGAAAAAAGCTGAAAATTTCAGTATTTTCTCTATCTGCAACATATAAACCCTTCAGTATACCAATTAATTGGTATACGAATTGGAATAGGTTCGCCAAATTTTGGAAGAAGTCTATAAAATAACCCCTTGAAAGCTACCTAAAAATTGTTGTAGTTCGTTGCAATCAAAAATTCCCAAAAAATGAAATGTGCCTATTAATGTGAAACACAGTGAATAATACATACAATAAAGACCCATTTATATCAGTCTCATGGCGTTTTTTAGGCTAACAAAATGGGGACATTGACTAAATTGGGCAATTTTTTTTCTTTATAATAAACTGAAGCTGTTAAAATATTCTTCCCGTCCCTTGATGTAGTCTGATAACTATTTCTGATTATGATGAATTTTTCATTTTTGCATATTTCCATCTTCATGATAAGGAAAACATGCTCAAGAAAAGATTTACTCGAATTCAGTCTTGTTCGTCTGCTAGAGCCCAACAAACATATGTTCATATTTGGGTCGGGGTTTCAATGTATTATAATAGATATTCAGCATTAGAAGAAGTTTCTTATGAACGAGTGTAGAACGACTTTGTTTCTACTTACTTGAAGTCAGCAGCGTAGCCAGAAATTCGGTTTGGTGGGGGTTTGGTGAAAATCGATCATACTGTCCAACGGCATAATTCCGAAACCGTAATTTTTGAAGTTTTAAAATTATGCAGAATTAATTTTTCAGAAAATAGTAACAGAGTTCGTGTCTTTAGCGAATTTGTTGAGACTTTATTGTAGTCATGAATATCAACCTGAGAAAATCCACCATAAATACTTCTTGGACGATATACCGTCAAAATTATTTTATCAAATGATGCGCTGTTTAACGTTTGTAAAACTCATCGAAGATACTAAAGCTCCGAAATTGGCGGTTTCAAAATGATGCTATCTTGACCTTAAATTACTGTTTTTGAATATTTTACCTATACATATAATTGGTCATACAACAAAAATCAAATGCTCATCAAAATCGATCAGAACCTGCTAGAGTCGAATGGAAATCGTCATTTTTCATAGATTTCTCTCTACATTCGGAAAGTGTAATCTTCGTTATTAATCATATTACGTTTTCGTCTCAACTCGACGCATTCCCAAAATAAAAACCTGTTTTAATCCATCTAGTGGTGCAATTGTGCTTTTCTCATTTGTCCAAACTACGATTCTATGGCTGGTTATGTTCAATACAAGGGTGGAAATGAATATTACATGTTCAGTACGATTTGCACATACGTACAATGGATCGACAGCCATGATCTTGAGATACTATGTGATACTGAAACATCGCTTGAAACCAGCGGCGGATCATGGAGAAAGATCCGGGAGGTCCGGGTCCTGCCGAAAATTTTCAACTTGTTAAGAAATTTTAAACTAGTTTTAATTTTAAAGTTGCAACCCCTCACTGCATACTCCCTCCGGGCCGGTATGATTGACGATTTTTGGAGTGATTGCATAACCTTTCTATATGAGAAAGGCAAAAATGTACCAAAGTCTAAAGAAGTCAATTTTTGTCAAACATCTCAATGTTTCATGCATTTTAAAGTCATTTGGCATCAGAAATACAAATTTGATTTTGAAAATTTTTCAATTCAGTTTATATGGGACTTTTCTGTGTGATTGCACTCTTCAACTCGTAACTCCGGAACCGGAAGTCCAATCAATAAAAAATTCAATAGCAGCCGATGGGAAGGTTGTAGCTTTCATTTGAGACTAACTTTGTGCAAATCGGTCCAGCCATCTCTGAGAAACAGAGGTCACATTTTTTTCCACATACACACATACATACACACACAGACATTTTCCGAACTCGACAAAATCAGTCGATTGGCATATGACACTCGGCCCTCCGGGTCGGGATTCGATTGACAAATTTTAGAGTGAATGAGAAAGACAAAAACATTTTTAGGCAATGGTTAAAGTTATGCATTTTTTTGGTGAGCAGTTCTATGTTTCATAGACATTAAATCAATTTTAACAGTACATCTCTACAAAAGCGAGCTCAATTTGAAAAGAAATCTGAGAATTATGATTGATTACAGGACTCTGGAATTTTTTATTAGAATGTTTTCAGGCAGGAATTTGATATTGATGCTATTAGACAACTGTGAAATCAAGACCAATAGATCAGTTACATATCAGGACCCCATTCCGACAATTTATCAAAATTCCTCATGATGTTTACAACAACAGGTTATCAATCTACGGATCAGATAATTGTTATTGTAATATTGAATTAAATCAGTTTGCATCAATAAATTTTCAACTTCAATCCAATATTTTTTTTTGGGTGTGGTGGGTGGTGGGGGGGGGTTGTATGGTGTTAAACCCCAAAACCTTCTCTTGGCTACGCCGTTGCTTGGAGTTATTTATTTCGCTTTTCATTTTCCGATATGTTTCAGAGAATCATCGGATCATAAGTTAGAAGAATTGTAGTCAGAAGGTTTGCACAAATGAACATTTTTGTACTTATAAGTTATCAAGTTCCTTCCAGGCAACTTGGAAGTGTTCGGTGATTATTTCTAGCGGTTGTAGATAGAAAAACAATTGCAATCCGACCGGTACAAGAAGACGTGGCGCGCAGCGAGCACGATGGATCGACCAGGTGGAAAACGATTTGCGGACCCTTCGCAGACAGCGTGGCTGGCGACGCGCTTCCATGGACCGAGTGGAATGGAGGAATCTTTTGTATACGGCACAGGCCACTTCGGCCTTAATCTGTTAATAAATAAAAAAACGTGTTTAATCCACCTAACAGTGTGATGAGACATTTCTTGTAATTCTTATCACTCTCTTCGGATATTATATCGTTTGAGAACATTTAGAACTTGATGCTTCGCGATGTTTTTGATAACACATACTACATGGGATAGTGGCAGGACTCAGAGAATCGCTCAAATCAGCATAGGACAACATCAGTGCTAGAAATCTCAAACCAAATCAATGGGAAAGCGAAAAAATGGCCCATAAAATAGACATACCAACGAATTATTGTTAATGCTGTGTTAATAAAATATCTATATTGTGGTGGGAAAACTGAATTTTCCTAAATTGTACTGAAACAAAAAAAAACGATTTTTTTTTAATCGATTTGATGTTTATATTTTACTCAAATTTCCAACGCGACTGATAACTAAGAAATCAACGCTTTTTCTTGAAAAGGGCGATGCTAGCAGTGATACCATTCAAAGAAAATCAACAGTGAATATTTCCAGACTTGGTTTTATTTCCTATTTAAGAACTATTGTGTTTTTTGACATCCTAGCTTGCATGATTCAGTGATCGAAACCCAAAACTTCATAAAATATTTGAAATTATTAAATTAAAATTTGTTTTTACTTGTTTACTTTTTCGGTCCCATATCAGCATTGAAGTATCGCCCTTACGTTTTTTTACAATAACTACCGTTTTACACCACCGATTTCGTCCGGGTTTTTTCAATAGAGATCATTGTTACTATTTACAGCTGGTATCAGTTTGATAATCCTAAAAAATACGAAAATAACATTTTCGCCTCTAAACTGCTAGCAAAAAAAAGTATCGCCCTGTTTGTTTGCATGGAGCGTGGAGGGCGAAACTTTAAATAAACAAACAAAAATACAGTTTCGCCCGTTGTTTTTTTTGCTGTAGTTTAAGAAAGCAATATCGTAGAATCAAAATTTTTAGATTAATTTGTTGCGTTTCAAAGCCCTAATTCGCATGTATGAAAAAAGCCCTATGTTTACATTTGTAAGTATCGCCCTTTTCACAAAAAAAGCGTTGAAATGAAATCGCAGCTCCTGATATCACGCTATCTCTGAAGTACATGCGTGTATAGTTTCAAATTTTACTTCGACATCGACTTTTTCTAAAGGTGACTTCCCAGTAGTATTCTTGATTTGAATTATTATCGCTAATCCTAATGCCAAAGAACAAATAAAAACCTCACGAAAACGAACCGTTTGGGAAAATCATCATCATTACTGGAACTTCACGAAACTTTTCGATAACCTTCCGTCACTTGCGTTAATGCACTGGGTGCACAGTAGGGTGACAGGAAAAAAATGACCCCTATCGGCCCACCTCTGCGTCGATTCCTAGTCCCACCAGGAGTACTTGCACCAAATTTGAAGCAAATCGGACAAGTCTAACTACCGGACCAACGGGCCTGAAATTTGTATGGGAATTTTCAACAATTTACATGGAGAAAACCCACCAGCACGCATTTTCGCCGCTAGGTGGCACTGTATGCATCGTATTATCACTGTAAGTGAAAATAAGAAGGATAATTGAATTGTCTACAACTTCGTCGAAGACTGCAAGTAAATCCGACTTTGTTAAAAGAAGTTATTAAACTTTTAACGAAGTGATGTCTGAGTCAGTTTTGCATGGGACCTAATAGTGCATGGTTGTGTATCAGTACTCGATTCACACGAACTAAACATTTTTGTGAAATAATCGTTAGGTTTAGCTCAATGGTATGTTCAGATGAATTATAGTAAATAATACGAGTCATGCTTTGATTAGAAAATTTTAGTTCCACCTGTTACGCATAGAGGGCGCCAACACTAACTTTTCAACGGAGAGAGATAGAAATTTGGTGTCTTCTACAAAGTTATAGAACAGGCATTTTTCAGTATTTCTTCTGAACATCTTGATACTCTATCTCTCTTCTATGAAAAGTTAGTAGTGGCGCCCTCTATGCGGTCACAGGTGGAACTAAAATTTTCTAAGCAAAACATAACTCGTATTATTTACTATAAATCTTGTAAACATACTATTCGGCTAAATCTAACCATTATTTCACAAAAATATATAGTTCGCGGGAGTCGAGTACTGATACACAACCATGCACTGCTAGGCCCCATGCAAAACTGACTCAGACATCACTTCGTTAAAAGTTTAATAACTTCTTTTAACATAGCCGGATTTACTAGCAGTCTTCGACAAAGTTGTAGATAATTAAAATATCTTTCTTATTTTCACTTACAGTGATAATACGTTGTATACAGTGCCACCTAGCGGCGAAAATACGAGCTAGTGAGTTTTCTCCATGTAAATTGTTAAAAATCCAATATAAACTTCAGGCACGTTGGTCCGGTAGTTAGACTTGTCCGATTTGCTTCAAATTTGGTACAAGTACTCCTGGTGGGACTAGAAATCGACTCAGGGGTGGGCCGATTGAGTTTTCAAAAATTCATCATTTTTCTGGGCAGTCTAGTGCACAGTGCTCTAAAAATCTAGCGAAATCGACTTAGGGCACCAGCGGATCTGTAAAGAACACTAAAAATTAATTTCTATTCCATAATTTTCAGTTCAGCAATTCGAGAGTTCGTGCTCACCGCAAACCATGAAAAATAGACTACGTTGTGAAGCGATGATCACTATTTATTAAAAAATCGCGGTTAAATAAAAAATAAAACTATTAAAAAATTTCAAATAGTTTATAATTTTCACAAACCTGTTAGGAAAATTGTGTAATAAACTTTCGTAATATTGTGTAGGAAAAAAGCTGAAAATTTGAAAAGAAATCTGAGGATTATGATTGATTACAGAACTCTGGAATTTTCTATTGGAATGTTTTCAGGCATGAATTTGATATTGATGCTATTAGACAACTGTGAAATCAAGACCAATAAATCAGTTACATATCAGGACCCCATTCCGACAATTTATCAAAAGTCCTCATGATGTTTACAACAACAGGTTATCAATCTACGGATCAGATAATTGTTATTGTAATATTGAATTAAATCAGTTTGCATCAATAAATTTTCAACTCCAATCCAATTTTTTTTTTGTGTGGTGGGGGGGGGGGGGGGGGCTGTATGGTGTTAAACCCCAAAACCTTCTCTTGGCTACGCCGTTGCTTGGAGTTATTTATTTCGCTTTTCATTTTCCGAAAGGTTTCAGATCGATCCGATGGTCATAAGTTAGAAAAATTGCAGTCAGAAGGTTCGCACAAATGAACATTTTTGCACTGATAAGTTATCAAGTTCCTTCCAGACAACTTGGAAGTGTTCGGTGATTATTTCTAGCGGTTGTAGATAGAAAAATGAAATACAAAATTCGATTTATCGAAATAATGTTTGGCTTATTTCAATGGATTATTACTATATTGAACAATAAATAGGCGACGAAGAGTAATCCACAAACAACAAGCCATAACTTTTAAAGTATTCAAAATAGATATTTGAAGTCTTCAGTAAAGTTATTCGCAAAAGTAAGAGCTACAAATTTGCTGAAGGCATCATTTCGTTATAATCACTTCCAAGAAAATTTGTGAAAATATCTCACTCATAGGGAGATTAATCAGCAAAAGCACAATACCAAAAGAAAGGGCATATTGCCTCCATTAAATTCTCCGAAGATACTATTGACCTAAAATAAGCCGTTTTGGCGTTAATAATAAATTACATGTTTTTGGTCATATTTCGGGCAATGGGAAATGATAGAAATCTTTCGTCCGCATTTAATGTTAAATATCTCTTTTGATAATAGTCCGATTTCAACAATCTATAGCTTGTTCGAAAGGTATTCGTTAAAGCTGTCTAAAAACATATAAATTGTTAATCTATATTGACAATTCCGGCAGATAATTTAAAAAAACTGCAAAAAACGCCATTTTTACGCATTCAAATATTCATATCTTAAAAACTAAACATCAGAATCAAAAACAAATTAATAGCGTTCATACTGTTTTTTAGCTCTTTTATTTAAAATTGGTTTGGATAAGATCGGTTTAGCCATTGCTGAGAAACACGAATGAGAATTTGTCCGTTACATACACACACACACAGACACACACACACACAGACATTGTCCCAAATCGTCGAGCTGAGTCGATTGGTATATAAGACTCGGCCCTCCGGGCCTCGGAAAAAATCTTGAAAGTTTGAGCGAATTCTATACATTTCTTTTATAAGAAATGTAAAAGTTTAAACTGATATCAAAATAAGATTTCAATTTGATGCTTGATATCAAAATATGTTGTCTATTTGCTGTAATTTTGATGTTAGACTTTGCTCGGGATGCTATTTATATGGATCTATCTGCGGCCTTCGACAAAATCAATCATGATATCGCAATAGCGAAGCTGGACAAACTCGGTATTCATGGACAACTACTGCGCTGGTTTCGTTCCTACCTCGATGGAAGGCAACTCCAAATCAGCATTAAGGACTGTCTATCTACACCATTCTTCGCTACATTCGGCATACCACAAGGAAGCCATCTCGGTCCAGTGATATTCCTCCTCTACTTTAATGACGTCAACATCAAATTACAAGGACCTCGCCTTTCTTTTGCCGACGACATGAAAATGTTTCGACAAATACGTGATAAAACCGATGCCGAGTTTCTTCTGAGTGAATTGGAGAGCTTTAGTACGTGATGTGATCTAAACAGAATGGTGTTAAACCCGAGTAAATGCTCAATCGTTACGTTCACGCGGAAACGCCATCCGATTCGGTTTACCTACCATCTGTTCGACTCGAGTATTCCAAGACACTCTAACGTCAAGGATCTCGGAGTCATCATGGATTCGGCACTAACGTTCAAAGCACATACATCATCCATTGTGGGTAAGGCATCAAGACAGCTTGGGTTCATCCTCCGAATAGCGAAAAACTTTAAGGACGTATACTGTTTAAAATCTCTCTATTGTGCGCTGGTTCGCTCAACACTGAAATATTGTTCTGCTGTTTGGAACCCTTACTACTAGAACGGCGTCGACAGAATCGAGGCCGTCCAACGCCGGTTCATATGCTTTGCACTCCGACATCTTCCTTGGCAAAACAGATTTCAGCTGCCAAGCTACGAGAACCGTTGTCAGTTAATACAGCTCGATACTCTAAGCATCCAGAGGGACTGCTCTCGAGCCCTGTTCGTTTCGGGCTTACTGTCTGCCAGGGTGGATGCGTAATAACTCTCTTCTGCGAGTCCCGTTCAGGAGAACAAACTATGGGCGCCAGAGCGCTGTTACCGGACTCCAGCGTGTGTTTAACAGCGACGGCTTTTGACTTCAACCAGACAAGGAATTCGATAAAATTTAAAATAATGAGTATTCTAAAATTTAATTAGCTTAAGTAACCACCATTGGGGCCAAGGGGTCTGTTGGTGACGGTACAACAAATAAACAAATCAGGTGTAACAGATTCTACTTCTCCGTATTGCAACATGCATTCTGCAATTAGCTCAAGAGTGGTACGAGGTGATAAGTCATGTAGCCTTACCTCTATGTAGTCCTTTTCTATATACACGGGAGTTTTAATTCCAACGTTATCACTTTCTACCACGTGCTTTAAGTTATTCTTCAAGACGAAACGTTCAGCTTGGGTTAAGGCTCAAGTTACCTTTTTTGAGCATGTGTTAAAATTGAACGCTTGGTAGTATGCGTAGGAAAAAATGTGTTCAGTTTTGCCGCCGATTTATCATTACAAAGCATTCATTATACTCTAAAAGAAGCAAATCCGTCGTATTATTAGATTATCAGGATTCAAATCATTCAAAATAGTGGGTGGAAAAATAATTGACCGGGCGGGATGGTGCTTTTGAAAAAGTGGCTTCGGTTTTTTCACTACGCAGTTGTGTTGCGTGCCCCGCGACAGTGTGGTGGTGTGACGAAAAATTTCCGCCACATTTTCAAAAGCACCATTCCACCCGGTCAATTCTTTTTCCACCAACTATTTTGCATGATTTGAATCGTGATAATCTAATAAATCGACTGATATTCTTCTTTTAGCGTTTAATAAATGCTTTATATGGATAAACCGGTGACAAAGTTGAACGCATTTTTTCCAACGCATACTATCAAGCGCTCAATTCGTGTAGACGCTCACCGAAAGTTATTTGAACCTTAACGTGTTGAACGATACCAATACTGCATTGCGGAGAAGATGATACTGAAAATAAAGGATCTCCGTAAGTCAAAGTTCCATCTTCACCTTCAGTGGAAATTTCACTTTACAAAAAGAGCAGACATTTTTAATCAATTTTAGTCATGGTGGCAAGAATAAATAAAATGTTTCCTTTGCTCTTTAGATAGTGCACACTAGGTCGAGAGGCTGCAAATTTTCGCTCACTTGGTTCGATTGTAGGTCTGACACGGACAATAGTAGAAAGTAGACTGAACTGGCTTTTAACGCAATTTTCGATTTTTCACGTATGTTGAATATACTTACAATAGTATTTAAAATGCAAACATTTTGGAAATATGGTCCTATTTTTATGTCACGTGGTTTTTATGGCATCCCCGGTTAAAATAAGCATCACATGATTTATGATTCCACAAAGTTGGTAATGCTCATTGACACATCATTATGTGGAGGTTAGTGGCGCAAAAAGCAATGTCAACGTCGCAGAGGAAATCTTATTGTTTTATTGAAGTCATGGAATTCAAAACAGTCCTGAGCTTGTCAAGCCTGGTTCCATTAGTTCTCCAGACAATCAATTGATTCAAATTGCAACAAAAATACTGCTAAAATACTGACCAGCGAATGTTCAAATTCCAACAATAAAATTCAGCAGACTGCTTTTCAAAGTTCGCCAGCACTTTTGAACTTAAAATATTTTTATTCTGAAACCCCATCAATAACAGCCACCTCGGAAACAAATCCACTAGAACGGCAGAGTCATAGTCGTAACTATTCATGAAAATATTTTTGTCACGCATTTGATTGGAAGTTCACAAATATACCAACAGGTTTTTCCCGTTTGCCAATAACAGATCTTTATCGAAACAGCGACACACAGTTTATTTCATGAATTCCATTAATGCATCGGGAATCCCGTGACGCTAGCAATACAAAATTGTCATCACAATGAACCGCCTACCATCTCGTTCAGTAAACGTGAATATTTTTATACCTACGTAAAGAGCAGTAAATGCGAATTCCTTTCCCACCCCACAAATTCACTGCTGCATTCCCCACAGAGGAAATTAGAGGAAACCATTACAAAAGAAAACCACCAGCTGCCTGTCACTGGCCACTTCCTTTTTCCTGTGTCCGTCCATTGACGCGGTGCAAACAAAGAAACCGAACGCCCCCAGTCAGCCCGCGTTGCGAAGCAGGAGGAAGCCAATTCGCATATCCTGACTGACAGTAGATGAGGATACATGGCTACCCTAACCCGGCCGGAGGGATTCCTGAACTCTATCCGGTTGTCGGTCGGGTCGGTCGGTGAGCTGTCCACTTGTCATTCACCGACGCCGACTCACTCCGAATCGCCTATAGTTTGCTGCCCCTTACTCGCGTGCTATCTTTCTCACCACCTTTCCCACAACTGCCATTGTCACGATCGCGTAGCCGCACTCCTGCGTTTCGCCGACGAGATAATCAAATGTGTTGTGCTCGCCTTTGTATAACAAAAAAAAACTATGAATGAATTTACATGAATGAATGGATCCGTCCGTTCCTTCAATACGTTCATATTGCCGAGCTGCTCGTAAGTATTCTCTCTCTCACTTCCTCTCTCGACGCTTCGACGTCTTCCTTCTGATCTGCCATCGCGACTAGTAGTAGCCGACCGTGTTTGTAGGTAAGACCCAGGCAGGCTCGCTCAGACACTTTTTTCATTGGAGGCGACAACGACGACGACGACTACGACAACGAATGATACATGAGAAAGCGGTTCAATCGTCACGTTTGACCAGTTTGTGCTTCACCAGCAACGTCGTCGGTCGTATTCTTTCTTGTTTCGCGCGAAACACAGGTCACATAACGCCGATGCGAGTGTTAGTTTGCGTTTCACTCTCGTTCGAATTTTCGTAGTGTAGTTTCTTTGACTGAAAGAGGTACCCCCAAAATATCAACAACAATTTTCGGTACCCACCAACGCGCCAGGTGTTGAGCTCATACCCTCCCTCCTAATAACGCTACGTAGATTAGGAATGTGAAGACCTCGAAATACTAATTTGCATATTTTTTCCTGCTTTGCTCTTTCTTTCATTTCAGCCGTGAATTAATGTATGCAGTGCAGTCTATTCGTTCCGGAACGTGCGCGGGTGGTAATACCATGCAGCTCGAGCAGAGAAGGAGCATTACGACACATTTTCCAGTGATACAGTGTGCCGACCCGTAGGTGCGTGCTGGAAAGAAAGAACTGGAAACACCTTTAAAGAGCGATGAAGTACCTCGAAACGCCGGACGAGTAGAAAAAGAAAACAAATTAAAGACGAATCCGGAGTTGCAACAGTGCCGGAGGAAGAGGTGGAAAGACGAACGACGGTTGGTTAGTGCTAACATCCTGCCCTTTCTGTGTGTACCCGTCAGGACAGTGTCCCATACGGGGGTTCCAACATTATACTAGTTGTGCAATTGTAGCCCTTGGGAGCCTGTGGTAGTGGTGTTCCTCATTGAGGTGTGTGTTGGTGATATTAGAAATTTCTGAATTAAACAGTTTCGCTAGTGTGCTGGAATGTGTGCGCACAGAGCAAAGGAAAAGAAAAAATAAACCGTTCGTGATTTGTTATGAATAAAGTACTGCGAGTGTGTTTTAGTGGCAGTGTGGGTAATTGATTCATACAGCAGTGATCGCACGCATACAAGTTTCAATTCATTCTTTCGAAGCAGCAGCGGCAGCAGTTTTGTGTATACATATTCGCAGTCTAGTTATGGATTCAATATGGCTGTCGACACACGCAAAGCTCGTGTTGAGGAGCAATTAAAAATAAAAATAGGTGAGTTGTGTTGTGCTTTTATCTTGCAATGTTGTACATAATCGATACTAGAAACTGTGCCAAGTGAGAATACAATAGTGTGAATACTTTCCACGCCTGCCCAGGCAGGTGAAACGGTAGGCTTAAGCCAGAAACAATACTAAGATTTTCTCCAAAGAAATCTGTAGCGCTCTTCTGCCTTCCGGCCTTCAGCAGTAGATCTCTGGAAGCAAGTCTACCCACACAATCATATCGAAAAGTGCCTTTCAGCAGAACAACATGCATTTCTAACAGTGTTGGTTAAATTGAATGTCAACAGAGAAAGAGAGAGAGAGAGAATATGGGAAAGAGCGAGCGAACGAAAATCGACCGAAAAACTATTAATCGCCCAGAACGGTGAATTACTCAATGAGTGACAAAAACACCAACACTAACACACATACCCGCGCACACTCTTCACGTAAGGCAGGAAGCAGAAGCCCTGTTTGGGAACAGGTGGTGAAATAATCCTGATTTTCTGGTCTCGCTCCTCGTGGGAACGAACGAAATTTTTGTCGGGGCAGCTGCATCGACAGGAAGTGCGGGTTGGTCATACATCCCGACCCGATGCGGTGCACCATCCGCAGGGTAGGGCACGGTGTGCGTGTAAGTGCCCCCCGGTCAGTACAGTAAGTGAGGATTGGGAGTCGGGCTGCTGACCTAGAAGAAGTTTTTTTTTATATATTCATTCGTGATAGCTCCCTGTCGATGGTTTTTGTACCGCCTTGAAGACAGGCCGAAATGAGCTGTTTTGCGATCGTTGCGCTGTGCAAACTGAAAATTGAGTTCGCATTCCACCAGTAATAATTGAGAAACCGATAACGGATGGAATGCGGAACATCAGTTAATTGGATGCGAAGTGCCAAAACAAAACGAAGGATCCAGCTGTATTTTGGGCGATCGACGGAATATATGTACACTCGTTGGTACAAAAGTTATCAGCAAGCCGCAACCCGCGAGGCAAAGTTTACGGGGTAGAGATATAAATTGTTCGCAAAGTAGACTCCAAAGTGAGAGGAAATGATGCGTGTAGATAAATGTGTTATTTAGTTTATATTTGTGACGGTATTACTACAAACAGGCCCTTCTCGTTTTTTGATGTCTCGAGCGAGAAGATTTCCCTAGATAGTGCCGCTAATCTTCAAAATTCGTTAGTTAGGTGGTCTTCTAATGGGCTGTTTCTTTTGGTCAAATTTGGGCTTGATGAACCATTGTCCATCTGTAACGCACCTGGAAGTCCGTTTTGTTCAAAATACTACACAGTACAATGCGCAATATGGACTTCAACTTATTGTCAACCGCTGCTTTAGAGACCACAAAAATGACTTCTTGAGGAAAAATCTGGGAAATGAAATGATGCTAGTTTCAAAATGTGGAAAGGGCTTAAAGGGCTAATTTTGCCTTATTTCACCCTCAATCATCGAGCGCCATTTACAATGTTCTTTCGAGTGCTGAATCCAAGGGTGTAGTTTCATTTGTCGTACAATATCACATTTCTACTGTACGCATTTTTTTGCTGCACACAGAAATTTTTTTTTTGTAATTTTAAGTTTATTTTCATGCACATATTTCGAGCATGAATATAAATGTGAAATTAAGTTTTACCACAAAAACACATGACTTCAACGAATTTTATTATAATTTTACACGTGGATTGAAAATTAAAGTTTCTTTAAACGGAAAACCAATGCACTTCAATGTATTTTTACTCAAATATTGCTGTAAAATTAATGACATGTAATATTACACGAATGAAAGTGTAAAATTGTATGCTTTTTGGTGCTCCAATTGAGTGCATTTATTTTAACGTAATTTTCAATAAAATTTTTGATTCAATCTTTGTATGTTTACATTCGTATTGATTTACATGTCGTTTAAATTTCATTATTTTTTGGTGTGTATGTTCCACGACGTACAAGCTCTCAGTAAATCAGTTTAACTTTTAAAACGGTTTGAAACGTGAAACGTGGTAGCTTTCAGTATCAATAAATAAAACCGCCTCTGACATTATAATGCCTACGTTGAAAAACACACTTTTTTGTCAATTTTTTTTAGAACTTTGCGTGAAACAAATTGATCAAAACTTTTGTACATTGTAGTATATCATTTCAATAACATGCTGTAATTTTTCTATGCCAAAATATTGACAGACAACTCGGAGGCGAAGCTTTTTTAGAACGTCTCTGGAGAAACATGATTGGCGGTGTTACCTGCCATTCCAAAACTACGAAATCGATGGTGCTAGTTACTGACGAGATGAATTCGAAACACAAAAAATAAAACTCAAAGGGCGAACACAAAATTATTGAGACACCAAAAATGTCATGCCAATTTTCTTATAATGTTTAAAATCAAACCAAAATTTTAAGGTAGCTCTATACATATATTTACTTCAAAAATCAAAAGAAAAGTTAATCGATGGAGCCTTGAGTGTAAAATTGAACGCATTTTCGCTTGATACCCTCCATCAAAGTCTTTACAGTGTCATCCGGTACCAGTTTCTCAGTTTTTTTTCCATTTTCTTAACATGTCCTTCTCGTCTTTGACTGTCTTCTTGCTCTTCCGAAGTTCCCGCTTCATCATTGCCCAGTACTGCTCCACCGGGCGCAGCTCCGCACAGTTTGGCGGATTCATGTCCTTTGGAACAACATGGACAGAATTGGCCTCATACCACTCCAGGACACTTTTAGAATAGCGGCATGATGCCAAATCTGGCCAAAATAGCGGAGCTTCGTCGTGCTGCTGCAAGAACGGCAAAAGGAGCTTCTCGAGGCACTCAGATTTGTAGATCTCGCCATTTACTGTGCCCTTTGTCACGAAAGGCTCACTCCTCAGTCCGCAAGAGAAGATGACCTGCCAAATGAGATATTTGGAGGCGAACTTCGACATTTTCTTCTTCTTAAATTTGTCGTCCACATAGAACTTGCTCTTGTCGGTGAAAAACTCCAACCCCGGAATTTGCTTAAAATCGGCTTTTATATACGTTTCGTCGTCCATCACACAGCAGTCATATTTTGTCAGCATCTTCTCGTAGAGCTTCCGTGCCCGAGTTTTAGCTGTCGATTGTTGCCGCTCATCATGGTTTGGGAAGTTCTTTACCTTGTATGTATGTGGTCCAGCTCTCTTCTTTGCATTCTGGACGTAGCTCTGCGACATGCCGATCTTTTTAGCCAAATCACGGCTTGAGACGTTGGGATTTACTTTAATCATCCGCTTCACCTTTCCCTCCATCTTTTTGTTCTCCGGTCCCGGTTTTCTTCCAGCTCCTTTGCCGTGGTCCAACGTCAACCGCTCCTGGAACCGCTTCAGCACTCTGGCTGGAGACGGTTGAATGGTGAATGTTCAACATTTTTCCCAACTGCCGGTGCGACAGGTCAGGAAATTCCAGGTGTTTGGAAAGAATTTGTTCTCTCGACTCGCGTTGGTTCACCTCCATTTTCATTGAATCGAAAAACACGACATCGAGTTTGACAGCATGTAAACAATACACATCAATGAGAATGTGTGCAAAATTTGGTTGATTTTTACCCAATGGTAAAAAAGTTATGCCTTGTTGAATGTGTCGCAATAATTTCGTGTTCGCCCTTTAAGTTAGGTTTTGTGCCCTCAATGCACAAAGTGGTTCAGTCCAATTTTCCCTATGGGAATTTAAGATTGCATAACATGAGGGATTCCACGAGAAACCGGTCGACCACAAAATATGACCATCGTCGATTCGAACGAAACTTTGAAATTGTGTTCGGCTTATGAGTCTCCATGATTTTTGCTGACAATTGCAATATTTTGATACAAGTGCAATTTTTCAAAAGGGCGTAGACATTTCTACGTGCATTAATTTCAAAATTATTTTGGTCGATTTCTGTACTTTATACAGCAAAACTTTCTTAGAACTAGTTACAGGGAATGAATATTTCTTTATGAAAAATATACACTGAAAAAAATGTTGTCATCGGTAAAAAAGGTTTTCTAACAATAACTTTATGCATGTTTTTAAATTTCATACTGAATGACATACAGAACTGTAATTTTATTACAGAATATAATTCTAAGTATCGTATTAAATTAAAATGATTTTATCAAAAATCTTCCAAAATGCGATAGTTTTCGAGTTATTTGAAATTTTTCCCACTAAAATAGTAAATTCGTGTGATTATGCCCTTTTTAAAAGTTATTCGCGTTACTCCATCATAAAATGTTAGAAATCCAATGTTTATCGTTTTAATGACGCAAAAGAACCTTTTTCAGCATATTTGGATCTTGGAGAAGCTTTCAATACAAAAGCTTTCCTAACAACAACTTTTGACATATTTTTATAATTCACCCTATTTGCAGCAAAAAATACAATTTCTTTTTGAATATGATTCTAAACGCAATTTTAAATCAAAATGCTAATAACAAAAATTTTCAAAACTGTTGTAGTTCTCGAGATATTTTAAATTTTGTTTCAACAACACAATTACTTTATTTTATTACGAAGAAGAAGTTGTTCGCGTTTCTCCATCAACAACAATAGGTTTTTCAAAAGGCCCAAAACATTTTCTTTAGCTTTCTTTTTGACATAAAGACGATATTGTAAAACTACACGAAAACAATCAAAATACTATTCAGCCATATGGTCTGATGATTAAACTAAATAGTTCGACCATATTTTGTTTGTTTTCATGTAGCTTTCAAATGGTTTTCAATATCGCCTTTATGTCAAAGAGAAAGTTATATGAAATGTTATGGGACTTTTGAAAAACCTATTGTTGTTAATGGAGAAACGCGAATAACTTCTGAAAAGGTCGTAGCTCAATATAATAATTGTGCTGTTAAAACAAAATTTTAAATATCTCGAGAACTACTACAATTTTGAATTTATTGTTATTATTTTCCATTGCATTTGTTTACTGCAATTAGTATGAATTATAAAAATATGTCGAAAGTTGTTGTTAGGAAAACTTTTTTATTTAAAGCTTCTCCATGATCGAAATATGCTGAAAAAGTTTCTTTTACGACTTTAAAACGACAAATATTAGATTTTTGGCTTTTTATGATGGGGTAACGTGAATAACTTTTAAAAAGGGCATAATAACACGAATTAACTATTTTTAGGGGAAACAATTCCAAATATCTTGAAAACTATTGCATTTTGGAAGATTTTTGTTAAAAGCATTTTTAAAACGATACTTAGAATTATATTCTGTACTTAAAATACAGTTTTGTATGTCATTCAGTATGAAATTTAAAAACTAGTGTAAAGTTATAGTTGAAAAAAAAATTTACCGATAAGTTCTCCATCATACAATCACATTCAAAATGTTTCTTTTCTCTTTAGGATTTTATTGACAAAATATTAAAAAATTGAAAAAATGGGTTTTTTGCAATTTAAATTTTGAACAAAAATTTTTGTTTTTGTGAAAATTGACACAACATTTTTTTCAGTGTATATATTTTTCGCACAGAAATATTCATTATTTGTAACTCGTTCTCCGAAAGTTTTGCTGTATAAAATACAGTAGTGAATGCACGTAGAAATGTCTACGCTCTTTTAAAAAAATGCTCTTGAGTCGAAATAATTTTACTGATTGTGAAAAATGCTTAGTCTTCTATGCCGGTGAAACGTGTAAAGTTTCATAGGAATCTAAAATGGTTGGTCATGATTTTAAAGTTGATAAAATAGTCACCAATTTTATATTTTGTGGGTAGCGCAAAAAATACCGAAAGCTACGCGAAACACCCGATATTCGTTAGTTCTGGCAGAGCCGTCAATATAGTGCACCTAAGAGACCTAATCGAATATTGGGAAGTTATATAAATATCATGCATGCATTTTTGTGCTAAGTGCTTCATTCATCGTTCGCTAGTCGAAAGAGAAGCATCTGGATGCACGATCAGATGGTGCAATTAGAAGAAAGCAATCAGAATTTTCGTTGCCCATTGCCCATTGTGAATATTATTTTCGTTATTTAGCCTTATTTTGCAATTTGACGAATCGCAATTTGGAACGAATGTGGTTTGTATTCTCAATATCGACATATCAAAATCAAACAGGTGCCAGAATCGATACAAATTACATTCGTTAATACAACAATTATAACATTGTGTCGAAAATATTTTGCGTTGTAATATTTCAAAATAACTCTGAAAGTTAGGAATATTTTCAAGTAGCAAGACACGATAAGTTTGGCTTATTAATACAAAATGGTGAACAGTACATGAGAAGTTTCCTAAAATTCTCAAATAAAAACCATATTTATTTGGTACGAGAACCGCGCGGATTTGGCGCGTTTTTATTTTGTCGTCTTCCGTAACAACCCTGGCACTGACAGCTCAAATATCGCGAATTGTGAGTTTGGATATAGGACATGCGCTAATAGCACTGCTCGCGAATATATAGGCACGAAGTACTTCACGTGGATTTATCATGCCAATTTTATTGAAAATTACGAAGACGTGGTTAAGTAGCTTTTCAAAATGGAAGTTTCCTTTTTGGAAATACAGTTCTTAAACCAAATCTTTGGAAGCTTCTTCTTCCTGTACAAGTCGGGATAGATTCATATTTACTGTACGTGTATGTTGAAGATTAATTTGAGCTATTCTAACCATACTCGATCACAATGCTACACATTCCATCATCAGCACTTATTGTACAGCAACTAGAAGATTGAACCACGTTGAATCCCATGATTTGCGAAGAAACAAATGTCCAGTGTCATAGATTCGTTTGACACAGCAACGGTAACACCTTGATTCGAAGAGTCGCTTCTTACGACATTTAAGCAGGAACCCAGTGGATCAGTTTTTGGCTAAGATACTTCAACTCGCCGGATACCACACGGCCTCTAGGCTGGTTTTGTCCGGAGAAAGCTAATAAACTGTTATCAACCTCCCAGATGACCACAGCCACAGCTGTTGTTAGTCGCCTCTTACGACATGGGAACAGAGATCTAGTTCGTAAATTCTTTGCTAGAACACTGCGAGAGATTTCAGCCGACGGATACCACAAGGCATTCTCGAAAGTTCACCCAGCGTTGTAATATCCAATATAAAGCAAACAAATGACATATCTGTCGACAAATATTTTATATAGGACTATCAAGTACATATACCCGCCCACCAAGTTGAGATCGACGGAGAGGTCACCGATTTGAGTTGTTCGGGTGTGCATCTACTGAAGCAGGGGTACGCTGTTTCAAGGACCCCTTTATCCAATAAGCGAAGATTTTGAATAGCAAGGGCTCGGTGTGGCAAGCACGCAGAGAATCCATTGCATTCCAGTTAGTGAAGTTTTAATAAATTACACCTACATAATCAATCGCTTTCGCAGCTTGAATCACAATCCAGAACGTGTTACTCTGAATCGTTTAGATAGTACAATTTGTTCTACAAAGCGTCAAAAACGCAACTTCCTCGCGCATGCATCAGCTGCAGAGACCACCATTGACCTTCTATTGGACCTCGAAACACGAAAAGAAAATAGTACCGACACGAATTATGACTTGCTTAGTTTTGAAAAAAAAAAACTAGAAACTTTGAACAATATTGCAGCAATCCGCGTGCCGACCGGGGTATGCTTTCATTATTTGCCTAGGAAAACTGCTCTTTCAAATTAGTCAATTCGACTCGCCTCAGTACGCTTTCCAACGCTTCTACAACGCCACAAATAAAAGAACTGGCACGAGCTTCGTTTTTTTCCTCCCTCTCTATCCGAGGCAAGCTTAAAAAATATTTTAATTGCGTTCCGCACAATTGCACCCGTAGGTAATTGAAGATGCTTACACTATAGAGCTGAAAATTGCACGTCTTGCAGCGGTCAGCGGTCGACGCACTTTCGGAGGAAGTTTCAAATATTACTTCATTCGGCGCAATCACGGGGCACGATCGGGGTGGTGCTTACGCTACTCTCTTGAACGGTGAGTGGTGCTGCTCAATAGCCACTTATTAAACAGCCAGTCACGCGCGGTAGGTGGTAATGTTGACGACGGTGACGGTAATGATGTTCGATTAGGCGTGGCACGAGCTCGAAACAAAAACTACCCACGCAGCGGTTGCTGATGAATGGGGTCCGGATCGGTCGATTTTCCGACTGTGGTTTTTAGCTCTGTTTGCCAAGCCAAGGCAAAATAGCGCGAGCAAAAGTGTGCCTAGCAGCCAAATGGCAGTTGCCGATTTGTAACTGGTTGCATTGTGCAGGCAGCCTTGGTGTGGTGGGTAATGGCTGGCGGAAGCGTAATCATTGCAATTAAATATCTACCGAAAAACGCGGTATTTGTTTCAATGTAACTCTGGCACAAAGAAAAATCAAAAGCAAGCGCCGGGTCTAAAAGCTAGAGAAATGATTTCCATCCATGGTCAGGGCGAATTGAAAATTAACACTTAATGATTTTTTTTTCCGGAAAGTGATTTAGCGCAATTTGATTTGTATTGACAGCTCGATATTTCGAAAGTTGACAGCCGAGAAGTATGTTCATTTCTCTTAATTTCTATAGCACAGTGTGGAGTTCTCAATTACAAGGTAAAGTCCACGTGGTTTTGGTAAAAAGTTCCATACTAATTATACGTCAGTGGCTGATCCAGGGGAAGGGTCCTGGGCGTCGAAAATTTTCAACTTCTTGAGAAATTGTAAAATTTTTTCTATTTTAAATTCGTTCTAAACTCAAAACCATTCCAAACTAGATTATTTATTTTATTTACCTTATCTTTGGTATACACCGTACAGACACATTTTAAAACTATATATTTCTTATTAATATCTTATATCTATGCTTGGAAACGTTAAAATCATACACTGAAGAAGCTTCGTTAAATCTGCGGCAACATCTTTCCAGTGGATTATTTTGTCCATATGAAGTACGGTGTTTAGGGATCTACCACAGAGTGGGGTTGTGGATAACACGAGGAGGCGCATACAAATTAACACCCGACAGAAGATCGGGACTGTCGATATTACCTGACAGCAAGTCGAAAACAAAAACTCTTTGCAGGAGGATACGGCGAGTCGCCAGAGTCTGCAGACCGAGTAGCATGCATCTATCGGCATAAGGAGGCAACACAACTGGATCATTTCATGGAAGTTTCCTGAGGGCGAATCGCACAAAACATCTTTGTATACGCTCTAGTCGGCCAATTTGTACGGCATGGTATGGCGTCCACACTTGTACAGCATACTCCAGAACACTTCTGATCAGGGCACAGTAAAGTCATTTGTCTTTGCTAAAGTGCTTTTAGTGCGTAGAAATCATCGAAGTCCGCCGTGTTCCTCTTTAAGAAGCCCAGTATTCCGAAAGCCTTAGCAGTTGTCGCGGTGATATGGTCGGAAAAGCTCAACTTCCTATTGAAGAGCACTCCCAAGTCACGGATCGAGTCGACGCTTTCAATTGTTCTTCCTTTTAGGTTGTATTCATAACGTCCTGGAGTAAGCAAGCGTCCGAAACTGATCACTTTGCATTTATTAACGTTGACTTCCATTCCGTTAAGCTTGCACCATTCTTGAATAGTACAGATATCTTCTTGAAGCACTACGGTGTCAAGTGCAGAAGCGATAGTTCGGAAGATTTTGAGATCGTCCGCGTACAGCAATTTCCCAGACCTGATCCGACTACAGATATCGTTAATAAACAGAATAAAAATAAGCGGGCCCAGATGACTGCCTTGCGGGACACCTGTGGGTGTTCTGAATGTGCTTGAGCGCATGTTTTTTTATACTCACGAATGACGAGCGATCGGAAAGATACGGCTGCAACCAGTTAGTCAGCCAGGTGGGAAATCCCAAACGCTTTAATTTCAAGATTGCGATGTTGTGCGGTACTTTGTCGAAAGTTTTTGAGAAATCGACGTAAATTGCGTCCACCTGATGACGCTTCTCGACGGCGGGAAACAACTTAGAAGTGTAAGCTATCAGGTTAGAAGTTGTTGATCGTTTTGTGACAAACCCGTATTGATACTCCGAGATAATGTGGCATGCAGCTGCATACGTGACGTTGTAGACCAGCTTTTCGAGAACTTTGGAGAGACAGTTTAATAATGAGATACCTCTGTAATTTTCGACGTTGTGAATATTTCCAGCCTTGTGAATGGGAACGATAGCAGCTTCTTTCAGGGCGATAGGAAAAATGCCTTCAGCGAGAGAGCGATTGAAAATGATGCATACTGGAAGAGACAGCACGTGGGCGCAGCTTTTTACAAATTGGGGTGAGAGATGATCGGAGCCAGGCCCTTTCGACGAATCAACAGCAGTCAGAGCCTTCAAGACGTCAGCTCGGCTTACAGTGGGACGGGGGAGATTTATGTTGTACGATGGTAATGTTTCCAAATACTCTTTCGAAGAGACGGTATAGTCGCTTCTAAACACTCCTCGAAAGAAATCAGCAAACAAATTTACGGTATCAGCTGGAGATTGCGCGCTTGCGTTTCCAAGGAAAACGTCAGTGGGAGTACTACCAGATCTTTTTTTGCTGCTAAAAAATTTTCAAAATGTTGCGGGATGATCGCGAAGGCTATTTTGCACATGATTCAAATACTCACGAAAAGCAGAATTCCGGGCCGTTTCGTATTGCAGTTCTATCCGTCGAAGAGTAACTTTGTTTTCGTCTGATTTATGGCGGAAATAACGCTGGCGTCGTTTTCGCAGGGCATTACGCAAACGGCGAATCTCAGCGTTCCACCATGGAAATTTGAAATCCACCCTCCTGTTGACTCGTTTCAGTGGAACCTTTAGGCGGAGTATGTCATATACTTTGCCATAAAACAGCGCGACTGCTTCGTCAAGATCCTCCCGTTCACATTCGTCAATGAGCATTATCGAGCGACCACTGAAGGCGCGGAAGATTGTAGTCTCCAAAGACGAGAACAGTGTCGGTGCTGCCAGCATTGTCTAGAATTGTTTGAACGGCATTAGCGTGCGCGTGATACAAATCCGGATCACTACTTGGCCTGAGATAAACACAGCTAATATATACAGATTGATTCGGGAGGGCGATACGCACGGCGATTTGCTCCAGGCGTTCAATTCCAGACAAGCTTAGCTGCGAGCCTACGAGGTTGTTCTTTACCGCGAACCTACGAGGACGCCACCTCCTCGACGCAGATGAATGGTTGTTGAGTTGCGATCGCAGCGATATATTACGTAGTTCGACGAGAGCTCAGCGTTTAATACGTCTTCGCGCAGCCAGGTTTCCGTAAGGACAATGACGTCGTAGTCACTAGAAGAAAGCGCTAGATGGAATTCTTGTGTTTTCGTTCTCATTCCTCGCACGTTCTGGTAGTAAACAGAAAGAAACTGCTCGGAATGTGCGGTAACTTCGGGAACAGACAATACAGGATGTGAAACAGGCAATGTAACTAGTTGGGAGGAGGGCGAAGAGCAGTGGAAGCAGTCATTGTTGCTGAGTCGGGCGCATTCGGTTTCCAAAAAACCTTTCTGGAATCCGACTTCTCTTCAAATTCATGATAAGCAATGCCAACTGGCCATGTAGACGCCGTCATAGCCTTTTCTTTGAGATCAGTGGGCATGCCAACTTTGTAGGAGACAAAATTCAGCGTTCTAGGATCTCTGCCACGAGGGACCAACTTGACGACAGTGATGTTCGAATTTCCGAGTTTATCCGCAGCTATCCGCTTTCATCAGGGACATCGGGCGAAATTCCTGACAGGTACAACCAAAATTTTTTATCTTCACGATTCACAGCGATGGATGGTGTCAATGAACCAGCGGCATCAGTACCACGTAGCAGCTTAGAAGGATTGGAGCCTGTATTGTCGTTGTCTCTTTCTTTTAGCAGAATTAAAGGAAAATTGTCGCGGTCCAGGAATCGGCGTTTTTGGTACAGCGTCGATCAACGTTTTGAAATTGGTCCGAATTTCTACCTTTAATTCCTCCAGTATGTCGTTGCGAATTGAATTTTTAAGCTCCTCGATCACCATTTGGTTTGCGGACTCAACGGACACTAATGCGTTACGAAAACGTGCTTTGTCCATGATATTTTTGCAGGTGTTACACATCCAAAATAAATTAGACTTGTTAACAACAGCGACACATAATTCGTCGTTTAGTCCGCAACATTTTGCGCAAAATGACGAAGAGTAAAAACCGAGATTAGACCTCCAAAACTGGTGTTAATCAAATGAGGGAATTACATATTACGTATTGTACAATGAACATTTCAAAATCGAAATTTCGGACCACCTCCGAAATATTTTTCTGGATCCGCTCCTGTTATACGTTCTAGCTTAGTGGGATCACACTGTAGCAACCACCGCATCTTCTAGATGAGAAAATGAACAAAATCAGACAGACCAAGAATGATGCAAAATTCCAGGTCTCCCAAATTTCAGCAACTAATCTAAAATCATACACGGAAAACCGATTCATCACAATTTCAACTAAAAAATTAGTTGAGGTTTTGGTTTCGTCTAGTTAATATTTGGGCGAACTAAATTTTTGTTGAAAACAATAATCCAACGTTGTTGGTTTGATGCTGTCAGTTTCAGTCTGGACACAACGTTTCAGCCTAGCACAAATCTTAAAAAGCTAAAGCACAAAACTTAAAAAGCTACCTGAGCTAAAGCTTGAAACGCTTGTCTCAGCTTGTAACGCTTGTTTTAATCCAGACACAATTGCATATGCCGTTACACTACATTTTTAGCCAAGACCCAAACGACTGAAATTCAACTAATCCTATTGTTGAATTAAACTGCTTCATCGTAAAATACAACATAGGATATTTCAAACGTTTTGTTTCACCGACCGACGGATGAAAGGTATGGAATTAAATTGTTGAAATATTTTGTATGTCAGTAATTCACGCGTAAATATAATACAGAGTTATGTTTTCATAATGTTATCTTTTTATAAACTGCACTCTTAAATGAGACGAAATAGCCAAAGGTATTCAAGGATTGTTGGTAATTGATTGATGATTTCAATTTTAGATGAAAGGTATACTTATTCCACATCTAGTTTGGAATCTCAAAAGATGAAAAATAATTATCATATTGCATAGTACATTTGTTAATATTTGAAATTTTATTATATAATCGACTAAATCCGAAATAGAATGATGTTGACAATTTTCGACAATACTTTCAACTTTCAGTACACATGTATTGAAAAAAATGTCAATAAAAATCATCCCTTTAAAAAAAACATATTTTAAAGAAAAACTAGGTAAAACCAAAATGAGGTCAGTTGAATTTCTGTTTTTTTTTTGTGTTCAGGTAGTTGCGTCCAGGCTAAAACAAGCTTTCCAAGCTGAGAAAGCTACCTACGTGCTTTACCGTTATGCCCAGCGTGTATGAACATAGTTGCTGTCGCTACCTTGATGTATTTCAGTAAAGTGTGCATCTTAGCTACTTTGCTGTCATTTCGTATGATGTGCGTCTTGAATCAAAATCAATAATAACTTTCAATAACTATTATTTGAGAATCTCGCAAAATTAAGATAAAATTTAGTTACGTTTTTCATTTTTCTGTTGAAATCAACTAATTAGGAAAACAAGAATTTGTTTTGTTATTTTCTTCATCGAATGGTTTTCAGTGTAGGGATCGGACGTTGTCGTCAGCTTCCACGTAGCCATACGGTAAATTGGATAAAAGTTTCATCGTTGGGAATCGCTTTTCGATTAGCCTCCTTCCGATGGATGTAAAGCTAAAATTGATAGCATTCTCCAAGGTTCTTCAACCCGCGCGGGACCCCTGATGCGGCGACACTTTTCAATGTCTCGTTAGCTTTCGCTTTCACTCCCTCTGTCCGCTGATTGTGGCTACGAAGTCAAAACCTTCCCTCCCTTCGAGTACGGCGATGGGAACTCGTACCTACTGGGAACGGAAAAATGCTAAACAGGACGCCACACAATGAGTGATAGTGAAATCGACGCCACCCACGCGACGCTTCCGCATGACGAATAGGTACATGTAGTAGCGCGCAGACAATGTCGCCGAGAGTGTTTGGGTTTCGGCGAATGCAGTGCTGGAAAGTGCGCTCGGACCACTTCTATTATACCCCCTCCCCCCAATGGGCAGCGACGAGGATTCACACATAAATTTTCGACGAACTGTACGGTCTGGCTCCTCGGAAGCAGGGGATTTCCGCCGTCGAGTCCATTACTGAGCAGACGCCGCTTTCGGCGTATTGTGGCGCACTTTGTGGCCTATTGTTGCGGTCAGATAAAACTAAAAGTGAGAAAAACAAAGATTACTCGGTGATTGCGTAAGCAATCCGTCAGTCAGTCATTGTTTGGCTGACCGCAGAGAAAATTAGCAAATGTTTCCTTTTCATGAATGGAAGATATAATAATTACACAACCGCGCGCGCCGCCTTCACCCATCCGGTGGACGATGACCATGGCGTGATAAGCACGAACTTCTTCTTTTCCTCCACCTACCTCACCTTAAACCGCACGCAGCTGGATTTGGTTCCGCCGAAGGATTAATTAAATAAAGTGAAATGGAAAGTGGAAAATTAGTGCAAAATGTTAATTGAGGATGATACAGTAAGTACACATCGGAGTGACTTCTCCCGCGCGTTTGGCGCGCCCTTTGCGCCCGGAAGACTGTAGCCGCAGCCGCGCCGTGTCGACTTGACAGTATGGATTCCATGGTCACAGTAGTAATGATTGCTCAGAAAATTATAACATTTCCTCCACGCGGTGCCCGCGGTGATGGCTTCAATCACAGAGTGGCGCGGGAAAAAAAAGGTGCGACGACACAGGGCGAGGTTTTAATTGGTAATTGTTTTTCCCATTAAATAATTGTGCCGTGCCAGGCGCGCAAAGTTTCACTTTTGCTTGTAATGATAGTGGCTTGTTGTTGTTGTTGTTGTTGTGGGAAATGGGTCTACGCATTGATATGTAGGTATTGAAATGGGTTTCGGAAATGATGCGGCTCTGAGATGTGCTTTCTGGTTTGGTTAGAAAATGTCTTGGCTCTGGGCATTTTTTAAATTGTTCGATGCTGACTCGGAAGATTTCTGAGAACCTCTGAAAATGGGCTCACTGTTATTATAGTTATAGTTTATGATTTAGATGGTTTCCGTTTGAAATTTTACGTCAAAAAAACTACGGAATAGTAAAAATCTGAAAGCTTCCATTCAATTTACCGTCAAGTCACTGTGCGTTTAAGCTGATTTGGCGCGACTTCAAGGCCTATTTTTTATCAAAATGATAATTGCTCCCATAGTCACCGTGAAATAATTTTCATAATACGTCAAAACTTAGAAATAATATAAAACTATTAGCAACAAAACGAGAATTAGGAGTTTAGGACATTTGTTTGGAACATGTCATAGTCACCAGTTACTGTTCTGTGCACCATTAACTGTACATGAAGGGATCCATCAACCGTGTATTTAAAATTTATATTTCACTTTTATTTAAAATGTTTCAATAAAACGATAAAATGATAGGATGTGGTTTTTAGGGAACTAGTTCCATTAATTTCGTGGTTTTGAATCTGCACGGTGAATGGAGCACGCACGGCGACTGGCGACTTGACGGTACTTTAACAAAAACCCGTTTTAATCCACCTAGTGGTGCAATTGTGCCTTTCTCATTTATCCAAACTACGATTCCGTGGCTGGTTATGTTTAATATAGATGTTAGATGTTATTTATTATAGAGCATTTATCCATAAGGGTCATTCTCCTCCGTAGCCATGTTTAATATAAGGGTGGAAATGTCTATTAAATATTCAGTGCGATTTACACATACGTACAATGAATCGACAGCTATAAACTTGAGTCGCTATATTTCGACGCTGAAACATTCGAAACTAACGGCGGATCCAGGAGGAGGGTTCGGGGATTTGGACCCCGCCAAAAATTTTCAACTTGTTGAGAAATTTTAAATTAGTTTCGCAACTCAAAATCATTTCAAATCAAATTTTGCACTGATTTTTTAGACCCACTAGGAAAATTTATTCTAGAGGAATTAGAAAATTTTATTCGCGTAGAGGGGTACTTGATGCGGGAAAGGCGGTTTAAGGAAGGGTGGTGAGTGATGTGGAGGGGCCCTCACCGTGTCCCCTCAAACTACGACCCTGTTCAAATACAGAAAACTTATGTAAATCAAAAAAAAATTACCGAGATTAAGTTGACGATGTTCAGAGTGATTGCATAACCTTTCTATAGGAGAAAGGCAAACAGCATTGATGAATTATAACATAGCGTTACGTGTAATATAATACTCCTTGACCACAGAGTCATTAGAACCTACTCTATACGTACATTCGAATAATTGATGAATGGGTAATACCAACACGCAGCACAGTGTCGCCTAGCGGGACAAAATCTCAAAATTATTCACATTTTTAATAATTTAACAATATTTTATGCACTATGCTATATTTCTCCTTAGTGGAGAACAATTTTGGTAAACACTGATTTTCCTCCATTAAGGAGAATTGTTTAAAACCATCTTTGCGCGATTACTAAACCTATAACTAAATTAGTTATGGAATTTGCGTTTCGATTTCGTCTTATCAGAATCCAACACTAACTCAGTTAACGGACTAAGCTAGCGCCGGATTGACGGTAGTTCCAAAAAACGGAGACACAGTTTGTGTTCCTGAGCAAACCCCTAGTCAAGCTTAATGACTCGCGAGAAATGAAGCTACACCGCCATTGTGAAGGAGTGTCGATGCTGATCGCATACTGGGACGCAACGCAGTTGGCACTAAGGAAGCCCTCGATACCCCCGCTATTATACAAATTGTATCGAAGCAACGGTTGAACCGATACACGCTTCTAGCTCACCGTCCTACTCTCACCTTAAGCTACTACCGTCCCCATCCTGTTCTCTGCGTCGCGCCAACGGGGTTCAACGCATACTGGGACGCACCGCAGCTGACACTATGGAAGCCCTCGATCCCCCCGCCACAGTCGAGCAATTGCAGCCAGCGATCATCAGTCGTCCCGGTCCTGTGTGTGGGATGGGTGACAAGGTCTTCAAACCAGCCATAAAAGGCAAGTACTCATCTGATCCGAACACTTCAAGTGCCGATACATTCTTCGCTTTCAGCAATTTGCCTTTTGCTCCGACATCTAGTGACCAGATGTCAACCATGTATCTTGCAAACGACGATCGTCGTTTTCTGGGGCGCGACGCAGTTGATTCGGGATGCCTCAAATCCCTCACCACGGTCGACGAAGCGACCGTCATCCGGTACTGTTTGTGGGATTGATGAAAGAACCTTTCAACGCGCTCAAAACGGCAACATGGCTTCGCTCTGTGCTGAATCTGATCCGTCCTCCACCAACATCGAGGTTTATTACCAGAATGTTGATGGCTTAAATTCATCAACGCACGGCTTTTTGCTCGCGACCACGGGTCGCTGTTATGATGTCATCGCCTTGATCGAGACGTTGCTCGATAACCGTACTTTGTCTCGCCAGGTGCTTGGTTGAACATTCGATGTCTACCGCTGTCAGCGCAACGCCCTTAACAGCCAAAAGACATCAGGTGGTGGTGTGCTTATCGCCGTTCGCCATGGTATAACAGCCGGAGTGATCAACGATGACCGGTGGGCGAGCTCCGAGCAAGTATTGATATCAGTGGAACTTGCCGATCGCAATCTGTTCCTGTGTGTTGTGTATTTTTCACCTGACAGAACTCGTGATTCCAGCCTGATCGATGTACATCTTTCCACCGTTTCTTTCATCACCTCGATCGCCGCCCCGTCTGATGATATTTTTATACTGGGCGATTTCAACTGACCTGGCTTGACGTGGTGCCAGGCAACAATGCCAGTTGTATGCTGGACAGCTACAGCAGCACAAATCTTCGGCAAATTAATAATGTAATCAACGAGAATGGACGTACCTCTGCTTTGTAAGTGCCCGGGACTACGCTCCGTACTGCGGCACTGCCCCGACTCCTTTAGTCCAGCATGTGCGTCATCATCCACAACTACATCTTGTACTCGCTGGTAACCTCCAGGAGTGAATTTTGAAGACGTCTCAAGCTCTATCGTCTACGATTTTAAAAATTGGATATAAACTGGGACGAAAATCATAATAATGACGACGCGAACGAAGCAGCGATGACGTTTTCTAATATTCCTAACTACCTAATCGACTGTCACGTGCCAAAACGAACAATTAGCACAAATAAACACCCTCCCTGGCAACCAAGGGGCCGTACACTAATTACGTAAGGCTTTTTTAGAGCTTTTCAACCTCCCCCTCCCCCCCAGATAAAAGTTCGTAAGATTTTGGTGAACTCCCCCTCCCCCTACATAAGATCTTATCATGATTATCGTAATTAAAAAATCGAATTGTTAATTCATCAAATAATGAGATAGCGAAAACGATATGTGTAGAATTATTACAAGAAAACTCATGACAAAATTTAACTGTTATCATCTGCAGAATTTCAATTGCATGCCAATCTCGCCCAGTAGAAAAAATAACTGTTGTCAGATATTCAGTAACTCCAATTTGGTCCACATGATCTGCTTTGCTATATTCCACTTTTTTGTTGGAGACGAACCACTGCGACCAGTGTTTAGATCTATGTGCTATACTCCACTTCCTTTGAATCTATTTTCTTGTGATGTAGAATTTAAAAGAGTTTATAACCTCTTCTGGCATGAATTTATTCTTCGAATTTTCTTGAAATAAAATACAGTTCACACTCTGGAAATATTCGACATTCAAGATCTTTGACAATCGCATGTTAGAACATTTTCCAGATACCTTGCGGGTTTGAATCGAACGTTTGAAAAGGACAAAGTTGGTCTAACAACACGAAGGGTATCAACACTTCTTAACTTGTAAGGCATATTGTGACTCCAGTTCCCGAACAGAACAATGTACAACCAAGAGCCAAGAAATTACTCATGTTGTTTGATATACAAGGATTATATGGCACAAATGAAAATTTTCTTATTAAAAAGAATATTTTTCTTATGGATTTAATTTTTTAAACTTGTTTTATGATATTACGTAAGAAAGGACAAACCCTCCCTCCCCCTCAGATAAGAATTTGTAAGATATTTTGAAACTCCCCCTCCCCCCATATGCCCTTACGTAATTAGTGTATGGCCCCCAACTGCCCTTAGACGTTTAAAAACTGTCAAACGGCCTTCCTTTTAAAAAATCCCGAAACATAAGGCACTTGCATTACGAAGCCACTACTTTCAACTCAACCACGCATACAAACAGCAAAGCAGAAGCGCCTTTTTTGATACCAGTGAAACGTCAAGCGTAAACTGAAATCTAAGCCCAAGCCGTTCTGGAAGTATGTGAATGAGTAGCGAAAAGAGTCCGGGTTACCATCTTATATAACATTTAACCCTAGAACTTTTCACTGGGGTACAAATAAACCCCCCGCCTTCTTTGGAGCCGTGTGAAGACGAGAATTCGGCATTTGTCGACCTGGGATCCTAACCATGATTCAATTTAGAGTTCCTAGTAAGAGTAGGAAAAGGTGGTATAGCCAGTTTGCTTATAGCTTTCGTGGGAGCAGGTGTCAAATTTGGCGTTGGGTACATTTGTACCCCAGTGTACGGTTGCCGTTAGTGTTTCGTCAGGCTTCGTTCTGTCAGTGCAAATGTGACACGTGACAATGCCAGTTTAAATACTGGTTGTTTTACTACATAAGTAACAATTAGTGTTAGATAATCGTTTTTAATCATTTATTCAATTAAATTAATTTAATTTTGAAGTAGAAAAAAATCGTTCTCATTTTTGCCGATTTTGATTGTTTTATTGTTTATTTTTTATAGTTTTTAAAACAATGGCTCACTAGTATAATTTGCGCATAGTAACTGCTGTAATAGTAACGTTGCGTGTTACCAATGTACTACTGGTCAGAAATATTTTTTTCATTTTAATTTTCATCCCATTTAGTTTTTTTTATCAAAACCCGATTTTTAAAATCACTCTTCCAAATATCGAAATTCCATTTCATTACGTTTCTAGACTATTTTTTTTTTAAATTTTAGAATCATTTAATTTTTGTCAAATCGGTTAAAAATCCGCAAAGTTATAATAATTTTTGTGAAAAAAGTCAAAACCGCCATTTTTTCACTTTTTTGTTCAAGCCAATTTATGTATCATTGATTCAATAAATTCCGTACTTTCACTTACACAGCTGTTTTCGGAATTAAAAAACGAAGAAAATGATGTATTATACATTTCTTTTGCTTGCATTTTTACCTGCAAAAATTGCAATTAAACGCGTGGGGTACATTTGTACCCTAGTGCTACGTTCTATGATAGAACACGCATGTGCAACGTTCTAGGGTTAATGGAGTTTAATGGACACTAAGGAAGTTTACACATACTTCATACATCGTGGACAAGGCACCAAGACAGCTTGGCTTCATCTTCCGAATAGCGAAAAACTTTAAAGACGTATACTGTTTAAAATCACTCTATTGCGCACTGGTTCGCACGACACTAGAATATTGTTCTGCTGTTTGGAATCCACACTACCAGAACGGCGTTGACAGAATCGAGGCCGTCCAACGTCGATTCATGCGCATTGCACTCCGACATCCCTTGGCAAAACAGATTTCAGTTGCCGAGCTACGAAAACCGTTGTCAGTTAATACAGCTCGACACTCTAGGCATCCAGAGGAATTGATCTCTAGCCCTGTTCGTTGCGGACTTACTGTTTGCCAGGGTGGATTGTCCCACAATCCTCGGACGTCTGGATCTACAAGCCCGTGCTCAAGCTCTACGCAATAACTTTCTTCTGCGAGTTCCGTTCAGCAGAACCAACTATGGTCGCCAGCAGGGATGCCAAAGGTACCGGTAAACTACATTTTTTTCGGTGTATTTACATTTGCACAAGCCGTACAGCCTGCTACAGCGACGCATCACTACAGCTCTTGCCAGAAGGGTAGCCAAACCGAGTACATTTTCCCGTACAGCAGTAGAATACATTTTTGTTTTGCTACTGTGCTCCGACTGCTCGGTGAGAGTGTAGCGTAGTAAAGTAAGTAAGTGTTCTCTCGCTTTGTACACTTTTCTCTGCATAGTCAAAGGGAGAGGCCCGCACACGAAAGCGTTAATGCCGGTCGTGGCATAAACGAACCGCACTCATTGTTGTCGTTTGTGATTGAAAATATTGAATAGATTAAAAATATTAAAAAGTGCAAAATAAGAAAAGAGAAGCTGTACCGCTCGCGTCTGGTGGCTGTACTGGGAGCAGTATTTTTTGTCGTGTTACTGCTTTGCTTACAGACTGCCGTACAACGCTGGGCGGCCTGCAATAGCGAACGACAGTAGCGTTGAAAGAGAAATGAGAATGTAGGCAGCAAAATTACAGCCGCAGAAGAGGTTGGTCGCTAGAGCGCTATTATCGGACTGCAGCGGATTCTCAACAGTGTGACGGATTTGATAAAAGCGAAAATATTGACTATTTTGAAATGTAGTTAATATAAATAACCACCATTGGGGCCAAGGGTCTGTTGGTGAAGGTAATAAACATAAAAGAAGCTCATTTTAAGCTGATGAGAAAAAAAAATTGGCATTTGTTCTCCACTAAGGAGATAGCATAGTGCATCTTGCATTGGCCTGCTAAGCCAAACCAAATGTTTCGATTTCATTAGTTCGCATCAGCTTAAAATGAGCTTTTTTTCTGGCGGGACATCACGCTTGACTAGGGGTTTGCTAAGGAACACAAATTGTGTCTCCGTTTTTTTGACACTAGCGTCGATCCGTTAACTAAGTTAGTGTCGGATTCTAATGAGACGAAGTCGGAATGCAAATTACATAGCAAATTTAATATTGCAAACCGCCACAAAAATGGATTTTTATCGTTGACGGAATTTCAAACGCGACATAATTTAGTAAACCGTATAATACACGAAATGACGAAATAGAACCGTGTGCTGTTTAGTTGTACATGAAAAAAGTGCTTTCCATGCGGACTTATTACTAGGCATGGGAAAAATCATTTCACGAAACGATCAATTTGAAATCATCCACTAACATGCTCCTACTGTGAAACCTGATCTCGGTAACCCTTCTTGTGCAGAGTTACGCATTCGTGCGAAAGCGAGAAACAAAACAAAAAACTGAAAAAAATGACAGCGCACGGCAGTGTTAGTGTTCACGCAACGATTCATTCTCCATTACATATATAGTGTTTTGAATGAAAGCAGAAAGGATCTCAAATGAATGCATTCTTTCATTCACAAAGATTCCTTTCAAAACATTCACCAGATCGTTCTAATAAAAAAAAACTTGTCGTTCGTGTTTATAGACCTTTGAAACTTTCACTTGGTGATCTCTAATTTTTCAAGTAATTTGCAATGTGCTGGTGAAAAAAAACAATTTTTAGAATAAAAAGACGCTGTAACCAGAAATATATTCTGTTGCAAGTTATCCAGGAGGAGGGCAGAAAATTCCACTGCAAAGCAGATGAGAATTGTGAATATAAGCAAGCACCGCTAATGCTCGAAAATTTCAAAAGGAACATTTTTAAAATGCATCCTGCTGTATACACAGTAATGAATTTAACAGCACCACCAAACGAGAAAGCCTAACATGGTTTTTTTTAAAAAATACTAAATTGTTAATTATACAATTTTCATGTATGTCATGTACAAGCATGCATTTGCCCAGAAATAACTTCATAAAACGATTCCGTGCATATAACATTATCAATTTCAAGTGGATTCTAGTGCAATATACTTCCCAATATTGATTATAGTGTACATTTGCAGTATAAAGTTGACCTAACCCAACTGGAGAATACAATCTCACATTCATTTGTGAACTAAAAGTTGATTCACTTGTGAATGTTTACAATTCAATCTTCCGATTCAATCCGCGAATAAAGAACCACAATCTTCTTCATTCAACATAGTACGTGTCATTCTTTCACCTGGCTCACTTTTTCGGAAGCTCATCTCTACCTACGTTCAGTTGTGTTTATTTGGAGAGTTTTAGTCGGACCGTGAATGAACGACTGGCTGCTGTCAATGCAATGAACGGATTCGCCAAGAATCATGCGAATGAATGATAATTCCCATCCCTGCTTATTACCATTCAGATCAAACGCCATATGCGGAGTAAAATTACGTGATTTACGAAATTCTTCGTCATGTAAAACTAAAATCAAACATAAAACTATGTCATTTTTGATGCTCCTGCAGACCAGAAGGCGTAAATTTACACGATTGTTACTACTGTGCAGTAGGATGGGACAAAAATAAAATTCCTGCTCCGAGCAACTTTAACTTTTGGCTTCTAGAACAAATGTGCAAATTCTTGGCTCGAACCCTGAAACTATGTTTTTGCGCCCACTGTTTAAAATTTGCATGGAATTTTGTATGGGAAAAACAACTTTCACAAAATAGTTTTCGACGAGTTTTGGAAGAATGATTTCGTAAAAGTCGTTTTCCCCATACGAAATCCCAACCGTGAGCGCAAAAATATACACGCCAAAAAATCTGAATTTTCTCGTTGACGTAATTCCAAACTTGCCATAATCTAACAAACCGTAATTGACAAAATAGCGAAATATAACCGTGTTCTGTTTAAATCTACATGAAAGATGTACTTTCCATGCGCAGTGCCATAAAGTTACACCCTTCCACATTTTAAACAAGCGTCATATGTGCAGTAAAGTTACGTGACTCGCAAACTTCAACAACATGTAAAACTAAAATCAAACGTAAAACTATGTCATTTTTGATGCTCGTGTATGTTATGGTCAGAAGACGTAAATTTAAAAAAACGATTTTTTTTCTAGGTGTGTAATTTCACTGATCGAGTTTAAAATTAGCAGTTGTTCAGCAGTTGTAATTTAATTGTCCACAACTTTTTCGAAGACTGCAAGTCATTTCGATTTTGTTAGAAGAAGCTATAAAACTTTTGATGACGGGGTGTCTGAATCAGTTTTGTATGGGGCCTGGCCCTGCATGTTTGTATATCAGTGCCCGATTCTCACGAACTATATATTTTTGTGAAATAATGGTTAGGGTTAGCTTAATAGCATGTTAGGAGAATTTTAATACATAGTACGAATAATGTTTTGGTTAAAAAATTTGAGTTCTACATGTTACCGCATAGAAGGCGCCAACACTATCTTTTCAATGAAGAGAGAAAGAAATTAGGTGTCTTCTACAAAGTTCTCTTCGTTCAAAAGTTAGTGTTGATGCCCACTATGCCGCCACAGGTGGAACTAAAATTTTCTTACCAAAACATGACTTCTATTATGTACTACAATTCTTCTAAACGTACCATTGTGCAAAACTTTAACATTATTTTACAAAAATGTATAGGCCCCATGCAAAACTGACTCAGACATCACGTCGGTAAAAGTTTAAGAACTTCTTCCAACAAAGTCGGATTTACTTGCAGTCTTCGACAAAGTTGTAGACAATCAAATTATCTTTCTTATTTTCATTTCTAGTGATAATATGATGCATACAGTGCAACCTACACCACAAATGTACCAGATAAGAATCGTTGATGCAATAAATACGAGCAAAAATTGCAAGCATTCTGGTAATGTGGAAATGTTTATCATTTACCGCACTGACAATGCCAGGTAAATGATAAACATTTCCACATGTGCCAATCAGACGAAATTTCTGTACTTCTACGTATTTTTGTCGTTTTTTTTTAAAAAAATATGAAAAGTTTATCTTGCAACAATTGTAGCCGAAATCAATTACAATCGATTGGTATATATATAAAAGTGTAGGCCATCACCTTGAATTTGACCTTATTTGCCAACTACATCAAATTTTCGTACTTCTACGTATTTTGTCTATTTTTTGAGAAAATATAAAAATGTGTTCTTTTAAAAATTGTAGCCACCATCAATTACAATCGATTGGTGTATAAAAAAGTATAAATCATCCCTTAGAATTCGACGTTATTTGCCCACTAAATGAAATTTCTGTACTTATACGTATTTTTGGCTATTTTTTGAGAAAATATAAAAATTTGTTCGTTCAGAAATTGTAGCCAAAATCAATTACAATCGATTGGTGTATAAATTGCATAGGTGATAGCTTTGAATACTTGAAGCTATTTGTCAACTAAATGAAATTACTGTAGTTCTACGTACTTTTGCCTATTTTTGAGAAAATATAAAAATTGTTCTTCCAGAAATTGTAACCAAAATCAATTATAATCGATTGGTATATAAAAAGGTATAGGCCATCACTTTGAATTCGACGTTATTTGCCAACTAAATGAAATTTCTGTACTTCTACGTACTTTTGGCTATTTTTTGAGAAAATATAAAAATGTGTTTTTTCAGAAATTGTAGCCGCCATCAATTACAATCGACTGGTGTATTAAAATGTATAGGTCATCGCTTCAAATTTAAAGTTATATGACGAATATTTTAAAATTCTGAACTTCTTCGTATTTACTGAATCGTCCTAACACACTCTATTATTTAGTAACTTACATACAATAATGTGTTTCTCCACGTTCGTGCAAACATTTTGATATAATAATATCCATGTATAATATGTAGAACTATTGAGTAAACAGGTAATTTTCAAACCGTAAAACTAACAAGTCGCAAAGAATTTCAATCAACCGTATGCCACGTACATTGTAAAAATCCTATCTCCTAAAAACTCGAAAAAGTATAGTAATTTTTGAAAATCTACTATCTATTGCATATATAACAAGTCTAGAAGCTCTAAGGATTGCATTGGTGTAAGGAAAATTGAAATTGGTTGACAAACGGTCGTGATACGATTGTTTGAACAGAAAAACTCACTTCGTCTGTACTGACTCTCAATTACTGTTTTTACAATTACTTCAGATATACAAATTCGATTTCCATCATTCTTTGTTCACTGTTTTTATAAAAGATTTACCTATCCAATGGTGAAGAAAGAATTAAAATTGGTGAGCAAACAGATAAGATATGGCAAGTCAAAGAAGCGTTCCCATTTTTTCACACTGACTTTGTTATACTCTTTTTACTGTAACTTACGGTAGACAATTCTTTTCTTCTATTTTTTTAATTCGACTTGTTCACAAAAGACATACCTTTATACTGGTGAAGACAGATTTAAAATCGATAATGTAACAGCTGAGATATGACTGATCAAAGTAAGCGTTCCCATTTTTTTACCCCCTTGGTATTCCGAGTGTTAATGCCGCTAGTCTGACAGAAAAATCCGATAGTAAACTCATGAATAAAATAGTACGGTAACGTGATGAGAAATCACAATAATCTCGAAAAAGCTCTTGAAATCATGAATAACGTTTGACTGTCGGCAATGTATTCCCAAATCATGAACAAGAATCACAACAAAAACTAAACATGTCCAGCGAACGAAAACATTCTAATGTAACGCCATGTATATATTCGGGACGAACTAGTTTTTTGAAAACACAAATAGTTTCATGAATACGAGGTTTTATATTCATAATTTCAGGAACTTGGTCACAGTTTTCGTAAATTGTTCAGTTCACAAAATCGTGATCTTTTGTTCATGAATTTACGAACGGATTTTTCCGTGTATTTCAACTACTATTATTTGTTTGTATTATTCAACGTTTTGGTAGGCGATTTCGAATTTCGAAATTTCTTGATCGGGACCATTGAAATTGACTCCACCGCAAAGTACATTTTAGGAGCATGGAAACAATTCATTTGGCCTGATCGGCACACTTTTTCCACACCCAACAAAATCATCTTTATAAACAAAAACCTTTTCCTAGAAAAGAAACTCTCAAAATCCGTTCCATCACTCGCTCCCTACATAAACAACAAACGCCACCTAGTGACGCAATCCCGCTACAACATATGCGATACCTTTCCTCCCACCGCACCGCACCGGCCGACTGGCGCAAACTCGGCCGCAGGAAGTCCACTCGCACAACCAAATTGGCTCTTATTGTGAATGGGAAAAATCTGCTCCTAAATCGTGTTTGCAAATGTAAACAATTTATAAATACTCACCGAAACCGATTAGCGCAAACCGGTCGGTCGGTCGGTGGCGGGGCAAGCGGACAAGAGTGGGCCTGCCAATATCGTCGATTGCCGATTGCGACACACTGCTGCTGTGGCTGCCTGCCGACCGAACACACACCGACACTTCGATGGGGGTCATTTGTTTAACGTTGCTCTGAGGTGCTGGCAAAGACACGCACCTATCGCCATCGCGCGCATTCGCGTCGGTAGGTCATACGGGATGTGGGTGGAACGTACGTACCTACGTACGATTGGGATCCAGCCACATTGCGTGGAACGTTCGCCACTGACGATACAATCAATGAATGGAAAGTGTAAGGTAATCCACACATATATGTTACCCCGCGTGCCGATTAGTAGTCCACCGCCGAGCACGGCGCGAGTGGTGCAACGGAGCAGCCATCGCATCGGAGCGTTGTGTGTAGGCTAATTTTAATAAATGCCTCCAAATTACCGCCCGTTCTGCTGAATGACCAAATGACCGCGTCGTGTGTCAGGAGATAGATCAGATTAGTCCCGCGGGGGTGCGTGGGTGTGGTGACGTTTCGGTTAGAGTCGACCGCGGTAAGTCGATGTAATTTGAGCAATAAACAACCTCCGCGCGTGGCTTTTGTTGGTGGGTGCCGCCTGCGGGTTGCAGCTTTCCCCCGTTTATATGAACGCTTTCTGCCCCCTAAAAGGCTAAAAATATGTAATTTTCTTTTCATTCATCACGATTTGTAGCCGAAACTATAAAGTTGGTGGTAAATGAAGCTTAGCTTTTGCACGGGACTTTATGAAGTGTGGCATATAAGCCGGACTCCGGCGAAGCTTCGATATGGCCCAAAGCGTGACAGCGTGGTATGTAGTAACTATAAAGGCGATCAATTTCGTAATACGTCGGTTATGCGATTAAACATTAACCGTATTGGGTTAATTTCCGCTAAACGCAGAGCTTATCCTATTAAAATATCTCATAAAGTAGTTTTGAGGAACACCCTGAAATTTTTATACAATTTTCCCAACATGATTCTAGATATGCACAAAAAACAAAAAAATTAAAGACATTCATATTCTTTATATCAATTGCTGAATACTTAAGTAAAATAACAAAACAAATATTAAAAAAAATCCAAGTGAACTTTTATAATGTGCAAAAAAAAAATTTATCGATTAGTTTCGGAGAGCTCAGTGATTGAGCAATGGTCAATTATATAAACCATATAAGTTTCAAAAAGCGTTGCCTAAATAACGTGATGATTATTTTCGCTGAAGTGTGCGAGAAATTTTTTCGAAGAAATTAAAAATTGGGTCGCAAATCTCACGAGAAATAATCCAAGTAATTTTGCCACAAGTAAAACGCCATTAGTTCCTCCAGAACAAACGCAGTGAAATACAACCGTCAATAGTTCCATCGATAAAACACTCCAGCCTAACCCTGGTCGTGTATCTTTATTCGGAACTGCATTTTCGACGTCCTCGAATTGCATCCTCCTCGTACTGCAGCACGTCCCCTGTAATACGGGCAGACTGCATGAATGAAGCTAGCAAGTACTCATGAAAGAAACGCCTCGTTGCCGTCGAGTAAATATATCTGCAAACGGCAAGAATGAAACTTTAGTATACATATATAACCATACCTACTACAGGTCTATGTAGATACCGCAATCGATCGATCAATTACACTGTACAGCGTGGCCTCTTAGCATTTGAGATCTATAGGAAAGCACGTACGACTCTGTGCGACCGGGTACCGAGGGTATCGTGAAAAAGTCGTGACCTACGCGAATGCCTACTGCATTGGAACTAGAGAGAGAGAGGCTTCGGAACTGCTGTGTCCCGATCATTGGCGCGGTTGGCTGCCGGCCGAGCTTAATTCAATTTGCGATGTTTTGTGAATTGAATATTTATTGAGGCATCAGTGGGCAAGTGGTGCAAAGTTCACCGCACATTCGATCAATGAATGGTGATGATGGCCCGAGCACGATTCGAATTAATTCCGATTCCGATCATATCTTTGTTCCAACCCGCTAGTTATGGGTAGGGTAGATGTCAATTAGTGGACGCCTGAAATAGGGCTACCAAGGCCACAGCAGTAGCAAGGCAATGCCACCAGCGGTTCAGCCGAAATTGGAAATCATTACCAAGTCACTTCCTGGCTGACGAGAACACGTCGTCTACATATAACCGCAGTCTGGATCGAATTTCAATCAAACTTACATATTTACCCACGCATCAAACACCAGGTCCCACAGATGGTGTTACCCTTTCGGTCGTGGAAAGCAAACCTGGGCTGGTGTAACGAATGCGCCGAACCGTGACTAGCAGCTCTGTGCGCTCACTTTTCGGTGAAAAACAAATAAAAACACCAACTTCCGTTGCTACCGTTGCGGGTCGGAGCCCACTGCTGGCGCTGGTGACACATGTGCATTTCCTTGTAACATTGGGAAAAAAATATATAGACCATTCTGAGCCGCATCACATGGTGCATAGATGCAGCTCGAGTCCGGCCATCGTTTTAGAATAGCTTTTAAATGAAGGTTTTGATGTCTAGCGTGGATGGCGGAATTGGCAAAGTGTCGTTCTATCAGTTGCTTTGAATAGTGTTTTCTTCTGTTCGCAGCTTTGCTGCACATGCGTTGTTGACTCATTCAATCGAGTTCTGGCTTGGTTGAGTTCTGGATGTCTCGTATGTAAACGTATCGTAAATTGCACGCCAGTAAAGCCCTCAATTTTGAAAAACTTTTTATATTGAATCCTATTAAAATATTTACCTATATACTATACATTATTTCTACGGTTGTGAGGGCATTTAATTCGCAATTTTCATTTCGGCATGCAGTATTGCGTCATGATAATTGAACATCAGTAGGCATAGTGGCAAAATGGCTCAAACGGTACGGCTGTTTAAAAACAAAATCTGTGAAATTAACGGAATGTAATGGCAGCAATATGGACAAAATGATATTTTTTCTTCTCTTGTGTTGCGAATTTAAAAAGTAGATTTATCTCAATCTTCTCTTCTTCTTCTCCTTCTTCTTATTCTTCTTCTGTCTTCATTGTTCTTATTCCGGCTATTTTAACCTAACGTTGTGTTCACTTAACCGGAGTTTTATCTTTCAGTTAAAGGATTGGAGGTATCCCATTAGGCATAAATACGTTAGGCATACGGGCATTAGGCATAATGGTCGTTAAGCATAAATATGTTACGCATAATGGACGTTAGTCATAAACTATCCACGGTGTCTTTGTCGAACAACTTTTTTCAAAAAAATTCGACATCTGTAAAACTTCGGGATATGAAAGAATGGACTTTTCCCTTTCATTTATAAGTAAAATTAAAATATTCTGTCGGGGGGTCTAGAACAACTTTTGACATTAAAAATGTCTTACTCCACTATCTGGGGCTAGGTGTCATTCTAAAATCTAAACTATCTCCCATGTAACGAAACTATGTAAGGTTTGCACGCTTTTAACTCCGATATTACTATTATTATTCATACACCAACCGATTCAGAAACACCTAACTTAAATATTGGTAATAATTTAATATCTCCCTAATAAAAGTAGACTTTTGGAAATTGGTAAAATTAAAAAGTTCACGAAAAACGGGAAAATTACCATTCGTGAGGCAGATTTCTCAGACACAGCCGTCGTTAGAGGGCACCTTAGTCGCTTAATCAAACACAAAAAGTCATAAATAGAAGCGACGCATGTCCGTTTAAATCAGTTGTTGCTAATATCCCATACGAGCAACATCGGCTCCGGGCGATGCAATAAGCGCTATCGATTTTCGGCAACGTTGGCATTTGGACACACTCGCACCTAAGTGACTAATGTAGCGTTGACATTAGTGCTGGTTGCCATCTGCTGATGCCAGCATGCTGGCAACCAGCATGCTACCAGCATAATGTAAACGCATGCCATCTGCTGGTGCGAGCTGCTGGCAAGCGTTTACATTATGCTGGTAGCGTGCTGGTTGCCAGCATGCTGGTACCAGCAGACGGCAACCAGCACTAATGTAAACTGGGCATAAACCATATACGGTTAGTTTATAAATAGAGGTGACGCGTACACGTTTGAATCAGTTTTTGTTCTTATGTCGAACGGGTAAGATCATGATAGCAGCGTCTGGACGCTACACTAAGCGGTAGACGCTAATCGATTGAGAAATACTTAACCTTAAGATTGTTTACTTAAGTTCATTAGTACATTATTGAAAATTTAAATGGAAAATGAAATTTCTAATTTCATGGAGAATCTGTATATTTCCGTTGGCGGGCGTGGGCTTGCTCATCGTTAAATGACCTTCAATAAATTATGTTTTAATGGGGAGGGTATATAGCAAATTGTAACATATGAAAACAGGCGAGTAAGCAAGAACGTGAGTCGATATGTGTGATAGATAAAATTCATTTGCACGCTCTTGAAAAAAGCTACATTTTTAATGTCACCGTGGTCGTGCCCTGTACACAACCCTTTAATTTTTTATTTTGATTGAAAACTTAAGTTTTTTAATGAAATTAATTCGCGTTTTTGCTACTAATTGGTGCTATAGACATTCAAAAATACTAAAAATGAGAATCTGATGAACAATCACTTTGTCTACAACTTCGTAGAAAGCTATAGATCGTTGTAAAATCACCCGAAAAAAAATTAAAATTTTATCAGTTTTTAGGTGTGCGCGGGGCTTATGGATTAAGAAGTCGATTAACAAGGACTTACAAAAAAAAAATGTTGGGTTTAAATGAACAGTAAGTTCAAATAAATTTCAATGTTTACAAAGTCCCATTTTCAGCAGAAAAAATATATTTTCAGATTCCTCCCGTTCTTGGGCGACATTGACACTTTATGAACAAGGAGGTGTGGAAAGGTGTTGACCAAATTTATTTGACAATCTTATACCTTTTCAAGATATTGATTAATGTAGTAACGGATTTTATCATGCCTTTTTCATTTCTTTTCTCGCTCTAGGACATAGCTAATATAAACTAGAATGACCCTTCTTCTTGATCCTATCCTGCCTGGTGAAATACAATTGGCTTAAATTCAAAGCTTTATATTTGATGAACTAAAGTAGACAGTTCGAGTCATTGTAATAAACGATGGATTTTATTGCAACTTTGGGTTGAAAATCCTGTTTGTCCTTATCAACATTAAAAGAAAGATGATTTAAAGAGAAAAAAGCTTTTTGAGTTTTGGAACCATGTTTGTTATCTTTTGGAGTAGATTCATTTCATCAGAATTTATAGATGCAGAGTTTTGCTTGTCCTCAAATTTTATTTCCAAATCGAACACACTTCACATAAACTTAGAAAAAAAACAAAACCAAGTTTCATAATTTCCTTTAAGAAGAAATTCCGGAGTCATTTCTCGTTGAATACGGATCACAACAGAAAACGAACAAGAAAATATCAGGCTGGACCATACATTCAGTTAATTCTCAAAATAATACAAGTCTGTTTATTGAAGATTTCCCTTATAATATGGGATAAGAGCAAAGACCACATATCAAGAAGACAGAGTTGCCACTTCAGTTCAGAATCTGGATACATTAACAGCAACACGTCTTTTGGGTAAAGGTGATACTTTCTATATCTACTTTTATATTGAGATCGCTATCTTCATATGATAGATAAAACCTTTATTTCACATTTACTATTGCAATTTCTGCTCAATGTACAGCGATTCTCAAAAGTTAACAAACTTGAACATAAATCTCATCGAATTATTTTTCTATCCTTCATGAAACTGTCAACCAGGAATCTCAATCGAATTCAAATCAAATGACTGAATATCTAATCGAGTTTGAGCAAATATAAAGTTAAAATTTAGGCCAAATATGTACAGCAAAAAGGTTGATTGAAGATTACATCAAGCATACTCCAGAATGAGTGAAGAAATAAAAAAACTACAAGGGGCAGCCCTATGGGGTTGCACGAACTGTAGACGTAGGACTATACTACTCAATGTAAAATATTTATTTTCTTAGTACTTAGTGTGTGGAAAAAAACACCCGTACCGAATCAAATTTTAGACAATATAATCACATCTCATGTATAGAACAAGCTTTCTAGTTGCTCTCAAACAGATCCTAAAAGTTCAAACACCCATGGATAACCCCAAGTTTGTAGATGTGTTTCGATGCCACAGGATTGTAAAATGGATAATATTACGTCATGAAAATTCAATTCTTCCGTGACAATTTTTTTAGCCTGCAAAATGCCCTGTGTGTATGCAAAGCTCATGATTTGTTGGGATATTAGCATTGATCGGAAAATGCTTTCCAACGCTGCACATTGCATACATACAGGACATTTTGCAGGTCACCAGAAGCTGTTCATTTTACCACCGCCACATGTTCATTTTACCCACTCGCTATAAACATGTCTCATTTTTGGACATGTTTAGAAATCAAGAATCATGTTTGAAACAATGTGTTAATGACGAAGTATTTTTACCAGATATGTACAAAACATGTCTAACAAGAAACATAAGGTGATTGTAATATCTCATTCACTTATTAGTTAGGAAATAATGACTTTGCTTAACGTGTTCATTTTACCGCCAGTTCCCCTACCTACCAACACATTCGCCCCAAACATTGAACCCAAGCGTACAATGCAAAATGAGTCAACGCTGATGATGATGGGTAGAGCGAAAGAGACAACTAGTACCAACATGACACTATTAGCGCATTTCACCCAAAATCCATGCGGCCTTTCCCGATTGAAAGGAACGGCCGCGCTTAGCCCATCTGTCATAATATCGTGATTTTGCATAGCGAAGGGCTGAATGATTTTGTTCCAAAAAACAGCCCTGCGTTATGCAACACTTTGTGCAGGTTGAGTATACCAGTTGCAAGTGGGGCCAAATTCACCAAGTTCCGTAAAATTCCTTTTAAATTACAGAATTGATAAAATTGCTTAGATGAGCTAAACTAATTAATCAAATTCTGTTTTAAAAACTGTCCTTGCGTTTAAACCAAAATGGGAAGCTTATTACTACCACTACATTACTTAATTTCAAGCGCAAATAGCAAATACATGTGCTAGTTAAACCAAAAATTTACTGGCAACATTACAGCGGTATTTAGGAAGCAGTTGGAGCGGTCGCCTGTTGGACGACACAGGGTAGCGTCCACAGCCAGTGTAACGGACTTCTAGTTCAGCTACACTGGCTGTAAAAAACACAGCGCAGTGATCTGCTTCGCCAGCCGTTCAACAGGGAACTGAGCGTGTCTGGCCAAGTGCGTTCTTTAAATAGTCGATGATGACGTCATTCATAGAAGCGTTGCGCGCTAGGTACACCAATCCGTCGTACAGGGCTTGGGAAGCGCTATCTTCTGTGTGTTAATGCGCGATATTTTGACAAGGTTGTATATTATTTAATTTTTTAATGCTATGATATCAAAAACCTTTGGGTTTATCTATTGGAATCTATTCTTAGAAGTATTTCGGGGCGATTTGTGCAAAAAATTTGAAAATTTATCGTGAGATGGCTGAATTATATGCGTTTAAAATTGGACCACTTTTCGTTACATACCATTTTTGTAGAATTTGCAGAGTGCACCCCCATATCGAAAACAAAGACGTAGTCCTACGTCAAAAGAAACAAATATATCTGTGACAGAAATTTTGCTGTATTACCCAGCATCTATCAAAAGAGTACTAATGTCGTTCAAATTTTATTTACTCTTCTCTATATCTTCTTGCTCCAAAGATATAATTGGTGCGCATAAAACGGTGGAATCTGGAATGATGTTTTTTTCCGCTTAAAGGTGGGACTTTGCTAGTATTCAAGTTCTTCTGAGCACACTGTTAAAATAAGGCAAACCATTTCTTTTACAAATGAAAATGTTTTTGGAATAAAGCTTCTCAACCAATAGACCCGTGCGAATCTAGAAACTTCAATAAAATTTAATAGCTTTCTCTGGCGATTTAAGATCGCGATGTAGTTTTCTACAAAGTTGTACACAATGAAATTGTCCATCAGATTCTCACTTTTGGTAATATTTGAATGTCTAAAGTACAGTAAGATTCCGTTTTTGGCACGTTCCGTTTTTGGCATGCTCCCTTTTTGGCACGCTCCGATTTTGGCAACAAAAGGGTTCCATTTTTGGCAACATTTTTGTTGGTCATAACAAGTCTTTTAGAAATGTGCTAAAAATATTTTTTGTATCAATTTATATCACATTTGACTTCATTTCCAAACATGGGAGTCATATTAACCTTCAAAGGCGCAAATCAATTTTTTTTAATATTGTGAAAATTGTCTCATAGCTTCAATACATTACTGTGATAATTTTGAGATGTTTTGACGTAGGACTACGTCTTTGTTTTCTATATAGGGGTGCACGTTGCAAATTCTTCAAAAATGGTATGTAACGCAAAGTGGTCCAATTTTAAACGCATATAATTCAGCCATCTCACGATAAATTTTCAAATTTTTTGAGCATATCGCCCCGAAATACTTCAAAGAATAGATTCCAATAGATAAACTTAAAAAAATTGATATCATAGCATTAAAAATTTAAATAATGAGCAACCTAGTCAAAATATCGCGCATTTACACACAGAAGATAGCGTTTCCCTAGTCCAGCACGACAGATTTGTGTACCTAGCGCGCTACGCTTCTATGAATGACGTCAGCATCGACTATTTTAACGGACGGATTTCGCCAGAGCAGCTCAGTTGCCTGTTGAGCGGCAGACGAAGCAGGTCACTGCGTTGTGTGTTTTCACAGCCAGTGCAGCTGAGTTAGAAGTCCGCTACACTGACTGTAGAGGTACGCTACCCAGTGAGTGCGACTGTGCTTGCCGTTCAAACACTATGCTACCTTTTGTGTTGTGCTCGTTTCCAGCACACTTTTATGTATAATTATTCGTCCACAAAATAGTTTGTACATGCGAGATCCATTTGCAAACACGGTTAACATAGTGTCGTGGTATTAGTAGTCTCTTTCGCTCTACCCATCATCATCACCGTTGATTCATTTTGCTTTGTGCGCTTGGGTTTAATGTTTGAGCTGAATGTGTAGGTAGGTAGATCTAATTTGTTACTAAATTGCACAACGCAAGTTTATTATTTACGTTCGATCAATTCATTGATTCATTTCCCCTTCATGTCATTCATTCCCACTCAGCGTATAGTATTACTAATAGATACATACTACAAAGCCTATTTATGAATGAATACACTGCCACTTGAAAAACCGTTGCAAAAACGCATCTTGTCCATACATAAAATTGTTTTAGATTCTTGTATATTTATAGTTTCGATATATGATTAAGACCACTGCATTCGCTATATTTGTATGCGTACTTTAGGAAAGTTACAATAATGGCAAAATATAACTAGAATGCTTGGTCTATATATGAAATGTAATTATTTTGTCTAAAATTAGATTTTTCTTCACTGGTCCGGGTTTTTTATCACACACAATCGAAAAGTTTTTACAAGCTAATCTTATCCTATAAAGATTTAGTTCCAGATATTAGTTCGGTTACAGCTTTCTATCTTCTTTCTTCAGATCTTCTTAAATAAGTTTAATCGGATTCGATCACCTACTACAAATGAAATGACCTGATAACCAAGAAGGTTTGGTTCAATATGTAATATTCGATGTTGATTGGTTGTGATTAAACCATACGTAAGCAATATGTTTGATTTATTATTACTATAAATGTACTAAGAAAATAAATATTTTACATTAAGCAGTATAGTCCTACGTCTACAGCTCGTGCAACCCCATAGGGCTGCCCCTTGTAGTTTTTCGCAATATTGTTTTAAAACAGTGTTATGTATTTAAGGGTTACCTATGTTTTACACTATATGTGTTTTATTTTATCATTACAATAAGTGTAGAGATGCATTATTTATGTAGGGGAATGTGTTCGGTTGTCGGAACACTTTTGTTTTTGGCTCACAACATTACTCCAATTAAACAATATATTGGAATAAGCATACCAATAGAAAGCTAGAGTCCTTAGCTAATAACTTACCGAAGAATATAATTTCATTTGTCAACTTAAAAAAAGTTATTAACAATTTAGTAAAATGATAACTGTTTACCATTTTGAAAAATGTGGTCGATTATCGGCACTCTAAAAAAAAATACTGAAAATGGAAAAATATGAATGATGATCATCACGATTCTAAGGGAAAAGGAAATTTATTCAGTTCAATACCCATCAAAGGCATTATGAACATCATTCTTCATCAGAACCACAATATGTGTATGTGAAAAATTAGTGCGAATATTACGCACTGCTAATTCACTGACGGATCGCATTCACTGCCATTGAGTTAGTTTCAGGCACTCCAGTTTTTTACCAAAGCTTCAGACAGATCAGATAGAAGTCAGTCAAAACGGGAGGGGGACTCCAGGGTAACCCCGAGCCCCCCACCAAATTATCTGGTCGTGACAATCTGGTATATACGGTGCTACCTAGCGGTGAAAACACGACCAGGTGGGTTTTCTTCATGTGAATGTAAAACGTTAAACCGGAAGTCGCCTTCCTGGTTTTCAGAATGGTGCCAAAGATCGATCTCTGGTATCTATTCGTAAAGCTCGTTCCAAAATACCCATATTGATTAGGTTATTGAGAGCATTTGCCACAAAAAATTGGGTGCCGACAACCGACCATGTTTGGGTGCCGACAACCGATTTTAGTAACCTTTTTGAAAACTGATCAAAAGAAAACTTGTGGCGAACATTTCGGCGCCATTCAACGTTGAATCACAAAATAGAATAAATTCACATAGTTCAATGCGCATACTTTTTCGATCGATTTGCTTCTTTCTGTAACACTAAACAAATCATCAAAAAAAACTTTTGAGTAGAGTTTCACTTGTTATATATTGGTTGTAGAACAGAACATTCGAGTCTGCTTCAGCAATCGGCACAAAAAGATCGCGCTAATATATAACACAAATAATATTTATCAGAATGTCCATATCTGGTTTCTGTCAAAAGCTACATAGGGGTGCCGACCAGAGTTAAAAATATTCAAAGTCATTGAATGAAAATTGATCATATTCAGCCGCATTCATTTTCAATATTCAGTGACGCAGCTGAAAACGTCAAACGAACAAACCGCCCATTCATCCATGCAGATTTTCATTCGTCTCCGATTATTACACGAAGCGGCCGTGCAGCCACGAATCAAACGCATCAAAGTAGGCCCTGGCACAATGTAAGCGATGATGATTGTTGTTTCACATGCTTTACCGGCATTTGAAAACATTTTCCTAGATAATTAGTGAAATGAATGTATTGTCCGATAGTCAACTGAATGAATAAGGATGGATATTCAAATGAATATTTTTTCTATTCACCTCGAGTCGCGTCAGGTTCATTTGCAGCCGTCAAAAAAGAGCTTCGATTATTTTAACTCTGGTGCCGACAACCGACCAGTGCCCGCAACCGACGACTTTCCCCTATAATATGGACAAGTTGCAAGTGATTTTTACAACAAAAATGGTTTTCTTCAAACCTAAATATCTTCAAGCATTGCAGTTCGATTTTCAATCTATCGATTCCATTTGAAAGATCAACGATGGGTTAGTTATGGAGAAGCAATAAATTTATTAATTTTTTAAAAGAGCTGTGTTTTTTAAACAAAATTGTTCAATAATTTTCAGGAAGAAGACATAACAGCCCCAGGAGCGAAATCAACACTACCATTCAGTGAATTGTTCAAGTTTTGACGTTCAGTGGGCCGAAGAAAAGCGATTCGAATTAAATGCTATTTTACATATTCGTAAGTGCGCGAAGATTGTGAGAATTATACAGGACGGCACAGTGGGCAGAATGCTACTTTCGACGCTCAAATCCTCTAGCGCCCTGGGTATGTATCCTGATGGATTTGTGTCTTCGGAAAAGTATCTTGGATGAAAATGAGCATTATTTTGACAACTGACTGATAAACGTTTCTTGCAAAGAATAAGCACAGCCTTATGACTGAATTACAATTCGGAAAACTGCAGAAAGGACTAGACACAGCAGTGATTTAAATAAGATTACTTTATAAATTACGTGATAAATTTATTCTCAGTTCGAAATATTATATTTGAATTCGAAAACAAGAAAATATTTGCATATATTTTAGTTTACTCATATATAAGAAGATTATTAGAGCCTCGAATATTGTTATTCATTTGATAAGGTTCAACGTGATGTTCGGACAGAAAACGAAAACTTTTCTGAGCAACGAAAACATATTATAGAGTCACGAATCGTTCATGATGTAGTTCACAAAGCAAGGTACCGGAAACAGTCACGCTTCTTTGATCCCATTCATATTATCACGTTACTCCTAGTATGAAATCCGATATTAATTAAACATAAATATGAGTCACATTATTCCACGTGTCGCATTAGAAAGTGAGCTCAAAAATAAAACTGCACGATAACGTGCCTAAAAATTACGAAAATCGTGACTTAGACCGTGAAATCGTGAACATAAATTACACTACTCGTGACTAAAATATTAAAACTCGTGACAATGATCCTGAAATCATGAACACAAATCACTCTACATCTGGCTAAAATATCACGATAACGTTATTAGAAATTACGGGAAGCGTCACTAAGATCCTGTAATCATGAATCACTACCCTGCCAGAAAAATCCAACACGAAACTTGCGAATAAAATATCACGGGAACGTGAATGTAAACTACGAATATCGTGACGAAGACGCTGAAACCATGAACATAAATCGTGCTACGTTGCCAGAGAAATTCGATAGTAAACTCTTGAATCATAACGTGATGAGAAATTACGAAAATCGCGACAAAATTCCTGAAATCGCGAACGTCGTTTGAATGTCGGATCTTTTAGTTGATATACTTTATACAAACCAGTGTATCCCAAAATTATGCACAAGAATCATAACAAAAACTAAACAAGTTCAGGGAACCCAACCAAACATTGCAATGTACCGTCTTGTACATTTTTGTGCAAACTAGTTTTTTGAAAACACACATAGTTGCAGAATACGAAGTTTATTATCCATAATTTCCGGAACTTGATTGTAAATCGTTCAGTTCACGAAATCATTATTTTTGTTCATGAATTTATGAACGGATTTTCTTCCGCGTGTTGATATCGGAAGGTTAATAAAACACGGCAGACTACAGTGGGCTGGACATTTAGTGCGAGTGCTGGAGGAGAGAAAGTGGTCGTCCACTTCAGGGCACACCTTACCTTTGCTGGCTATGTGCAATTGAGGAAGATGCACGAGAGACGGCCATTCAGGGAGTATGAAAAATGGCGACGAAAAAACTGTTTCGTGAAATACAGTGAAAGTTGGTAATAAATGACATAAGACGTGCTAAAAGGTTTTTCCTGTGTTAAATAAATAAAAAAATACAAAACCAGCTCAGGTCAGATTAAATAAATAAAAAAATGCAAAGTCAGGTTCAGGAAGTTTGCGTTTCGCTTGCGTCTCTTCAGAACTATGCCATTTGCTTGGTGCCATAGTGAAGTGCCATGGTTCTGAAGAGACGAAATCCAAAAAAAAAATTTTTTTGATTTATAGTTAAGTTTTCGCCCTTTAAGCAGTTCTTTTAAACACCAGCTAATTAGTATATTGAAAAATAAGTGTGTACATCAAATAATAACATAGGCGAGTATAGCGTAGATTACCTTGTACAAATCTCACCTGGGTTCGATTCTAAACCCCGCACATTGGACTAGAAATTGCTCTAAAGAGATTTTTCTAACCCGAAACAAGAGATGAATGACCATAAATCTAAAACCTATCATTGAAATAAAAAATGGGGCAACTTCTTATGATAGGACTCTTTCCGGGACGCGTGTCAATGTGGGAAAAGTAAATACAATCCGGTGCTGACTGATCCGCCTAATCCGGTACGTCTTGTCACGTTATCATACTCTATATTTTGAGTGTGCTAAAAACACATCAATCAGAACGATTGATGGATTGTCAATAAAATGGATTAAACCCTTAAATGCACCCGATTGTTAGGTTATGATATTCAAGATGATATTAACACACATTTACTCGCACTACAATTACCTGACATATCGTCGTATCCGGAACACTATGAAGCCACTGACAGAACCGGAAGTTCTGTCGCCGGTTCGGTGAGCTGCGACAGTTCGTCACTTCATTATTTCAACGTACTTCACTGTACCAGGCCGGTCGCGCGGGTTGTCTACCAGATTAAACAAGAGATAACAAAAGCATACGACACACACACACCCCGATTGTTTGCCTGTGATTATCAACTCCAGTCGTCGTGATGCTGGTTGCCAGGAGGTTGTCGGCAACCTGAGGCGGCAAAGGGTGACATGTGAGTGATAATTATAGGTTGTAATTATCGAGTCTATATTTGGCACCATTTACACATTACACAAACACGCACATATGTCGTTGTCTTCGCTCAGTAGTGTGGTTATTCCACTCACTCATTCATTCATTCATTTATTCATTCACTCAACCATTATCTCTGCGCCCCGCGCCTAACAGTAGAGGAACGTGATGCGCAGCGGCAGTAATAAGTGTAAATAGAAGAAGCAGAGTAAATAACGACCGGAAATGATTTACTTGTTGATACACATAGATTATCATGGCCGGCCTGTGGCGGCGCTTCTGGTAATGAGCGAAGATACCGGCTGTAACCTTGAGGATGTTGAGTGCACTTGAGTGCTTTCAATTCAATGTCTTTAACAGCTTCAAAGTGCTCTTGACAATAATGAAAAGCACTTTCAGCGTGTAGAAAACGAAACAAACAAACTGCGGGTGACAGGTTGATAGCAACAATGTGCTTACACTCCACCATTATTCCTACTTGGCTTTTAACATACAAATTTTCGTTAAAAAATTCACCTCACTAACTTTCCGGTTTTTTGTTCCTTTTCCAGGCGAAGCGAAAAACCTCATCGGTCGCAACGGCAACAACTGCGGAGCTTCCTCATCAGCTTCAAAGGAAAATCGTGACGTGTACTGTACGGTCGCTTTGGACCAGGAAGAAATTTGCCGGACGCCGACGATCGAACGTACACTGAGTCCGTTTTTCGGCGAAGTATATCAGTTCGAAATACCACGACGATTCCGCTACCTGTCGGTGTACGTATGGGACCGGGATCGGCATTTGAAGCAGGACAAACCATATGGAAAGATTGCGATCAAACGGGAGGATCTGCACCAGTACAATCACAAGGATCACTGGTTCCCACTCCGGCCCGTCGACGAAGACTCGGAGGTACAGGGTATGGCCCACCTGGAGATCACCGTCGACGACGGAGTGGGGAATCTGAAGCAGACGCAAGAGTTCGACGATTATAACCACTTCCACGTGAACCATTCGACGAACAATAGTTCGTCGTCGTTCGGCAGTGTGCTGAGCAGCAACAGCAGTAGTGATACGAAGGAGAACTCCGCCTCCCCGGAACATCTGCATCACTTTATTCAGCAAGTAGTGCAAAATTCTGTGAATAGTACAAAATTAAGGTTAGCTTCCGAGAGCAGGGGTTTCGATGGAGTGATCGGTGGATTCAACGGGGGTGTTGGGTTCCAGAGGCAAAACATCTGTGGCAGCAGCGACTTTGGCAACAACGTACAGCAGCAACCATTCCGTAACATTCTCGAAAGCAACCGGAGCTCGCGCATCTCGATCAAACTGACTGAGTGCATGGATTTGGCACGTAAAAATGGACTCTGTGATCCGTACGCAATACTAACTGCTCACTATTCAAATAAGAAGAAGATATCGAAACGTACTAAGGGTAGGAAGAAGACGGTCAATCCGGAATTCGGTGAAACGGTCAGCTTCGATCTGTGTGTGGACGCGTGTGGAAGTGACTCGAAAAGTGATAGTAACAATACCTACACGGTAGTCCCCCTGGGGGGAGCGGATTTGTGTGAGGTTACGATTACATTCTGGCATGACAGTCCCGGTATGGGTGACGATGTGTTTCTTGGTGAAATTAAGCTGCCTGTGCGTGGCAAGCAGCAACTGAACGCAGTGCAGCAAAGTGCTTGGTACTATTTGCAACCCCGGACGAGCCATTCACGGCCATCGCGAACCTGTGCTACTCCTCCCGGTACCCGGCTCTCTTGTGATAACTCGCTTGGTTCACTCCGCCTCAAGCTAGATTATTCCGCCGATCATGTGTTCCCCCTAGCAACTTACGACCAGCTGTTGAATATTCTCATCCAATCGATCGATCAAAAACCCATCACTTCCAGCGCAGTGCACATCCTCGGTGAGATCATACAGAACAAAACGGAGGTCGCTCAGCCACTGGTCCGGCTGTTCACCTACACCAACCTGATAGCGCCAATGATCAAATCCCTAGCGGACCACGAGATCTCAAAACTGACAGACCCAACGACAATCTTTCGCGGCAACACCCTGGTCTCGAAGATGATGGACGAAGCGATGCGACTTTCCGGGCTGCACTACCTGCACAATACGCTGCGGCCGATAGTGGCGGCGATTTTTTCCGAGAAAAAACCGTGTGAAATCGATCCGGCTCGGGTCAAGGACAAAAGCATGATCGATACCAATCTGATCAACCTGCAGGACTATGTGGAGAAGGTGTTCGAAGCGATCACCAAAAGTGCGGTCAAGTGTCCGGCGGTGCTGTGTCAGATTTTCCACGATCTGCGTGAATGTGCGGCCAAGTACTTCCCGCAGAACAAGGAAGTTCGCTACTCGGTCGTATCCGGGTTCATCTTTCTGCGGTTCTTTGCGCCCGCAATACTCGGACCGAAGCTGTTCGATTTGACGACTGAGCCTGTGGTAAGTTGGTTTTTCCTAAAGTTTCCTGTTGTCACTAGGTGTATCCGCTGGCGCGATAACACTAAATGCGGATGTCACGGGTGATAGCGATCTGTTTACATTTGCGGATTATTAGGAGGAAATGATTCAGTGGTTTTTGGTTTGGGTTTTTAAATGGCAGCTAAAAATAAGTAGGATTTTATCTTATCATAGCTGGACAAGAAGTTTACGTGAATGAAAACGTTAGATAACGGTGACAACGGTTTACTCCTCACTGTTGACCGTAGTAGCTATTTACAGTGTGCGTCAGAAAAAGTGCGAAAACTAATTTTTGATTATCCGTTCTTTTTGACACTGTTCCTATTTATTTTAATAGGTGGTTGGAATCATTGGATCTACCTGTCAATTAATGTTAAATATATAATAACCTAGTTATAGTACCTATAGTAAAGGAACGATCTGGACTTCTTGTCCGTTTATATTTACCAATATTCATTGATTGAATCTCTGGAATTTTTCACGATCATTTTTTAATTTTTTCATGGAACATACTGTACAGAGTTCGATATCAGTTACTACATTGGTTGGCGACAGTATCTCTAGACAGTGAATTGATGAGCTCTTTTCTACTCGATGGACTCTTGTTACTGGGCAGAAGAGCCGATTTTTTGCACACATGCACAATAATTTCTTTAATATTTGATCGTATTAGGCAGCCGGCAGGTTTAATTCTCGTAGGTCATTCTGACGTCGAGTAAGAGAGAAAATGCTTAAACATGTGTCGTTTACAGTGACAAATTTAAACTAATTTTTCTTCTGGTGTCAATATGTAATAATCGCATCCTTTAACAGCTATGGGAAGTCGGTTATTGCGATACATTTCTAAACACCACCAAAGATCTAAATGGCCCCTCGGGGCGGGTATAACGTAGTTGATTAATCTATTAACCTGTAAACTGCTAACCCGGGTTCGATTCCCAACCCCGCACATCCGGTTAGAGCTTTTTTATAAGAAATTTTTTCTAACCAGGAAAATGAGGCGAATATCCATAAGGTTCAAACCCCTCTAATCGAAACAAGAAAAAATGGCCTAAATTGTTTCTTTTTTTTCCGAGAGTTGTCCTATTGGAGCTGTAGAGCTAGGTTCTCGGAAGAGCTCCCCGTCAGTATCACATACTACAATTTGCAGACGAGATGTCGCCCACTAAAACACTGCTTTAGGCCAATTGTAGCGGGCCGTGATTCTGAAAGTGATATTCACTGTATCATCGCGAAGAGCTCGAGCATTTATACGTTAACGTGTTCGATCGCGTGTGCGTTTGTATGTCGCGTGTGCTAACGTGTATGTAACTTCGCGTGCATAAATTCTATTTTATAACCCTGTGCCTTTCGCATATTCGCGTGTGTTCTTAGATAATCGCGCGCGGAATATAATATTTTTGGTGTACGGCTAAGATGCTAAAAGAGAGTGAGATCTTCCATATCACTAGAGTTCCCGGTGATGTCGCCATGGAACGTGTTGTCTAGTGGATATGAGCTTTATTTTTTGATTGATCCTACTGATTGTATGGACCTAGGTTATTAGGACAGAGAGTAATGGTTTCTGGACGTGACCGATCCGAAAACGGACGTTTGTAGGTTCGCGTTTGAAACTTCGTAAGTGCCAAAACGTTCTCCTTATTATCGGGATGTTATTAAGTTTGTGCGATCGCAAACGTAGGTGTGCATTGTTAATCGCGAAGGGCTTAAGCGTTCGTATGTTAATGTGTTTGTCACGTGTGCTCGCGTTCATGTGACTTCGCGTGTACAAGACTGGATTTTGCAACCGTGTGGCATTTCCTATATACGCGTGCGTTCTTGGATGGTCACGCGGACCTTTATTCTGATATTTAGTTTTCGGTGTTCAATTCATATTCTGACAGGGAGTAAGTTACCCCATATCACTAGAGTCCTCAGTCATGTCGCCATGTAACGTGGTGTCCAGTGGATATGAGATTTTTCTTTTTATAATTAGTCCAATTGACGGCATGGACCCAGTCTGCTGATATCAAGGAGAGAAACACCTGGAAGTGACCGATTCATGATCGTGCGACCGCGGGAGTTTTAGGTTCACGCTTGAGACCGCGTTTGAAAATTTATAGGAGCTGAGACATTCACTTTATCACCGGCATTTCGATTTTATAATGATGTAGTGTGTATTCTTTTTTGTTCGCGCGCGAACCGTGAGTCTGATGTTTAATTTTTAGTGTATGGTATAGATGGCAGAAGAGAGTCTGTTTCTTCATGTCACTAGAGTTCTAGGTCATGTCACCATGGAACGTGTTGTTTAGTGAATATGAGCGTCACTTTTTTGATTGGTTCAACTCAAGACATAGTCCAGACTGTTAAGACCGAGGTAAGACTTCTGGACGTGACCGTTTCATAATCGCGCGAGTGGTGGGTTAATATTTGAGAACGCGTTTGTAAGTTTAAAGTTTACTTAACTACCAAAGTTTTTCATGTAGGCGAAATCGCGGGCGTAAGTATGTGGGGATTATTGTAATTGCATGGTCGCGTTTGTGGCCAGCTTTGTGTTATCACGAAGGCTCCGAGAGTTTGTACCTATATGATGGTATGTATAGATAGCGTTTAGTAGAGATATGTATACTAATAAAAGGAATCATAACATGCGTAATAAAGAAAAAAGATGTAAAGAGCTTGGTTAGAAGTGTATAATTAGACCGATACTATTTTGGTATACATCAATAATATAAAAGCAAACTAAGAAAAACAAAAGAAACAGACTAGCGAAATAGAATAGAAAAACACATGTAACATGCAATCAAACTCATCTAAATGCAGAAAATGTTCTATATTTACCATTAACGACAGTTGCATGCTGTTAAACTTTCATCATGCTATGCTGGCCGGAAATGGATGACTCACGTGCGTCGGTAAATTGATTGTACCCTAATTTATCCAATCCAACTTTCCCGAATGAATAGAACTAAATGCACAAATCACCAGAAGTATTAGCCACTATTCTATCATATACGCCAGTTCTGCTTCCATTCCCTGATCCAACTGCCACAAATACTCAGACGATCACATACATATATAGACATACAACTAGCACATAACAATTGTACACTGGTACGAAAAACTACGATTATTACAAAACGACAACTAATAGGTTTCTACTTATGTATTTATTAAATTAATTCAATTATTAAATTAATTTAATTAGTATGTGCACGATGACGAATTCGACCGATAAATGGACACACAATGACTCCCACTGTGGCCCCGTCCACGAATACCGTCATCAAATTGTGGAACAATATTTGCAAACACGGTACACAGCAAAAGTCAATGCACGTCGACCACATCACCGCGCACGGACCAGTGGTTGAGCGTTTGTATGCGCTGGTGCAGAGTATGAAGAAACATAGAACATAAAAAAGGCGCATAAGCCCTCGCGGTCTCCTCGATGCACCACTATCCAGGCGTAATGCAATAACCATCTTAAAGCAGTTGTTCTTTAGCACTGATGCACGCAATATGCCTGATGATGTTGGAAATACCACCAAACCCCTCAACCTTGGGGAGGGCCGAAAAAATGGTCTAAGACGAGACAAAGCACACGAATAGATATGAATGGAATTAGGGATGGCTGAACCGATTTGCACAAACTTAGTCTCAAATGAAAGGTACAACCGTCCCATCGGTCCATTTTTTATTGATCGGCTTTTCGGTTCCGGAGTTACGGGCTGAAGAGTACGATCGCACAGAAAATTCCCATATAAATATGCTACCACCATGATATCAAAATGATACAAAACATTGAAATGGGTGCAAAATTACTTGGAACTGCCAGTCAAGATCAATAACACGGTGCCACAAAATAAAAAAAAAATTAAATGAACTTTTCAAATGATCTGTCAAAGCTAATAGGCCTGGTCAAATAGAATACAAAACCACGCTTGTTAAGTTAAATATACCCTCAAAATCTTGATTTATAACAAAAAAAATTTTTTTTCAGGACTCTCGGCACTAGGAAACTTTTTACGCGGACATTTTTCAACCGATTTTATCTTTTTGAGTGTTCTAGAAAAAAGAAAAAAATGACCTTTCAAGCTATGTTATGTACTTTTGTCAAAAACAAGTAACGTAATACGCAACCGCATTTAATAAAACCAGTGAAAAATTTGGTTTGAAATGATGTCGAATTTGAAACTACTTCAAAATAGAAACTAATTTAAAAAAAGTTGAAATGGATCCACCGCTGGTATCAATTGTTTTAGCGTCGACACATAGTTCGTGGCTGTCGATCTATTGTATGTATGTGCAAATCGACATTTCCACCATTGTATTGATCATAACAAGCACCACTAGGCGGATTAAAAGAGTTTTTTACTTTATTCAGCATGTTATGTTTCCTTTTATTACTATATCCTAATTTTGATTCATACAAACACTCACTAATACAATCAATTACATATTATCTCATATACATTCACAATCTCTCTCTCATTCCAAACGCACAAACGCTCGTGACCCTCGCTATAACACAACCATGGTCACAAACACGATCATGCAATTGCAATCATCAACACATACTTACGCCTGCGATCTCGCTAACATTAAAACACAGCGATAATTATGTGAACGTTTTAGCCCTTATAGATTTACAAACGCGGTCGCAAGCAATAACCGAAACGATTTTTATCATTTTTAATAACAAATTTAAGATAATTGCTTAAGAGGGTAGTTCTGTATGGAATAGAAGGCAAATAAATGGTTTTAAGGATGTTTTCAATTTTGGGTATCGTACTTGAGATACCGCAATCTAATATGTCTTAATTAGAAAGAGTTGGTCAAAATTCCATTGTCTAAAACTTCTTCGAGGACACAATTCTTATAGTTAGGTGAAGCACCACCATATCGGCCGCCCACTCCACTATGGTCCCAAAGCCGTATTTAGGAAGACAAAACTGTTTGTTCTCAAACCGGTAGTTTTAGATACATGGTGTCTTCGGTAAACTTTTTAAGTACATTTTTGCCGATTTTTTCATGTTAGCTAAATTAGGATGATCCTTGTGGTCAGAGTGTTCAAAGTATCAACTTTTTAGATTTGTGAAATTTAGCTACATAATATTCTACAAAGTTGTGAAACAATTAAATGGAAGCAACTTTGCTGAACAAACTAATATGACTATCTCTAATGGTTCATGTGTTATGAATTTTTAAATATTTAAGAATGGGTGGCTCTTGAAAAATTGAATTTCTTTTAATATCTTTTCATGTGTTAATTTCTCGCAAATGCTTTGTTCTAGAGATTTGGCCCTAATTGTTAGTTTGAAACCTTAGCTACATTTTGGAGCCATAACAATTCATTTGCACCACTACATGGCAGCCCTATGCGACGATTTGCACAACTCTATGTTTTTCCATCCTTTTATAATGTAGGGGTAATTCGGACCGGCAGTTGTTTTTTATAATGGAATTATTTTTACCTATAAAAGCTTTCATAGAGAAACGCCTTAAAAAGCAAAAAAATGGCGCAAAAAAATTAATATGGGAGTTACAGCTGTCGATTGGAGCGTCATGTATTTTCTTTGCTGTGTGCTATCGTGTGCGCAGCCGCAAGCCGCTGAACGGTGGTTGATGTAACAGAGGGTCCGAATAACCCCGTACACTCATTTCGCTTAAAAGTGGTGAGCGTCTTGAAAATATCTGTCTTTTCATCCAAACAATTTTTTTTCATGAACTATGAGCCTCAGGCTTTTCAAGACATTACCATTACAACAAACCTGATATTTTTAACTTTTATTTGTTACTTTAAACACGGTTTTACCATTATAATGATTTTTGATTTAAGGATGGCAAAAAATGAAACATATATCTCCTTTCTGAAAAAATCTGTAGAATGAGATTCATCTGTCTAAATGAATGTTTCAGAATGGTGCTACCACGAATATGTACGACAGTTGGAAAGTCTTACGATTTTCTGAGAATTCGAGAGGGTCTGAATTACCACCACGCACAGTGGTCAAAGTGAGCAATTCTATGCCTTTAATTATTTTGCGGCTAAATCATAAGGTTTTGAGTTTTGGTGACTTAGGACAAGTTTTTGGAGTTATTAAGACAGATTTTGAGAAGTAGACGACCATGTTCCAAAATTAAATGCAAAGGCATTTTTGAAATGTAACTTTTTACTGGAATGAGATAGACAGTTTGAGTCTTCGGCAAAGTTGCAGATAATGTTATTTTCAGTAATTTAACTGAAGATGCTAACTCTCTATCTACAGCCGTTTCGTTGTTATGAGAAGTTATCCAATGAACCCCATAAAAATCAGTTTATTTAAAATAACTGTTGTCGTATTCATTTCTCTACAACAATGTTCTTCACAATGTTTTAGATATTATAAAAACCCACAGCTTTGTTGAATATTTTAAGACGATCCGATGTTTATAGAAAGAGTTAGAGCTGTTTCTTTGATTAAAAATGCCATATTTCTTAACAAGTTTTCTAAAAAAGTTGCACAAATATGCAAATGAAATAATGTTACCTTGAAAGTACTAACAATCTACTACAAAATCCTAAAGGAGTGGTTAGTATCTGTTAGTATCCAAGAATGTTATAAAAGAATGAAACGGCGCGCATTTGAGTTTTTTCTTCAACGCTATCTGGCTTCATTATATTCAACCATTTTATATGTACTGTATTCAAAATTATTTTAGTTATTATAATCAATTAACGAGTTATTGTAAAAGTAATACCATAATTTAACAAAAAGTGCTCGTAGTTCCATTGAAAATTGTGTGAAGAAGTACTGTACAAAATATTAATAATAAGAAAATTTTAAAAGGTTATGATGCACATCTATTTTCTTAAACACTTCTCCACAGATTCACTCTCAATTATTTTCAATATTTTGCCACGAAAATTAGAGAAATTAAGTTCAAATGTTGCATTATTATATGGAAATTGACTAGCGCTTTGTGTATCATCAAAATCTATTAAAAGCAATTTTCACCGAATGAACCTAATCTCTTACCTCCCTGGTCGATATTTACTTGAATATTTGGTTGATAAACCGTGTATAAGTGCAAAATTGAAATAAAGCAACTTCGATATTCATTGCTCATCGGATGCTTCTATTCTATTTGACCTATATATTACTGACAATAAATTTTATGTTAGGCATTCCAGTATGCTTTTAGTTTTTCAAGCATTTTCATGTAGCCGTTTATTAGTTAGCGATTTTGTTTATCGTCGAAATTGGTAAACGTGAGTTGTTGTAGTTTTCGAGTAAAACCGAGGACGATCCAAATAAAAATTTGCATAACAACGCAGACAACGGTTCATCGAAAGAGGATAAGATAACTAGATCATCAACATTCTATTGTAGACCTTTGCTACTTTCCCATTTTTAAGATTGAATATAATATAAACGCCGATAGAACACAAATACTCGCCATTTCATTTGTGCGCAACAATCTTGGATACTAACGGATACCTACCATTCCTGCATGAGTTTGCAGTAGATTGATAGTACTTTTAATATAATACAATATCACCTGCATATTTTTGCAACTTTTTTAGAAAACTGGCTAAGAAATATAACATTTTTAATCAAAGAAACTCTTTATATAAGCATCGGAGCGTCTTAAAATGATCAACAAAGTTGTGGCGTTTTACAATATCTAAAACATTGCAGAGAACACTGTTGTAGAGAAATCAATATGACAAAAGTTATTTTCAAAAAACAGATTTTTAAAGAGTGCTAACGAAAACTTGTCATAACAAAGAATCAGCTGTAGATAAAGAATTAGTATCTTCAGTTAAATTACTTAAAATAATATTCTCTACAACTTTGCTCAAGACTCAAACCACCTCAAATCTCCTTTCAGTAAAAAGTTATATTTCAGAAATGCCTTTACACTTCATTTTGGAACATGACTGTCTACTTCAAAAAATCCGCCTTAATAACTCCAAAAACTTGTCTGAAATCACCAAAACTCAAAACCCTATAGTTTAGCCACAAAAAAATTAAAGGCATGAATTTGCTCATTTTGACCACTGTGCCACGGTCCTAATAGCCCCGGGTTCCCATATACACAAGGGCATTGCAAAAAGAACACTCGTTTTGGAATTCTTAACATTCACCCTGCCCCCCCCCCCTTCATGTTATGCCAAAATGTGGAAGTAAGCACAGGTGTCACATCATTTGGACACTTTTAGACCCCCCACCCGCCTATTTCACGTGAAGATTTTGATATTGGTATTATGGGAAAATATGGAGGAAAAATATTTTAAATGCAATGAAGTAGCACTTGAAAAATTACCGACGGTACCATTTTCAAAAGGAAACAACCGTCGTATTTCAATGAAGATTTTTTTTCGTCTCTCTAAAATTACGGGAAAGTGGGTAATTTTGTCCCCAATATCCCCTATTTTTAAAAAAATATTACTGCTTTATGGTGCAAATCATAAATATTTTGAAATCTCAGGAATCGAATGGAACCCTTGCGACCTTTTTACGAATACGCAAAGTTGGTTGAAGAATAATAAATATACGCGAGAAAATGATCAAAATTAATATGAATGACAAAAGGTCCTTTTTTCATTCATATTAAATTTGATCATAAAATTGATCTTTTTTCGTGTATATTTATTATTCTTCAGGGGGTGGGCGTAGCGTGGTTGGTAAATCGATTGCCTTGTACGCAGCGCGCACCTGGGTTCGAGTCCCGAACCCGAAGATTAGGTTAGAAATTTTTCATAAGAGATTTTTCTAACCTGAAGTGGCAAATGACCTTAAGGTTAAAACCTCTATAATCGAAATAAAAAAAATTATTCTTCAATCAATTTTTATAAAATGTAATTTCTTGAACGTGTAAAATTCTCAGGAACAAAATAAAAATAGATTCGTTACCGGTAAAACTCAGAGACATTAGATTTTTTAGAAATTTAGTCGAGAGACCACATAGAAGTAGCAAATTGAAGAATAATTTACTGTTTAGTGGAGTTGAATTTAATGAAAAAAATTGGTTTCTAGACAAATGTCAAAAAATCTGCTGTTTCTGAATTTTACCGGTGAAGAATCTTTTTCTTTTGTTCCTGAGAACTTTCCACGTTCAACAAGGTACTTTTTATAAAGATTGTTTGAAGAATACCACAAGAAAATGATATTTTTTTTATTAAATTTGTCATGAATGACAAAAGGTCCTAGCAACAGAACTTTTCGTATTCTGACAAAGGTCGCCAAGATACCGTTCGATCCCTGACAGTTTTTCACACTAGAAAAACTGCAAAATATGTACATTTTGCAGCATAGAGCGAAAAAGTTCATTACAAATGGCTGTTTAGGAGAAAAAAACGCCTCAAAAACCTCAATTTCCCGTATTTTTCGAGAAACGAAAATAACTTCATTCAAATACTATTTGCTTAAAAACGGTATAAACTGTAATTTAAAAAAGAGTGTCCATCATGTTGCATTTCCGCTAAATATCTAACTTTATTAGATAACCAATTTCGTTTAAGTGGTTCATATAATTCAAGTGACATTCGATTTAATTTCTTGGATTTCAAAATGACTTCAATCTTCTATTTCCATCATCCTCTTACTCTTAGTTACCGCAAGACGCCATCTTGGATTTTGTTGTGGTTTCAGTAAGCGATTTCCTGACCAGTCCTTTCAAATGACATCCAATTGATGATTTGTGGTAACCGAAAGACATCAACTTGGACTTTAACCTAAATCATCAACTACCTTCATCTACTACAATGAGCACTCAATTTGAGGAATGTTTCTAGTGTTTTGATTTTCTTTCCTGGATAACGCCATCTTGAATTTCAAAATGGAATCAGTAATTTTCGTCATCTACAGCTCGTCCTCATTCAAATGCGAAATTAGCAGGAAACAATTGTGCATGCTTTTATCTTTAGAACTAGAGATATAATGTCTTAGAAACATTTATTGTGCCTGACAAACTGATTCTCTTAGCTGAAACGGTTTTAGGGTGGTCCTAAAAATCGAAGTTGCAAAAATTATTTCAAATTCTGGTTGAGATAGAATGATACTTTCTTCTACGATTTTCTAAAACAAGCAATTCCTATCAAATTTGTTGAAGATGACAACTTTGTCACTCAATTCGTTTTCAATTTAGAATGTTACCCATAGCATAACTTAGGGCATCTCTCAAAAAATGTGATTTTCTCATAAAAGTAGCTTTTGGGCACTTCTAGAGCATAATTGAGGGGAACCTTTTTCCAAAGAAAAAGTTTTTATCTTGTCTGGTTCAAAAGTTATATCCGATTTTCACTGAAATGTATGCCTTTTTCAAAAGTTTATATCTCTAAAGCGGGTCTAACAAAAATATAAAATTTAAATTCCATTGCAAAGGTGGTTCTTTTGTTTACAATATATTAAAAAAATGGAGAACGGTTTTTTGTCTTTCTCATATAAATAAAAGTTGAGTAAATGCATTTTCGCATATAATTTCACAGCGCAAATGTACAAAAATGTTTTACAGTAACTTTGTGAAATTTTGCTAAGATTTTTCAAGATTCACATGCATTTAGACAGTTTTTATATTGAAAATAGGGTAATGACCTCTTGAAGCGCAATGAACACCACTTTTATGAGAAAATTCACATTGGAAAATTATTAGGAAAAAATAGTTTTTTTGAGAGACACCCTAAGTTATGTTGTGGAAATCACTCTAAAATGAAAACGGTTCAGTATACAATGTTGTTTTCTTCAAGAAAATTGCAAACGAAAGCATCGTTATATCTTAACTAAAATTTGAAATAATTTTTATAGCTTCGAATTTATTAGGGCCACCCTAAAACCGCTTTAGTCAAAAGAAGCAGGTTCGACAATATATGTTTCTAACACATCAAACCTCTAAATCCTAATTTGAAAGCGTGGACAATTGTCTCCTGCTAATTTCGTTTCCTGGACCATTGTGAAATGACTTCCATATTGATGAGGGTTCCTAATATTTTGTGGAAATTGGATTTCAAAATATGTTCAATCCTAAATAACCGTCATTTATAAACCGTTCAATCTGCATTTTTACAAACGCAAACATTTCCGATAGTCTCATCAGGAATCAGAAAAATACCCTTTTGTGTTCTATACACTGTTTTGTGTTCATATTTCAAATATTTTTCAGTGAATTAAGGACCGATGTTTTAGTGTTTGAGCTTTATAGGTCGAGTGTCTATACTGCCCATAAAAGCATAAGAGAGAGAGTCCCATATGGATTTTTGTAAAAAATGAATTATCGGTTGGATTGTATTCTGTATCACCACTGAATCACAATAAATAATAATAAAATAAGATTACCAGATTTATTTAGAAAATAATGTAAAAAATACCAAAACATGGTTGTCCCATCCATAAGGCTCAATGCAAATGTAAATTTGGAAAAGCATTTCTCTCGGCTTGTTGTTTTTCAATATGAGACTTTTATGCTTTTATGGGCAGTATATGAAGCAAACTAAGCTACATACTTTTGTTGATTGATTAGTATATATGAATAATTATACGTTTCCGTAAATGCAGACGAAACAAAACGAAGCAATAAATGCAGATGAGTAAGAGAGCCTCCCAGTCTAAAAACGCATTAGCTTGCTCAACCAAAGCATCCATACTTGCTTCCCGAAGAATTACTCGGGACCAGTTATTTTGGATGTATCATCTAACTTGCTCCAAGTTGATACTAGTTACTGATGACCCAAGCAAATGAAAAGCCCATAATAACCTCATGCTCACTTGCTCCACTATATGCAGACAAGATGTAAACTAAAACGCAACCATATCTATCTCTGCCTTACAGGACGAACAAACCACCCGTACTTTGACGCTAATCTCCAAAACGATCCAGTCGCTGGGTAATCTGGTGAGTTCCCGATCGGCTCAGCAACCGTGTAAGGAACAATACACCGGCCAGCTGTACAAGAAGTTCTGCACCGAGAAGCATGTCGACGCAATCAAACACTTCCTGGAGGTGATCTCCACGGTCGGTGCGAACATTACCGACTGCGAATCGACGGTGCTCGAACCGGTGGTTCTGAAAGAGGGGTAAGTGTCCGACTGATGTCAATCCGTAGCATCCCAATTTGAAATGGATCCATAAATACATAGGTCGATGGCGTTATTCTATCACAATCGTTGTACCTTTAACGTATCTCTGCCTTTAAATTACTGGTTGAATGTTCCAATATCCGACCGTGTAAAACATCTCAATTAGTTTTTCCGTGACCTCAATTCAGTGAAATAAAATTTCCGTTCCGACTTCATCTCGCTGTGTTCCTCACGCTCTGACACCTTGATTCTCGTTCTCTCTCTCTTTCTCTTCCTATTAACTACTAACTGTGTACTGTAAATATCAAAAAAAAAATAAAACAAACCCATTTCCAACGGGGCTGGATCTATCGCAATTGTTCCGCCAGTGAATGGTAAGTCTCGCCCATATAGCCATCAATCGACTCGAATAGTAATTGTATTTTTAGTGTTTCATTGTTTTTTGTTTGTTGTTAAGTTACTTCGCGTATCCACTTATTCTTTACTTTGACGCTCCTAATTTACAACCCATTCTCCTGATAGACCCCTACCCCCATCCCCAATAGGTATCTATCTCGATGTGCACTGCAAAACCGGCAGCAAAAACCAAATCACGTTCTTCATTGTCTTTGTTCATCGATCGTAAAACGATTCTTCACCTACGGGAATAGTAGCACATAAAATTGCGACCGAGACAGAAAAGAGGAAAAATAACATGACCATGTCCAATAGTAAAATCATACTTTTCTTTTTTTTTCGATTCTACCCCCGCGCCCATCAAGGATGATGACGAAGCGGGCCCAAGGTCGGAAGCGGTTCGGGCGGCGAAACTTCAAGCAGCGCTACTTTCGGCTTACCACCCAGTCGCTCAGCTACGCCAAGGCGAAGGGAAAGAGACCACTCTGTGATATACCGCTGTCTGAGATTTTGGCCGTCGAACGGCTCACCGAGAGGAGCTTCAAGATGCAGAACATTTTTCAGGTAGGTAGGTGGTGCAGCAGCAATCGGTCACTAGATTGTAATGGCGATGAAGTGGGTGGGTGGCTGGTATTTATTTCAAACAATGGACGGATGTTCGGCATCAATCGTGGCCTGGTTTCCGAGGCCGCTGAATGAATGCCGTCTGATGATTACTTTGTTTGTCTGACTGTTTGTGACAATTGATAATGGGATTTCGTGAATCAGGTGGTGTAAGATGTTGGATGGAGTTCATTTGGTTTGAATTTATGGATCATTTAAAAACCAAAAATCTCGCAGCAAGGCTAGAATTTGTAGCCTAAGCCAATGGGCTTCGAAATGCAGTCCACCGAAAGCGAGCTCTTCGCTTTACAATTTGAAGGACGAAGAAGTGAATTGATTAAAGGGTTTGATTTTCAAAAAACGTTTACACGACATGAGTTCATCTATCTCAATTTGGAATTCGCCGACAAAGGACTCTGTCATTGGGTGCAGTTTGCTAAACAGACTACGGAAGAGTACCCTAAAGATACTATTGAGGGTCGTTATAATTCGATAGCTATAGCGTTTGAGTTTGTGACCCAACATGTAAATAGGACATACGAGGCTAGACAGTTTTTGACGGCATTTTTTTGGTCACGCTGTGGATTGATTTCTACAGCCTATCACTTTCGACCTTTGGCAATTGGCTGAGATTCGATTTTCGCCATCGGTTCTGCCATTGTGCTCAGCTGAATAGTATCCCGGTTTTGCAAAATTTTTAAATTATAATTTTCAAATGTTGTTGTTCATAAAGTATAGATTTATTGAATTTAATGCGATTATCGATTGAGAATTAAATTTCGAATGAATTGTCAAAATAAGAGAAAATTATTTGTTTTGTTGTAAAGTTTGTGGTAACCCAAACTACAAACACACAAAGCAATTTGTTTTTGATATTCGAAAAGAATGTCCAAACTCTATTTTAACATTCAATAAGTGTTCTACAACGCGGTCTTATGCGATAAGAGAATATTTAACTGGAGCCCCTCTTCTTGCTTCTGCGATTCACTCATCTCAATAGTTCATCAGTAATGGTCAACCATTTTGTGCATGAAGAGCACAATATCTAACTTTATTGAGTTGAGGAATTTGCATTTCAACTTTCACTCCTCAGTGTCATGCACAAATTGTTCCCAAAATCGTGCCATGAATTCTGAAATAATCACGTTTTGACGTTATTAAAACAGGACCATGAACAAAAATCATATTTTTTATAATTATGTAAAAGTTCTCTTGATTAACGCCCGCATAACGTTTTTATTAGTGAAAATATTTGTTTTTGTTTTGTGAACTTCAGTCACGGTTTCCGCTGTCATTACTGAGTCGATTTCCTGTACGTGAACTAGTTCACAACTTTGTGAACATTATTCATAAAAACAAAGGTTGACTCATGATGTTATTCGTAGATTTCAAAACATTAGTTCACAAAATGAAAACATTCTGGATATGTTCTTGCGAACTATTTCACTAAACTCGGAGTTTTATTCATGAACCTATTCAATCCTCGTGAAATAATTTATGATTCCTAATATATTATTCATGATCCAATATCCGTACTCGTGAAATAGTTCACAAAATCTTAAAATATTTCTCATATGTTCGTGAACTGGTTCATGATTCCTAGTATAATAGTCACGACAGTCATAGGGATCATCCATAAATGATGTAGCATTATATGGGGGAGTTTTGCATTTTGTGATGATGTTTGACGACAGGGGGTAGCGGGTCATGTCAGGCTACGTAGATTTTTAAAAGGGGAATAACTAACTTCGTTTTTTATTTAAAAAAAATACGTGGGCAGCGGGGAGAGTTACCGTAATTACCAGGGGGTATTTAGAGGTTTGTGACGAAATGCTACGATGGGGGAGGGGGTGTTAAAAATTACTCAAAAAATGCTACGTCATTTATGTATGGTCCCATAGCCATAGTTGCCATTCGTGTTCATGAATGAGTTCACAAAATCATGCAATATTATTCATGGATTCGTGGACGTGTTCATACCTAGTACAATAGTCATGACTGAACATGCGTGCCCGTGAAATAAATCACATCATTAAAAACTATTATTTATGTATTCGTGAACTGGTTCGTGAACCCTAGTACAATGAACTGGTTCATGATGATTCCAAGTACAAAATTAACGACTATTATTCATGTATTCGTAAATTGGGTCATGAATCCTATTATAATAGTCCGACCTATCATTCGTGTTTGTAAAATAGATCACATATTGATCAAATATTCAAGTATTCGTGAACTGGTTCATGATTCCTATTATATTAGTCACGATCTAATATCCATGCTCGTGAAATCGTTCACAAAATCATGAAATATTTCTCATGAGTTCGTGTAATGGATCATGATACTAGTGATATTTAGAAGATATACCTAATCATTTTCAATTTCATGCAACATGGTAATGAAATTTTCACGTGAGCTTTTTCACAAAATTTGGAGTATTCGTGGGATCATTTTGGTCCATGTACTTTTTCATGAAATGTCAAGCTTTTAGCGACCAGTAATAGGTACGAGCAGTAGATATAAGAAATCAATCAGAACCTCGAACATCGTTATTCATTTGGTATGGTTCAGTGTGATGTGTGTACAGTACACGAAAACTGCGCTGAGCACCACAAATCGTGTTCGTGATACAGTTCACAGAACAAGATACCGCGAATCAGTCACACTTTTATGATCCAATTCCTATTGTCACGTTCCTCCGAATAAAAAATAATAGATCGCGATTAGGCTAAGAGAATTTACGAATACCATGATAAAACTGCTGATATCACGAAGTTGAGTCACACTCCTTCACGTATCAAATTTGTAAGTAAGCTCTAGAATAAAATATCACCATAACGTGAACAGAAATTACGAAAATTGGAACGGATATTTTTCCCGTGTAGCCTCACTCCAACGCTAGCTTAGTCTTGTCACTATGTTAGTGTCGGATTCTGATGAGACGAAGTCGAAGTATCAACAGTTTTCGCATTTCAAAACCATACAAGAGATGCGTCAAGTTTCTCAAAAAAAAACTTGCATTAGATAATTCAGAATATATTGGCTCAAATGGCACGTTCCCAGTATGTAGTCAGGGATTTGCGCCTTGCTGTGTGTTTTCATCATTTTCTGAGCGGAAGGAAAGGAGAAGGAGGAGGGGGAGGTAGAATTGAAATGGTGGGAAAAATAACAGCTTGCTAATTAAATGTCGTTACAACATAAAAAAGGAAAAACCTCAGTCGTTAAGAAAAAAGGGAAAAAAGAAAATAGTTGTGCCAGTCCAAACATGTATTAATTATTTCATTATTTGTGTAGCACTATAAATCGTGAAATATTTCATAATTGGATTTAACTCAGTTCAGTAGGTTTTAATGCAATCTTCACACTTTATTGCACCAACAACATTCTTAATGACTCATCATCTATCATAGATTTAATATAGTTTTGCATATAACGCAAAAAAAATGTTTTAAAATTTTGTTCGTTTTCTAAGCTTTGGAATGAACCGAAGCTGTCTTTTGGTATATGAACCAAACGCCTGGTACTATGTCAATTTCTCAAATGAGAAAATTTTTGGATTAGACCCAGACGAGGAGAAACCAAAACACTAAAAAACCATACATATTTTATATTAGGTCTTGTTCCCTTATGCACAAAAATTTGGTCTTAGCCAAAATTGTTCCCATTTGGGAAATTTACGTAGTGCCACGCGTTTGGTTCGTATAACGACAGGTTCGGTTCACATCCCTCGTCGGCAAACAGAGCCTCTGTGCTTACTATCAAGACATAATTCGGTAGCCAGGTGTTTGGTTTTCACGCAATACGTGCGAGTTTTTGGATTTTAATGCCTAATTAGCGCCAATTTGGTGCAGATTTAGACTTATCTAGCTAGTATAAAGTTGGTGTTGGTTACTTACGAGGAGAATCCGAAACACTAAAAAACCATGCTTCATGTTGCATCGCCACTCTCCAAGATTCGAAGGTTTTTGGAACTATTTGCTATATCAGGGGTGTAGCCAGAAATTTGGTTTGGGGAGGGGGTTTTGATGAAAATCACAAATTTTTCGAAAAATGCTTAAATTTAATATTAGTTTGATAAATTATTGAAAACTCAAAAACATAAGTAGTCTAAAAGATGTCATTCTAGTCTACAATTCAAGATCACCTAATTCAATAATCCTTGACGTTGAAGGTTTGACAACTTCGGGAAGTTATCAACACAAAACATCGCATGCTTTGATATAGAAATTTTAGTGATTAATTCTCATAGAGGTAATTATGGCGAATTAATTCTTCAAAAATATTAAGAAACATGGTGCCTTCAGCAAAGTTTTTGATAATGTCATTTTAAACAATTTTGTTGAAAATAGGAAGGCATGTGAATGCAGCATATAGGGATTTAAATCGACTGGGCATGCTATATTACACCTTAGTGAAGAAAAATTTAGGTGAAAACCATTTTTTCTGCGCTACGGAGAAAATCGTTTGAAACAATCATTGCGAGTTGAGAACACAAAACCTATAACTAAATTATGGATGGATGGAATTGCAACTTGCGTTTCGACTTCATCTCATCAGAATCCGACACTAACTTGGTGGGCGGACTAAGCTAGTGCCGTATTGATGCTAGCTCCAAAAATGGAATCTCTCTTTATGTTTTTGGGCAAACCACTAGTCCTTTCAATATCTGGGAATTTTTTTTAAATCCAGTTCCCTTAAATATTTTTTGTAAGCTTCAGAGGCACCTTGAATGCAATGTGAATTTATTTTTAATTACCGCAGAAGAGATTTATCAAATACAGTAATTTCAGAATAGCTTGTTGTAAAAGTTTTCTACTACTATTTTTCGATACTCTGAATATGTGGGATATTCATGTTTTTGACAAAGTTGTTTGAAATAGCACTTTCGAAAACTTTGCTGGAGACATTCAGTCTTGACCCAAATTTGCTTGAAAAGTAAATTCACTATAATTACTTCTAGGAGGATTAACCGCCAAAATTATTTTATCAGCAAATGAACAGTTTTACGTTTTGAAATTCTTCAATGTTACTTAACATCGATATTTGGCAGTTTCGAATGAATGTGATCGTGACCGTTAAAAATTTATCGAGCATTAATTTCAGTCAACGTTACAACTTGCAAACGAGTACTAGCCACCTAGCACACAAAATTTTAGTACGCCATTCATTGCAGCACTCAAATATACACCATTAATAACCATTAACTTGAGATATATTTACATATTTATTAAATCCAATCCTGCTTAGAGGCTATTCATATAGTTGGTAATACAACAAAAATCAAATGCTCATAAAACCGATCCTGACCTGCTAGAGACAAACTGTAAACGTCATTTATCATCAACTTTCAACTAGTTTCTGAAATGTTATTCTTGTTGTTAACCATATTGAATTTTTGTCTAAAATCTACACAATCTCAAAAATACATTTTCAGCAAATGTTGAAATGTATGCAAGTTTTCGGTAAACAAGCTCATGTTTTATATGCAATCAACCTATTCAAATTTAGATTCCCATTCGAAAAATTGACTCTAATCCATATTTTGGAGCATCTTTCCAAAAATGAGCTCATAATAATTCAGACAGTTATTTTATTTTACATTGAAGTAATTTGACAACTATGGGATTTCGGCTAAGAGATAAGTTACAAGATCCCCTTCCCACAATTTTCCAAAAGTTTTCATGACGCTTTAAGTACGGTTCTCAATGTAGTGATCAGAAAATATTTTTCAAAAAATATTTTGTAGAATATTAAATTAAATTCGTCAGTATCAATTTTTTTTTTCATTCCAATTAATTTTGGTTTGGGGGGGGGGGGTGTTTAACACCAACCCTCCCCCCACTGGCTACGCCCCTGTGCTAAATACAAGTAAAACGGAAGAACGGTTCATGTGAATTAGTTCTCTTAACAGAACTATTAATCGGGAATAGTTCTTCGAAGGGAACTGTTGGGCTCTTTCTAGTTTCTGCGCTCATGGTAACAGTTTCAAAAACATCGAACATGTGGTGTGAGTAGGCGCCTAATATAACGCCAGTCCTCTATTAAAACATTTCTTTCAAGTTAAGGAAGAGAGTAGTCTCTTGGTGGGGATAGCTGTCATAGCCAGGGTTACCATATTCACAGATTTTTCTGTAATGTCACAGATTTTTTCCATAATTTTTGATCACAGATTCTTTTTCACAAATGACAGATTTTTGGCATTTTGATGAAAATTTCACAGATTTTCACAGATTTTTGGAAATATTGTGATTTTTCACAGATTTTTTTGGAAATTTATCACAGATTTCCACAGATTTTTTCCTCTTTTAGTCATCACAGATGGTAAAAAGATTTTTTTACCGAAACACAGATTTCAATATGGCATCCCTGGTCATAGCATCAAGCATATTGTTTTGCCGAGTATTATAGCGCCAGGCCACTGTTATAGCAGTCTCTTTGAGTGCGAGGAAGATCTGCATTTGCCTCAGAATGGAGCATCGATGACCTGAAGCTAGTTCAAGTTGTATATCTCCGTCTCTTCATGCGTATATATCGGACTGAGGACCCTCGAAATAAGACTAGGTTAAAAACCTTCAGCATAAAAACCGGACAAAATATTTCCGGTTAATAGAAGGTAGTTTTTAACACGGATTTTCTTACGGATTTATATTATACCGATTTTATTACACGACGTTTACTCTGCCGACTTTTCGGGAGAGAAATTTTTAAATCTTCATAAGGACTTGCCACCTTTCGTTTGGTGCGTTCATGCTTCCGACACAAAACCAATAAAACTAGAACGGTTTTGGAATAGTGATATGATGCAAAATCGTCCAAAACAACGGTCTTTGATAACATTGTTTCAATAACAGCAAAAGCCTTTTTTGGAGTCTCAGTTTTGTAAATCTCCATTATGACCCAGCGTATGAAATTTCATACGCAAAAACAACACTAAAAATTCTCTATAATTACAATTAACACTATGTACAATTAAGGCGTCCTCAAACTTCAGGTCTTTATAATGTGTATGCTCAATAATCTTTTTTTTAAATTCCATTGTGTTTTCGAATGTCAAAGTTGGACAAAATTCAAACCTATACTATACTATACATATTATTACATTTCTCTTCTAAATCACTAATTCTTGTTTGCGATTGAGAACAAATGGCTATGAGAGGTGTGAAAGATGTGGCTCAGTGCGAAAAAAATGGAAGAAATTGGTGAAACAATTGCGAAAATTCTGCTGGTAGTTCAAGGTATGAAATTTCATACGATATAGGCTGAACAGGTATATTTTTTTCCTAAAGCAAAATTATTTCCTCTTTAGGACCCGGACAACTTTCTCGCTAATTTTAATGTTGAATCAGTGCATTCAAGGCTAATAAATGCTTAATACGTTGCAAATCATGCCTGATTATAACCACAATATTTTGTATGTAAATTCTAGCAAGAAAATGTTCTTTTTCTTAAAATAATTACAAAGTTTGAAGTGAAAGATATTTTGATGCAACGAACCAATCATGAGATGAACCGGCACGAGAGAGAAAAGAAGTGTTCAAATCATTCAAAAAGGCTGCTAAATGAATGATTTCGCAAGGTTGAAGATATTATTCCCATACTTAATTCGCATAATATTTTTCTCATATTGAATACGGCATAATATGAGGGCTCACGAAGTATTTTATAAATTACCAAAAGTTTTAACATAGCTGGGTTATAATGGGTTAGAAATGGCAAAACCCTTTTTTGGAGACACTCAGTTTCGTTAATCTCCCCATTCGTGGTGCCTTTGGTCACGAATGATTCACTACGTTCGCCACAAATGCATATGGCTTGGCAAGTTAGGTATTTCGAAGCGAATTTCGACAGTTCTCAACCTCAACCTAATTTTCCTCTTAAATGATACATATTACGAATGGACAATCACGAAAACGAACGATTTACAATTTTGTTGTAGCAATATCGTATGTCGCTTACTTCTACCATTCCTACAACTTAATGTACCAACCCTTTCGTGACACCATTCATTCATACAACTCGTGTAGCTAGTAACTGAAACCTGAAGCCATTGTTTGCATTTCACTAATTGTAATTATTGTCTGAAACAAGCTAGCATCATTGGTAAATGTAATTCCCGTGAGAGGAGGTGTACATGGGGGGAAGGGCAGAAAATTTCCCACAATTATGTCACTTATGATGGCAGCAATCCGGTGAGACCCTGACGATTGCTATTGTTCCGAGCAGCATAAATCTATGGTGGCAACGTGGCTAGCAGTACCTACTGCAGCAATAAGTTTACTCAGCGGACTTTGAACTGGGACGAGGTGGGCGTGTAGCTACAGGTTCTTAAAGTGTACCTTTATTATTGGTGGTGTCGTTTGCATTTTACATGTATCGTATGTTTTAGTATTCATCGCTCGCGAGACTGACTTTACTCTGATAATGCGTGGCACTAGCGGAATGTGGGTTAATAAACAACAGTGAGTCTAACTTGTGCTAGGTTAGACGGTGGATTTTGATTATTCTTGATTCATACATATTGGAAGCAACATTGGATTTGGCTTCAAGCTGATGTCAATTTCTATTTGATAGTTTTCATAATAATATACACGTTACTGTTTAATGTGGCCAAGGTGGAGTCGAATCGACAGAAAGTTTATTTATACACCACCTTATCCAAGTCTCTTGAATAATCAATTGTGGGAAATACCAATAAATCCTAATCACCAAGTCTTCTTCGCATAGATCCCAGTTTTTAAGACTCTTCAAATTATTACGTTTAAGTACGTTTTTATCCTCTACAGTGCACTTATTAGTGGTTTTGGAATATTTTGACAGCAATTTGATATTTGTCCAACCTTTCAACGAACTACAATATTGCAAAATGCGGTTCATTTGGTGGCATATATTATCTCGTACCAGTCAAACAAGGGGGGAGGTTGCAGAATACAATTGAAGTCAATCGCCGATACACCTAATTCATGCTCAGAACAGTGTTCATCGATGTTATCCATTCACATGGATTACAATATTAAACATTACTATTAAACCCACCTTTAAGACCGTGTGAATGACCAGGTTTCATACAAAATCCATAGTCACATTCCAACATCTCAAAACAATACAGAAACTCTCTCTTTCTTCTCGTGTACCTCTTGGCACGGCTGTCCATTGTGAAGTAATTTCTTCAGCAGTCACATAGTAACAATTTTTACCCGATATCTCTATGAAAATTGCGTTCACTGCTACGCCATAGAGTGCGATTGTGTCTCAATTTTCACCTGTACCTCATCTGGGCCGGGTGGCGGGTGTGAAAAGACACACCACACCAATAATACTGTGCGGGAACATGTGCTGTGGAAAATCATCACCCGAACAATGCACCCAGCCCAGGTCGCATTGTTGTTGGGCGTAAGTAATTACCATTGTTTCCATCAACAAACTCCCACCAATTTCTCCGGTCCACCCACGTGTGCTGTTACTCTACCATGAATGCGTAGGGTTCTCAGAAGGGAGTGCACTCGATATCCATTCGTAATAATTGCAATAGTAATGAATGCAAATTGGCACGCGTCTCCAGAGAGCTACCGGGTACACGCAAAAAAGCAGTTTCTGCGCAATGGCTGACCCACATTCGGTGATCTAACCTAGTTTCAGAATATAGGTATGGTTTTGCTCGCAGGACCGTTCCGGTCAAAAACCTTGTACTAGTTTTTACTATACGATGCGGCCGGAAGGCGTGACCGATTGAAGGCCATGCAAGGATGTAACGCCACCATGTTCATGCGCACGTACGTACACAGGATGTGATTGGAATTGTACGAACCTGAATAATCTGCTTCGAGAGTCTCCCGCTTTGACGATTGGCATCAAACTTCCCACCTTTTCGGACAAAAGAATGATTCATTGGCCCCGGGGAGGGCGGATCCGGGCATATTGTGGTTTTTCGAAGTACCGAGAAGCGCGACTTTGGCTGGCTTCTTCTCTGAACGCAGTCAGTCACGTCAGGGAAGATCGGTCAAGCGTGCTGCATGCAGCACCAGCTAATTATTGCAGCGGTCGTTTCGGGTCTACTGACTCATGACACAATCGTTACTTTATTGGTAAGATGAGTTGATTCTGAAAATGGTGAACGTTAAAATCGTGTGTTTGAGGTTGTAATTGAGACTGGGCAACCTTCCCATATTACATACTTTCAGTGTCATCACTATACTATTATGCTATTGAAAATAATTAACATTAGGATCCAGGTTAATCGAGGCGCTTCTCTAGAAAAAATTCAATAATAAAAAAAATGTTTACGATTGTTATATTTAAAAATACCTTGAACTTATTCGCTCAATTGATAAATTCACAAACAACGTGGACTTGGAAATTTGTGACGCGTCTATACTTCAAAAATCGTTTAATTATTGTTTTACCCAACAGGGTTTATTTTGATAATTCCTTGAACTAGTAAAGTTTAATATTGTGACCGAATCAGATATTTATTTCATTATAGGAAAAACGGCCATTTCGCAGCTATTTCCTTTCTAAACGAAATGGTAAATCTGATTGAGCAAACAGATAGCCACTTTTCACTCTAGAATCTGTTAGGGTTATTAATAGACTTATTCATCGAAAATTAACATAAAAATATTCAAATAACTATTCATACCACAGCAGATACCATTTTGTAAAATAATTGAAAAATCGCTCACTCGAAGGTTAGTTTAACACTCTAACCTACATCTACATCGAGGTCAACCATTTCTCTTACCTCCGATAACCGCAATCAGGAAAAACATTACCCAGGCTAATAATTTCAACGAAGCATAATATTCATTGCAATTAGAATGACATATTGCACAATCGTCTTGCACGCCCTCTATCTCTCCCTGCCTTCCCATACCACTGATAATAGCATACACACAGGCACATGCCGTGGGAAAACTAGCTTTGTTTTTTTTTGCTCGACAGTATAACAGCTCCTACATAGCTAACGCGTCGAAGATTGAAAAGAGACGGAGCTTGGTCCCTTCGAGCTTCGCTCCATCAATCAAGTGTTCTTTCTTTCATTCATAAAATTACAACAGCGCAGCCGCCTGCGAATGGTAGTACTCTGTGTAGGTATATGTATGTATGTATATGGTGCCTACCTGGTCATTCATCCGTCGGGGACACAGTGGGTCAGAAATGAGAAAAGTGGTTAAAATTGAAATCCTAGTCAATCGAAGCTTGCTGTCGTATTCCACAAAATTGGCGTAGTTTGGATTATTATTTTGAGGGAAAGACTTGTTTATATTTGGTTCCGCATTGATGGCAACAGCAATTCTACTATGTACTATTTCGGATAATCTTTTGGGTTTTTTAATTGATTTTTTTGATTACTGACGGCTCCAGCCCACCGACATAGCCGGGATACACAATTGTTGCAAACTGTATCTAATTCACGATTAAGATTTTTTTAGAATTTTCATTTGTCACAAAAATACATCAAAAACAGTTTGATGCATGAATCTTTTTGTAGTATTTTCTTAGCATTCATCAATACGCGAAATAGTTTACTATAATCAACTCGAAGTGATGATCGAAATATATCAAACGCAATACGACAATAGTCAAAAAAATTTCCCAGAAGCCCTTTCCAGTGGAAGCAGTTTTCACTAGAATGGACTACATATTATAACTTCAAATCATTAGTGTAAAGTGAAGAACAGCGTGAATTCTTGCCGGACTTCTTTAATAATCTTATAAGAACTGTGAATCAGGAATCAGAATATATGGACTTGATTATCACGTTCTCCATGCAAAATCCCAAACGGGAACTTTTTGAATAAGACCAAATTTGTATGCATTAAAACACAAAACCCAACATAAAGAATGACTTTCAGATTATCCTCGTCAGTAACTAACACCAACTTAATGCTAGTTAGATGAGTCCAAACCAACACCAAATTTGCACTAGTTGGACACTAAAATCCAAAAAGTCACACGTCTTGCGTGAACGCTAAACAACTGGCAGGTACCGAGTGGTGTCTCGATAGTATGCACAGAGGTTCAGTTTTCCGACGAAGAATGTGAACCTAATCCGTCTTTTGGTATAAGAACAAACGACTGGTACTATGCAAAATTCCCAATCGGGAATTCTTTTGGATAAGACCAAATTTTTGTTGCATAAGGACACAAGACCTAACATAATATATGATACATTTTAACGACATTAAATTAGCTAGAGATTATTGGGTAGGGAAAGTTATGAAAATTATGCGGTTGTCACGGTAAAGATGGACACATCTATCATTACCAGGACACATGTTAGTGAACTCGGGTGATTCGTAGTTATACTGCCTCGACCCTCATTAGCAGAAGACAAAGGTTAAGCCCGTACGATATTAAGCCTGTTCTAATGACCCTGCCACTTCTAGTTTCCCGATCTGTTTACTTCACATCCTTGCTCTCACTTGAGTTCTATGGCTCTAATTTTCATAACATTCCCTATCCAGTAATCTCTAGCTAATTGAATGTCGTTAAAATGTAAAAAAGAAAATGTGACTAATATAGTCGAAATAAAAAAGGAATAAAGTATGATTTTTAGTGCTTCGGATTCTGCTAACTTATCTATATTAAGTTGGTGTTAGTTACTGACGAAGAGTATTAAGTATTTATGATCAGATAACGACGGTTCAAGCTTATTCGATACGAACTCGTTTATGCGTAATACTTTCGGAACAGAAGGTTACATCTCACACCAGCTCGTTGCAAATGTAGGAAATCTCCTACATTTAGTATCTTTAGATTTGTGTTGCTTAAGCATTCCATCAATCCAGTGCCTCTCAAATTGATATCTGAGTCGCCCCAATATGTGGGATGGACATTTGCGTTACTGCCGATATGATATAGTTCTATTGTAATCTTCAAAAGCTGATAATTCATTAAAGGGCACAATGAATTTTTATCCACGGGGCACAATAAATCTTTATCTACGTTATCAATTGCGACAGCATATCGCTAGTTGTGAGATCAGATATAAGACATGTGTCAATAAGGCACGTCGATTTGTCGTGCCCAATTTGTCAATGAATGTGAATAAATGTATTAGTTTTAAACAAATTAAAAATTGCAAAGCTATAGGTCGACTGTCAAGCTTTCTTTTTCGATTTTGGATGGTTAATGGACGCGTAGTCTGAATATGATCGAAAGATTTCCATCACTCTTTGTTTGGGAGCAATTTAAAAGAATTTAATCCTCTTTTTCCTGATGACGCAGTCTTCAGAAAATTGGATGAATCTGATACGGAACTTCTTAACGATTTTTTCGGTTACGGTTACGGTTTTTAAGTCACACCAAACTTCTGATTTCCAAAACTTCATTCTGTCCGCGCGTCATTTTATTTTGTCTACCGTCATGCACGTAGCCAGAAAAAAGTTACCGGTTTTCAAAACATATACCAGAAATGATGTTTCGATGCACGCTGAATTTTTTTTATGCGGCACCATGTTTCGATATATGGTATTACCGAAATTTGTAGTTAGCTGTTTGGATGTAACGGAGTTTTCACTCCAGGACAACACCGTTATGCTGAGAACACAGTATTGTGAGCTGTGTCCTGGTTGTATTATCTCCGTGCTAATAGCAGACTGCATTTGAACCTGCATGCTCCAACAGAATAAAATAAAAATATGCCAAATGAATTCCTGCAGATAAACATAATTATGCCAAATTTTCGTTATGCCCAGTGTTGCCAAAAGTACGAGCCACCCAGTACAAGCAGAAAAAAGATTTGTAGGTACAATAAAAATATGGATTAAATTCAATAATTAAAATTATTAGTCGGGAGACAATAAATTTATTTATTAAATTCGATAAAATTTATTATTGAAATCATAAAAAAATCTTTGAAATTAAATCTGTTTTTATTGAAAGCAAAAATTTATTGTTGTTCTAATTAAAAATGTTTTTAGACCAAAAAGGTTGTTGTTTGAAGTAATAACCGATAAATGATTGGATGCAATAACGCATATTTTCCATTTAAATATGCATAATTTTTCTGCGTGTATGTGAAAATTCGTTCACTCCTGCGGCAGCTGCTAACTGTTGATCACAAAGTAGTCAAAAATCCGCTCGCTGATAACCATGAATAATATACACTGATAAAAAATCACACTATACAACCAAAGGAAATTTAACATCATTTTCAAGTGCACTTTCATGTTGAAAAGCAGATCAAATTATATTCATACTACTTTCACATGAATACGTTATGTTTTACCATTGAATTTTGGTTGCTATGCTATTGAGTCGCATTGTGTGAACTTTTCACGTCACATTAATGTGAAAAACATATAGTGCATATCCATATGTAAAACAATTGATTTCGCCGATTTTTCTACCCGTCACATCTATAGGTAAAACTCATTGATATTCACGTGTAATTCATTTGAAAATCTTAGTCAATGGTATTTCTTATGATGTTTATGTGATTAATCACATGATTCGCAAAAATTTCATTTGAAAATCACATTGTCCACACTCTATTAGGTATTCAAATGGCAAACGTATCCTTTTCATATGTTTTACAATTGAATCAATTCCAGTGTTTTCCACATGATGTTAACGTGTCTAGTTTTTTCAGTGTAGCGAAAGGCATTGAACAGTGGGTCACTAGATGCGCAAACTGCGAACGAACGATGAAGCTTGAACCTTCATTACATGGCAACGTTTTTATTAAAATATTTTTATTGGCGAAGTGCATTAGAGGTAGCTCATACTAGGAATTTGATAGTGTTAGAATAGTTCTGATAAAAGCACAAATATAAATCGGATTATTATATCCAATAGCTTGAACTTGTACTGGCTCTCGGGGTTCCAACTCCGTTATTTATCGGGACTAGCTGGAATTGCACAGAAACTCAATAGCTGGTAATGCCTGGAAGAAACAAATCATCATTCAATGTACAATTCTGGAAACCCAAAGTTCTTTATTAATCAATACCGTCACTGCCAAGACCCGTACGTAAATCGAAGCAGGAAAGAGAAGAAATGTTAGTCCGACACTTCTTATTACTACTATTGCGCACTCCACAAGTGTCACAGGAGGACGGAGATTGAAAAAGTAATAGGTATTCGATTAAAAATTGTGCTGCAATTCGCGCGCGATTCAAGATTTTAAGAGTCTCTAGGCCCCCGGCCACCAGGATACTTATGAAGTGCCGAAAAATCGCTTTAGAAAAATCATAACGACGAATTAGGAGGAAATCGTTCTTAAATCCGGCACCCGACGGTTTTGCTTCAGTACTTTTGAAAAGGCATATCGAAGCTTTAGTGATTCCGATTCTTCATATCTTTAGAGCATCTGTTGGCATTTTTCCATTTTGCTAGAAGTTCGTGAACATGTTCCCAGCCCATAATATGGGCGATGTCCGAAATTACCGCGGAATTATTTCATTGAGTGCTGTCTCGAAGTTGTTCGAGCTGGTGACTATGGAATCTCTTCAGGCTCATTGTAAGCAGTACTAGTAGTGACGATCAACATGGCTTCAGGTTTGGGCGTTCGAAAGAAATTAACTTGCTATGCCTAACCTCCTACATAACAGAGAGTATGGAACGTTGCGCTCAAACCGATATTATTTACACACGGTTTATGACAAAGTGAACCTTGAACCATCAAAGTAAACAATCACTAAAATGGAGAGATATAGAATCAACAGTGGTTTGTTGCAACTATTTCGATCCTAGCTTACAGATCGAGTAATAGTGATTGTCAGGCACCCACACTTCTTTCTATATCAGCAGTACCCCAGAGAAGTCACTTGGGACCGTTTATGTTTCTGCTTTACTTCAGCGACGTGCATTTAGTTCTGAAGCCTCCACACCTGTCCTTCGTCTCAAGATATTTCGTCTCATTCGCTTAACTGAGGTTTGTAGATTTCTCCAACAATAGCTTGAAACCTTCACTGATTGCTGTAGTACGAAACGAAGTTGTGTAAATCCGAAGAAGTGCTAGATGATCTTACCCATACGAATAATAGGTCTAGTTTGTTTTAAGAAATTGAAAACGTTAGTCAAATCGGCCGACCACAAAATATGACCATCATCGATTCGAACGAAACTTTGAGGTTGTGTTCGGTTTATGAGTCTCCAGTATTTTCTCTGACAATTGCAATATTTTGATACAAGAGCAGTTTTTCAAAAGGGCGTAAACATTTCTACGTGCATTAATTTCAAATTTTTTGTTCGATTACTGTATTTTATACAGCAAAACTTTCTGAGAACGAGTTTCAGAGAATAAATATTTATGTACGAAAAAATGTACACTGAAATAAATGTTGTGTCATTTTTCACAAAAACAAAAATTTGTGTTAAAAATTTAAATTGTAAAAGAAAACCACTTTTTCTAATTTTTTATATTTTGTCAATAAAAACCTCAAGAGAAAAGAAACATTCTGAATGTGATTGTATGATGGAGAACTTATCGGTAAAAAAGTTTTTTTAACAATAACTTTATACATTATTTTAAATTTCATACTAATTGACATACAAAACTGTAACTTTATTACAGAATATAATTCTAAGTCACGTTTTAAATCAAAATGTATTTAACAAAAATCTTCCAAAATGCGATAGTTTTCGAGATATTTGGAATTTTGTTCCAACAAAAACAGTTATTCGCGTGATTATGTCCTTTTTAAAAGTTATTCGCGTTGTAAATCTTGGATCTTGTAAATATCGAACAGATGGTTCGAGATGCTATGTTTCTCATACTTGAGAGTAGTGGCATTATTTCGTCTATTCTCGAGTGAGCATGAGAAGAAATTATTCTTAGAGTACTGAGGATCAAGTGATTGGAAAGTAGAATGCAACTCTCGTTACTGCCGGCAACTTCCCAACATCTCTGATAATGATTTGGCGAAAAAACTGAATACTAACCGCTGTACTGTTGGCGAGTTCGTTTTCGAAAATGTCAATATAACCGAGAAAATAAACAACTCAATCAAAGCATCAAACAACAAACGGCAGTCAAAATCCGAGAACGTATGCTGTACCACCAGATGCTGTCGAATTTCAATGGATGTGCTTTTAACGACAATGAATGACATGCGAAAACCGAAGTTATGCAAATTCTGGAGCTCCAATTCTACTATGCTCGTGATCGCGGCAACTTTCCTGTCAGAATCAAGTTTTTTTCACCAAAAAGAATTATGGTTTGGCAAGGTATCTGTTCCTGTGACAAGAAAAGTCAACGTTTTTGTGACGGATGAGACTACGAATTTGGAAGTGTTATAAATAGAGTGCCGTAACAAACATATTTCACCCTTAATTAAGTCCTATGATAGTCTAGTTACGTTTTGGCCAGATATAGCCAGTGGTCGTTATAGCAAAAATGTGCGACAATCGTTCAGCGGCAATAGAGTACAGCTCATCCTAAAACAGCTTAATCCACCAAATTGTTCCCAGTTTCATCCAATAAACAAGCAATAGGCGATAATGAAGTTTAAGGTAAAAGTTACCAGCATTGCATTGGTCGGATTAAGAATTAGTGAAATCAGCTGCCAATACCGTGACTTAATGGGTGGTACTTTGTTCGTTCGTTAGCTGCCGTTCTGCTGGTGCCGACAGTAAATCCAGTACATTGTTTTCGCTGGTGCGGAACAATCGACGTTGTTTGCAGATAAGTTTTGCTTTATTTTTTTTTCTCGTTTGCTTTCTTTCCTTTTCCCTACTTTACTCAAATCAAATAATAAGACACATTCCCGTTTATATAACGCTCTGCCCTCGTGCTTAAATGGCCGAGGGCGAAATACCATCTGATGTAATCATGGAAGTCCCTGATCCCCCTAATACTCGCATTGCTCCCCGTATAAAGCAGTACCCAGAAGGTTCCTCTGGGCCATGGGTGGTATATTTTCGGACCGGAGAGAAACCGGTTAATATATTAAAACTTTCTCGAGATCTCACTGCTAATTACCCGGCCGTAACTCAGATAACACGTGTTCGGGCAAACAAGATACGTGTTCTAGTGAGTGATCTCGGCCAGGCAAACGCGATTGCTTGCTGTGAGCGCTTTACGCGGGAATTTAAAGCGTACGTGCCTTGTGTGGCCTGTGAAATCGATGGGGTAGTGTCCGAACCGGGCCTGAAATGCGAAGAACTGTTGGAGCACGGGGTTGGCTGCTTTAAGGACCCCTCTCTTGAACAGATTAAGATCTTAGAATGCAAACAATTGTATACCGCAAACACCGAGGGAGGTAAGACTACCTACTCTCTATCAGGCTCGCTTCGGGTGACATTCGCCGGGTCCTCTCTTCCCAACTACATCCTCCTTGACAGGGTTCGCCTACCAGTTCGCCTGTTTGTACCGCGGGTCATGAGCTGCAGCAATTGCAAGCAGTTGGGCCACACAGCCACATATTGTGGAAATAAGAAACGATGCGGCAAATGCGAAGGAGAACATGAGGATGACTCTTGCGACAAAGAAACTGAAAAGTGTATTTGCTGCGGGGGCCCTTCACATGCTCTTAAATCATGTCCTGCGTACAAGCAGCGCGGGGATAAAATTAAGCGCTCCCTTAAGGAACGCTCAAGGCGTTCTTATGCAGAAATGCTAAAGAATGCTTCGCCATCTGTCCTGTCCGAAAATCCCTATGCTGGTTTGGCTAACGTTGAGCAAGAATCTGACGACCCACGAGAGGGAACATCTTTGGTTAACCCAGGGGAATCCAGGAAGAGGAGAAATCCAGTCTCCCCTACATTGCCTCGTAAGGGTGCCAAGGTGTCGTCCACTCAGAGTGCGCCATCTACAACCAATAAATCCAACGGAAGTGATGCACAAAAGCCGAAGCAATTTGCTCCAGGACTTGGAAATATTAATTCTAACAAGGAGTACCCACCACTTCCAGGGACATCCAAAACCCCAAGTGTTCCCTTTTTTCAAACAGATACTCAGTCCAGTAGCGGACTAAGGAAATTTTCTGACATAGTGGACTTAATTTTCACAGCTTTCAATGTTACTGATCCTCTTAAAAGCCTTCTGATACGTTTTCTCCCTATAGTGCAAACATTTTTGAAGCAGTTGACTACTAAATGGCCCCTCCTTGCAGCGATCGTATCCTTCGATGGCTAAGTCATCGAACGAGGTCACCGATTCGATCACTGTTCTACAGTGGAACAGCAGAAGTATCCTCCCGAAACTCGATTCCTTTAAATTTTTACTAAATAGTTTAAAATGTGATGCTTTCGCATTATGTGAAACTTGGTTAACTTCCGATATAAATCTCAACTTCCACGACTTTAATATAATTCGTCTGGATCGAGAAAACCCCTATGGAGGAGTACTTTTGGGGATCAAAAAGTGCTATTCTTTCAACCGAATTAACCTCCCTTCGACACCAGGCATTGAAATTGTCGCTTGTCAAGTTTTAATCAAAGGTAAAGACCTTTGCATTGCTTCCATCTACATTCCTCCTAGAGCCTCGGTAGGGCACCGAACGCTTTGTAATATCACGGAATCCTTACCGGCACCGCGGCTAGTTCTGGGAGACTTTAACTCGCACGGTACGGTATGGGGCTCTCTTCATGATGATAATAGATCAACATTAATCCAAGATCTTTGCGATAATTTCAACATGACCATCTTAAACACGGGAGAAATGACGCGGATTCCTACACCACCAGCACGCGCAAGCGCGTTGGATTTATCGCTTTGCTCGACATCGCTACAGTTAGATTGCATGTGGAAGGTGATCCCTGATCCCCACGGTAGCGATCATTTGCCTATCGTGATTTCAATTGCTAACGGTTCAAGACCATCGGAAACAATCAATGTATCGTATGACCTCACACGGAACATTGATTGGAAGAGTTACGCGACCGCGATATCCGTTAAAATCGAATCCACTCAAGAACTTCCTCCGGAGGAAGAGTACAGGTTTTTGGCTGGCTTGATTCTCGACAGTGCGAATCAAGCTCAGACTAAACCAGTACCCAGCGCGAATACCCATGGACGGTCTCCCACCCTGTGGTGGGATAAAGAGTGCTCAGAGCTGTACGCGGAAAAGTCCACTGCATATAAGGCCTTCCGGGAAGACGGGTTACCCGCTAGCTATCAACAGTACGCGTCGTTAGAAAGGCGAATGAAGAGTCTAATGAAAGCCAAAAAACGCAGTTATTGGCGCCGGTTCGTCGACGGGTTAACGAGAGAAACAGCGATGAGCACTCTTTGGGGTACGGCTCGACGTATGCGTAATCATAATAGTACCAACCAGAACGTGGAATATTCAAACCGTTGGATATTCGCTTTCGCCAAGAAGATCTGTCCGGACTCTGTCCCGGTACAGAAAACGTACCGCGCCGCGTCTTCTCACGATACCGCGAACGAAACACCGTTTTCGATGGTGGAGTTCTCACTTGCTCTCTTATCGTGCAACAATAACGCCCCAGGGTTAGACAGAATCAAATTCAACTTGCTGAAGAATCTGCCTGACACTGCAAAAAGACGCCTGTTGAATTTATTTAACAAGTTTCTTGAGGGTAACATTGTCCCTTATGAATGGAGGCAAGTGAAGGTCATCGTCATCCAAAAACCAGGAAAACCAGCCTCCGACCACAACTCGTATCGGCCGATTGCAATGCTGTCCTGTATTCGGAAGTTGTTCGAGAAAATGATCTTGTATCGCCTCGACAATTGGGTTGAAGCAAATGGCTTACTATCAGATACACAATTTGGCTTCCGCAAAGGCAAAGGGACGAACGATTGCCTTGCGTTGCTTTCTACAGAAATCCAAATGGCCTATGCTAACAAAGAGCAGATGGCATCAGTCTTCTTGGATATTAAGGGGGCTTTTGACTCAGTTTCTATCAACATTATGTCAGAGAAGCTGCACCAGCATGGTCTTTCACCAATTTTAAATAACTTTTTGCTAAACCTGTTGTCTGAAAAGCACATGCATTTTTCGCATGGCGATTTAACAACATCGCGATTTAGCTACATGGGTCTTCCCCAGGGCTCATGTCTAAGTCCCCTGCTCTACAATTTTTACGTGAATGACATTGACGATTGTCTTGCCAATTCATGCACGCTAAGGCAACTTGCAGATGACGGGGTGGTGTCTGTTACAGGGCCCAAAGCTGCCGACTTGCAAGGACCATTACAAAATACCTTGGACAATTTGTCTGCTTGGGCTCTTCAGCTGGGTATTGAGTTCTCCACGGAGAAAACTGAGTTGGTTGTTTTTTCTAGGAAGCGTGAGCCGGCGCAACTCCAGCTTCTATTAATGGGTGCAACGATCAACCAGTTTTTCACATTTAAATATCTCGGGGTCTGGTTCGACTCTAAAGGTACCTGGGGATGTCACATTAGGTATCTGAAACAGAAATGCCAACAAAGGATCAATTTTCTCCGAACAATAACTGGAACATGGTGGGGTGCTCACCCAGGAGACCTGATCAGGTTGTACCAAACAACGATATTGTCGGTGATGGAGTACGGGTGTTTCTGTTTCCGCTCCGCTGCGAACATACACTTCATCAAACTGGAGAGAATCCAGTATCGTTGCTTGCGCATTGCCTTGGGTTGCATGCACTCGACCCATACGATGAGTCTCGAAGTGCTGGCGGGCGTTCTTCCGCTAAAAAATCGATTTTGGGAACTCTCATATCGATTGCTCATCCGATGCGACATTCTGAACCCGTTGGTAATTGAAAACTTCGAGAGGCTCGTCGAGCTTAATTCTCAAACCCGTTTTATGTCCTTGTACTTCGACTACATGGCACAGAGCATCAATCCTTCTTCGTACAATCCCAACCGTGTCCGTTTCCTAGATACTTCTGATTCTACTGTATTCGTCGACACATCCATGAAGGAAGAGATTCGTGGAATCCCGGAGCATATATTCCCGCAGGTGATCCCCAATATATTTTATAATAAATTCCGAGAAGTCGACTGCGACAAAATGTTTTACACTGACGGATCAAATCTCGATGGGTCCACTGGCTTCGGTATCTTCAACAATACTATCACCGCTTCATTCAAGCTCAATGATCCCGCTTCAGTTTACGTCGCAGAGTTAGCTGCAATTCAGTACACCCTTGGGATCATCGACACTCTGCCCACAGATCACTACTTCATCGTTTCGGACAGCCTCAGCTCTATCGAGGCTCTTCGTGCGGTGAAGCCTAAAAAGCAATTCCCGTATTTTCTGGGGAAGATACAGGAGTCCTTGTGTACGTTATCTGAAAAATCTTATCAGATTACCTTTGTTTGGGTCCCCTCTCATTGTTCTATCCCGGGCAATGAAAAGGCCGACTCATTAGCAAAGGCGGGCGCATTAAATGGTGACATATACGAAAGACCAATCTGCTTCAACGAATTTTTTAGTATTTGTCGTCAGAGGACGCTCAACAGTTGGCAAACCTCGTGGAGCAATGGGGAACTTGGACGATGGCTACATTCGATTATCCCAAAGGTATCAACGAAGCCTTGGTTCGGGGGGATGGATGTGGGTCGGGATTTTATTCGTGTAATGTCCCGACTTATGTCCAATCACTACACCATGGATGCGCATTTGCGGCGTATTGGGCTTGCGGAGAGTAGTCTGTGCGCTTGTGACGAGGGCTATCACGACATCGAACACGTTGTCTGGGTGTGCGCCGGGTATTGTGACGCCAGGTCTCAGTTAAAGGAATCCCTTCGGGCCCGAGGTAGACCACCCAATGTACCAGTCCGAGATATGCTGGCAACTCGTGATTTCCCCTATATGTCCCTTATTTATACCTTCATAAAAACGATAAATATCCCAATTTAGCCCCTCTCTTTTATTTCTCGTTTTTAGAGTTTCCTCCTGCCTTGTGGAACCGATCAGCTCCAGAGTGCCACTATGTAACTGCCATCGCCCTTACCACTACGCCTGCATAGAAGGAAACTGAAGCGAGAGCGACTCGAGGTCCGATGACTTTTGAAAGATTCCCCGCGGGTCCGAAGAATACCATCCGCCAATCCGGTACTCGACGACTTACTATACTGAGGCGCAAATTTGATACGCTGATCCCCCTCCCCCCCCCCCCCCCCCCGCCGTTCGAGCGCGAGTTGCAAGTTTTGCTCTTCTTTCCCTGTCTCTCCCCTGTCCTTGATACAACTGCTGCTACACTGATGCGGAAATAAGCCACCCTTTGAATATCTTGACCAAGCATAAGTTTTAGTTAAAAAATTCAAATTAGTATTCTGTATTTCTAGTTTTAAGATAGCTATAATTTTTAATCTTTATTGAAACTCTTGTCCTCCATCTTGTAAATAGAATTGAATCCCTAGTTTTAAGATTTCTGTGAAATTTCTCATAAATATTTGTTCCCCCTTTTGTGTACTAAACTATATTGTTAGTTTTAAGATAACCGTAAAATATTTCGTAAAATACTATTACTCCCCCTCTTGTATATCAAAGTGAATCCCTTGTTTTAAATTTTTTCATAAAAAAATCTTTTGGCCCTCTTTTGTATATTGAATCTTATTTCTAGTCTTAAGATAGCTGTAAACTTTCTTTTCCTTTGTAAAAAAAATATTTCAACATTGTAACCTCCTAGTTTTAAGATATCCAAAATGTAAAAACAAAAGCATTTGGCACCGCCAAGCTAACGCATTTGTGCCTATCAAATAAACGAAATGAATAAAAAAAAAAAAAACATTTCAACATCTCGAAGAGTTTTTAATTTGATCACAATGGTGGCAGAAATAGTTTTCTGTTTGATGCAATAGAGAAAAATATCTGCTTTCGATTTTGATCTTTTAACCATTAAAACAACCAAACGTTTTATTTTGATGACAAATAACTTCAAAATGCTTGAAAGGTCGATATCTGATGTCAAAACAAAAATGCATGCTTTGAAAAAAAGATCCTTAATACGTTAAAAGTAATCAATAAGTCTTGAAAAATAAAATCCTCTAAAGGAAACTTCCTTGGGACTGTGAAAATTGAAGTAACGTTTTAATTTTTTTTAAATGATTCCTCCACCGGTTTTTAGAGACTCTAAACTTCGAGTAGTTCCCATTTTTCTTCGGTTTCCAAAACATTTGTTGTTTTATTTCGTTTCGGGGAGAAGAAGTTGGCTACGTCCTTGAACCGAACGTTAATGTGGTGTGATACGCAGCCACCAATAGTTTTTGGTTACCCCAGTGGCAGAGGGTAGACTTACCGTAGCACCGAATGGGCTAATCATATATCTGTAACTGTTTCTGGAGCTAAACTAGCTAGCGTTACACGGTACAGCTGACCCGTAAGCAGAAACACTCACGCGTACTCCACGGGAAGGCAAGAATC